>NC_080571.1:47766375-48456375 GCF_030247185.1 Malaya genurostris
AAATTCTAAATCTTAGAAATGTTTAAATTTTCGGTTTCTTGAGCTCCAAAGTTCTGAAATTCGGAGACCCTAAAATCCTTTCAACTTGGAAACTCTGAAGCTCTAAATCTTTATAATTTCAAAGCCTAGAAGTGCTTGATTTCTAATATTCTTTCACTCTGAAGTTCTGTAAAATGAAAAATATAAAACAATAAAAATTTCAAGCTCTGCAAACAGGTAACACCAATTGCACTACCTTGTTTTAGCTTTTCTAATACTTTAAGATGTATTACAATCTTACAAGCACTAAAACTAAAACGCATATAATTTTTCTCCTAACCTATTTGACACTATTTTGGGAAACTCTAAAATCTTGTACCTGCATGTATTTTTTTATCTATGTCATGAAACGAAATGTTTAAATTCGGCACTCGTGACAATGAAATAAAGTCAAAGATTTGAGAAAATCGAGCTAGTGTTGTGAGTAAACCCCTCCAGGCGCAATGGAATTAGACAATGTTTGGTTGACATGCGGCCTGATCGGTGTCAAACAGAAAGCAAGCTTTCGTGTTGATCCAGTTAACATCTGTTTGGCCTTGGATTTCATATCCGGCAACCAATTAACACGACAAAAAAATAATCGTCAAATTGTCAACATATTTTTCAATTGCCTGCATCTTCAAAATAGAGAACATTGCATGTCATAGGACTGAAAACTGCAAGACGGGTTCTGGTGTTTCGTATCAAGTTTTCAAACCCAAATGTAATCAACGCGTCACACCTTAGTGACGCTAATTATGAACGAAAAAAGAAAAACAAACACGAACAGCTGATCAAATGCTGAAATCAACATTGACCGAGAGTAGTCACTCAGTAACACACACTCTCACACTCATTGGCCAGCGCCTAGGTTTCTTCCTCTCCCTCTCTCTCTCTCTCGAACTCATTCTCACAGCATAGACTCTCACGAGAAAGAGATACTAAAATTATGTGTGCTGGAATTTTCCTCTTCATTCCGATCGGTGGCACACGGAATGAGAAAACATGTACAATGTTGAGTACCAAAAAGATAACACAGAGGAAGAGAGCGAGAGAGTGCGCAGATTTTCCAACATCAGTCGCTAAGAAAGCGCCCGTTTTATGCTCCATCCTCACCCGTCGATGTTGATGCGGTTTGTAAAGAGAAAGATGCATCTCGAGTCGAGCCGGAGCATAGCGCCAACAGCCGGCGGAGAGTCGGACCGAGGCCCACTGAGCAGACACAGAACCAGGTTGATTCGATGGGGTCTCTTGTTTTTCTTTTGCGGTATCCCCCCATATAAAATGCCCCCGGCGCATAAACCATGGTTTAGTCCAATTTCTAGCCTTGCCCTGTGAACACATTCCCGTGGAGTCTTTCCGTTTTCCGGTGGTTGTTTTTTTTGCAGCGATCATAGCAAGGAAAATTCAGTGGAAAAGCGCAGGCAGTGTATGTGGTGTAGTTTTCTTTTTGCCAGAGTTTCGTAGTTTTGTAGTTCGGCGTGAAGTTTCTTTTTTTTCTGGAGCACAATCAGCAGTTGCCGTTTGTTGGCTCGGTTAGTTTTTTTTTCTGTTCGCTCTCTTCTGTTTGTTTTGCTGGTTCATTTGGTGGATGCAGCACGGACAGACCTACCTTCCTAGACAGATCGGGTGCAATGGACTTAATGCGAGTGTTTTTCCTCGGTACCGTTTTCACGGTGCCACCCACCGTACCACCCGGTGCAGTAGATTCTGAATTTCCCAGCTGCAGTGCCGAAATGCCGAAGCATTATGCTCTCCCGTTCTGTGCGAGCATCGGGTGCACCGTGGACGAAAAAGATGGTTTATTCCGGAGGAGCGCCGGCGAAGAACCAACGGATGAAAATTAGTGTATTTTGGGACGGTTTAGATACAAACATTTCGATGTTTTTTTTTCTGTGACGTTTAGTGTGGTGTTGAAAAACAGAACACGACTGACGAGCTCGAGGTTTAGAAGAAAAATCAGAGATTTCGAAGAATCGGCACTAAGTGGAAGTGTAGAAAAGTGAACGTAAATAAGTGTGGAAAAACTACAGTTGACTGCCATGCCATAGATATACCGAAAGAGATTCCACGTGCGCCGTTTTCCTTCAGCGGTTGGATTTTTGGGACATTACCACGCCGGGGTCAGACTACGAACAGTTCGCTCCATGGAATGGTTACCGTACATTCAGGTTTGGGTTGAATTGTTGACTCGGTCACCCGTGGCTACACAGTTCGAACGACGAACGAACGAACGAACGAACGAACCAGCGAACTATAACAAACGTGGACGTCATTCGGGCGGTTCGTTTTGTTTTCATTTCTCGTGTAAATGTTTCAACAGGCCAAGGTGCACCTGTGAGCCACCTTTCCGTACACTTTATCAATTTATCTGTGAGTGAAGAATCTATAAATAGCCAAAACTACATCGACCGAACCGTGGTTTGGCTAGCTGATATCAGTGCAGCATTATGTTAGAATGATATCTATTTGAAAATAATCTGATTCCCCAGTCCCACACGCGATTCCCGGGGCTTTGGAATTTGTTTTACTGTTTTGTTTTTGACGCGGATAGCGTTGTCTTGTCTTTGAACTATATTAAATGGAAAATATACGCCAGATAATAGAGAATGTGAATTCTTCTTTCTGTAAAGTTGTCGAGCTTTCTTCAGTATACCAGCCATTAGGTCTCGTGCGGTATCCTAAGACAGGCCTGTGGTAACCATTTCCAATTTCACGGCACCTCGGATAATCGGCACCATTTGCTTTCTCATAGTTTCAAAGAGTTTCCGCTTATCTGGAGCCCACGTCTTCTCTATTGGATGAAGTTCTGGACAGTAAGTTGGATTGGTTGTTTTTGGCACGTATTTGACCTCTTGTTCCATATACCATTCCTATAGGGATTTCGCTTAGTGACGAGAGACCAAAACAGAGCTAAAGAGTCGTAGGTTCTGATAAATGGTAGTAACCACTATCTCGTGCACATGCTTATTTATAGTGCCAATAGAAACGAAATTATTAAACTTTTGACCGCAACTACATACGGCCTGCCAAATCAAGCTTTTTTTCGGCGATTTGATAAGTGAAACACAATCGGGAGCAAAATGAAACACAATTTCAAATACTACTGGAATTGTTTTCAAGCATCAAAAAAATTATCCAAGTAGCAAACATTGTTCTTGTATTCAATTTCTTCACTCTTCCCGCAACGATTGTGTGATTGGAAAAGCGCATTTTGCTTGTATGATGTGCAACAAGTTTCTGTTTTGACATGTTTCACAGCAGTAATATTTGTTGGGAGAAAACTGGAAATGAAACTGTTTAAATGGACATATTGTACAGTCAGTTAATAAAATAGATCTTTAACATAATCCTTTCAGGTTTTTGAGTTGGCAGTAATATGAATAATTTTCACGATAGCAATTGTGAAACAAGTCAATTTTAACAAGTTCTAATTGCTACTTGGGTGTGTACAGTACCCTTTTTCATGACATTTTGCCTCATTTCGATTTGAGCACGATTCGTTTTCGGCAACATAATCGTTCGAATGTGAAATTTGTATTAGAAAGATGACAGTATTTTCGTATTCAAAACAATTTCATATTATATTGGTTTAAACTGCTAACAGCAGTAATTGCTGGAAGGACATGACTTCTTACACTCATATACCATTCGAATCAGTTCGTTGAGATCAGCAAATGTGTGTGCGACAAATTATTTCACTCAATTTACTCGAACATGGCCTGGCCGTTTTCTGCTAACTTAGATCCATACGAAAAATCCTATGTTCCATAACAGGATTCCTGAATTTCATTTGGACCCGATTACTGGTTTCGGAGCTACAGGATGATATCTGTAACGAAATTAAAATAATATCACTCATTTTTCTCGTAGATGACTGTACCAATGTCCTTCATCTAAGATTCAAATGAAAGGAGTTAAGGCCATCGTCCAAGTACAATGCGCGCGAGTGGTTTTAGGAAATTTTCGATGGAAATTTTGAAAAATTTGCCAAAATCAAGAACATACAGACCTTTAAAAAGCTTTAATCTATCTGTAGGGCAAAAATGGCTGAAAAGTTCGGAGGATTTTCCGAGTCTTATTAAAAACAGCTCTGAAAAATGAGTGTTTTTGTGATCTTTTACAATTATTACACACACACACACAAACTGAAGCGGATTTTCTTCAGTTTATTGAAAACTGAATCTTGTTCTGGGGAAAACTTAGAAAACTTTACAAAACTAACATCATTCTGCTTATAAATTGAATTGGCATCGTTGCAAAATAATTTGTATATCATTTAGTACTTCCAAATCGTCAAAATTCAACGACATTGGTTATATGAAATTAATTGATTGTCCATGAAAAGCGTGAAAAGCTTTTCCAAAAATGTGTTTGAATGTAATCCTTGTAGCCAGCATAAGGTTTATTTGGAAAAAAAATTGTCATGTTATCGCATTATTTTTCCAAATAATTGTGTAAAATCACAAAAACACATTAATTTTTCAGAGCTATTTTTGATAAGGCTTGGAAAATCCTCCGAATTTTCCAGCCATTTTCAGCCTGCA
The DNA here is from genome assembly GCF_030247185.1 of Malaya genurostris. Taxonomy (NCBI): domain Eukaryota; kingdom Metazoa; phylum Arthropoda; class Insecta; order Diptera; family Culicidae; genus Malaya; species Malaya genurostris. The sequence continues at coordinate 47,770,941 of NC_080571.1, forward strand.
GATAGATAAAAGTTTTTCAAAGGTCTGTATGTTTTTGGTTTCGGCAAATTTTCCATCGAAATTTTCCTAAAACCATCCGCGCGTATTGCACTTGGACGTAAGGCCCAATAAAAATTCTTGTTTTTCAAAAAGTTCCGACTTCCCGTTCAGGAGATACAGGGTGATTAGTGAAAATTGTTACTATCACATACATTAATCGGTTTTTCAGAATTTGATAGTCGATAATCAAATAAACCTATTTCAGTTACATCGGTATTCAGTTTTCGATCCCGGAAGATACCCAAAACCTTTATTATTTAATTTATCTAGAGTAACAGAGGTATTTTGGTCCACTTTAGGATTGATTTCATTTTGGCCCACTTTGTAAAAATATCCACCAAATGTTGTAAGATCTTTGAAAACCCCTTCCGCAATAGGTAATTTAATGTGATTTGCTTCAAATGGATGCAACATGGGTTACTTAACATCGATTAAATCCATAAAGTTTGTTAGGTGGGCTAAAATATATTAAGCGGCCAAAATACCTCTGTTACCCTACTATTTCTCAAAGATGGCTACACCGTTTTTTTTTGGAAATTTTGAATCAAATGAAAACCATTAGGTGAATTTATCTGACTTCGGCTATACCGATTTCCGAATTCCGGTTCCGAAAGCAGGACTGAGATGCTCAATCATTTACTCAGAGAAGACCGAAACGAATTTCATGAACAAAAATTCAAATCAGAATTTTCAATTTTTTTCTCTGAGATTACACCAGATCTGGACATTTCATGCATTTTTAAGACATTCGACATCAACAAAAATTCATCAGTTTTGCAGTTTTTTCAAACGGATTTTTCCACGCGGTTTTTTTTCTACGCGGATTTCTGAAGTTTGAGTCGATACTTATACCGCGCGTAAAAAGAAACCTCAGTGTATGAAATGGAAACAATTTTCAGATAATAAATTCGAATTAAACTTTGTTTTATTATCTGTATTTAGTTATTTGTCTTCTGTAAAGATTTAGTGGACTTTTTATAAAAAAAAACGGTTCACATAGCCAATTATGATTTCCAGTTAATATATTCAGCAATCAATACTCAATTTCTCATATAGAATATCTATACAACCAGCGATTTTCAGAAACTTAGATTCAAAAGAAATGCCTTTAGATCTCTTACAAAGTTCCTGAATTTAAATTTGTTTTATTTGGATCCGACTATCGGTTCCGAAACTACTGGATAATGTGCACCAAACATGTAAAAATAATGTCTTTTACTTGTCTCGAACATGGTCGAACCGATTTTCAAAATTTTTTAGATTCGATTGATGGTCTTAACACTAGAAAGCTCAGCATTTAGTGTATACCTAAATTGCCCAAAGAGAGAAAGTAAATAAAACAATGATAGTATCGCTCATATAAAAAAAATTATTTAAACAAAATTGTCCATATTTGCCTTTCTCTATAGAAAGGTTTCATAATTGCTGACAAACCTACTTTTGAACGGAGCCTCGAAGATCCATAGTGTTATATACCATTCGACTCAGTACGACGAGATCGAAAAATGTCTGTGTGTGTATTTTTCGAAGATATTTTTACCGCACAATTTTCTCAGAGATAGCTCAACCGATTTTAACAAACTTAGGCTCACTGGAAAGCTACTGTCGGACAATTGATCAAGTTCAAAGATCAATTGGCTGTGACTTTTGGTTCCGGAGATATGATTGTATAAGTGACGTAACCGACAAAAAGCGTTGTTATTTCACCGCTCAAATTCTCAGAGATGGCTTAACCGGTTTCAACAAATTTAGACTCGTTTGAAAGATACTGTTGGGCCATTGATCAAGTTCGAAGATCAAATGGCTGTGACTTTTGCTTCCAGAAATACGATGGTATAAGTGACGTAACCGACAAAAAGAGTTGTTTTTTTGCCGCGCAATTTTCTCAGAGATGGCTAAACTGATTTTAACAAATTTAGGCTCGTTTGAAAGCTACTGTCGGGCCATTGATCAAGTTCGAAAATCAAATGGCTGTGACTTTCTGTTCCGGAGATATGATAGTATAAGTGACGTAACCTACAAAACGCGTTGTTTTTTACCGCTCAAATTCTCAGAGATTGCTTAACCGATTTCAACTAATTTAGACTGGTTTGAAAGCTATTGTCAGGCCATGGTTTAAGTTGGAAAATCAAATGGCTGTGACTTTCGGTTCCGGAGATATGATAGTATAAGTGATTTAACCTACAAAATGCATTGTTTTTTACCGCTCAATTTTCTCAGAAATGGTTTAACTGATTCTAATAAACTTAGGCTCGCTTGAAAGCTACTCTTGGGCAATTGGTCAAGTTCAAAGATCAAAAGGCTGTGACTTTTGGGTCCAGAGATATGATGGTATAAGTGACGTAACCGACAAAACACGTTGATTTTTACCGCTCTTATATATATGAGGGTACCAATATTTTGGGATCACCTCTAACTTCGTAAAGCGCTAGTGCTCAAAAGTTCAGGCACCTCGAAAAATGTCCTCATGCAAAATTTGAACTAAATCGGACATGCGTAATGAGTGCTACCCAGCGGTTAAGGTTTGAAAATTTTCGATCTTAAAAAAGCACCATAGGGGGGAAGTACATGAATTTTCAAAATCGAGAATTTTTTTTGATGCCGAAACTCTTAAAACTGCAAGAAACGTCTAGATTAAGTGTCAACTCAAAAAAAAATTTTTTTTGTTAAAAATCAACTTTCTGGGACTTTATATTTTGATATTTTTTCTAAGTCCCAAAAAGTCGATTTGTTCAAAAAAAAATTTCTCGAGATGACACTAAATCTCGACGTTTCATGCAATTCTAAGCCTTTTGGCATCAAATTTTTTTTTAGATTTCGGATATTTCATGTTACCAATTTTTTGAAGCTTGTGATCACGATCCTGAAAAATCTACTGAACCGATTATTTTCGAACCTGGAACATACTTTCTTGGTATAAAATGCCTCCCCCCAAACGTTTTTCAAATTTTTCCATTTCCATATTATGGTAGTTTTTCATCTCATAATTGACGGAACATTCAGTGTAAGATTGCGTTTTTTGCTTAAATGTGCCACAAACTGTAAAAAAAATCAAAATAATAACTTGCACAGAAAGAAAAGATGAAACTTACACGACATGTAAACCAATAGTACTATTAAACAGACGTCAGTTGAAACGAAAATCTGATTTAAAACCATGATTGATGTAAAATTACATTTAAATGCATTTACTTTTTCATTGAACAAGGCTGTATATTTACAAATCGCTTAGGTTTGTAATGTAACTTTCCATGAAATTACCTGCTCCAAATATGTGCATGAAAATAAATGTAAATTCACAAAATATTTTTATCTGTGTGAGAACGACAGAGAAGAGAAAAATAACTCGTACTTTAAGTAAATTATACGCCAAGTTATCGTGTTCACCGTGCAACGTGATTCTCAAAGGAGGTTTTGGGGAATGCTCTGTTACCGCCTTATTTTTCAATATTAATTTACGGAAATTTTACTAAATATTCCGTCAATGATGCTTTATAATTTAAAAAAAAGTTTGAATAAATTTGCTTAAGCTTTTTTTCCGTACAAAATTACATAAAAAAGTGTTTTTTTGATTCAAATTATTCCTTACTCCCCCCTTAAGAAGCAATAATAATATGTCAATTTCCATTCGGATCCGAACCCTGATTCCGAAGGTAGGGTGCTTAGTGCAAAAATGTCAATTTTAAGAATATATTCCCAACGTGTCAAAGCCACGCACATCGTCGAACTGCCGCATTACGAAGCATCGAGAGCCACATACCGGGCACATCTCCGTCGCACTACCCACGGTGGCACAATTCCTTAACCCACATCAACACGGAATGTCTTGCTCTGCCGTGCTCTGCTGGCCGTCCTATCTGATTGATGCTACTTCTTCGTCGTATTTCGTATATCTTTGTTTCATGCTTTTCCACTTCTTCAGCTGTGTTTGCAGCCTCATTGCATGGCTGCCAGTCTGGCCGTGTAGCAAAGCCCGGAGCACGCAAGCTTTTTCCGGCCAACAATCAGCTGGTTATCCATACAAACAGCACAAACATAACCTTCACCATCATCGCTTTCTATACCATACTCTCGTTATCAGTCACAACATGATTACAAATTTAATATCTGTATTGAAAGCTTGACAGTGAACCGGAGAGAGAAAATTGAAGAATCAGGGTCCATTCTCTCTCAATTTCTCTTATGAACTGTGCATCATATCTCCACTGATGGAATTCTGCAAAACGGAACCTACTCGTCTTTACCATGGCACCCATCAGTTCCGGCTTCTGTTGTGATCCCAAAGTGTGTGTGTGTGTGTGTGTGTGTGTGTGTGTGTGTGTGTGTGTGTGTGTGTGTGTGTGTGTGTGTGTGTGTGTGTGTGTGTGTGTGTGAGTGTGGGCGGTAGAGTTTTCATCACCTGGCCCTCAGCTGAGTAGCAGGTTTCCTTTATGGCTTGTACCTGCGAAAAGGTACACCTTTTACGAGATGATACAAGCGCTAACTGATTCTCCAATATTGCGGTATTTGGGAGTAAATTTTTCTCCTTTGTGTGTGGGGTTTCCGGCATTGTGATAAATTACACCAGTCCGTACGTGCGCCGTGGATGCTGGGTTCTCTCGTATTTTTTTCGTTTCTGATATTGTGCAACATAGTAACTCTCGCTTTGGTCAGGGCCAATCTCGGTCGTTTCCAGAGTTTTCTCTTCTGTTCGATCTGGAATCCAGCAGAGTTGCTGGTTTGTCATTGGTTTACAAACTTTATGCTTCACGTACTGAAAACAAACCAAATACATGCATCTGGCAGCCGACTTCATTCATCTCAACTCGCGAGAACGAGTTCTCTAGTCGCATCTGGTAGAACCACTAAACTCGTTCAAGGACTCTGCAATCGATCGCAGCCAGCAGCAAACGGTGCATAGTAGCGGTGAAAAAAGTGCAGTGAAATTGCAATAAATCTCTGATTTTTCTTCTTTCGGTTGCCCAGCCTGCGATGCCGACAAAACATTTTGGCATTCATCGGCATTCCTGACAACGAACGACGTTCTTCATTTCAGATTAACATTTTCAGTGTGAAAAAAGAGAAAGAATTAGTGTACTGAAAATCGATAAAAGCAAAGATTCTCTAGCGCCAACGAAAACGGGACGGAAAAGTGTGTTGAATCGAAAGTGCATTGAGCTTTTGGTCTGGTCCGGTTTTTCACTGAATTCATTTTCGGTTTCGTGTTTTGGTATTGATCCATATATCAGTTGTCGTCAGTAGCAGCCACAGCAGAAGCAGCAGTATTTCAGCGAAAATCATGGCCACATATGCAGCATTCAAACATGTCGAGCTCTACAACGTCGGAAACACCAAAAAAAGGTAAGAGTTCTGTAGATATTAGTTCTTACAGGACGGAAGTATATAATTGTTGTTAAAATGTTAGGTATATCGTATTGAATTTGCTGCTAATTTGTATGTTAGGCTGTTAGCTATGCAGTTCCGAATATTTTTGGGTTACTCTTACAACCCATCGAGAAACATATCGAGCGAAAATACAGATAAATGAACCAGATTTTTATTGTTTATAAGGAACTGGTCGGATTCAGAAAAAAATTATTCTCATGTTCGGGTTTAAGAAAGTTTCTTATCCGGCCATCTATACTACACATACAAGATTAGTTCAATCGGTTTAGAGCAGCTCCACGGCTATGAGAAGGGTATAGGTTCAAACTCTGTACCTGAGAGATGCATTATTGAAAAGTTTAGTTATTTTTACTATGTATTTTACCTTTTGTTTTAATTTCTTTGGATATTTTCTCGATAAGTTTTAAAAAGTGGGTGGGTAATGCCAGAGACATAACTGGATAACGTGAATATGAATAAAACTGACATGCTTCTTTCACACCGAATATCAATAGTCGTTAGTTAGTTTTTTGATTGTTTGAATTTTGCAACTTTTACTGCTTCGCTTCCAGAGCTGTAACTGAGCTTCTATACTAAAGTATGAGTTATTGACGACAATTATGTTCTACCATGCAAATAACGCAGAACAAATGAGATTCGAACAATGTTATAGTTGTTTTTTGTAGATTTACATACTCAGTGGAGATAAACTTCGGATAATTATTTGGAGACATTTTATTTGTTCTGAAAAGATCCGATATGAGAATTATATCCGATGTACAACTGTTGAGTATTTTTTGCCACTATCTATTCATCTACACCAGAGTCTGAATTCTGGGCATTCAGGAACTGGAATTGGATTAAAGTCCTAAATTTGGAACCTTGGACAGGACCGACTTCAGTTGCAAAATTCAGGTTCGGAATCCAGTTCTCAAGAACTTAGTCTGTTACATAAGAGCGTGGTCACTGTTGTGAGAGAATGAAAAGACTCAACATGGAAATACTTTTGAATATTATTTTATTAGATCAAAAACTTGCATGCAAATACATTAATAGCAAGCCCAATCCTCTTCAGCGTTAATAATGGCTTGACACCTTCGAGGCATACTTTGAGCGAGATTTTGCGCGTATTCTTCTGAAAACGACCTCCAAATTTGTGAACTCGGCGAACAAGCTATTTCAAATTGTGTGGTCGATTTTTCCCGGGCTTCATCTTCATTCGGACGACTCCAAGGTCACGACACCATTTTGCTTCTTTGTCCATTCAAGACGTTTTTGCACATGTTTTTCACTCAACATCGGTTTTTGCAAAGTACTTCGAAATTTCATATTAATTGAGATCAAATATCTGCAAACAGTTTTCGGAGTTGTCGGATTCTAAAAAAAAAACAGGTCATAAATTACTTTTTCGTCTTTTTCTGACAATAAACCGACAGAACCGCGACTTGGAAAGTCGTAGACATATTTCACCTCTTCGAATTGATTTACCCACTTACTCACAAGCTGTTTCGACTTTTGCATGTATTTCGTCGCGGCTGCTTCGAAGCGCGTAGCGTATGCGGTACGGATTTAGGAAAAATGGTACGGTACGGATTTAGGTACGGATTTAGAAATTGTAAACAATAGTCAGCTGAATTATTGTCGCATTGCATCATGGACACTACTGCCCTCTGTGTTAAAAAAATAAATAAAATAAAAACTTTACCTATCGCGAGTAATCGTGACCACGCTGTTATGTAACAGACTGTATTTGGTTCTATAATTCTGGAACTGAACTCATTTTCAGAATCCAGCTTCCAAATTTAATGATAGAACTGAATTCCGAACCTGAATTCAGTTCCAAAATCTAGTTCCAGAACCCAAGTTCAATTCCAGCATTTAGGTTCTGAATTTTGAAACTGAATTCTAGAAGTGAATTCTGAAACTGAATTTAGGAGTTAAATTCTGAAACTGAACTCAGGAATTTAATTATGGTTCAGAAGTCATTTCCAATATTCTGGTTCGGAGATCGGATATACAATTTTGTTCTAGAATCCAGATCTAGACTTCATATCTTGAATTTTGTTCTAGAATTCTGAAGTTGAATTCTTGAATCTTAATTCAGGATACGAATTCTGAACATAAATTACCGCACTAAATTCAGTTCCAAAAATTTAGCTCTAGAATCTAGAATTAGAATTCAGTTCCATAGTCCAAAATTTATCTTTTGAACCTGCATCCTGGAACAGATATTCAACTCAAAAAATTATGTTTATAATTCAATTATTAAGTTCTGCTTATTCTTATACCGGGTGAATTGTATAGTAAGACGTATTTATTTCGTACGTCACAACACAAAAACCAAAAAAAAAATCTTTATTTTACCGTCGTTTAAACTTTTCGGACTGTTCGTGTCCAATAAGTTTATAATTTACATTTTTTCATGTATTATTGTACTAAAAAAAACACGTTCGTATTAGAAGATTCTTCTATTTTAGCTGTAATTATTATGGTATGGTATGGTGTAACACTTTTGAAAAATCATTTATTATTTTCTTTGTATTTTCTCATAATAAAACATTTCCAGAATCTTCTGTGAAATTTTCAAGCCTTTCGGACAAAAACTCGGCAAGTTATGGGCCTTTATCTTTGCTTATCTCATACTGCGAAGAGATAAGAGCTCGGCACACAGGTCGAAGATTTCTGCTTCGATCGACTCAAAAACTTGGCAAAACATTCTTGAAATGTTTCATTATAAAAGAATACAAAAGAAAAAAATATGATTTTGTGAAAATGTTAGACCCTACGGGACTCTGGAAGTTATGGACCTTTATCTATGGCTATCCCATTCTACGAAGAAGCAAGATCTCGGTGCACGGGCCCAAGATTTCTACTTCGATTGACTTCAAAACTTGACAAAACATTCTTGTAATTATTAGTTTTACGTTTCGTCTTTGACTCATCAGTGCAGAGCAGTTCAAATTGAACTGCTTAGTGCTAAACTCGGCAGTTCTATTTGAACCGCTAAGCAGACGTAAAGTTTCTGCTACTTACAGAACACTTTTTGTTTTGCAACGAAGTGCAATGTCTTTTCTGACGTGCCGAACGAAAACGTGTTTTCGACTATTTCTGGCCGATGCAGGTATGGTCATTAAGGGGTTAGCCAAATTTTGTGCTAGGGCACATAACCGTTTTTATTAGTTTTACGTTTCGTCTTTGACTCATCAGTGCAGAGCAGTTCAAATTGAACTGCTTAGTGCTAAACTCGGCAGTTCTATTTGAACCGCTAAGCAGACGTAAAGTTTCTGCTACTTACAGAACACTTTTTGTTTTGCAACGAGGTGCAATGTCTTTTCTGACGTGCCGAACGAAAACGTGTTTTCGACTATTTCTGGCCGATGCAGGTATGGTCATTTAGGGGTTAGCCAAATTTTGTGCTAGGGCACATAACCGTTTTTATTAGTTTTACGTTTCGTCTTTGACTCATCAGTGCAGAGCAGTTCAAATTGAACTGCTTAGTGCTAAACTCGGCAGTTCTATTTGAACCGCTAAGCAGACGTAAAGTTTCTGCTACTTACAGAACACTTTTTGTTTTGCAACGAAATATGATTTTTTGAAAACGGGCTCCCTTGAGTAATAAATTGTTTCCATTGATTTTGTAGACAAAAAACTTTTTCTCGAAAGCAGGTTTTGAAAGTCCGTGTCCATCGTCATTCAAAAACTACTGAACCAATTTTTTTCAAAATTTGCACACACTTTCTACATATAAAAAACCAGACCCAACGTTTTCCTTTTCCATGTTTGTTACTTTGGGGTGGTTTTACAGCTACGAAATGGCGAATTTTTTCGTGAAAAATCGTAGTTTTCACTTTGAACAACCACCAAAAATTAAAAAAATTAAAAAAAAAAAATCAAACAGAAACGTTGGGGTCTAGAAAAACATCTACTCTATCTATGCTGCTTTGATTTGTTGACTTCTTACCAGTCTGCACTGAGATACAGTGGACACCGCAAATCATGATTTCTAAGAAGCGTTCTCAAAAATACCTCTTCACCTCCCTTAAAGTCGATCTTTTTATTCATCATTCCGAAGGTGATGAGACGACAACGTCTTGAATATTTTGACAATATTTTTGAACAAATTCTCATATACTTTATATCAAAAACCGACGAATGTTGTTTAATGTTATTGGTGGTCTTTCTTGAGAACGACACTTGAAAAGATCAAAGCCTTTATAATGTACAATATGTGATTTTCAATAAACTGTTTTGCTAGTCGAAATCGAAAACGCAACTTGACTGTGCCAAATCTTAGAATTAAGGGAGGCTCCTGCCATGTGGGGTAGATATTTATTTATTTCTTGAAGAATTTTTTCTACAATTCAATGAAAAACCGCCAAGGTCAAAGTTACACAGTCATTAGACAAGGTTTATTGATAATACAAAATCTTAGTGGAAGGTTCACAAAGCGCATTAATTGCAGTAGCTTACCTTTCATGCATATAACCGTAAAAAACCTACAGGAAGTGTCATTATTTCGACCCCCACAAGGTAGAAGCCCCTCTTAATTCCAATACAAACTCACCTCTCAAGTAGTACATGGTTTCGCGTGCAGTGTGGCATGTGTATCTTCCAGAATCATATAACGACTGGTTATATGCAAAAAAAAGCCTAGTGTCGTTGAACACTTTCCTTCTTTCCTCAATTTACCAGAACGTTGCGGTCTTCCATGTTTTCAAAGAAGTGAAGGCCTTTAATACTTGTTTTACATTTTCTCAATCCATTTGATTTCGCTTCACATTTCAGCATTACGGAATTCACGTATTCATTAGGCTATAAACATACGGGTGGTCTGCATTGAAAACATTTCGGTGTACTTTCCCCAGTCGAAAAAGTTCCAATTTTGCCTTCAACATGAACTTGTATTGCAAGTATCTTATTATGCATGGCCGGGGTTTCCCGACGTTTTAAATTATCCTAACCTGAACCCACTTTTCATTGCCAGTAACAATTCGAAGCAAAAAACCGTGGGCCGTTAAAGCAGTTGTTCGCACGCGAAGAAACGTCGCTCGGTTTCAATTCATGCGGCAACCAATTGTCTACCATTCGAATCATTCCCATTGCTTTTCAACTTGGTAAATGGTTGGTTGAGTATCTCCGATTGATTTCGCATGTTCTTCTCAAGTTTGCAACGGGTCTTGATCGAGCAAATCCTCCAATACTTTATTTTCAAACTTTAGAGGTGCTTCGGCTCGTTCTTCGTCTTCCAGTTGAAAATTTCCACTTTTTAACCATGCAAACCGCTTTCGACACGTTAGAGCATGCTTACCATATACTTCCACCAAAATACAATGGGCTTCGGCGGCTGTTTTCTTCATATTGAAATAATGGAGAATTCCACAAAAAAACACTTAATTCGCCACAAAATTCGACATTTGCATAGTAAAAAAGTATGATTGTTCAAGATAAGATTCAGCTACTTGGTTCATACTGATTAAGAAAAAGTTTGACAGTAGCTTTTCAACGCCTATTTGGAAAAGAAAATCGCAGGAATAAAAATTAAACTACGCCATCTGTTAGCAAACAGTTCGAACTACACTTGAGGGGAGGTAAATTTTTATCAACACGGTTTTTGAAAGATCACGCATAAATCATGTCAAGCGCCCATTAATCAAATATTAGACGTTGCAAGTCGATTCATGATTGAATTATAGACCCAACTGAACAAGTGTCTATAATTTAATCATGAATCGTCTTGCAACGTCTAACATTTGATGAATGAGTGCTGGCAAAATTGATGGAAGATCCACTTTTTTGTCGAAAAATTGAGCTCAGCGACAAATCTCTTTTCTGGTTGAATGGATACGTCAATAAGCAAAATTGCCTCATCTGGAGTGAATACCAGCCAGAAGCATTACAAATGCATCCCAAAAAGTCACTGTTCGGTGGGATGGTGGCATAGTCGGACCGTACTTCTTCGAAGGCGACGATGTGCCAAACGCTACTGTGAATGGTAAGCGCTACCGTGTGATGATCGATGATTTGTTTTGCCCAAATGTAAGAATAGGACATGTGGTTTGAACAAGACGGTGCCACGTCACACACGGCACGCGAAACAATAACCAAATTGAAAACCGCCTTAGGTGAACAGTTTATCTCAAGTTTTGGGCTTGTCAATTGGCCGCCTAGATCGTGTGATTTAAAGGCTTTGGACTATTTCTTGTTAGGCCATATTAAGGCTCATGTCCGATATGTTGGACAGGGTGTGCCAAAATTAGACCTGGTGCAAGGGCCAATCATCTTCAAACATTAAATTATATTGATCGTTCTATCGATTCCAATAAAGATTTCATCAATTTGCTCAAATTTTTTGTGTTCTATGAAAATCAAACCCTATACCTCTTGAAAAATCACCCTTTATTAGTGAAAATGGTCGAGTTTCAGGTAAAATTTGAATCGGGTTTCAGGTAAATCTGGATCGGGTACTTGTAAAGATTTTTATTTTTAGTCATAAGCTAGTCGTATTCGGGTCTAGGAATTCGCTTACCCGACCATCTCTTTGTGATTCCGCTTTTCCAGACTGGTTCAGTGGTAGAGCATTTCCATGGATCCGAAGCTTACAGATTCGAATTCTGTCTCGGGCGGATATATTTGTAGCAGGTTTCCCCGATCGACATATCGCACATAAACTATTTCACTTCTTGATACTTGTTAGAAAATTTTTATATTTTAACTACTAACGAACCAGACTTCTATCACCACTTGCTACAAAAACAGCTTTTTGTTATGAACTACGATTACGGTTTGATGAAGCATTGCTCATAAAAATAAACAAAATTAACGAAGATATTAGCTCTAAGTAAAAGAACTATAACAAATAATTTTTGTTTTGTTTTTAACAGTGCGGGGGACATTACCATAAAGTCGATGAAACGACTAAATAAACAAATGGATTATTTCACCATCAAATATGTAAATTGTAAGCACAAATCATCCAACCGAAATCAACAAACATATTTATCAGCGCGTACCGAAGGTCGCCGATGCGACATTGAATACGGATCAGGTGCTGGCGTGTATCCAAAACATTGCGGGATCCACCGAGCAGGATTTATTTCGCCGACAATTCAACGGAGCTCTCCACATGTAATACATGCATGGAGATCCGATTGTATGCGAAAGCCTTTCGTTCAAATATTGATTCAATTGTTGTGAAATGTTTACGCTGTTAGACAAACGATTGCCTGGTACCGGATATAAAAATACATTTTCAACGGGAACCGTATGGGAATTTAATTTTTCGACTATAGTTTTAACAGAGAGAGATAGATAGTTTAAAGCTTATAATTATCAAAATAACCTTGAAGTTCCGCTATAAATCTGTCCGTTTCAGAAATAACTCACTGAGGAGTGCAATCGTACCCATTCCATTCTAGTGCTCCGGCCAACATTCAATCCGCACATAACCGGTGAAATGTAAAAAAAAAATATGCGCTTTCATTCCTGGTCTGCAATCACGAATGCCCGCAGCCAATGCGCAAACGACGGAGTCCAGTGAGTGACCCATATCTGCTTTCGCTTCCTTTCCCGATTCTCACACACGTACCCGCTCGGATCAGCGATTCTTCATTCGCCCGGTGTACAATTGCGCATACATCTTTTGTTTGCTAAACTCGAATGGCTGTGGGATTTCGATAATTGATTTCCCGTTCCCGTTTGAAAATGGTTCGTAATCGACTGAGTGCTCCGTTTCCAGGTGGGTTTGTCTGCCGGTGAAATAGTTATCGTCATCGACCGGGCCAGGAAGAAATCTCGTCCAAGGTCGTTTCTGATTATCCTCCGATATCGAATTCAACTGTCGATTCATCTACGGACGGAACGTTAACCTCATTCCGGCAACCTCCAGCCTAAAACTCAGCGCAGCAATCGATCCCATGAAAGTCTAATTAAACAACCCAAATAATACACCCCCTCTCTGTGATTACAGGCCAGAAGTCACCTTCAACCGAAATGGCTTCAATAAAAGCCAGCAGCACCGCAGTCATTCCAAAACGGTTGAAGATTACGATTGAATCCACCCCTGCGTCCGGTGTTCTGGCACAACCACCTAATCTTCCGTCCAACCAAGAAGCTCATTTGCATGCCCACCGGGTGACACTGGCGTCTCTCGGCGAAGGAGCTCTTGGACCGAAGGAAATATATTTCGTGGAAAATCGATGCCCAAAGGCAGTGCCAACCTCCGTTTCCGAGGAAATTTTGAGTAAACGATGACCGAACTGAACCGAGCTGCCTTCATATGCCACAAACAAGAAAGGAAAACAGACACAAGGTCAACCAGCGCTCGTTTTGTTCTAGAATTTTGATAAAAAAGGGGGCTAGTGTTTAGGAATGAAATGAGAACTTGCGTGAGGCATAGGTTTTTTTTTTTGTTCGATGGTTCAGTTTTTCTGTGTCGGCTCGAGTCGAATCGATTGACGTTGTTGATTCGTTGAAAAAAATGAAACAGCTGATCCGGTACCCAAAAAGGGGTTTGGGTTTAGTTGAGAACGGTTAACAGTGTACCGGCATGGATTTCATGAATAGTGCAATAAGATTTTAATAAGTTATTTCAATTAATTTTTGCAATCAGTTGATTTTCAAGAATATCAAAGAAAATTTATATTTTTATTACGTAATTCAAAACTGTGTGAAGACCCAAAATTCGTACTTCATCTTTGAATCGCAATTTGAGCTGAAAGATATTAAATTCGATTTAATGAAACTTTCATGCAATCAATATCGGGATATCGTCAAAAAGGTTCATTGTATTCATCTGCCAGCAGATCCTTGTCTCTAAATAATCAAGCAGGACAATGAAACTGTATTTAGTGGCAAAATACGTTCCCGTGAAGCCTTCTCATGAGCCACAAAACCTATTCAATGATGGATTTTAGGTAGATTCACAGTCAACTTTTTTCTGACTACAATTCTAGGTGATGTTCATAGAAAATACCATCCTGTTTTCACCGAAAACATTTGTTCCACCCGTATGCTCATGATCTGGCAAGAAATTTGCTGTTCTTGTTTCAAAATCAACAAAAAACAATGCAATTTATTTTTCTTCAATTCCTTGCATTGCTTCAATTCCATACATTGCTTTGACGTTATGCAATTGATAAATTTTGTGATTTCTATTTTTTAAGGAGTATAGAATTTGTTTGTTTGAGTTTGAGAAAGTTTATGAAATCTTTATTGGAATCGACAGAACGTCAATATAATTTAATGTTTGAAAATGATTTCATGCAAATGTTAGACGCGGCTCCGCTTTAGATGGCCCATGCGCAAGGTCCAATTTTGGCACACTCTCTCCATCATAGCGGCCAGTATTTCAGGAATAAATGCTTCAATATTGGCTTCCAGTGCAATTCTTGCTGGTTTATTCTTGTAGATATAAGCCTTCACATGGCCCCACAAGAAATAGTCCAAAGACGTTGAATCGCACGATCTAGGCTCTCAATTTGGTCATTGTTCTGCGTGCCGTATGGCATGTGGCACCTTCTTGTTGAAACCACATGTCAGGCATGTCCAGTTCTTCTATATTAGACAAAAAATCTGCCCATCATTGCCTACGGCTCGATGATGCCACCGGCCTATTATCCACACCAAACAGTAACTTTTTTTAGATACATTGGCAGCTCTTGAAATCCTTTTGGCTGGTCTTCTGAGCTTCGTCGCTGAATATAATTTTCAATAATTTTCAAGCGTTGTTCGTTCGTAAGTCGATTCATGATTAAATTACAAACCAAACTGAAAAAGGTTGACAAGGACACAAGACATGTTTTACGCGTGATCTGTCAAAAACAATGTTGCCAAAAAGATATCATAATTTTTTTTTCTGATTTTGCTTACTACTAACCGTTTTGTGCTTAGGTGCATAACGTTTACGGTTTACGTTTCGTCTTCGACTAATCAGTGCTTTAGCATTTTATGTTGAACTGCTGGAGCACTTTGTAGACTTTACACGGACTGTACGTGGCTCACTTTTCACTCGCTCCTGCATTCGTGTTATTTGCCGAATTTGTGTGATTTTGGTTTGCAAATCTTTAATTCTGCTGCACCGAAATTTTAATTTACGAGAATACTAATTCAAAATACCACGGAATTCCATTAATATCACATATGTCAATATTCGGATGGTAATTACATCATTCTTCAGTGATATTTTGAATACAAATTACTTCGGTACGTTTTCAAAAGATGGTTACGGCTGTTATGAATATTGAACAGTAACAGTTGATGTCGATAGTTTCAATTTTGTGTTAACTAAGCAGCATTTGCGGCAAGTTTTATTTTTCTGTTTTAATTGGAAGAAAAGTACAGCTGAAGTCGCAGCATATGCTTATGTTTATGGTTATAATGCTCCAACTGATAAATCATGTAAAGAATGGTTTCGACGTTTCAAGACTGGAGATTTCAGCGTTGAAGACAGGCCTTGCTCTGGACAACAACAACAAAAAATTGAAAACAAACAGTTGGAGGCATTACTCAATGAAAATCCCAGTCAAACACAAGACTATCTTGTAGAATCATTGGAAGTGACTCAACAAGCAGCAATTTATATTATATTATACATATTATCATTTATATGTTTGAGTCGTGCATTGCGACAAAAACGACCGGAATACAAGCAAAGACATAATAAAGTTATTCTCCTGCATGACAACGCTCGGTCTCATGTTGCAAAAATCGTAAAAAAAAAATTTGGAAACGCTCAAGTGGGACGTTTTGCCGAACCCACTGTATTCTCCTGAACTTGCTCCTTCGGAATACTGTTTGCATCATCGGTTTACATCTTTCGCAGAAATCGAAAATTGACTTCAAACATGGATCACCTTGAAAGACGAGACATTTTTTCGAGATGGAATTCGAAAATTGTCTGAGAGGTGGGAAAAAGAAGTAGCTATCGATGGACAATACTTAGGTTAATCATTCAATTCTTTTTATTTTGGAATAAATGCATTTTTAACCCCCAAAAGAACAGTTCCAGTTACAATTAGGGGCTCAATTCACGAACTAAACGAGTGTTCGTAAATCGAATTATTTCGTACAAAAATTTTATGTTATTTAGAATTTACTTCGTAAAAAAGTTTGTGCAGAGAATGTTGTGAAGCCTAATCATGTAGACATTCTCGGAATGAAGTCGTTAGAAAATCCAAGATGGCGACTTTCGGTTTATTGATATTGGTTGAAAACCCTTACAATATGAGAATATCGATAAACCGGAAGTCGTTTGCTGATATCAAATCATCAAATGCGTTCCGAAAATACCCATATTATAAGTGTAATTGTTCAACCGGAACCGTCATCTTAGATTTCAAAAATACCTCGAGCATCGTTTTCCGGAATCTACTCTTCGAAACTGTTCTAAAAATACCCATATTGTAGTGGGTTCCGTGAAATATTAGTGACCCGGATCATTTTATGCAAAAACTTTTTACGAAATAGGTTCGTAAAAAAAGTTTACGTTATTTGAGATTTGGTTCGTAAAAAGAGTTACGTAAAAGGAGGTTTGAATGTACCTAATTAATCAGTATTTTTTCAATCTGTTTTTTTAATATTGATAAAAAGTTAGAATTGTTATATAAAATGGTGCATTTATACGTCTTAACGAACCCAAAAATAAATTAATTCACCGTTTTTGTCATCTTTTAAGTTTCTTAAATTTAATTTATTTAACATTTTATTTATTTTGAGGCATTAACAATTTTCAAATTACGAAACTTCTGAGTAATAAAGTTTTTAAATGATAAAATATTAAAATGCTTCAACATTTAACTCTACCGGGTGAAATTGATATTTTTTTTTAGAATTGATTATGATTTGTTCAAATAAAAAATCCAAGCTAACTTTTTGAAATGATAAAACTTCAAAATTCTACAGCTTCGAGTGTACAATTTTTTGGTGGGTTCAATTACAATTGTTCGCGGAAAGAAGGGGTCTTAAGACAACCCAGCAAATAATGAGGAGCAATTGGTTCATACTTCACATTAGCATCATTTTTTTCATCGTTTTATATATGGTACTCTCTAAACTCAAAATTCTCAAAATTAAAGACCGATCGGAGAAAAAAAACTGTTGGATTCCAGGTTTCACCGATGATGAAATGGAATCGAACGGCCAAAATACGGACTTATATAGAGAGGATCTAAAAAGAAAACCCGGAAGCATACTGTTGGACGAGGAAACGTATAAGAAATATTTTTTGGGCAGCTTCCACGGAAAACGTTTTGTATAGCTATGACGCGAGAAGACATAGTCTATTTTTTTTCTGTTGAACAGTTCAATTAAAAACTTTTGGCTTGGCAATCGATTTGCAGCTGTAGACAAAAATTCATTGCTAATTTTGCATTTAGCTGTACTAGGAAGAATACCTACAAAAACGCGAAACAAAACTCCTGGTTCTGGCTCTGTATGATATTTTCAGTTGAATAATAAATCCGGTGAAATGACCCTTTCAACAGAATAACAATCTGCAGAAATGATCTGCTTCCCTCTTGAATCTGTTGCAGTTGCTAAATGCGTTTTATTTTCCCTTAAATCAATATAAGTATTTTCCAAGACCATTTTGAATACTTTGATAAAATTCGGAGTCTGATGAAATTTACTGAATTACTTATTTATTGTCTGTTTTATTAGAAATATCTAAGACAGTTAACTACTCAATTAAGGCACTTATATAAGTAAAATACGAGAGGTGCTACACGAGAGTCTGAGGCTGAGACCAGTAGATCGCGTATAACCTTTTAACTGCGTATGACATTTCTTTCCATGCTCTTTCGTGTTGTTACAAGTTTGACTACATTACATAAAATCTATAAAGCTACCGCTTGTTTGGCAGCCTTTTTGAGCCGATTTAATTTCTCTCTCATGTTTCATTTCGTTACCAGGAAACAAGAGCAGAAAAAATGTTGCCGCCATAGAAATCGACTTACCTTTCACAAAAATAACATTCACTTCATTTTGTTTTCGCGACAACCTATATGTTTTTATGCACTAATCGCAACTAAATTAAATTATCTAGACATTGTCATGATAGATTTTTGATGCATGTCTTTGAAGTTACTAGTTCGTCCGTGAGCATATCTGCTAATGGGCGTTCGCAGTATGGGATTCGCTTCAAACAAGAGCGATTGCGTCATCCAGCTGCTGATCGTTTGCATTAGAGAGAAAACGAAAACGAAAAGTGAACAAGGACGGGGAAAATTATACAAAATCAACCATTCTAATGGCTCTATATGTTATCTAAAGAACTATAAAGATTTCTTCTTTGAAAACTGAAGGTAAAAATCATCTGTTTAGTGCAAATCTAGAAAGCTGTACGAAATTCACACCAAATGAGCGCAAATAAAGCTATCATTTGATTGCATCGTGTTCGAGAAAAATGTTCCGAAAAGTATTTTATATCGTAGACTTCGAATTGTAGCTAACAGAATATTTTAAAATACATCGGTGCTGATTGAATATTGTTTCCTTGTAAGGACTCGAAAATCACATTTACAACGATACACATTCATCGACCCATCTCTACCCATCATCTGCTAGATGGAAATTCCAGCTTGTAATGCTGGCTTTCAGTCGTTCAACTCAGATTTTACGGTTAGTCGACATACAATTGTTGAATTATGATTAGATATAAAACACAAAACGAGTCAAGCCGGAGCTCTGTGGAGACGGCCAAGTTGTAATGAAATATTTCCAATATCAATTTGCAAGCACAACCTGCACGTTACATTAATTTGTCTAGATACCCAATTTGTAAACAACCGAAAATTCAGCATTCTTCTATTATAACCAGGAACGGTTAGGTTGATCATATCACAATTACGCAGCTTTCTTCGATTAGGTTGTAATTGAACTTTCCAAACACATCGGTGATGGGTGCGTATCGTAGCCTTATGGAGAAAACAATCGGAATTGCACTGCGTAGCTTTACTTTGTAGACTTGGAAAACAATGTAATAATTTGTTGTTTCAATAACAGGTGCGATTAATAATTCAACGCGTGGACTGGCCATCTATCACTAAACGGTGACGGACCTCTTGTCGCTATTTCATCCAACGGCGAAATTCGAAAGAATCCATTACTAATAAGGAAACCAATACAGCATCGATTGCCGCAAGTCGTCTTGCGGTGGTTTCGACGGGGCGACAATTAGAGAAAGCCGCCGAGCCGAGGGTGACGGGAAGCCAAAGTACACGTGGTTATACAATATCGTCAAACAATCGCAGAGCGGAACGCAGTTTTGATTATGATTGTGATTGTTGTTATTTAGTGTTACCGTTTGCTTTCCATAGGTGAGCGGCGACTCCGACGGATTGCACCGAGTCGCACCTTTGATGTCATTCGAATTTTAAAAACGAGCACACAGAAAGTGCGCGTTTCGGTCTCGGGAAATTGGAATTGGGTTGTTGGGTGTTGGCACCAGGGGGTGCTTACAGGCAGGTTATTTAATTATTACTTTCGAACTTGTGATGAATATACGAAAGGAGTGCATTCTATTTTTGAAACGAGTCATTTATCTACGTAACAAGGGCTTTAACAATTCAGTTTTATTATTTCAACTTTATGATGTGTGTCATAATAATCAAATGTCTAATCAATGTTTTTTTTTTATCTTATGCTTCACTTTCAGGTATGTATCCCAGATTCGACTCTGCCAGGCGTATCGGGTATTGATTGAATGAAAGTTGATTAACCACAAGAATAGTAAGCCTGGCGTGAAACCGCAACTTAGGGTAAGCCCGTATATAATTATTGTAGGAGAGGAGCTTACCGACGCCCGTAAGTTAATCTGATTTTATCAACGATCACAGATCGGATTTCTTATTCGGTATGATGTGCCGTCATTTTAATTATGCGCCTGCATGTTGGACGCATGGTCAGTGGTTTACGCTAGCTGTTAATTGTCACAAGGGACCACGTCTAGTGGGTTGGAAAATTACCGCGTTAACCACACTCTTAACGGATCCGCCAAGCGGAAGTATGAAACTGTAAGAGTTTGTGGCGAAGATGAGAAGCTTTCTGGATAGAAGTGCGAGCCAACTATAGAAATGAAATGTTCAGAGTAGAACTGACATCGAAATCGAATCTATCATAGGACTTTTTCTCATCGTTTGGATGATGTCAGTAGCTGGGAAAATCTTGATCCAAAAAGTCACTCGAATCGCAATCACAACCGAAGATGATTGCTGGTGATCTCTCTCAATAATTAATACAACTGATATGATCTTTCCAAGATCAGTTGATCCATGACCACCGAATCTACCAACAACGATTCTAATCTTCCGTCACACAAAATCACATATTCTTCATTCCAGTAATATCTGCTTTGAGTATCGTGGCGAAAATCAATCATGAGCATGATCAGAAGTGATTGCCAATTTTTTTAATTTTTAAACCGATGAGGAGTATTGAAAATTAGTGACAATAGAATATTATGCATTCTACCAAAATAAGACGCATCAATAGATCTTGTATTTCACTTACACGAAGATTTGATTTTTTTTTTTGTATTTCACATACACGAAGATTTCGATATTTAATCTACTTAAGCTATAATTTCCCATTCAATGTAACACAAATTTCCGTATATTTTAACACATATCAATATTTAGTATTGTTGAATTTGATAGTAAATCGAGATGTTTCTGTAGTAATACCAGTAAAACGATAAGTTGCCATAAACATTGTATTCCATTTTCAGCTGTTCCGCACATACACTGTTACTCGAGTTAGATACTTAGTAGGTAAATTAATTGTGTTCGATTGGAATAAAGATTATTAGTATTTTGGCCGTCAAGCGGTGAACATCGTCTCTATATATGAAATATCCTTATTCCGCTGAAGTGGATCGGTGAATCGATAGGAGAAAACACAACGTAGGGTCGATAGCGCGATCAAGTATCTTTCCAATTTTATTTGCAGAATTAACTTTTCAAGTCAACATCACTATTTTACGGCTGGTTCAAATTAAAGACAGTATTATCATAGGAATATGTGAGACCTTACATTTGAGTCTGAGTTAGTAAAAATCGGTTCAGTCATCTGCGAGAACATGAAGTGCTTAATTTTTGCAATTTTTGTTCATATCACCCCGTAACTCTGGAACCGGAAGTCGGATCCAGATAAAATTTGAAAGCGTTCTATGGGAAAGTGAGATCTTTCATATGAATCAAAGATTGTGGAAAGTGGTTCAGCCATCTCCAAAAAAATTAAGTGCATATATTGTTGACAATTTTCTCACATATTATCCTGTACGAAAGAAAAAAAAACGGGCCCGGGGGGATTTTAATACGGGCCCTTTCGTTCAGTGAGTAAAAATGAGCAAAATCAAACGACATAACTCTATTTTGGAGGATTGAATGAGCAAAAAAAGGTCCTAAGATATGATTTGATGTTGAGAAATAAGAAATATTTTTAAATCTTCGAACTTTCGGGTCCCCTAAAAAAGTCCGGGCCCGGAAGCAGCCCCCTGACTTCTGGAACTGGAAGTTGGACTCGGATAAAACTCTATAGCGTTCTACGGGACCATAAGACCTTTCATATGAATCTAATAATCGGTTCAGTTATCTCTGAGAACTTGCACCGAGAGCATATGACTACTAAACTTTGAACATTCGCATCATAAACCGTATTTGAAAATTCGCAGAAACTCGACATTTTTTATAAAGAAATAACTTCGAAAATTCGCATTGAAAATGCCGCCTAATTTTAAGAATTTGCATTAAAACCCCCTTAGGTTTGTAAGTTTACATTAAAAAACCTCTTAAATTTAAACATTCGCATTAAAATCCGCATAAATTTGAAAATTCACATTAAAAAACCGCATGATCTTGGAAATTCGCATTAGCAAACCGCATAACTTTGAAAATTCAATTGCATAAAAAACCGTGAATATTCAAATGAAAAATAGAATAAATTCGAAAACTCGCGTTTATTCGAAAATTCACCTGAAAAGCTTAACATCGAAAATTTGCATTGAAAACACCACATAGTTTTTAAAAATTCACATATAAAATCGATATAACTTTGCAAGTTTGCCTAAAAAACCGCATGACTTTGATAACTCGCATAAAAAAATCGCATAGATTCCTAAATTTTGCATTGAAGAAACAGATTAGTTTCGAAAATTAGCATGTAAAATCCGTATAACTTTGAAAGTATACTTAAAAACCGCAGAACTTTGAAAATTCCAATAAGAAAATCGCATACTTCGATAATTTGCATTATAAAAAACCGCATAGTTTTGAAAATTTGCATTAAAAATCGCATTTCCTTGATGATTGGCATTTAAAAAAACCGCATGATTTTCATAACTCGCATAGCTTCCAAAATTTTACATTGAAGAAACGGATTAGTTTCGATAATTTGCATGTAAAATCCGTATAACTTTGAAAGTTTACGAAAAAAACTGCAAATCGCATTAAAAAACATAATAAATTCGCATTGAAAGCGCCGCCTAATTCAAAAAATTTACATGAAACCCCCTTAACTTTGAAAGTTTACGTAAAATACCTCGTAACTTTGAACATTCACATTAAAAATTGAAAAATTTGAAAATTCGCATTAAAAACCCGCATGATCTTGGAAATTCGCATTAGAAAACCGCATAACTTTGAAAGTTTGCATAAAAACCGTGAACATTCACATGAAAAATAGAATAAATTCTAAATCTCGCGTGAAATCGAGAATTCACCGGAAAAACTCGCTAAACTTCGAAAATTTGCATTGAAATTCGCATTAAAGTCGTATTTCCTTGATGATTAGCAATAAAAAAAAACCGCATAACTTTGATAACTCGCATAAAAAATCGCAGATTCCAAAACTTTGCATTGAAGAAACGGATTAGTTTCGAAAATTTGCATGTAAAATCCGTATACCTTTGAAGGTTTACAAAAAAACGCAAAACTTTGAAAATTCGCATAAAAAACATAAGAAAATCGCCTATACTTAACTTCGAAAATTTGCATTATGAAAAACCGCATTATTTTGAAAATTTGCCTAAAAACCGCTTAACTTTGAAAATTTGCATTAAAATCGCATTTCCTTGATGATTGGTATTTAAAAAAAACCGCATGACATTGATAACTCGCATAGCTTCCAAAATTTTGCATTGAAGAAACGTTTCGAAAATTTGCATGTAAAATCTGTATAACTTTGAAAGTTTACAAAAAAAAAACTGCAAAACTTTGAAAATTCGCATAAAAAACATAAAAAATTCGCATGAAAAATCGTTGAACTTCCAAAATTTTTATTAAAAAACCGCATAATTTTGAAAATTTGTCTAGAAAACCGCATAACTTTGAAAGTTTGCATAAAAAACCTCAAAACTTTGAACAGTCGCATTAAAAACCGCATAAATTCGAAAATTTGCATTAAAAAACCGCATAATCTTGAAAATTTGCATTAAAAACTCGCATAACTTTGAACGTTTGCATTAAAAACCACATAAATTCGAAAACTCGCGTGAATCTAAAAAATTTCATAAAAAAATCACTTAATTTCAAAAATTTCCATTGATAAAACCGCAAAATTTTGAAAATTCATATAAAAACCCGCATAATTTTGAAAACCTCGAATAATTTTGAAAGTTTGCACTAAAAACCGCATAAGTTCGAAACGGCACTAAAAACCGCATAAGTTCGCAAAATTTTGAAAATTCATATAAAAACCCGCATAATTTTGAAAACCTCGAATAATTTTGAAAGTTTGCACTAAAAACCGCATAAGTTCGAAACGGCACTAAAAACCGCATGCGAATGTTCAAATTCGCGTAAATTTGAACATTCGCATGAAAAAATCGCTCAACGCATTAAAAAACGGTTCTTCAATTTTGAAAATTTAAATGAAAAACCCGTTTAACTTAAAAAATTTGCATAGAAAACCGCGAAAATATGGGAATTCACATAAAACATTCGCATTAAAAAAAACAGTATAACTTTGAAAAATTCTCATAAAAAAGCATAACTTCAAAACTTCGTATTAAAAAACGACTCAATTTTGAACATTGGCTTGAAAAAGCGGTTTAAGGAGCAAGACTCTTTGCAAGCGTATGAGTAATGCCAACAATGTGTGCGTAAAAACAAATTCCGGCACTTATTTTCCTGATTTTACTCAATAATTTTTCCATATGGTTGTAAAATAAACCAATCGGTTCATACTGCTTAAAATTGCAATTCAAGAAAAGCGAAAATCTTAGTCTAAAACTCTTCCGTTTTCATTAAAACTGCTCGATAAAAATTATTTCAGTTTCAGCTTACTTCCACTGACACATTTGATTAGCAACAAACACATTCCTATATGGATTTCCTCTTGCAGAAATTATTGCGATATAAAGATTTATGTACCTTCTATTAGTAATCCGGCATAAAAGGAACCTTGAATTTAACACGCGAAAGGCAATGGATATGGAATGTAGTCCTAAAACTATTTATTTTTCCGGAAAACTGCTTTTGTAACAGAAAATATCTAGTTTTGTTTATTTTCTGTAGCGCAATCTAATACAAATGCATTGAAGTAGTGTTGCTAACTTTTTTATTAAAGAATTAAAATCTACATTCATAAAATGGCAGCAATTTTCCATCAAACATTGGTGTAAAATTGATCAAAACTAATAATCATCCAAAATGTCAGGCTTAACATTCATTTGAGAATAAATTATTGTTAAAAAAGATTGTTTGAATCTCAATCGTGCGATCCACTATGATAAACTCGGTGCACTGCATATATGAATACACAGATCTATGGCATACGTACCAAATAAATTGTACGTAATACACAAATTACCAACACAAGTTCACTTGGTTTACTTTTGATCCTTAATTAAAAATATTTGCAAAAAAAACCAAAACCAATTCGCATAAATCTGAAAAAAAAATTGTAAATTCGCATGAAAGAGCGCTTCGAAAATTCGCATAACTAAACAGCATTACTTAGAAAATTCGCATAATAAATAGCATATTTTCTCATTAAAAAAAAACAAGCTGAATTTAAAAAATTCTGAAGTTTAACTTCAGAAGTTTGTAAATAAGAAACTTTGAAAATTCGCATTAAAAACTGCATGAATTTGATATTCGCGTGAATTTGAAAATTCGCATGAAAATCACTTGATTTCGAAAATTGAAAAAATCATCACAACTTTGAAAATTCGCATAAAAAATAGCATAACATCAAAAATTCGCATATAAGAAACTGCTCAATTTTGATAATTCGCATGAAAATTTAACTTCAAAAATTTGCATAAAACTGCAAAACATTGAAAATTTGCATAAAAAATCGCCTAATATCGAAAATTTGCCTAAAAACAGTATTATACTTTGCAAATTCGCATAAAGAAATAGCAGAACTTCGAAATTTTGCATAAAAAAAACGGGTCAATTTAGAAAATTCGCATGAAAAACTCGTTTAATTTCAACAATTTAGTTATATAAACGCAAAACTTTGAAAATTCGCATATATAAACCGCATTAATTCGAAAATTCTGATTCAATTTTTTCAATTTTAAAAATTCGCTTTATTACTTTAAAAATTAGCATAATGAAATAGCATAACTTCGAAAACCCTAAACTCATTAAAAAATTTAAAAAATTTGTTTATATCTTCCAAAGTTTGCATTAAAAAAACCGCAAAACTTTGAACATTCCGCATTAAAAATCGCATAAATTCGAAAAATCGCATAAAAAAGCGCATAGCTTCGAAAATTCTCATTAAAGAAACCGCGCATAGTTTTGGAACTTCGCATAAAAAATCCGTATATCTTTTGAAGTTTGCATTAAAAAGAAGCATAAATTTCTCATTCAAAAAACGCATAACGTCGAAAGTTCGCATAAAAAAGAAACCGCATTAAAAATCGCTTAGAAGGTCCAATATTCTGTTCCAAAATTTCGTTTTCTGATTCTGAAATCAGTTCCAGCTGCCTCTGAAGTCTGAAACTGAATGCTGAGCCTGAATTCCTGAACGGCAACTGATTTTGGAGATACAGACCAATATCTAGATTCAGCATTTATTTCGAGAATACAGATTCAGAATCTAGTTCAAGTTCCACAGTTCGGTTATAGTTCCAGTTCTGGAATCCATGTTCTGAACTCAGATACAGAATCCAGTTCCATAGTTTTGGAACTCAAAGTCAAAGTCTTGGCATTACATTCCTTTTGTGGAATTTGGCCTTTCTGTTTCAACAGACTTCGCAGCCGATTCTTAGTGTACAGAATCATTGCATGGCTAGTACTATGGATCCTACTGACACTAAGAATCCTTCCAGATCGGGGTTCGAATATACGACTACTGGCTTGTAAGACCAGCGTCCTATGCATTGAACCGTCAACCCGGGACTCAAACCGAAAGTTGATTCAAAGCCTGGATTCTGGAATTGAATTTTGATTCTGAAACGAAATTTTGTTTCAGAGCAGATTTCATTTCCAAACATCCAATCCAGATTTCAATTTCAGAGTTCAGTTTCAGAATTCTGTTATTTTAGAATTCAGTCTAGTATTCTGGCGTGGGAACGGGATTCTGGATCTAAGATTCAGTTTCATATCAGAATTCAGGTCCAGAATTAAGTTCCAGTTTTCTGAAGCTCAAAATTAAAACTGAACTCGGGAAATAGATCAAGAATAGTCTTGAGAATACATTCCTTTTGTGGAAATGGACCATTCTGTTTTAACATACTCCGAAGTCGATTCTTATCGTACAAAATCACTGCGCGGCTAAGAATTTTTGCCAGGTCAGAGCTCGAACATACGACAACTGGCTTCTAATGCCAACGCCCTATGCATTAATTGTGAGTCTGAATTCTGCAACTGAATTCTGAATCTGAACTCTGGATCGAAATGATGGAACCAAACGACAGGCTCAGGCTACAAGTCAGGTACAACATTCAGTTTCAGAATCCAGATCAAGAGGTCATACTGACTGTCATTACAGTGTCTCGAAAGAAGTTTCATGGCGACATACACCACTCCGCTGCACAAATTGTACTGCTCTATCGAAACTTACGTAAGAAAGTGCAAACCGTCTCAATTTTGGGTGTACACGGAACCGCCGTCCTCCATCCTCAGGAGTGTTCGGTTCTCACGCAAGCAACTTTGTATCAATTCAGCTAAACGAATCCAGCATGTTCTCCCTAGGTGGTCATTTATAAACTTTATCTCGCCTGCGATACCGCAGGAAAACCGCAACCCGGTTTACCAGGTGACCAGACTCCTTTCGGTTTGGCTCTTCCGTGATCCACCTACCAACCATCCCACCACAACCGTAAAACGGTTCGAATCCTGTCTGGATCAGCCATAACAGCACTAATCAATTAATATAAACCGAAGCTCATATTACCGGAGATAGAACATGAACATTGAACATGACTTCTCTGCCTCCTCCGGTCCACCGTGGCACAACCCGCTCTCGAGGTGTTGGCCTGCCCCATCGGTGGATGATGATTATTATTATTATTACCGACGGTTACGGATGAACCGGTCCGAGACCCATTCCGAGCCGAGTATGCGTGTAGCTATTTTGAACTTTCTCCTCGCGCATTCTCCGCCACCACACAGTGCGAGTCACGGTATGCCAAGATCCATCATCATTGCCGGATTACACGCATCCAGCCTGAAGATTCACTCGCCGTTCGCCGATGGCCCCGGTACCAATAGTTTTCCATTTGGGCAGTTCGTGCACCGACCAGGCAGAAAATTTCAAAATCTAATTCGCTTCTCTGCACTGCAGGTTTTATTACCAGAAGAGTTGCTTAAGCATAATTTGTTAACATGTCAAAAATGTATTATTTATGAATCGAAAATTTGGCTCTAAATTAAGTTACCTTGCAAGCGACCGAGTCATTCGTCTTCCAGGCCCCAAGCCTCTCCTCGTGACGTGACAACCTGGTGGAAAAAAGCATACGCGCTGCTAGTCTTGTGGTCACAGAGGCAGAAAATTAAAAATTTGACATTCCGTTGGAATCTGGAACTGCATCAGTGGTCATAAATCTCCGTGTTCTCTCCCCCCAGGAGGTAGACAAACGTCGAGCTGGCTGACTGACATCTCAGCGCACCATCGGCCGCCGGTGGAAGTCAGTGAAAGTGCATCCCATCATTCCCGTCGTCAGGCCCGCGGTATTTTCACTGTCAGGTTCTCAGCCCAAAAGGGGAGAAATGATGGAATCTATGGATTTTATGTTATTTTCGTTGTTGTGATGTCTACAATTTATATCTCATGTTTTACGATCGTGACACGCTTCTGCTGTACCGGTGCAGTTCGGCATCTTAGCTTTAATAGTTGGAAGCCTAATCTTTTCAGGCCATAAAATTAATGGTTTGTGTATTAAATATTGTTAATATTTCGATGTGGTGCCGATCGATTGCGGCAAGCGGTTGGCCGCAGCACCAACAGCAGCCGACGGGAAAATTTAAATCAGACCGAAGTGTTAAAAAATAGACGTGGTTCTCCGAAACGAATGATGCGTTGAACCCATAAAATAAATTTTGATTTCCCCCACACTCCTGGAATTTAGATCAGATCAATTTGCGTTGATTGTTTGATATATTACATTATACTGGAAAAGGGTGGCGAACTTGGAATCGAATTATGGAAATAACACCGATAAAAACTCACGATGTAATACTGCAGGAAACCAAACCGTGAATCATTCTCCATTTCCTGCCAGTTTGTCAAAATGAGCATTTATGCAACTTCAGTGCAGCGGCAATCGAACAATACGACAAAAATAATAATAAGACACTGGTCTTGCAAGCCAGATGTCGTAAGTTCGAGCTCTGACCTGTAACATTTTGCAAAATCGTGAAATAGATTCGTTTGATTTAGTTCAGATACGCAGCTAATTTTGTCTACCGAAAACTCGTCGCATTGTAGTAAGCCTTATTTTGCTTAGCTCTTTCTTACAGTGTGGAAAATTGCATTACTTTGACAATCTGTGAAAACCAAAAAATTGTTATTCAATACAAAATTGTTGAAAAATATAAACAAGTTTTGAAAGCAATGCAAATTGTGGAAAATGTGAGTATAGTTTCTCAGAGATAAAGACTGTCCCAGAAAGTATGGACGCATCC
The DNA here is from genome assembly GCF_030247185.1 of Malaya genurostris. NCBI lineage: Eukaryota > Metazoa > Arthropoda > Insecta > Diptera > Culicidae > Malaya > Malaya genurostris. Next base: position 47,800,418 of record NC_080571.1, read on the forward strand.
AAAAACCGCTGCCATTTCGCAATGGTTAAGAATCCGTCAATTTTTATGGCTGCGTCCTGTTGTTTACACTCTTCTCTAACCACTTGTGCAGTTGTTTATTCGTTTTCATTAGTTTGTTTCGAAATGCGTGGACTTTCAGCAGAACAACGTCGAAAAACTGTGTACAAAAGGTGCAAAGAACGCGGACTGTCACTGAGAAAGATAGCAAAAATTGAAGGAGTAAGTGAAAAAGCCGTGCGAAATGCAATCAGGAAGTTCGGTGTTGATAACACCTTTGAGGATAAACCGAAAACGGATCGAAAAAAAGGTCCTAAAAAAGTGGGCCCTTCGAAGTCAAATGTTCTTCGTGCTAAAGAACGTTTGAATCTTCGAACCTATAAGAAGCAGAAACAACCAAAACGTAATCCGAAACAAGAAGCATCGATCAGGCCGAGGGTTCGAAAGCTGTACAATACGATTCTTGCTGGAAATTTGAACTGCATAATCATGGACGACGAAACCTACGTGAAATTCGATTGCAAATCCTTGCCGGGACCACAATATTATACGGTGCGAGAAGGGCAAGTGTTAAACCAGTCCGAGACATCGATTGAAGTCGAAAAATTTGGTAAGAAAGCTATGGTCTGGCAAGCAATTTGTAGCTGCGGTAAGATTTCAAAACCCTTCATCACCACTGTTTCAATAAACAGCGAAATATACATCAAGCAATGTTTACAAAAACGTCTTCTACCCATGATACGAAGCCACAAGGATCCTGTTCTCTTCTGGCCAGATCTTGCTTCTTGCCACTACTCGAATTCAACGGTAGAATGGTAAATGTCACTTTCGTCCCAAAAGACATGAATCCACCAAATTGCCCACAACTTCGACCAATTGAGGAATTTTGGGCATTAACGAAGGCACATCTTAGGAAACATGTCTCGGCAGCCGAAACCATGCAACAGTTCGAAAAAGATTGGAAAAAAGTGTCAAAACTTGTCGTAAAGAAGTCTGTACGGAATTTAATGAGGAACGTTCGCAATAAGGTGCACCAGCTTGTCTACAATGGCTAAGTAGAAAATGTTGAGAATAATATTCTAGTTGTAGTCTAATATTATCAGTATATCGAAAAAAATTTGAATATCTAACACTTGTGAATTATTTACAGCGAAATCAAAGTGCGTCCATACTTTCTGGGGCAGTCTTCAGCAGAGTCGATTTCAACAAGCTTAGACTAATTTGAATGCTTCTATTGAATTGTTGATCTAGCTCAAAATCCAAACTATGGTCACTTCTGGTTCTGGATATGTAATGGTATAAGTGACGTAAACGACCGAGCGCCTTTTTCCGTCCTTTTCTTTCTTTGATGCCTGAAACGATTTCAATGAGCTAACAGTTCGGCTGAAAAGTTCGTATCGTTTAATAGAAACACACATTTTTTTTGCCAAAATTCGTTTTTATTATTCAACATAATTGCCATCAGAGGCGATTATAGCGATCTTGCAACTTTTCGATACCATTTTTGTAGTACGATTTGTCCTTTGCCTCAAAATAGGCCTCAGTTTCAGCGATTACCTCTTCATTGCTTCTAAATTTTTTACCCTCGAGCATTCTCTTGAGGTCTGAGAACAGGAAAAAGTCACTGGGGGTCAAATCTGGAGAATACGGTGGAAGAGGGAGCAATTCGAAGTCCAATTCGTTCAATTTCAGCATGGTTTTCATCGACTTGTGACACGGTGCATTGTCTTGATGAAACAAAACTTTTTTCTTCTTCAAATGAGGCCGTTTTTTTTAAATTTCGTCCTTCAAACGCTCTAATAACGCTATATAATAGTCACTGTTGATGGTTTTTCCCTTTTCAAGGTAGTCGATGAAAATTATACCATGCGAATCCCAAAATACAGACGCCATAACCTTACCGACCGATTGTTGAGTCTTTTCACGCTTTGGGTTCGGTTCGTCGCGTGCAGTCCACTCAGCTGACTGTCGATTGGACTCCGGAGTGAAGTGATGGAGCCAAGTTTCGTCCATTGTTATATATCGACGAAAAAATCGGTTTTATTTCGATATAACAGCCAAACACTGCTCAGAATCATCAATTCGTTGTTGTTTTTGATCGATTGTGAGCTCACGCGGGACCCATTTTGCACAAAGCTTTCTCATATCCAAATATTTGTGAATAATATGTCCAACATGTTTCTTTGATATCTTTAGGGTGTCAGCTATCTCGATCAACTTCACTTTACGGTTATTGAAAATTATTTTGTGGATTTTTTCACGTTTTCATCGGTAACAGCCTCTTTTGGACTTCCACTGCGTTCATCGTCTTCGGTGCTCATATGACCAGTACAAAATTTTGCAAACTACTTACGAATTGTTGCTTCGCCCGGTGCAGAGTCTGGATAACGCTCATCAAGCCATTTTTTGGTATCGGCGGCACTTTTTTTCATCAAAAAGTAGTGTTTCATCAACACACGAAATTCCTTTTTTTCCATTTTTTTCACAATAACAAAAGTAGCTTCACTCAAAATGCAATATCTCACAAACTAATAATCAGACAGCTGTCAAATTTATACACGTATCTTTTGAAGGTTGGTACTAACTGAAAATGGTATGTATTTAATTCTATTGGCGCCTTCTCATAGAAACGATACGAACTTTTCAGCCGATTTGTTAATGTTCTTTTGAGAGATTTTATTAAGTCGTGGATCATGCTCGAAAATCAATTGGTTGTCACTTCTCGTTCCGGAGATATGATGGTATAAGTAGCATTACCAACGAGCTGCGCTTTTATCTCTCAGCTCCATTTTGTCATAGACGGTAGAACCATAGACATGGATTCTAGAATTCAATTCTGAAACTGAAATTTAGAACTGAACTCGGGCATGAGCTCAGGACCTGTTATCTGATCGTAGACTTAGACCTACTACCATATTATTTTTTGGGATCCTGGAACTGGAAGTTCCAGTTCCTGAACCAGATCAAATTACTTCCTCACTTTTCTCAGAGATGGCGTGGCCGATTTCAACAAACTTATATTCAAATGAAAGGTCTCATGGTCTTATACAAAACTTCCAAATTTCATTCCGATTCCAGATTTATAGAGTGAAGTGTGTTAAAAATTGGATACCGTAACTTGAAGCGGCGAAACAAAACACGTAAAAAAAAATTCTTAACTTCCCTCTAAACTATTCCAATCGGTAGTAATTTTTAATAGACATCCTAACAACCCGATTTCGGCTGTGCTGGTTATCGTTTTCTGATTCCGGAAGCACCAGAAATAAAAAGTAAAATAATTTCTAAGCTTGCTTCAAAACTATTCCAATCGGTAGTCATTGTCAGTAGACGGTCAAACATTGATTTGGCTTTCCTCGTTCTTGGGTTTTTTGATGAACGACCGAAGATTGTAGCCATAGACTCAGAATCCCAGTCACTTATCTCGAACCAACTTCGATTATACCGGTTTCCGGTTTCGGAAGTACCACTTTTCGTTTCCTCAGAGATGGCATAACCGACCGGAGTACTGTTTCATTCTATAGGTTATATTAGTTAATGGACAAACCTTTTTGTTTTTTAAGAATCGAAGAAAATTATTTTGAAGAGTACCACACATTTATATATGAGAATATGTGAGACATGAGAAAGGCTTCATTACACCACTGAGTGGATTAAAACAGGTTTTAAACTTTCAACTTACTTTTGTTTTTTATTCACTTTTGTTCGACGCAAGGTGCAAAATGTACTGTTTATTTATTTTTATTTTGTTTTATTTTTATTATTTATTGAACTGATTTGAAGTTCAAATGTTTGTCAATTACGGTTTCCGTGATATAATGATATAAGTGACGTAAACGACAAAAATCATTATCGCTCAATATCCCTATTTCCAATTTTTTCCTATAATTTTAGGCTAACTCGAGACTTAAATTGGGTGGAAGATCGAGTTCGACGATCATATGGCATCTACTTCAAATTTCGGAAATATCGTAGAAGTGATACAACCGACAAATCATTTTTTTCTTCGCATGCTACCGAATATGCAAAATAAGCACTGAAGTAGTGAAGCTTTAGTGAACTACCCTTGTCAATCTGAATGAATTAAACATTAAATTAAGTAGGATAACCTAAATGGACCCGGATTCGGGTCAGAAATTATCTTAATAAAATAGAAAAAGAATGCTCTAACGTGACTGTGCCGATGATAAGAGAATGGCATTATCACATTACTAGGATGATTATTATTTTAATTTAATGCAAGCAAAATATGATTTTCGCTAAATTTCGCTAACATAATTCCTTAATTCTGCCAAGCATTGTAATCTACCAGTACGAATTGGTCACATATTGATTTTTTCGGCCATTTGAGTTGGATTCAGTCATGATTTTTTTTTGCAAAATTGTCCTAAAGTTTAAATTTAATTTAGTTTAGATGCGGGGCTTTATTATTGCATAACAGGAGAGCAAAAAAAATCTTGTGGTGGTATCACCGTGCCAGGTCAAGATCGGAGCTTAAAATTGTCACTTATTATCAATGAAAGAATTCAATCCAACAGCCTGATATTCGTTTTTCGCTATTTCATTCGTAAATGATCGCATGCAAAACAAACGAAGAGAAACGACGCATTTTTGTCTCTCATTGAAACTAAAGAGAGTATCAATGCCAATGTCATTCGTGCCTCTATGACAAGACGAAACCAAAATAACGTCTGCAGGGAAAACAACTCGAATTTCAACTCTCGTTCTCAGTGGTATATTGAAAATTTTTGACGTTTGTCTCTAAAATATGTTGAATCGAAATAATTACACTCCAGTATAATTTTGAAAACCAATCTTCTATAGATACCAACAGGTAACAATCATTGTGAATCGTTTTTTATCATTATCGATTCTCGAAGCTTCGATTAAATATACGACACTGCACAGTATACGTTATGCACTGAAAACCGAAAATGACTGAAAGGGTAAACGAAAGAAAAAAAATCACACAATTTTTAAACTACTGTTTTGCTGAGGTCGTTAACTGGACATTGGTCTCATTCTCATTATTTGCCAGCGGAGCTTACAGCGACATTAATTTCTCGTCATTTTCGTCTATTTTGAGTCAATGGAAATGACATTTATTAGCTCTGGTCTGGATATAGATTTCAAAAAGAGAAGCAGTAAAATTTCTGATAATCGCTGCTGAATTAGTTCAGAGAAATTTTTTGATGTAATTTTAAGAGTTAAAAATATATTAATAAATAAGTAAAGAATTTATAAAAAATAAGTACAGAATGTTTGCGAAATTTTAACTCTCGAACATAAATCCTTTATTGTATTTGTTCAGGCTTCTCGTAAAATTACGCAAAAAGAAAAGTATGAATCGATAAGCGAAAGGGTAATTCGTACCCACATTCTTGAAAGTATTCTCTGTAGCAATGACAAAGCATAGCAAGTGGTCGATAAGAATTGTGATCTGGTGCAGTTTTGGATTTGACTCCAGTAATGAAGTTTTCGTAAACAGGACAACATGATTTCATAGAATCCATCGAAAACTCAACCCATCACAGTAGATCTCATCGTATTTCTGTTGGAAAATCATCAGGAATGTCAGTGAATCGTATAACATATTCTTGTCCAATTTAAGTTTGACTTCCTTCCGGAATGGAGTATCATTGTTGCATTTCAGGGGAGCGAAATGCGATTGCTTCATTGAAGTTTCATTCGATCACAAAGCCGATGTTTTAGAAACATTTAAAAAGACGTGGATGAATAGTGTAGAGCAATATAAAATCAGTACAGTTTACCAAAATCGAGTAACCGAGATTTTGTCTTTTTTATGCGGGGATAGGTACCTCATAAAAACCGCTTAACTTTGAACATTCGCATAAAAACCGCTTAACTTTGAGAATTCGCATAAACTAAGGATGTTTTTTTCTGCAGATGCATTGGAAATTCATTAAAAAATTAGATGATGTTATCTCGAAATATTTTTTTTGACAACTATCGAAATTTGATGATTTCCGAAATCGAAAATTTCCCTAAATTTCTAGATATAGTTATGTTTGATTTCGACTGAGGTGATAATTGTGGAAAATCAGGAAAAATGGCTTTCTCAGTCATATAATACAAACGAACGTTGTTGTCTGTCCAAACAACAGTGAAAAACATTCGTTTGTATTATAAGACTGAGACAGACGTTTTTCCTGATTTCTCACAGTTCTAGATAAAAATGTAAATTCATTTGAAAAAAAAAAAGGTATAAAGTCGACTTTAATTTCTTTTCTGAGATACCGCTATATCACGACGTTTCGTGCATTTCTAAGACGAAACATGGAAACCGCATGACTTAGAAAATTTATATAAACCAGGCGCATAAAAAGTGAATATAAAACCGCATAAAAAAGCCTTAAGTGTATTCCAAACAAAAATCAAAGCCACCGGTGAACGATCGCAACTATGTTAAAACCGGGTATAAATAAACGATAAATGAAAAAAAATAATAAAAAAAATCAAAGCCTTATATTTATTAGATTTGATCAGTATCTAACGGGAAAAACAAATTGAAAAAATGACAGGCGAATGTAACTATGTAATGAAAACCTCGAAAATGTTACCACAGAGGCAGGGCTCAAACCCGTAGCTAACTTATAGCCGGGGAAATTGTTTTACCAATTAAACTACCCTGCACATGAGAACACCCGAAAAGACAGCCTAATTGACTACAATGACCAAGCTCTTCACTTTCAGAAATCAGGAATCAGAACAAATTGGCTCAAATGGCACGTTCCCCTTGATATTTGGAGATTTGTGCCTTGCCATCAATTTGTTTTTAGCATCATTTTCCCGATATATAAGAGGGAAGGATTGAAAGGAAATGGTAAGGGTTGGACTAGGAGGATGGGAAAAATTGACCACACAAAAACACATAAAAACAGAAGTAAATTCTGCACCCCTAAGGGATGCTGAACAATCTGCTGAGGATCACATTTAGTGGAAGCAGAAGGAAATTCTGAACCTCTACGAGGTCCCGAACAGTCTGCTGTTAATAAAACCTCCAACCCCCGAGAGGATTTAGAGATCTTACAAAAGCGACACCATTCTGCACTCTCGGAAGAATGCAGAACGACTCGCAGTATGTACGAGCAGAAGTAAATTCGGTACCCCCCAGAGGATGCCAAACAATCTGCTAAACCCTATTTAAGGTGAATACAGAAGGGATTCATTCACTCCAGGAATAACGATGAACCCTTCTGACTATAGCTCCTTACCACATTGGGTGAGAAACGAGAGAATATCCTTCAATTTTAGCTCCGCATACACAGACTCAACCATGTATGGAGAACCAAAAACCCGGATACGTAGCTGCGTCAATGCGGGACAGTTACATATCAGATGATATGAAGTACCATAATCGCATTTACACAAATCACACGAATAATACTTAGCACGTTGAATAGTAGCCATGTGATAATTGAGTTTGCAATGTCCAGTCAGAGCTCTGACCAGAATACTGCAATGATGCTTGGAGAAATGCAGTAGACACTTTGACATTTTCAGATTTAAATCTGGTAGAAATGCTTTTGTCTGAGCGCAAGTTTGCAAGCTGCGCCAGTAGCTGGCATGTTTGGATGCAGCCCAAGTACGTATCTTGTGCTTTATCCAACTAGTTGAAAGTGGTAAAGCTGGTTCAGGACCAACGAAATCATTCGTTGCACCTGTCATCGCCATTAGGACCATCCTTTGGAGATGATTTAGCTTTGACTGAACTGTCGCGACTTCTCCTTTCTGCCAACATACAAGACAACCATATGCTAAAATTGGTCTAACAATAGTTGTGTAGATCTAATGAATATATCTGGGTTTGAGTTCCCATGATTTTCCAAAAGCTCGTCTGCATTGGCCGAAAGCCATGCAAGCTCTTTCAATCCTGAAGTCAATGTGAGCAGACCAATTCAGTTTTGAGTCAAGAATAACCCCGACGTATTTAACTTGATCGACCACAGTGACCTCTGAACCAAAGAACTGCAACAAACGAGCTCCTGTAATTATCCTACGATGAGTGAAAAGCACCATTTGATGTTTTGCCCGGATTTACAGATAATCCAACCTGACAACACCATTATTCAACAGATCGCAGGGCTTGCTGCATTAAATCAAAGAGAGTGTTAATGCTTATACCGGTCATCAATATATGATAATCGTCGGCAAAACCATAAGTCGGAAATCCAAGGTTATTAAGTTTCCTTAACAAACCATCAGCGACTAGGTTCCATAAAAGTGGGGATAGTACACCACCTTGAGGAAAAACCCGTTCACGACTGCAATGTTTAACCTCCTGCAGCCATTCAGCTATCGGCACGGAAATACACCTTGACTTAGGAGTTCCTATTTTTGTGGCCTTTTACGACATGGAACAGGAAACCAGTGGATCAAGTCTTGGTAAAAAATAATTCCGCCGGATACCACACGGCTTACCTGTTTGGTGGACTTATACCACCGGTACAGGTGGACCGTAGCGTTATTCTTAGCCACTTCAAGCTCTTCACTTTACTTGGCCGCCACAGTCTTCAATTATAGTCCTACCTCTAGGAAACACATCCATCAGAAATACAACACACACCGTGTCACAAGTCTATGTCTTCTCTGGAAAATCATGGATTTGTGAAGCATAGTTTGAGCTACCAAAATTTTATTATTTTTTTTAGAATTAAGTGTCTGAAAATCGTGCTTCATTCAAACATTCCACAAGCAATTATTTCGTTATTCAAATAATTATTGTTATAGTTTATTTGAAACACTGCAAAAATAAAGCAGAATTGTCACTCTTCTCAAAATTAATTCAAAATTACACTGAGCTGTGCATGACTTCTCTAAAAATAAAACAGCATGGTTTTGTATTTCGGAATGGCGCAAGTGTATCTTTTTTGGTTACCAACAATGTGACATTTTTTATCACGGTTTTGGAAATCGCTTTGGTGAGAATGAATGAGATCTAGATGCTGCGAAAATTAGATTCATTTCGTGCTTAGATACGGAGCATCATTGTTGCATGTCAGAAGAGCCAAATAAAATATCTTCATGGATATTGGATCCTAAGATGGTTTTTTTCAAAATAGCGCTAGTGTTTAGGCTACTGAAGCTAATCACGCAAAATCGTTACCCTTTATGTATTTTCATATAAAACAAACGCAAACCGTGTAACAGATTTTTGTAAAATTTAAAATTAAATGAATGGTAATTAAAAAACTTTGAAAACATTTCTACTCAAAATTTTATGAATGCAGCAGTGTTTTTGCAGATACTGGTAATGCTTGAAAGAGTTTTGCTATTTCTTGTTGCTCGTTATGACGTAGATTCGTCATGATCTTCGTTCCACATTTGTTAGTATCCAACCAAAAATAGAGCGGAACATACCAACGGATGAAATATTTGAAATAAAAATGCTCAGAGATGGGAATCGAATCGTCCTGTACGAACGCACTCTACAAGCAATGCCCATTCATCAGTAAGCAGTACAAATAAATGTTGATGAAATTTTGTCCCAAGATTGATGTTCCCTATCAACCGTTCATACACTTCAAGATGGGCAATTACAAAGAAAAAAAAGTTTTTCTAACTAGAACTCATTGCTGTAGAGTATTCTGTGGAGTCTTATCTCAAATTGAGTTTATTTCGGCTTGAATAGTTCTTGAAAATAAAATCAAGTTAGCATAGGAAAAATTTTTTACTATAGGAGATTTTTTCTCATTAACATTACCGAAATTCTATCTGCACACACCTAACACGAAAAAAATTCTTTTTAAAAACTCTCAAAATAATTTTTCCTTTCTAAATCCGGACCACGTGCAATCGGCGCGATGAATTCATTCATTGAATTATTTCACCGGAACTTAATCTTAAAATTTACTCCGGCAGCTCAACATACGAAAAGAAAATTATTACCGTGGCATAATCATGGAATCCATTATTTCATCTTCTCACGAAAGCAAAGCCTTGGTATTACATTCCTGTAGTGGAATTTGACCTTCTGCTTCAACAGACTTCGCAGCCGATTCAGAGTGTACAGAACCATTGCCTGGCTACTGCTACGATTCTACTGACACTACGAATCCTCCCAGGTCGGGGCTCGAACATACGACTACTGGTTTGTTAGACCAGTGCGCTATGTATTGAACCGCCAACCTGGGACAGTCTCACGAAGTCATGATAATTATTCATAATTTTATGATAAAAATGAACCATATCATGACGCTTCTCTCATGAAAATAAATCATGGTCGGAAAATGCGTTGCTTGTGGAACTTATTTCATTCCAAACTCGCAACTAAATTTTTTTCCCGGATGTCATTTTGGATAGGCAAACATCAGTCAGTTGCATCCTAGATCTAGATTTTCGATGTCGATGTCGATTGATACAATATGAACTTCAACTGGCGCGTGCAAAGTGTAATGCACGTGTTTCGCGCTATTTCATCGGGTTGCCTTCTGAAATGTGCTCTCACGTGTATACCAGAATAGCTTAGTTGATAGTGCATTTTCCCGACAGGGAGAAGGGAACTGGATCAAGTTCTGTCTCGGGCGATTCTATTTCACAAATTTCCATATTGTCAAGAGACAGTTTCTAAAAAATTCCAAAATAAATCTTTAAATACGATTTTTCATGTTTTATTCCGCTGTTATCCCTTAAGCAATAGCTACTTTCGTTTCCGGCTTGAAGCCAGCAAAATGAACTTGTAGGCACACTGTGGTGTAATCACCTCGGAAAAGTTCACTGTCACGTTAATCATACGTGTTCAGTAGAGCTGAGCAGAAAAAAAAACGAAACACCAGCATGTTACGAATTGTGCAACGTGACTGTCACGAGACATACTGGCTGCTGTGTTTTTGATGATTACAGCCATTGCCGCCGGTCGAGGTTGTTTGCCCTCGTCGTATGTGTTCTATGTTAGCTTCGAAATAGGATTTTCTGTTATTACTTTTTTGCCGGCCGGCCGGTCAGCTGGCTTAGTTTCGATAACCCATAAGCCGCATTTAATGTGTACTACTAATACTACTACTGTTACTAACTACCACTATTTCTAGATACTACCGGTCACGAATAAATTAGCATAAATTTGCAGCCACACATGCGATTCGCGAAACGTTGAACCACCTCACTGTCGATTGTTAGGGTATGTCTAACAGAGTGAAATGATGTTATGTGAATTCACTTCGAGTATTTTTTTTTATTTTAACTATCGATTGGTGTAACATCGAACAAAAACTCCAATAGTTCCTATCTGACATTTATACGCTCTGATAGGATTGAACAAAAGGATCAAATCAATGACTAATAAAAGACTAAAGCAATAAAGTCGACTAATCTAACAATATTCTCACCACCCTGCCACCACTCGCTATGACCAGACTTTGCTGCACCGACCAGAAATTGAAACATTCTACCTTCCGTCGTAAATAGCCACAGTTTTTCCAAACAGCCCGAGCTGGATTTTCCCTGCCTGTACCAACTAAATAACTAACTGAACGGTTCGCCCTGTATCAAACCGAAACCGCGACAGACTTACTCTCTATCCATTTGCATTGGATTCAATCGATTCGATTGTAGTTCTGGTAAAGTCTAAAAATAGTTCGGTATTACAAAATGGAAAAACTTTGCATTTCTCGCGCTCGCCACCTGGGCGGCGGCGAAGGAATACGACGACGTCGACGACGATGATGAGGACGGTACCGGTTGGTATGATGCAAGTCTGCTGCGGCAGCAGCAGGTCAATGGCCGAACTTGCGCGGCTTGCTTTTTCTAGACATTACCCTTAGGTGATGATGATGATGATGATGATGATCGGCTAGCAAGAAACTGACTCACGGGCTAGAGACGGGCGGTTGGGCGTACGGAGATGGTGGCAGCATGAACCTCCTGCGCGGCCGGCGGCACCTTTGCCTTTGGGTGATGAGCGACGATGCACATACCGCTGTTCAGTGCCGTGCCAGTCAATAAATCAGGAAATTTTCATCGTAACTATCGGAATGTTTATCTTTATTGGGACCAATTAGTCGAGTGTCGGTTGTGCGAGGGTGCGTTCACGGAGTGTCGCTGAAGTGTCAATTAGGGCTAATCGATTGCACTTTGGCCGGGATTGTTTTGCAGACGATGGAGACGGTGCAAACATTCAGCACAAGAGTATTGAAAGAAGTGGTAAAATTTGAATGCGGGTGTCAAATCTTTACGACTATTGTTCTAAATAATTTATTTATTTATTTATTTGTTTGGCCTTTAACCACTAGGGTCATTCAGCCTTGAGGGAACGGGGGGAAAACGATGTGTACATTTCAAGTTCTTAGAGAATAGACAAAAAAAAATTCACGTTCCGGGTGAGAGTTGATTCGGTCCATGGTTACGGGTTACGATGAGTCATCTTGTTCTTCGTTGTTTGGTTCAGTTGTTTACTGATTTTCACTGTTCTAGAGGGCGTCAAGTATCTTGGCGTCTTTTTTTTTTTTTTTTTTTTTTTACAAGGTGAAATGCATTTACGCACGGAGTGTGGGACTCTCCACAGGACTACCCAACTGTTGATTGGAACTACCCACTAAAACACCTTGGATCTCCAACCCTACCTCCCCGGCACCACCGCTAGGTATTACTTCGGGGTGGAAGGCTATTGGTGCTCACAGCACCCTCCCCAGATTTATGCAGAATGGGGATCAGCATCCTGCTCTCAAGGGATCGACCAGTTGGATGACGAGGTCGGTCCAGTGATGCCGGCTGGAGGGTAACTTCCGGTTCACTGGCGCCTCGACGACCCAAAACTGATGCTACGTCGCGGAACTACTCGACTAGTCTCCGCCAAAAGATCTAGTCTACACCGACGGAGGGTTCCCCGACGAGGGAAGTCCTCCCGAACCGACGCTTACGGTACGCGTCTACGACCCGACCGAAAGGATGCCTAAGTCGATCCAATGATTCCGGTTGGAGCGTGACTTCCGGTTCACTGGCGCTCAGACGATCCTATCGGTACCACGCGATGATCTACTCATCTAGTCCCCGACAAAGGATCTAGACTACTCCGACGGAGAGTTCCCCGGCGAAGGAGAATCTCCCGACACCGAGTCTTTTACACCACACGGGACACCCGATGGAGTGCCGAGGTCGGTCCCGCGATTCCGGTTGGAGCATGGCTTCCGGTTCGCTGGCGCCTCGACGACTCGAATCGGTGTTGTGGCGGCTACTCGACTAGCCCCCGCCGAAGGATCTAGCCTACACCGACGGAGAGTTCCCCGACGAAGGAGGCCCTCCCGAAACCGACGCTTTCGATTCCCGTCAACGCCCGACCGAGAGGATGCCTGGGTCGGTCCAGTGATTCCGGTTGGAGGAAAGCTTCCGGTTCATTGGCGCCCTGACGATCCTAGCGGTATTACACCACGATTTACTCGTCTAGTCCCCGACGATGGATCTAGACTACTCCGACGGAGATTTCCCCGGCGAAGGAGAATCTCCCGACACCGAGTCTCTTACACCACACGGGACACCCGATGGAGTGCCGAGGTCGGTCCCGCGATTCCGGTTGGAGCATGGCTTCCGGTTCGCTGGCGCCTCGACGACTCGAATCGGTGTTGTGGCGGCTACTCGACTAGCCCCCGCCGAAGGATCTAGCCTACACCGACGGAGAGTTCCCCGACGAAGGAGGCCCTCCCGAAACCGACGCCTTCGATACCCGTCAACGCCCGACCGAGAGGATGCCTGGGTCGATCCAGTGATTCCGGTTGGAGAAAAGCTTCCGGTTCACTGGCGCCCCGACGATCCTAACAGTTTTACGTACTACTCGTCTAGTCCCCGACGATGGATCTAGACTACTCCGACGAAGAGCTTCCCGACGAAGAAGGTTCTCCCGGACCGACGTTTATTCGCTGATCCCTCTTGAGCCTGCTACGGTACGCGGCTGACCTGTTGTTGATCCGCACTCCATTTCCGCTGCAATATTCCCACAATTTGAGATGCCGCGGTCGACACTGCGTTCCAGTTCTCTACGCAGTGGCACATTCTCTGGATCAGGTTTTCCGGTGTGGTGTCCCTGCCGCATGCCTCCAGTAGCTCACTCCTTTGAGCCGCGAAACGGGAACATGCGAACAAGACGTGTTCAGCCGTCTCGATCTCGTCTGGGCAGCCAGGACATACAGGGGATGTCGCGTGGCCGAACCTGTGGAGGTACCATCTGAAGCACCCGTGCCCTGTGAGAAACTGCGTCAGGCCGAAGTTCACTTCTCCGTGAGGTCTATCTAACCAGCTCGAGACCCTAGGTATGAGCCGATGTGTCCACCTGCCCTTGGTTGAGCTGTCCCACTCTTGTTGCCATCTGCGTAGAGAAGCGGCTTTGGAGGCCCTACGGGCGTTCCTGTCTCCTCGCATGCTGTAGCGCTCCGCGTCTTCCTTCACTATCAGACTGATAGGCATCATGCTTGCAACCACGCAGGCCGCATCCCTCGATACAGTGCGGTATGCACTGATTACGCGAAGACACATCAGTCTATGCGTACTCTCCAGCATCTGTGCGTTGCGTTCCACATTCAGTGCCGACGCCCATACCGGGCTGCCGTACCTGAGGATCGAAACTGCCACTCCTGCCAGTAACCTTCGTTTACTGGAGCGCACAGGCGAGCTGTTGGCCATCAAACGATAGAGCGCCGCGATCGCTGTTGATGCGCGCTTGCAGGCGTATTCAACGTGCTTGCTGAAACTGAGTTTGTCGTCAAGCATCACACCCAATTGCTTCAGTGATCTCTTGGAGGGGATCACGCAATCTCCGGCATGTACCAGCGCCTCCTGTTCCGATTTGCGGTTGTTTACCACCATCACTTCTGTTTTGTGGTGCGCGAGTTGCAGTTTCCTGCTACGCAGCCAGTCCTCCACCAAGCAGATTGAGTGTGATGCACTCAGTTCGACCTCTTCGATGGATTCGCCGTAGACTGTCAGCGTGACGTCGTCCGCGAACCCGACTATCTTGACACCCGGAGGGAGCCTCAACCTCAGTACTCCATCGTACATTATATTCCACAGGATCGGGCCCAAGATAGATCCCTGTGGTACTCCAGCCGTGATTGGAGTGCTACGTGTGCCTTCGTCGGTCTCATAGAGCAATACTCGGTTCTGGAAGTAGCTTTCCACAATATTGTACAGCCCTTCCGGTACTCCTAGTCGAAGTAGGGAATCAGCAATGTCTGCCCAGCAAGCACTATTGAACGCGTTCTTGACGTCTAGCGTTACTACCGCACAGTAGCGGATCCCTCGTCGTTTGCGCTGTATAGCTACCTCCGCCGTGGTTACCACCGATGTTATGGCGTCCACCGTCGACCTGCCTCTGCGGAACCCGTACTGTTGACCGGACAGTCCTCCTGCCTCCTCTATGAAGGGGGCTAGCCTGTTGAGGATGATTTTCTCAAGGAGCTTACCCACAGTGTCTATCAGACAGATTGGTCTATACGCCGAAGGATCCCCTGGGGGTTTCCCAGGTTTCGGTAATAGTACCAACCTTTGTCTTTTCCAAATGTCTGGGAACATACGCTCGTCCAGACATCTCTGTATGACCTCCCTGAACATGTCCGGTTTTGTCATTATAGCCGCCTTTAGAGCCACGTTCGGGATACCGTCTGGCCCCGGGGCTTTCTTTGTATCGAGTGATCTCGCCGCAGTGAGCAACTCCTCGTTCGTCACCTTTACGACTTCATTCGCTGGTAGCGGAGCTGGCTGCCAGGGGGACGTGTCGTGGTGGGGAAAGAGAACCGTTATGATTTCCTTCAACCTCGCCGGACTACGTTCAGGGGGTGCTAGCGCCCCTCTCGTTTTGGCCATCACCATCCTGTAGGCATCGCCCCATGGGTTGGAGTTGGCTCCCTCGCATAGCTTGTCGAAACAGGCTCTTTTACTTGCGCAGATGGCCTTGTTTAGTGCTAACTTCGCCGCTTTGAATGCCGTGTTCCTCTCCATCCTCATCTCCGCTGATCGAGCTCTTTGCATCCTTCTTCTAGCCCTGAGGCAGGATGCGCGAAGGCGTGCAATTTGCTCGTTCCACCAGTAGACCGGCGGTCTATTGGTCCTCGGTTGAGCCTTTCTAGGCATGGTCGCGTCACACGCCCGTGACAAGATAGCGACCAACTCGTCCCCTCTCAGGTTCGCGTTGTGCTCCTCTAGATCAAGGGCAGCGCAAAACGTTTCGCGGTCGAAGTTAGCCACCTTCCACGCTAGAGTTTTGGGAGTATTACTCCTCCTTGTGTTTCTCGCCAATTGGCCGATCGTGTAGCGAATGGCTAGATGGTCGCTATGGGTGTAGCCATCATCAACTCTCCAATTAAGATCTCCAGCTAGGCCGGGACTACAGAAAGTCAGGTCGATAAACGACTCGACTCCGTTCCGCTGGAAGGTACTTTTCAGTCCATCATTCGCTAACATGACGTCCAACTTGGCGAGGGCCTCCAGTAACGTCTGTCCTCTCCTATTGGTGAAGCGGCTGCCCCAAGCCGTTGCCCAGGCATTGAAGTCTCCGGCTATCACCACCGGCTTCCGACTCACCAGGTCTGCGGTCAACATGTCGACCATCCGAGTGAACTGGTCTATTGACCATCTCGGTGGTGCGTAGCAGCTACAATAGTAAACTCCGTTTACCTTAGCTATGGCTACTCCCTCCGCTTGTGTTTTCACCACCTCTTGCACTGGGTATCGACCAGTCGTCAAGATCGCCACCGTCTTGGCTTCGTCAGACACCCAGTTCCCGTTATCTACCGGTGTGTGATAGGGATCCGAAAGAATCGCGACATCAATGCCCCATTCCGTCACTGACTGGTGCAGCAATTGCTGGCCAGCTGCACAGTGATTTAGGTTCAGCTGTACTACTTGCATGCTGTTTTACTCCCTCCACTTGTTGAGCAAGTAGGTCCGCCCATGACGTGGTTTGTGGCCTTCTTCTTGCTCGCGCATAGCATGCAACGTGGCGTTCTTTCGCATGCATACGCCTTGTGCCCCTCGCCGCCGCAACGCTTGCAGAGGTTGCTCCGGTCTGGGCCTTTGCAATTCCACGACTTGTGGCCAGGTTCGAAACACCTGAAGCACATGTCGACCACCGGCGGTTGGTAAGCGGTCACTGGGCATACCGACCATCCGACCTTTAGCCTGCCCACTTTGAGGACCTTATTGGCATCCGTGGCCGATAGCTTAAATGTAGCTATCTGGGTGCCCTGTGGTCCTTTCCTCATGCGGATGGATTCCCGTGAGACATCCACACCTCCTTGCTCCTTGATGGCCATGGCAAGTTCTTCTGCGGTGGCGATTTCGTCCAACCGTTTGCACTGGAGTGCAACCTCGTTGCGCAGGGCTCTAACTTCGGCCGTATCGCCCAGGACTTGTTGGGCAAGCGCAACAAGCTCCGTTCCGCCCTGAGCTCCCTTTTTAAGCTCGAGCAGCATCTCTCCCGTCTTCGTACGACGGATGCTGCGAACCTCTTTGCCAAGCTCGGCTAGCTTTGCCTCGCTCCGCATGGCCTTGAGCACATCGGCGTACTTTTCTTTGTCGGCCTTAACCAACAAAGCCTCTCCTTTGTCCCTAGCCTTTCTCGCGGGGATGGGCCCGGCCTCTTTTGGGACCTTTTTCTTCTTCGCGACCTTCACCCATGGATTCTCGCCGGGTTCGCTTCCATGGCTCGGATCCGGGGTTCGAGTGCCGAGGTTTGGGTTGAGCCCCTCGCCACGTTCCTTCGCCCCATCATTTCCGCCATGGTCTTTGCTCCTTTTGGCCTTGGGAGTCAGGCGTTTACTGCCTGGAGAATCCCTGGCGCGTTTCCGGCGCTGTTTATTCCGCTCAATCGTGAGCCGGAGCGCATAGTCGACCGCCTCCTGTTTTTTGTCGGTATCGAAGATGAAGGGCTCTGTTTGAGAACACTTCTCCGACTTTCCGCCACCCTCTAGCCGCACTATCAACGCCTCTTGGTCCCTTTTAGCTACGTTCACGGCCTTACGTAGCTTCAGCAAGTTCGCCTTCAGCTCCTTGCTGATGTTGGATTTCTCCTGCGCGAATTCAATAATCGCGTCGAGCTGTTCTATGACCGCTGTCATACTCGGCTTGATTATTTCCTTCGCTTGCTCCTGGGACTCAGGCTGGTTCACTGGTTTGACGTGGACATTGCTGTCGCTCGTCTCCTCAGCTACTGCTTCGCTCTCCTTTCTCGCACCCGTTCTGGATGGAGACCTCCTCAAACCCCCTCTTGCGAAAGGGTTTACCTCCTCACTCGACGCCGATGTTGATGGTGTTGAACTCATGTTTTATATGGGTCCCCCTTATGGCTACCGTCAAACCCAGCCGAAAGTAGTCGCTATCATGATCCCATGGTTACCTATGCGGTGCAGTGAGGCCATGCGAGGGTTGGCTTTACGCTCAGAGCCGGATCAGCGCAAATCAGGAAAAGGGCATCTGAACCTACTTCCACCCAGTCATCCCAACCAGGTGGCTGAAGGTGAGACGGCGTGCCATAAGGCCTGCCACGGTTTTATGGGACGGAAGGCAGCTGCGGCATTAGCCTACTCGCCATTTCAAGCCGGTTCCACCCTGCTTTACTGAAGGAGTAGAATACCGCAGCTGTCAGCCCTAGTTTCTCTATATATTCCGATCTACCGTATCGTATCCATGGATGGTGTGGTAGCCAGTATACCATAGTTAGGACCTCACTGGCGTTAGTCCTAACGTGCCGAGTCGGCACTCCCGTTGGGCTTGTGCACTTTGAGCGGCACACGATCGCTTTGGTAGGACTTGCTTGCGGATACATGCAGCTTTTTGTAGAGGATTAGCAGAGCCCACTGCCAAACCCCACCGCATCCTAGGCAAGCCCTACAACTCGCAGTTGCCGGGGGAGGGGTCGTCAAGCCCTTAGACATGTATCTTGGCGTCTTGCAGGAAACGTAATAGCACCTCCTCTCGGCCGGGATCATTTGAGAGGATGTCCCGAATGGAAGACGGAAAGTCGTATTGGTGGCGGAGTGCTTCAAATTCCCGACAGTTGACTAAGAGGTGTTCTACATTGATTCTAAATAATTGTTTATTGATGTTTAAACGCCGAAAGACGAATTGGAACGAAGTTTTTCAAATTCTTAGAAAGAATTTATTGTGCAGTTTAGAAACATATTTGTGCACTTCGTTCGAAACAAATATGAAGGCAAACCGATTCAAATCAAAATTGCTACAGCTTCTTAATACTGAAAATATTGTCTGGAAATCATTTACCCGACGATACAAACTACAGATTACACTTTCATTTCAAGTTATTATCAAACTAACTAATAAGAAAGCAATGAATCAATCTTTCTGTTTTCAACTAAACTAATAAGAAAGCAATGAATCAATCTTTCTGTTTTCAACGATCGTACCATGTATGTTTTCGATATAGCACTGTTATATTTTGCATTGTCTTTCAATTTTTTCTTCTATGAATTGTGTCAAATTTAAATTTGTTTCAGTTTTGGTACGGAAACGTATTGTTGCATGACGGGAGAGCAAATCGATATTTCGACCAAAAGGGTAAACTGCCTCACTTTGTTTACTATCTCTTTGATTTTTACGAAGCCATTGAGAATTTTTTTTTTTCAAAGTTTCCAATAATAATCGAAAGATTATTGTTTTGGCTTGAAAATTATGCGAAAAGTTAAGCATCACAAACAACACTAATCTGTTGATTTGCGAAAGAAAAGGTTAACAAAGAGATTTGTCATTTGTAGTTAGGTCATGTTGTCGTTGCTCGATCCATTTCTCCATAAAGCACTCGTTTCAACGCGCTAGGATTTCGATTTTTGCCACCAAACAACACAATAATTTTTTTTTTATTTTTTTTTTTTTGGTACCGGTTTTGTGCTAAGTGCACATAACTATTTTACCATTTTACGTTTCGCCTTCAGCTCATCAGTGCGTCAGTAGTTTATGTTGAGCTGCTAACGCCACATAACGGTTCAACATAAACCGCTAAGCAGACATAAAATTAATGCCATTTGCAAAACATGGAGTGCCATTTCTTTAAGGAGTGTATCCAAAAAAAAGCTATTAAACTTGAGCATATTGAAAACCGGATGAAATTTAAGTTATTCCTTCAAAAATTTTCGAACTATTGATCGAGCGCTCTTCATCAAGTTACGGACAAGTGTTGCATCGCATGTTTTGGACTCTTGAGCCAAATTTTTTTGAACTCCTGCATGTTCCCAGCTGCCTTATCAGTCTTCTTGAAGACCCTCTTCACGATTGCCCAGTAACGCTGAGGGCAATTTGGTGGATTGATATTTTTCTCAACGAAATAAATACCCTTTTGCGCAGGCCAATTGAAAGTGGTTTAGGCATAGTGGAGGTGTATTAAGCTTCATATATAAAGGCAGCAATCTCTTCTAGAGACACTCAGATCGATAGATTTCTGCATTTATAGTTCCGATAGTGTAAAAAATGGTTGACTCCAAACCACAGGAACATATTGCTTGCCATACCAGTACCTTTCGACCGAATTTTTCGACTTGAATTGACCTGTCCGTATCGCTCACATCCTTTCCAATGACGACAGTAAACTATTGTGGACCTGGAAGGGTTTTTGAGTCCTTCTGTACATAAGTATCATCGTCCATCAAAACGCATGCATCCGGACACTGCAAAAGACGCGAATACAATTTCCGGGCCCTTGTTGCTGCTAGCTTCTTCCGTTCTACACTTTGTTTCGAGATTTTCTGCTTCTTGTAGGTCTTCAGGTGATTTCGCCTCTTGATACGCTGGATTCCTACACTCGTTCCTGCTTTTTTGGCCAAACCACGTATTGACATTGATTTGTTCTTCATGATTAGAGATACCACTTTCTGGTCCAGTTTCGGGTCGAAAGAACCGTGTTTTCTGTCTTTTCCTGGTAGCTCATCTAAAGAATAGTGTTTCCCAAATTTATTAATGATGGTTTTAACACTGGCATGATGAATTCCAAACCGCTTCGCCAATCTTCGCAAAGTAAGACCCTTCTCACTTATCCATGTGTCCAGAACCTTAATTTTCACTTCCTTTTCAATACATGACATTTTGAAAACGCAGAATTTCAACCGCACAAACAAGTAAACAAACGAAAGCTGACAGCCAAACTCACAGCATGCTGTGATCTGAGCATAAAAAACCATCATAAATACAAGCGTACAACACAAATGTATGTGGATAGCTTATTTTCGATACACTCCTTATGTAGTGTGTCGTGTCGATGGATTTGAAATACTTATTGCTCTTCTTCTACGAACATTGAATGTTCTAATATTGCTCGTCGTGAGAATTGATACCTAAAAGAAACATAGTTATAGTAGTTTCAAGCTGGAGTAACTTCGTCCGATCACACTTAATTCCTATTTTTTTTCGATACCTCGTTGTCGTCCGTTCGTATTGAACTAAGACATAGAATCCAGTTTTGGAAAACCAGGGGAAACGAGTAAATCTATACAGATGTGATTTCTACATCGACTGGGAAGACTGCCTACCCACAGTGATGATGGTATCTTCCAACAACGGATCACGGGTAGCATCGCGGGTCACTGGTCACCTTAGGAATCTTTAGGAATCACTAATAAATTACTTCGATGCAAAGTTCTATTCCGTTGGAGCTAGCAAAATATTGCTCTACGATGTACGCTGTATGTTCAACAAAATCTCCGAGTATCTTTTAACTCCATTCGGCGAAACGATGAAATGAACCAATGAGCAATGACAAAAAAATGCAAAATGCATCCATTAGAAAGGAAAATTGTTGGAGATATCGTAATCGAAAAACTAGGCAAACTAAGGCAACGGAGTAATATGTTTTTGTAAGAATTAAATCAATACAATTTTTTAAAGGTAATATGAAAGAGCAAAAAGATCAGAAATTTTTTTTTTAGATGTCAATTGACATCTAAATCCTGACTTATTTTCAGCAGTTTTCAAGGTGCAGCATCAACGTATTTGCACTCACTTGAACACCGCTTCCCATGTTTAAGCTTGTACACTCTGAATCGTACTCAAGTTTGTACACAAGCGCAGTGTACAGGTTTGAACATCGTGTTTTGAATTCGTACGCAAACCTGAGTGCAAACATCACGTTTGTGCGTCAGTGTGCCCATTGATATTACCATACTAACAGAACATATTATTCGAGTGAAATTAGAAACATAAAAAAGTAACGTAAGTCTATTAAATAAGCCCTGTTTTCATGCAGCGGTGTAATGATGCCTTTCTCATATTTCTCATAGTCTCACATATAATCGGGGGTCATAATCATAACTTCCATGCGTTTAAGAAAAGGATCGATTTCCAAATTTCTGAATTTCGTCGCACCCTCGGCGACCTATGCGACCGCCTACTTGGAAATTTCGACTACTATTTCTGGTATTTACGGAACTAGAATCGGAAGACCGGTAAGACCGAAAGTAGTTTGATCGGTCAGTAACTAACATGATATTCCAAATGGAAACATTTTTGACGTTTTTTGCGCCAATATGAAGTTTTGAGTCAATTTTGATCACCGTGACCGGCTTGACCGATTTGCACACACTTGCAATAAATCTTCTCATATGGAAATAAATCATGGTCAGAAAATGCATAACTTAACAAATGTGTTTCATGTGTGAAAAATGAGTGATATTGAAATACACCACTAGGCGATTTTAATCAAGTTAATTATAAGTTGTAATTATCATTCATTTATTTTAGTATTCAAGTAGCAAATATCGTCAATGTCAAAGCCTATCAAAGTACTTAAAAAATGATTATTTATGCTTGCCATACTCATTTGAAACTGTCGCTTGTGTAATAGAACGACCATATTCTTTAGCTATACAACTTTCAGAAAACAAAATGAAACATATAATGAGCATAAGTGAAAATCAATACACATCTGAAACATCAATCACCAATAGATCAAATTAGTTCATTCGAACGCTCTAAAGTAGTGCCTCATGCCAAAACTCAATGTTTAAACATGTTATATTCATATTTAAGGTTGTGTACAAGTTCGATGCACGATGTTTAAGTTTGTAGCAATCCCGGATACAAAATCGTGTACAAGTTTAAAATGAACTTGCGTGCGTAAAATTGTGCACAAGTTCAACGCGTCGTATGTTTTCTGAATGACTGATTTTCAGCATTTTTAACAGGAAATTCTATCATATTTACTAAAAACCGTAAAAAATTAGTATCTTCACAGAAATGTTTGAATCTTAGAGTTTTTTGTGACTCAGCTGAGCACACATTCAAGAATGTTCGTGTACCAACCGACTAAATTTACTTTCAGTTAAAATTTAAAGAATTTATGTTTTATAATTACCACAAATCTAAAAAAAATCGATACTTTCACAGAAGTTTTTAAAATTGAAGAAGTTGTAGGCACTTACGTGGATTTGACGTAAGTGCTTTTTGCTTACCAACTCAATGAACTTAGCAACGTGTAAAATTTTAGGAGTAAAAGCTTATATTTACATCGAAAACTCAAAAAATCTTCATTTTCGTGTAAGTCTTCGAATTTAATATATTGGAAAATGTAAAATAAACATCTGTGATCTTTTATGTAGATTGAATTTGGTATTAGCTCAAATTTGCTGAAAATTTTATTGAACTCGATTGAAC
Organism: Malaya genurostris; assembly: GCF_030247185.1. Taxonomy (NCBI): domain Eukaryota; kingdom Metazoa; phylum Arthropoda; class Insecta; order Diptera; family Culicidae; genus Malaya; species Malaya genurostris. Next base: position 47,824,007 of record NC_080571.1, read on the forward strand.
TCCAAAACTGGTAAAATCTGTAGAGTGAAATAATTTCGTTTTCTTTTAAAAAAATTAAAAAATCTCTATTTTCACCGCAATTAGCATTAGAATTTAGTTCAGACTATTATTTCTGTTCCATTTATGTTGTGATAGACGTATCTGTCTAATGATAAACAAATTTTCAAAATCGGACTTCTAACAACTGCCAAAGTAAGCGTTCCCACTTTTTTCAACAGACTTTAGTTGGAACTTTTTATAATAACTTTTTTACCCCCTTGGTATTCGGAGTGTTAAAGACATGAAATTACTTTACTGTATGAGGATCCGTGCAGGATGCAAGAAACATCTGCATCCTTATTGGAGTATTGAAATTTAAATGAAATATAGCGCAGTGCACGTGTCTCGTTTTTGATCAATCATTCAGAAACTAGTCAGACTTTCGATAAGTAAAAAGCATCAGTTCGGGTTTACATCTCATCCAAGTCAGTCGACAAACAAAACCGCTTACGTTGGGGACAGAAGAAACCAAGTACAGTATTGTGTAGTGAACAATAGACCTCGAAAATGAGTGAACCAAACGAACAAAAGCTACCGCCGGTACGAAAGAATACAATTATTGTTGACTTCAGACAGTGCAAAATTCGACCTTCGATACGAGAACTTGAAGGTTTGCTTAAGGAGCAAATGCATCTTGACATTAAACGTGTGCATTTACTTCAATGCAATAAGACCAATAATGTTGTTTATATCCAGTTCTATAAAAAGTTGGATGCAATTCAATTCGCTAAAGACAATAATAATGTGCACTATGTAAAGCATGAAAATATCAAATACAACATTCCAGTATATATGGAAGATAGTGCTATAGAAGTGCGTGTGCATGATCTTCCCTCAAGCGTCATCGATCCTTATATTCGCAAAACCATGTCCCAATACGGAAAGATTCTCTCTATCGAAAAAGAAAAGTGGAAGAATTTTTTCCCCGGTATTCTAAATGGCGTACGTTTGTTACGCATGCGCTTGAGGAGGCCTATACCTTCTTATGTGACATTCGGTCAGGATACAAGAATACCGTGCAAATCACTTGTTACCTATGACAATCAGATGGCCACATGTCAATATTGCCAAAAAGCTGTTCACTACGGTAAGCCATGTGATAAACCGGACAAGGAGACAACTATACCAAAGGACAACGGTGCTTCCTTCACATCAACCCCAAGCAACCCCAGTACACCTGTGACAGTCACCAACAACAGTGAAACATCCTCTTCAACGAAACCATCCAACGTATCCCCTATAGAACAAAGTACACCAGATCACAGCTTACCATCCAACCAACCAGCAACTGCAAACAATGTACAACAAGGCGCATCTACAGCAACTAGCAACGAAATCAACAACAATACCACGACAATGGATGACGAGACGAACCACGAACAAACTGCCCCTCAATCCTCGCAGGAGGAAAATGGAAGCTCCTCTCCCCCTAGAAAAAGGGTGACAACGAGATCCGATACAAAAAAAAAAATCTTTTATTTAAAAACTCAGCTAAATCGGCCACGTAAAGCTTGTACGCAAATAGGCCTGAATAAAATATCTTTTAAATAAAAAAAAAAGTAAAAAGCACTTAAGTTTCCGCAATTAAATTCATCACAACTAGGTATTCTTTGGAAATTTGAAATTGTGCTTTGCTGAATTTCCCCAATAATTTGAAAACCCAACTCAAAATTATTTAAATTTAGCCGGAATAACTGAAATTTGAAAAAGTTTCTAGTGACTTCTAGCAATAAACTTTTCATCATTTTCTATATTGCTTTCGCGCTGCTGTTTTGTATGGTGGTAGTGTGAGAAATGCACAGTGGGTTCCGTGGGGTTATATCGTGAGCAAACATTACGTATAAAGATATGACACGAATTTATGCATTGGGTTTTGTGTTGAAATGCCAACGAATTGAAAACAATAAAATGAATGTTATATGAAATCGTTCATTTTCTAAGGTAACTAACGTTTGTAATGTTAGTAATGTCTGTTCATTCCACTAACCACTCTAAAAAGTAACATTTAAACACCTCTATACTATATTTCGATCGAGTGTAAACACAAAATGTAGAACGAAACTTTAACATAAAATTTTCAGAACTTAGTATGGTGAAATGCATGCCAAGTATTGAGCTGCGACAGCCGTTTCACAGCCCTACTCGTATCCATTAGACAGTCCGAAAAGATTGCTCGTCTGGATCTCCCTGAGTACAGTTGAGTGGTAAGGTAAACTAATCACTTTTCCGTCAAAATAACAATGGCTACAAAGGTGCTGGTGTCTCCAGGTTTCTCAATTGGGCAAAAAAAAATACGTCAACTAAGTTCCGATGTTTATCTGTAAGATAAAAGATAAAAGTGAGATGATTAACTACTAAATGGTTCCTATTTCATGTTACCCCCCGAGGTGTTTTGTTATTTGGTCAAAAAATCTGTATTGACTACCTATTATCGAAAGTGAAACGTAACCTGAGGAATTGATTCACCACAAAAGAAATATTCGTAGTTTACTTTCCCTCATCTTGATCCTTGGAGCCATTAGTGTTCAAAATGCATTCGAGCGATGGTCTAATGAACAAACAATTGATGTTCACATGTATCACCACCATCAGACCCTAGCATAAGTCACTGCACAACACTTTTTGGCCACTCTCGCCACGAAAGTTTCGATCTGGTAATTTTTAAGTGGTGCCCATTAAAAATCGCTTACTTCTATTACGAGAAAAAATGTTTCATTTTATCGCACTTTATGTTAATTACCATAATGTACTTCCTTCTTTCAATCTTGCTCACATCAACAAGTGACTTTTCTTTTGTCCATTCAACTGCCATTTCAACATTTGTCTACCGGCTTCGGATCGCGAACTATTTCGAAACCATCGACGATCCGCCGTTGCATTGGGAAAACGTAACAGTGACTCTCCAGTAACAGTGCTCCACAATGCCGTCAACAGCGGCCGCGACGCAGTTCGCTAGCAGTAGCCATTAGGCGAACTCGAATTTCAAGTGCATTCCCGGAACATCCGCCCCACGCTGCCGCCGCCGCCGCCGCCTCCACACCAACCAATCGAACTAACCTTCCGATCTCACCTCTTCACCTGATCCGATATCCGGGCGTGCCGAAATAGTTTCGCATCAGTCGCCAGTCCCGTTCTTTTTTTTTGTTTTGTTTTCAAGAGAGAAAGGGAAGCCAAACAAAATTCGGCTTGCATACTGCTAGTCAACCGGAGGTGGGCTCTAAAACCGCCACCAGCTACCATCCGCAGCCGCATTTCGTAGCCCCCGTAGCCGCAGACGCCGATATTCTTGTGCCATAATTCCCACAATCAGCGATGCGTTACAAGCGATAATTGCTACCATTACTGGCATCCCGTCGGGGGTTTTGGGTTGGCTGAGGTCCGGTGCGCGGAAGCCGGGTGTGGTTGGTTCTCTATCATTCCACACCGGCCAACGGCGGAACGGTGGAGGCAAGTGTCCGAAATGTACAAAATAAAAAACAAACAGAAAAAAAATCATGAAAACATTGGAGAAATATGAGCTGCACTGTGCGGTGACCGAACCGGTTCGGAATGGTAAGGCTCGGAGACAGTACATGTTTAGGGAACTGTTTCGTATGTTTTGACATGTTACGTCCCTCGTCGCAGCGCCACACAAAACAGCAGGTTCACGTTCCACCTGAGTTGGTAATGGTCGGTCGTAGTGCTGACTGACTTCTTGAAATCGACACGACACGGTCCGGAAAGGGCGTAAATCAAGCCCTCTATATGCAAGTGCGAACTGATGCGAACAATTCGGTCGTAACGGGTTCGGCTTTACATGGTTGACGAAATCACGGCTGCTTTATTTCGGGAATTTCGAGCTCAAATGTGACAACGCATTTTTTTCTTCGGCTGATGGTTTTATGGCCCACGAAGAAACTTTCATTGCACTTCCATTTCTTTGCAGTGAGGTTTTTCGTACGCTAAAATTATTCAACCTTATACCGATCTCGGATTTGTTAAGTACAGTTTTGTAACGTTTCAAGTAAATCCCGAGCTGAAAACAACTTGGACTGCATAGCGAATATCGCAGGTCGATAAAATACTGTTAAGAGTCATGTCGCGATACGTATCGCGTTCGTCGCACGCCGAACATAACGACTGTGCGATTCACACCAGCAGAAATCAAGTTCTGCAGCTCATCAACAGAAGCTCGCCAATGGTGGAAATAAAATCCAATCAATGAACATTACGGTTATTTGTAAGTGTCTTCAGTGCAATAAAATCAATTAAACTGATTACAGGTTTCATGTGGTGACGACTTAATTTGACAGACGGAACGGGAAAAGCAAGATAGAAAGTAGTTTCCAATTGCATTTGGTCAGTCATTGTCACATTCCACACCAGGACAGGGGGTCCTGGAGGTTCCCTAGAGCAACGACGTCTTCAACGACGACGACGACGTGATCGAACCAATAGTTCGAATTAATACGTTTAATCCTATTACCGTCACTTCCAGTTCAGTTTTCTCGTCGGGCAGTTCTCCCGGGTAATTTAACACCAATCGACTGTAGACTGGCTTTATCAGCAGTCGAGCATGTCTCCTCTTTTTAATGTGACGTCGAACTGAGTCGGTTGCGTTTTGCGTAGGTGTCACAACTGGCGAAATTTCCTGAAATTACCGATGAAGCATCTAGAATTACCGTAGGAAAACAAAACCCCGGTTACATTTACGGGTCTTCCTATTGCGACAAATTTAGCTGTGCTGTTCGTGTGGAATTGTTTAATGTGCGCCCCCCATCGATCTTATGGTAATTTTGAAAATGTACAGTTTATAGGTACTTTTGCGATAAGTCTCATTCCTTGGACTTCGGAAACTAACGGATGGGACTGGGATTCAATTTCCAATTTGAAGAGCGTAGATCAATTCAATCAGTCCAAGATCGATAGTGTGTGTGTTTCTATTGTTTGTTGTAGATGAAATTCGTATCTGTTCGGAATATAATTGATAAATCATAAGCTAAAACAATTTTGAGTACAAATTTGATATCCCAAAACAAGTGATTTGAAAAAAATATTTTCTTCTATTAGAAAAAATACTTTCTTCTATTAGAAATAGACGCAAACTAAGGTGAGATTCGCTCACAAATTGTAGAAACAAAATCAATGTTCAGTTGACAACACAGGCGAATCAGTAACTTCACAATCGTGTCCTTTTCTCGTGTTTCCGGCATTTAAGGAGTGTATCGAAAATAAGCTGTCCACAAATTTTTCTTTCAAATTATGATAAAAAACGATATTTTATTCAAACTAAAAATTGATCCTTTGTTGTACACACTTAGAAAATTTCGCAGAATTCGGTAATTTTTTACCGAATTTTCAACAGCTGAACAATCGTTCAGTAATTGCTGAACTGTCAAACAACTACCGTAAACTGTAAACCAAATGGATCTAACTGATTGTTCGGTAGTTTTTTTGTTTGTTTGTTTTCCTTTGGTTAAAATTCTGTATTTTCGGATTTCAAAAAACAACACAAATTCACAAAAACGAATGCAGAAAATTCCAACCTGTTGTGGCTATGGTTTTATTCCACGAAAAAAAGGGTTAAATGTTCCGGCTGACCGGAATTACGAGCGCCTTTCAAAACTCTGCACAATCCGTCGAATCCACCAGAAATTACCCTCGAACGTTTTGTGTAGGCAGCAAGTGGACAAGTAATATGCAATTATTTTCTGCCTATAAGTAAACAAAAAGCTTTTAGTGGTTCTACTGTTTTAAATACTTCAGCACCTGTACCTCAATCCAATCGATGAACTCTTCAATATTTATTTTTCCGCAAGCCAATTGAGAGTGGTTTTGGCATAGTGAGCCGATGCTAAACCCGACAAAAACAGTGCAGTATAAAGACTGCAATCCCTTCTGGAGACACTCAGATCGATAGATTTCTGCATTTATAGTTCCGGTAGTGTAAAAAATGGTTGACTTCAAACCACAGGAACATATTGCTTGCCATACCAGTACCTTTCGACCGCATTTCTCCACTTGAATCGACCAGTCCGCATCGCTTACATTCTTTCCAACGACGACAGTAAAGTATTGTGGAAGGGTTTTTGAGTCCTCTTTTACATAAGTATCATAGTCCATAAAAACGCATGCATCCGGACACTGCAAAAGACGCGAATACAATTTCCGGGCCTTTGTTGCTGCTCGATTCTTCCGTTCTACACTTTATTTCGAGATTTTCTGCTTCTTGTAGATTCCTGCTTTTTTGGCCAAATCACGTATTGACATTGATTTGTTCTTCATGATTAGAGATACCACTTTCTGATCTAGTTTCGGGTTGGAAGAACCGGGTTTTCTGCCTCTTCCTGGTAGCTCATCCAAAAAATAGTGTTCCCCGAACTTATTAATGATGGTTTTAACACTGACATGATGAATTCCAAACCGCTTCGCCAATTTTCGCATAGTAATACCCTTCTGGCTAAGCCGAATCCTTCCAGGTCGGGGCTCGAACATACGGCAGACCAGCGCCCTATGCATTTAACCGCCAACCCGGGACAATTGCAGTAGAATTCATGCTTTAATCTACGTTTGTAATGAGCGAATTAAATAGGAACGATTCGCAGATCTTTGCTCGAGTATCGAGGGAAATGACTCTCTTGTTCTGAGTTTTTTTAACCAGACTTACATCAAAAACTGATTTTTTCCATTAACTAAATACTGGTAGATGATTGGACAGTCTTTTCTAGGAATTGTTTTTTTCATTTAAAAAGATGGCTTTTTGGTCGATTGTTGCTCTACAAAATATTTATTTTGCGTTAAAGGCCGACGTTTCGAAGGAATATCCCTTCATCTTCAGGGCAAAACGACAACAAATATTTTTTCGTCAAGTGAAGTGGGCGGTATGAATAAAATGTAGTAAAGTCTGTTGTTTGTAGTATCTTCTCAAAAACAAAGTCCACAGAGTAAAACACGTTTGGTATGAATGAAAAAAACAAGTTCGAACATGTAGTTAATGCTACCTTCGAATTTGAGCATTCATTGCATGCCGTATCGACTCGGAGCCGGAAAAGCTGGAATAAGAATGCACAAAGCAAGAAACGTACTTACTGCTGAAAATTGTCACTTTATTTAATTTTTCTACTTCACTTTATCAGCAAACACACAAGTAGCAACCTCTGGAGCTACCTACCGAAAAATTGTAGTAAATACTACATGTTCGAAAGTTGTTGTGTAGAAAAGTCTCTGCTTTTGACAGGAACGTGATCCACATGTAGCATTTATTACCGAAATTCAAGCATGCTACGTTTTATTCATTTAACCCGGGTTGGCGGTTCAATGCATAGGACGCTGGTCTTACAAGCCAGTTGTCGTATGTTCGAGCCTCGACCTGGAAGGATTCTTAGTGTCAGTAGGATCCTAGCCATGCAATGATTCTGTACAATTTAAGAATTTATTCATACGGCCCACTGAATTGTATTCAAAAATAAAACTTCGTTATACTTTTGTAACACATGGATCAATAGGTCCCGAGACTAACAATGGAAACAACATTTTTTTTGCAAATTTTTTTTTATTCATCAACATAATCACCTTTTAGGGTGATACAATGGTTCCAACGTTTTTCCATTTTTTCAATACCAGGTTTATAAAAAAATTTATCTTTTACTTCAAAATAAGCTTCAGTCTCAGCGATGACCTCCTTATTTGAGCCAAATCTTTTTCCATGGAGGATTTTTTTAAGATCAGCAAAGAGCCAGTCGTCACTGGGGGCTAAATCTGGCAAGTATGGGGGGTGGGGAACCAGATCAAAGCCCAATTCGTTCAATTTCGCCATTGTTTTCATCGACTTGTTTTTGTTCCATCGAAAGCAATCGCGGCACCCACTTGGAAAAAACCTTTTTCATGCTCAATTTTTCATGAAGTATAGTAAATACACTTCCATATGATATCTGTGTCATCTCAGCAATCTCACGGAGCTTCACTTTACGATCTTTCATTATAATTTTTGTCACTTCACTCACATTTTTCGGTGTAACGGCTTCCACAGGTCTACTCGAGCGTTCCGCGTCATTTTTGTCGGTACGACCACGTTTAAACTCGGCGAACCACCGACAAATCGTTGCTTTTGATGGACAAGAGTCCGGATAACATTTTCCAATCCATTGTTTCGCTTGCACGGTGTTTTTACCCATTAAAAAACAATGTTTTATCAAAACACGAAACTCGGTTTTTTCCATTTTTTAAACAAACTACAAAACGACTTTACTCCAACCTCGATAACTCAGCTGTTTCTGGTCGGATCGACTTAAAATTTTGACCCGTTTCAAGCAAAGGTTAGTACTCTAGAAAGACGTGGTTACTGATTTACTACGAGCGCCATCTCTGCTTTAGTCTCGGGACTTATTGATCCATGTGTTACTGAAGAGTTGACTAGAGTTGTTCGGAATAGTCTAGCTACATTAATCAGTGCAGATCTTATTCCTGGATTGGTTCAAAATTATATCAAGAAAAATATCCCAACCTTCCTGCAGCTACTGTCCGAGAAGTACCGTCATAAATCGGTATCTCTGGCCGCACCAAACAACACTTGGAGGCCAAAAAATCACCTAAAAGAAAGCAATGTTCGCCGGAAACAGACCATAAGATTAATAGACATGATTTACACCGGCAATCATCATCCGCACTGATGCTCGGACTTTCGAAGCTTGAAAATCATATCGAATCATCGTTTCAATCAATTTCAATCGGCTTAATCAGGGCTGAATGGAAACAACGATCGATCGACGAGCCACACGGGGCAGTGGGCTCGACAGCGATGCGTGGAAAACTAATAATATAAAACTAAGCGGAAACTTTTACTCCCAGCAGACCCCCAACAACTAACCGGCAGCGGGTGACGGGGCGCAGAGGAGCGACGCTCGTAAGACAAAATGCGATTATAAGGCGTAGTGAATGGAAGTGGAAAATGAGACCTAGATGTACGCTTTAAGCCCGATAAACAAACACGTTCGATAAGTTAGTTTGCAATCGGCGAAAAAAAAACCACCCCGGCATCATTTGAAAGGAACGCGGCACCCAGTGAAAATGAGTAAAGCTCACCGATCAATCTGGGCATGTGTCGTATCACGGACCGGTGGATATCGGCCGTCAAACGTCCGGATCGTTAACTACAATTGCCTATCTCTAATGGCCACCGATTAGCTTCAAAAACAAACCGGCAATTATTTCCCAACAGTGCGCTTCTCCATCAAATACCGGTAATTGGTTTTCTCCATCGAGACATTCGGTGGGCGGTGTTGATCGGCGACTAGGCACCGATGATTGATGCTGAGGCTGCTGCTGCTGCTGCTCTCTTACAGTCAAAACGAAAGATTCACAATGACGATGGTGATTTACCTGAAACAGCTCGATCGAGAAAGATAATTTACTATTGTTAGGTGGGTAGGATCCGATTTCGATCGGCAGTTCTCGAGGCACTTCAGAATAAATTGCCATTGTCCGGAAGTATTTAGCATAAGTTAGAAGAAAGTTTAGATTTTCATTACGTTGCCTAAGGTTGGCTAATGGTTGAGATGACTGAATAACGGTTTTACTGTTCTGGAGGGTCAAACCAGAGAACTGAGTCTTTTCTTGCTATAATTATTCATCAGTGTCAGCATTAATTAGTGTACTGCCGCTTCATAGAAAGCAACTATTGTCTCTTCGCCGTACAACGTAACACAAAACTTGTCAGTTCCACCGTGCATCATTTTGACCCACCCAAAAATAAACGCCTCAATCATGTGTTACAAAAATTTCACGAGTACTACTTCCTTGGAATAACAGCTGCTTAAATTGACATCGCCATCGTCGTTACGCCTGCCGTTGCCTTTCCTTCTCTAGAAGATGCACCTCTGCTATGCTGTTTTACTGCACATGTTGAAGTGTGCTGTCATTTGTTTTCTTACTCACTGAGAGTCTGTCATTTTCAGCCCAGACACCGGGCTCCTCCGACGGTGTCACTTTGCTTCACGAACATTACCTCGTTGTCATTTTATTTTTCAGAAAGGTTTCCATTCCGAAGTTGCCCAACCTGCAATTAAGTACGACCCGAAAGCAAAGCAAAGCAAACGACTGACCGAGTGGAGTAATGTTTCTGACAGATTGCAGTGTTCTTGCTAGAGACGACGCAACGACGACGACGGCGTCGAGACGGCTAATGAGGACTAGGAAGTTTTGTAACTTTTGTCGGTATTAAATAACTGATACTTTTGGATTTCTCATCAAAAAGGAAAATTAAGTTTTTTAAGCAATGTGATTAGTTGCCTAAGCAGTCTAAATGCGGGTGTCTCAAAATATGTTTGAAATTTCCCAAACCAGATGCGAGACAAGTTTCAAAGATTAAAGCCCTTATTTTTTACGCCTTAACTTGAAAATTGACATAAATTTTCAACATTTAACAAAATCTATTATTCTTGGACAGTTAAGTGGATTCGTCTCTTTCGGTACAGCTTTATACCATCCAATCCATTTTGGTGTAGAGACAAGATGCCAGATTAGGCCAGAATAGCAAGGCAGCGTCATAGCTGCGTAGAAATGGTAACAATCGCTTCTTTAGGCATCCTTTGCGGTATATTATCTTGTGTATCATTCCGGCAGTGATTAAGCTTTGGTTTGCTCGACCACAGCTGCATATTACTTGCCAAACCAATTTTTTTTTTGGGATTTGCCTTTTTCTTCGTCCTAAAATGCTCCTTCACGTAATTCCGTTGCATGGCAGTATGAAAAGTCATTCCGGGAAGCTGCTTAAAGTTTTCCAGCACATAAGTTTCATCGTTCGTTATCACTCGGGGAAACTTCGTCAAATATTCGCGATGCAACTTGCGATCTCTGGTTTTAGCCGTCACATTCTGTTTATAAAGACTGTCCCAGAAAGTATGGACGCAACCAAAAACCGCTGCCATTTCGCAATGGTCCTATTGTGTACACTCTTCTCTAACCACTTGTGCAGTTGTTTATTCGTTTTCATTAGTTTGTTTCGAAATGTGTGGACTTTCAGCAGAACAACGTCGAAAAATTGTGTAAAAATGGTGCACAGAACGCGGACTGTTACTGAGAAAGATAGCAAAAATGGAAGGAGTAAGTGATGCAATCAGGAAGTTCGGTAAAACTAACACCTTTGAGGACAAACCAAAAACGGGTCGAAAAAAATGTCCTGCTAATCCTCAGTTGGATAAATGTATACTGAAGGCGCTCGAGCAAAAGAAGGAGGTTTCAGTTCGGGATGTGGCCAGAAAAGTGGGCACTTCGAAGTCAAATGTTCTTCGTGCTAAAGAACGTTTGAATCTTCGAACCTATAAGAAGCAGAAACAACCAAAACGTAGTCCGAAACAAGAAGCATCGATCAGGCCGAGGGTTCGAAAGCTGGAAATTTGAACTGCAAAATCATGGACGACGAAACTTTCGTGAAACTCGATTACAAATCCTTGCCGGGACCGCAATATTATACGGTGCGAGAAGGGCAAGTGTTAAACCAGTCCGAGACATCGATTGAAGTCGAAAAATTTGGTAAGAAAGCTATGGTCTGGCTAGCAATTTGTAGCTGCGGTAAGATTTCGAAACCCTTCATCACGACTACTTCTTCAATGAACAGCGAAATATACATCAAGGAATGTTTACAAAAACGACTTCTACCCATGATTCGAAGCCACAAGAATCCTGTTGTCTTCTGGCCAGATCTTGCCTCTTGCCACTACTCGAAATCAACGGTAGAATGGCATACTACTAAAAATGTCACTTTCGTCCCAAAAGACATGAATCCACCAAATTGCCCACAACTTCGACCAATTGAGGAATTTTGGGCATTAACGAAGGCACATCTTAGGAAACATGTCTCGGCAGCCGAAACCATTCAACAGTTCGAAAAAGATTGGAAAAAAGTGTCAAAACTTGTCGCCAAGAAGTCTGTACGGAATTTAATGAGAAACGTTCGCAAGAAGGTGCGCCAGCTAGTCTACAATGGCTAAGTAGCAAATGTTGAGAATAATATTTTGTTGTTGTAGTCTAATATTGTCAGTATATCGAATAAAATTTGAATATCTAACACTTGTGAATTATTTACAGTCCATACATTCTGGGACAGTCTTTACAGTGCTTGTAGAAAAATCACGCTTTTTGCAAGTTTTCTTACTGGCAGATCCGGATTTTCGTTACGAGCGCCTATGAAACATTGTCGTCAAAAATGTTATCGCAATTTCTTCCTCATATCAAGTCGACAAAGGATTCAATATAGTTTTGATTATCCAACTGAGAAATCGATTAGTTATTATTGAGTGCAAAAACTTGCGTGTTTTTTTTCGCGATCATAGAACGAAATACTAACAAAATCATAATCATACACAGTTAGAAAGAAACTTGTAAAATTCCATTGAATCAGCTGCAACAAAAGATATCCGTCAGAAATAACAGAACTTTAACACATGGATCAATAAGTCCCGAGACTAAAGCAGAGATTGTGCTCGTAGTAAACCAGTAACCACGTCTTTCTAGAGTACTAACCTTTGCTTAAAACGGATCAAAATTTTAAGTCGATCCGACCAGAAACAGCTGAGTTATCGAGGTTGGAGTAAAGTCGTTTTGTAGTTTGTTTAAAAAATGGAAAAAAACCGAGTTTCGTGTTCTGATAAAACATTGTTTTTTAATGGGTAAAAACACCGTGCAAGCGAAACAATGAATTGAAAAATGTTATCCGGACTCTTGTCCATCAAAAGCAACGATTTGTCGGTGGTTCGCCGAGTTTAAACGTGGTCGTACCGACACAAATGACGCGGAACGCTCGGGTAGACCTGTGGAGGCCGTTACACCGGAAAATGTGAGTGAAGTGATAAAAATTATACTGAAAGATCGTAAAGTGAAGCTCCGTGAGATTGCTGAGATGACACAGATATCATATGGAAGTGTATTTACTATACTTCATGAAAAATTGAGCATGAAAAAGGTTTTTTCCAAGTGGGTGCCGCGATTGCTTTCGATGGAACAAAAACAGCAACGAGTCGATGATTCAGAAAGCAGTTTAAATTGAACGAATTGGGCTTTGATCTGCTTCCCCAACCCCCATACTCACCAGATTTAGCCCCCAGTGACTACTGGCTCTTTGCTGATCTTGAAAAATGCTCCAGGGAAAAAGATTTGGCTCAAATGAGGAGGTCATCGCTGAAACTGAAGCTTATTTTGAAGCGAAAGATAATTTATTTTTATGTTACATTTAATACAGATTACCGTCTTCACTGCATTGAGATTCCGTTATGTATAATTGTCAGATATTTTTTCTGTGCATCTCGAATAAATTGTTTGATAGTTGCTAATAAAAATCTTCACCTATGAATGGGTGTAATTGAAGAATTTGCAAGTTTGGTAATTTGTAAATCTAAACTACTGACGGTTTGCTGTGTTTTCGTATGATTAAATAAATGTGAAATTATTTGCAAAAACTAATTGGTTGCACGAAGCTGTCAGCAGTTTTTGTCTTAATGCTATATAAAAACTTTTATAAAATCATATAAGAAAAAAACACAGTTTCGCTCACATATGGAACAAGAAATTACTCAACGGAAAGACAGATTAAAAATATGACTAGAAAAGTGAAAATATCGAAAAACGAACACTGACAACGCGAAAAACGAACACTGACTCGCTGCCGCTCGTTCGGACTTAACTAAGGGATAGCTCCTAGTTTTGGGTAATCCGGGCAAACGCCCGCAACTAGACAGAGGTGATTTCTGCGGGGGCGCTGCCCCCCTTCGTCTCGACCTGAATCATCTATGACGATCAGAATATTGTGGTAGCACTAAGTGAGTTGCTTATATAAAATGATACTATGCTATTCACTACAGAATTTTAAATATAAAAAATAATAATGCTGTTTCACCTAATATTATCGAAATATTTGGACCAAATATAAAATTCACATATTTCGTTTGAGTTTTCCTTGCACAACATAACTCGATCGAAACGCAAACAAAAATTTACAAATCCAAATATTATTATGACAAATGGCATTATGCCAAATGACCATTATGCCAAAAAACCATTATGCCAAATAACCATTATGCCAAATAGCGTTATGCCAAACGGTATTATGCCAAATGACCTTATGCCAAACGGGCCGCCCCCGCTGAGATATCGAAGTGAGTTCCGTTTTTGTACCTTTTATTCACTATTACCGATGGTTTCGGAAACGGAAACCGAGGACTAATAGCCCCAAAATAGATTTATATATCGACTGACTAACAAGGTCTACTAACTAGATGAAATTACCAATAAGTTTTATAAAAATTCGAATCTCATTTCACCAACTCTTGTGAAAAAATTCTCATGAGAATGATTTTTTTTCTTTTCCGAAAAAATCGAATGCGCATTATGTCATAGATTTGCACATATCACCCTGTAATTTCGGAATCGAAAGTCGGATCGGGGTAAAATTCAATAGCAGTCTATGCGACTATAATGCCTTTCATTTAAATCTGAGTATGTGGAAATCGGTTCAGCCATCTCTGAGAAAATCCAGTGACATTATTTGTCACATTTACGTTCAAAAGTCGGTTTTACTGTAATTGCATAGCCTTTCTATATGAGAAAGGCAAAAATGCTAATACGAAGAATTTTCGGTTTCTACCTCCGTTATAAAAGTGTATCAATGCTAACGTCATTCATACGACGAAAACGAAATGTCGTCGGAAAAACTTAAAATTGTCACGCATTCAAATCTCATATTCGTTTTTTGCTGTCTCATTCCTAAATAACCGTACCCAAAACAAACAAAGAGAGACGAAGCATTTTCGTCTCTCATTGTTACAAAAGAGAGTATCACGGTTAACGTCACTCGTTCCTCTATGACAAGACGAAACCAAACTAACGTCTGCAGGGAGAATCAGTTGAATTTCAATTCTCATTCTTTCATCGATATAATGGAAAACTGTGACGTTTGGCTATGGATAAATAGAGGTAATTACATTACCCGAAATGCTCTTCGGAAACCAAAACTACTACAAACTCGAACACCAACAGGTAAAAGTCTTTGTGAAACTTTTTTCTGTCATTTTCGATTCTCAAAGCTTCGGTCGAATATTGACACCGCATACTATGGGATTTACACTGAAAACCAAAAAAGACTCCTTCTCATAATTTGCAAGTGCAGCTGAGAGTCATTTTCGTATATTTTGAATAAATGAAAATGGCTTTTTCTAGCTCTGATGGCAGCGATGTCACGTCGTATGTTGTCTTTGAGTTGAGGTATGGCCCTTGGCTTATCAGTGTATGTCTTGGATTTCAAATAACCCCACAAAAAAAAAAACTGGTGGCTTCAAATCGGGTGATCTCGGGGCCAGTCAAAATCACCGTTTTTCGATATGACTCGTCCGGGGAACAATGCAATGGTCGTAAGAAATCGATTGTTAGTCGAGCTGTATGGCATGTTGCACCGTCCTGTTGAAGTCAGTACACAATCAAACCATTTTCACGAACAATGGGCATCATAAAATCATTTAGCATGGTTCGATAACGATAGCCATGAACAGTTTTCGTTGCTCCATCATTGTCTTGGAATGAATAAAGACCAATTACCACATCTCCACAAACACCATATCAAAATGTAACGAGGCTGTTCCTCAATTAATTGAGGGTTTTTCAGTGGCATAAAACCGACAATTTTGTTTATTAACGCATCTATTTAACGTGAAATGTGCTTCGTCCGACATAATGATTTTTCGTTGAAAGTTCTTTCGTTTGTTTACTTGTTTGTGCGGTTGAAATTTTGAGTTTTCAAAATGCCGCGTATTGAAAAGGAAGTGAAAATTAAGGTTCTGGATCGTCATTTAGAGCGACGATGGAAAACAATTAAAAATGTTTATTATTCGTCATAACTGTTTACAAATTAAAAAGGTTATGTTACATAGCACTTCGGCGCAATTAGGAAAAGTGTTTCGCAAATAGCGTTAAATTTACGTCTGCTTATCGGTTCAAATTGACTGACGAATTTTACATTAAGCAGTTCATTTTAAACTGATCTGCACTAACGAGTCTAAGACGAAACGTAAAGAACTGTTGAAGGTTATGTTAGTTTATAAGAAAAAAAAAAGAAAGTTTCTAGCTTTATTCAAGCTTGAAAAAAAATTCTTGTCAGAATCATCTAGTGGTATTTTTGAAAATATAAGTAATTTGAAAAAGGCATCATTACACCACTAAGTGGATTGAATAAGGTTTTTTTATTAGGAAATTGATTCGATTAGTTCACAGAAGTTGACCTCAGTGCATTCGTTGCATATTCAACAACATTCTGGAAACCAAAAGTACTGAAATTGATAAAAAAAAATGTGCGGTTAGAAAAAAACGCGATTTGTTGGTTACGTCACTTATACCATCATATCTCCGGAACCAGAAGCGTCGACCAGGTCTTTGGATTTGATTCACCACTCAAACAGTTTGTTAAAATTTTCAGAGAAAATTTAACGTAGGGGAACATATTTGTCATCGAGTTGAGTCGAATGGTATGTAACACTAGGGGTCTCCGGAGCTCCAATCAAAAGTGTGATATTCCAGCAATTTTATTGGAGAAAACCAAAACGAGGAATTTTATTTTCGCATTACAATTTCCAGCTGGACACAACCCCAATGTGTTATGAAAAAAAAAAAAAAAAACAACCCCAATGTCATCGGCAGCGGTTCAGATCTCGGAAAAGCTAGAGCCAATTTGTATCGCTCCAAATCACAGAAGTCGCACCCCGGTTCTGATGGCCATGTATGTTTACCGTTAATGTCGAAATAAGCATGCCAAGGTTCGCTGCCTGCCTTACTACTAGAGTGCTGCAAAAAGTACGGCTCCATGAGCGACAGTCGAAAAAGGAAAAAAATAAAAAAGAAAAACCTTCGTGTGCCGGCTGCTGGTGGCAGAATAGCGACTTGTACTGTTTTCGCTTCTCCACCTGCAGTTATTTTAATTAACTAATCGCACCAGGTATAAATTACCGGTTCGGCTCGCGATTTTTATTTTTGTTTCCGCTAATCTGCTTCGACGATTTTTAGTGTAACACGGATCCCGTTTTCGCGGCTTGCTGAGATGCCCCTGGCAGGGTGGGTCTCTCGCTGCGATTTGTTCGGCCTTTTATCTGTGGTGTTTCGAAATTACTCAAATTTGCGGGACTAATAAATGATTGATCTTAATGGCTATAATTTTTTTTCCCTCCATTTTGATTGCATCCGATAACGGAATATCCTAGCGCTTAGTTTTGCCATCTGGTTCTGCCAGGTTTAATATGTCAGTGGTGCAATTATGGCTCACTAATTCGCTAGTCCAATTAGGAATTTTGCTGATACATTCTGACGAATCGTGTTGCATGTCTAGAAGAGATTCAAAGTTCATTCCGCGGAACGCCAGAGTGCATTCGGTTGTGTTTTTTCCGTAATTTGAACATGTGGCTCTGATTAATCTAAATACCGAAAACAAAAATCATTGTTGAAATGTACCACACTGCGCCCATAATTAGCCTTAACGCATCCATCAACCTGCTTTTCTTTCTCTTTAGCAGGAATTATCTCCCCCACGCTGAGTAACGTCAGATGTTTGCGGTTGCGGTTGGATTTCCATTGCGAACGCCTTCTTTTGGAAATTTATATCGCTTTCAACATCGTTTTAATTGTTTGAATTAAACTCTTCATCCATCACCTTATCTTGATCTTTCACATACGCGGTGATCATTTCTCGTTTGCTAGTAGCTGCATATAAGAAATTCTGTTTAATTTGGTATAATTAATTACACGCGCCCGGTTGGTTCCATGTACCCGCCTTTTTTCCAGCTCGAAACACTATGGATATGGTTAATATGGGCTGCACCGTCTGTCTACTGGGTTAAGTGCTCTCGGTGGAATTTTCAAGCATCTCTTTTCCACCGGAAACTTGCTTTTTGTTTTGCTTTCTTCCCCCTGCTGGGACCCTTTGAACTACGCGTGTTTTTGATGGCTGTTCGTATCATCCTTAGCACATTCAGGTGACAGCACATCTGGGCCACTGTCAAACGTTTGATCGCGAATTACAGCTGACCGAACTTCAAAGCTTTGGTTTATTTTTTGTGCAAACTTTTACCGATGTCTGTAGATCATTAAATCCCTTTCAATCGTCTGTTTTTAATTAGACCCAACTTTTATAATATCCACTTTATTCATTCTATTTTTTTTTTCTATCTCTCTATTTTCAGGTAAGTCACCGCCCATCATTTCGAAAGCCACCGGTCGTTAGTGAAGAGATTGATCCGCCGCGAACCGAAAACAGCAGCAAAACATATACAGAAAGTGGGTCCAACCCACCGAAACCGAAACCTCGAGCAAAACTTTTCCCCAATGGCCCCACGTTTTTAATGACATTTGGGTCACACGAGAGTGTTGTAGAGACCAAACGATCTAGGCGATGGGTTGCGGGCAATCCTGGCATGGAAGAGGAAAGCGTGAACGAATCTACTCCCCAATGAACTACATTTTGCAGGCAACAACAATCTCAATAGCGGCGCATCCACGTTTCGAAGTCATGACGACAATCGGTAAATAAATAAAATTCAATCTCGCCTCTCCCGTCGGTGCGGTGCAGGGCCTTCACCTGTTCCTGATGGTAGGCTCTGTATTGGGTGGCTCGTTATCCCGGCCGTCAGTTTGGTTGATGGTTTAGTGAAATGAATTACGCTAGGTTATGGTGCTTATCTGGTTAAATGTGGAGAAATTGCTGTTTTGCTAGCAATTATGAAAGTACAAACGAACCGAACAGATGTTATCCATTTGTTTGTTTTTGTTTTTGTTCGGCCTGGTTAGTTTGGTGTAGTTTTTCACTATCGAATTGTTTAATTGGTGCCTGTAGGCCGGTTTCATGTTTTGGCCCCGGAGCTTCGTTTCCACAAGAACTGATCATGTTCTAAACAAGTGTTGAATAAATTTCGGGTTCAAATTCAACCTTCATGAATAATTCGCAACCGCATGTTGAGAGTTTGGCAAGGTATCTGCTATTGTGGAGTTTTGGGTATCTATAGAGTATAGAACAGCTGATAGGGCTAGACTAAACGTTTCCAGAAATTAAATCACCAAGGTTTTGCTGAGTTTTGAACCGGTTATTTCGAAGTTTTACCCGGGTGGTCATTCGCTACTGAGTTTATTTTCAGAAATTAAAAGCAGAGCAATTCTATAAAATGAACAGTAGAGAAGGTGACAAAATCTGGATCGGAACTTGACACACGTTTTCAATTTGGCAAAACATTTGTATTGTGTGGATGGAGAGACCAATTCGAATCAAAACTGATTTCAAAAACCTGTTTTAATCCTCCTAATGTAATGATGCCTTTCTCATATTAATCATACGATCATATATAATACTGTGGTATTCTTTAAAATAATTTTCGATTCTAGAAATAATAACCGGAATCGATTGATTTGGCCTTTTCCTGATAATGACTGCTGACTGTAGTAGTTTTGAGGTCGATTTAGATTTATTTCACGTTTTTTGTTTCACCCCTCTAAGTGATGGTATGACATTTTAACACGCTTTACCCTATAATTCCGGAACCGGAAGTCGGATCCGGATGAAAATTAGAAGTTTTGTATAGGACCATAAGACCATCCATTTGGATCTAAGTTTGTAAAAAAAATCGTTGACGCCATCTCCGAGAAAGATGAGTAAGTAATTTGAAATTGCAATATTCACACTAATAACCCTTCAATTCCGGAACCGAAAATATTGATATCTGGTGTAATCCTGAAATTTCGTTTAGGGCAATTCTCTGACGCTTAGAAAATTTTCGATTTTTTTTTCAAAACAATATTTTTATGGATTACATCAGATCTCGACGTTTCATGCATTTCAAAGACATTTGGCATACAAAAAAATCTCAAAATTTTTCCGAAAGTCGATTTTTTAGAAAAAATTTGAGATTACACCAGATCTGGACGTTTTCATTCATTTCTAAGAGATTTGGTATCAAAAAATTTCTTTAGTTTTGCGTTTTTTTACGCGGATTTCCGAAGTTACACGCGGTACATATCACCCGCGTAAAAAAGACCCCAGTGTATGTTCATTCTAATAATAATAATAATGATAATAATAATAAGTCAGATCCGGATGATATTCGGAAGTTTTGTACGAGACCATGAGACCTTTTATTTGGATCTAAGTTTGTTGAAATCGCTCACGGCATCTCTGAGAAAAGTGAGGAAGTAAAATATAATTTTTTCCAATAATCACACTGTAACTCCGGAACCGGAAGTCAAATCAAAATAAAATTCAGGAACTTTGTATAGGACAATTGTATCTTTCATTTGAATCTAAGTTTGAAAGAATCGGTTCAGCCGTCTTTGAGAAAAGTAAGTGCACTTATTTTCATATTTTGCACATATCACTCCGTAATTTCTGAACCGGAAGTCGGATTCGAAAAAAAATCAGGAACTTTGTGTGGGGTGACAAGACCTTTCATATAGATCTAAGTTCATGAAAATCGGTTCAACCGAGAAAAGTGACTGCGTGTCACACACACACACACACACACACACACACACACACACACACACACACACACACACACACACACACACACACACACACACACACAGAGAGAGAGAGAGAGAGAGAGAGAGAGAGAGAGAGAGAGAGAGAGAGAGAGAGAGAGAGAGAGAGAGAGAGAGAGAGAGAGAGAGAGAGAGAGAGAGAGAGAGAGATTGCATAACCTTTCTATATGAGAAAGGCTAAAATAAATATATTATTATCAATAATGATAATGATAATGTATAATTTACTAAAATATATAATATATAATTCAATCCATTATATAATGAATAATATAATAAAAAAGACAAACTTTTCTATAGGCTTTGAAGTCATAGAATGTGTAGAAAGCTATTGTAAACACTTTGAAAAAATTAGTGCGACAAATTACAAACTTACTCTACTTTAAGCTCTTAGATTTTTTTTGCGAATAAGAAATTTGACAATTAGATTCTTTCAGAACAATTGATTCTATTCTATTTTGATGTCTTCCAGAAATTTTTACATTGTAAAGATTTTGAAAAATAACCTTTAAATGGAAGTGAACTATGCGCTTCAAATTAGGTCTGATGAATCTATCGCCGATAATTCTGAATTGGTCTGCTACCCAAGTAGCAATAAGAACTTGTTAAAATTGGCTACAGAACGAATATTTTTGTTGGATATGTTGAAATTAAGTGTTTTTGTTACAAATGTGAAAATCATTCATATTACTGCTTGTGAAACCAATTCATAAACCTGAAAAGATTATGTTCCAGGTCGGTTTTAATAACTGACTGTACAATATGTTCACTTTAACAGTTTCATATCCAGTTTTATTTTAAAAAATATTACTGCTATAGAACATATCAAACAAGAAACATGTTGCACATCATAAAAGCAAAGTGCGCTTTTCCAATCACACAATCGTTGCGGAAATAGTTAAGAAATACAAAACAAGAACAATGTTTGCTACCTGGGTAGTTACCGGAGAATCAAAATAAACAGCTAATTGGTATTCAATATACTCAAGTACTACTACTATAGTATACTGAACACACCACACACATATATAAGCGACAATCCAGCGAGCGAATGGAAGTAACTTTCAGTTTCTTCATCCATTCACTACTCAAACACCTTCATCGGCCTACGAAGAATCCTCGCTCACAGTCAGGGGTTAACTAAATCAGAAATGTATTCGAACAAATATATATAGACTCCCTTTTGTGCGATAGCTTATATTGCGCAAATCGGACGAGAGGATGACATCATTGAAGCACTGTGATTGGGACTGTGTTTGGCTCTTGAAAACATAGGTCAATTTTAATGGTATACTATTGAAATACTGAAACGACGTTGCCATACATGCTTGAGATAAATGTTTCCGAATCGATTGGTTGTTAAATTATATCAATCTATCAACAAACGACTGAGTTATTATCGTTCAAAATTATGACAGAAAAAGGAACGTAGGGCGAATTTTAACTTATAACCCATTTCGCACCCTCTCATTCTGCTACTA
The DNA here is from genome assembly GCF_030247185.1 of Malaya genurostris. Classification (NCBI taxonomy): domain Eukaryota; kingdom Metazoa; phylum Arthropoda; class Insecta; order Diptera; family Culicidae; genus Malaya; species Malaya genurostris. The sequence continues at coordinate 47,846,059 of NC_080571.1, forward strand.
ATGCTTATGACAGACATGTGATATCGGAATCACTCTACACCGTGAAATCACATGTCTGTCACCCTAAATCACGGTGGTATCACGCGAGCATCGTGATACAACGGTGATTTCCGTACTACGGTCATTTATCGTTGTACTGTGCAAAATCACATAACTGTTTACTGCTACCAGCGCCATTGACGAGCGATGGTGAACTCACGAAACAATATTTCCTTTTTCTGAGTATCAAATAATAAACAACCTTTGTTTTATTTTGAAAAAAAAAAATCTCTGTAAAATGCTAACCAGCAGCATAAAATTTATACACTTCATCAACCTTTTAGCTTATTTTCAAAAAGCAGACAAACCAAGAAATGTTCATAAATTTAGTTTTAAAATACAAATAAGGAAAACAATATATTCCTATTTGTACAGCACTATTGAGTTATTGTTTTCTATTCAATAAAAAGTAAATTTGTTGAAATGGATTTAGAACACATAATGATTCATATTTTGAATGCACATGTGGTAATAATTAACGATAAATATCCAATACATCAATAAACCAATTGTGTAGTCACAACTTTAAACTCCTCAAAATCATGATAAAATCATTATGAGATTATATTCCAGCCTAGTAGACCATTTTTCATAAGCATTATGAAGTAAAACGAAGCATCAAACCTATGTCAAATCTATTTCGGAGTGATTCCAAATTCAAGAAGGTTTTAAAATCAGCTTTATGATAAACATAATCCTTTTTATGAAAATTTCGTATTGAATAAACTGCATTTTTTTGGAATATGTGTGTGTTTTTATTGGTTACATAATAAGAATATCTTAGATTTATTTACTATTTTGAGGCTCAATGTTAAAAGTTAATGCGATTTATTTTTATTGTGAATATGCTGGTAAAAAAGAAATTATTACTGAACAACTTGAAATTTTTGCGGATCGGCATGATTTACAAACAAAATTTGGTGATTAATCACCTTTTCTGTACAAATCAGCTTCGTTGCATGAAAAATAGTGCTATTGCTCCGAAAATTAGTTCTAAAAGCCTTTCATACTTCCTCCATTTTCTATTTTTATTGGATTTTACGGTAGAACATCAAATCTTCCCTAATTCTAATTACATTTAAATAATGAAGGTAAAAATCAAGTATCCCAGAACAAACGTGTCTTAAATGTACCTTAAAATATGAGTGAAATTGTCATTCGAACAACACTCACACACAAAATTAGTTTTAATTCAGAGAGGCATTGATTATATCTGTCATAAATCAGTTACTAGGAATACACTTCAAACCGCAACAATTTTTGGTTTCTATATTATCGATCATCGGAGCTGGAAAATTAAGGAAAGTTTTGAGTTGTTTCGTTTCACTGTATATTCTTTCTGTGCGCAAAACATGTCTGTCACCTCATCGTTGTACGCGTACAGCGTTGTATAGAAATCATTGTACATAAATCACATGTCTGTCAGAGGTATAACGCATAAGCAGGGCTTGTATTGTGAATCCTCAAACGAACGAAGCAACAAAAAAACATCAACTGTGAACACTTTGCGTGGCATTAGTGAATGAGAGACCTATATGTATTAGAGAACAACTGAACGCGTGAGAGTATATGCTACTGAGCAGAGCAGTTCTTTTGCTTGTCAAATTGCTTGTGCTCTCAGTCTCAGTTAACCCATGAACTAAACAATCCATGGCAATGCAATGAATTGAAGGGTTCGCTCTCGTTATTACTATAAGAGAATGAAGAACTGTATTTCACGGCGTGCTACAAGGCGCCAAGCAAGGCAAAGTTTACAATGTTTTTTTTTTCAGTGTAGGTTTACAGAAATCAATTTTGAACACAATGTTTGCATTCCTAGACCAAATTTGATCGCATTTCTAACAGCGAATAGCATAAGAATGGGAATTTTATTCAGCTCCGACGTCCAGTTCAGGAGATACAGGGCGCTGAGTGTGGATAAATTCAAATCGTCATAATAGCAACGAAGCACATCAGCCCAAGTACAGTCCATCATTATCCATTACTTTTTGTCATATTCCTGACAATGCTCGGAAAGCGCTGTGAAAAGACGGGTGGGTAATATCAGACACATAACTGTATGACGCGAATAAAACGAATAAAACGGACATACTTTCCCACACATTTTTTCTCTTTATTTCGAACGAACTCTATTCCTTCTTATTATGGAAAAAGTAGACAAACGTAATAAAAACACCATCGTATCGAATCTTACCAAAAAATACACGAATAGTTGTATTTACAGTATCAAAACATATGTGGTAAAATATTGTATCTGAAACATATAGCAATAAATTAGTCATACCTTATGATCAAAAAAGAACCGGAATTTTATTAAAAAACGAAAAATTTCAATTTTTAATAAATTTCTTTATTATCGCCTTCAAAGTACTCTCCTCCTGCGGTAATGCATGCATACCAACGCTTGATCCATTTTTCCATACAAGTTTTATAGGCCGCCGAAGGTATGGCCTTCAGTTCACGCAGCGAATTCTCTTTTATGGTCTCTATGGTCTCAAAACGCGTTCCCCGCAATGGCAATTTGAGTCTGGGGAAGAGGAAAAAGTCACACGGGGTCATATCTGGAGAGTACGGTGCTTGGTTGATGATATTGGTCACTATCTGCGTTGGAAATCATCTCTTTGGTCACATCAACACGACGCTGTTTTTGAATAAAATTCAACTTTTTGGGCACCAGCCGAGAAGCGACGCGTTTCAAACCCAAAACATCAGTTAAAATGTGTTCGGCTGATCCATAAGAGATGCCCAACAACACAGCAATCTCTCTAATCGGTACAGAACGATTTTGCAACACGATTTGCTTCGCCGATTCAATGTTTTCTTCTGTAACAGATGTTGTTGGGCGGCCAGGGATCTCATCATGATACAAGCTTCTACGACCACCTTTGAAGCGTTTGTACCACTCGTATGCCTGTGTTTTCCCTAGACACGATTCACCAAAGGCCTTTTCTAACATTTTCAACGTTTCGGAACACTTAAATCCATTTGCAACACAAAATTTGATGCACGCACGTTGTTCTAAATTTTCATCCATTATAAAAATCGCCGCACGAAAATTTTTCAACTTCTTTGTATAGACGCCAAACAAAAACTAATCGTACGATATGCGTCAAAATCTGACAGAATGTGTATAAAAGTGTTGCCAACGTTGAGAGAATAAAAGTTTACCGATTGGACAAGCGCGGGAATTTTAAAATTAAAATTCCGGTTCTTTTTTTATCTTAAGGTAAATCAAAAATAAGAGAATTTACTTAGAGTTTGGTTTTGGCTGTTTGAATTGGGAAACTCGAAATTCATAAGAATGGTAAAAATAAAGCATTTTATGACATTCATACTAACTGATCGAATTCATCAACTCATAAAGTTGTAGTGTATTGTTATGAATAGTCAAATTCTTCTTACTACTCATATAGTGTATGGGTACTATCATGTATCTGAGTTTTAAAGGAATTACTTAGATGTATGGGTCATCAGTCGAATACTACTAGTTTCACATTCACCTCTCTCGCTTATGAACCAAATGAGCAGTTCACAGCTCATGCCGAAGATTTTGATCTGTAACAAAAAAGGACAATATTGCTATAGACAAACAGCATACGTAAATATGTCTCCCTCATATATGTCAATAACAATAATCATTGTGTATAATCATCCATAGTTAGCGTCTATTTTACTATCGAACATGTCGTAAGCCCACAGCACTCTATCACTGAAAATATTCCGTATTTCTATGTGTCGGTTTTTCGTATTTGTGTGATGATTCATGTGTTTGGAATTTTGCGCGCCTTATTTTGGCACTGAATTTCACCCTAATGCTCGTTCATATCAAACATTTAGGAAAACATCAACTTAGTTTTATTTTTGGATATTTCATGCTACTGTATATTTTATCATACATTGCTGAACATATTTCCGATGGTATATAGAAGAAGTTATGTTACTGTCTTAAATACAACAAAAGATATTCATGATTAATTTTTCACCCATTCTTGTACAGGGTAAATTTTGAAAAGGCGCCCTCTAATAAAGTAAGCCGTATTCACGATAAAAAAATATTTTTTCTTTAGACTTAATGAATGAAATGATCCAATTTATATTCATTTCGTCGTTTTCATGGTGCTGCCCGGACAAGCTATGCGCCATGGATAGGAACAAATGGCAATCGGATGAAGCATTGTCTGGGAAATACAGTGGGTGGGGCTGAACTTCCCCTTTCGGCGTTTCCAAATAAGTTTTAACGATTTTTGAAAAAGGGTCTTGTCAGAATTGCTTTATCCATGAATATTCTACCTGTAATAGTTGCCAATCTATTTGCATTCGAGATGCCGATTTCGAGCCACTAGTTAAAAGTATGCCGACGATTAACATTTTTTATATGAGGTACCTCTAATGATAAAGCGAATCATCGATTACAAGAGACATACCTCTCTCGTAACCTGCTTGAAATCAATACTACTGGTCGACATTTGCAGTAGCTGCATTTATATCGAGTAATGGCTATATCCTGTCTATATCATCAAAAATATTTCGAGATATAAGATTTGCGTCGATAGCACACACATTTGTATACACGAAGCATTTCACGTGGCTAGTATCGCTAGATGCAGCAAAGGCAAACTTTAATAAAACCATAAAAACCTACTTTTTAAGCAATCATCAACATGAGATAAATCTAAAAGCTTGATTTTCAACAATGAAGTAATCATTCTTAGTAGAGATATTTTTCCGAGAAACTGTGACATGAATTTGGTATGATTGCATAATAAAAGTTGTTGACAATTGACACGCAAAACCGGATCATGAAAGACAGTAAGCTTCCTGGTGTTGACAAACTACCGCCGGTTTCAGTGATGGCAATAAAAAAAACTGTTTCAACTGTCGTTAAACGATTTTGAAGTCAATAGCAGCACCGAAACAGGTAGCTACCGAATACGTTCGCGTGATCATCATGGAGTAAACAATCAAACATGCAACATAAGGTATAGCCTAAATCCCATCGTTAGCAAAACGTTGCGATAGAACATTGAACCACTGCGCTGCCATGATCCAACTTTTAATGACTGGACCGAAACAAATGGGAAATTTGGCGGGAAATTACCTCAAACTGAACGCACAATGAACCCAAACCCTAAAACAGGAAAGAGATAATTTGGATCATTGCGATTGCGACCACCAGAAGCGGGCGGGATCAGTCGAAAGACATAATCACAGACATAGTAGAAGCGACGAACCGTAATAATGATAGGGTACATGGTCACATTGACGCATGACAATTGCCGAAAGAATCTCATTTTGCTTGCTCACGCAACCTAAAACAAATGTTCTGTAATTTCATTACACGCCAAACTAAATTCGTTTGATTGTTTTGGGATCACGATTGGGCACTATCAATTTCAACTTTGCTTATAATTTTATTTTCCGCATCGGAAAAAAAACGTGACCAAAAACCGAAAGGATCTTTTTCCTATCTTCCGTGCGCATAAATCGATAATCCTCGGTAAACGTTGGCGCTTACAAGGTACAGCTTAAAATCCCTACCGAAGCAAGTTGGAACCTGAGTGAAACGTTTTCCCGGTTCATTTGCAATTGGGTCAGTACCACCACCTTCCTGCGCCCGGGAACAGCTCAATACATTCGGGATTGTGTAACGGCTCGATAGTGTGCACGGTAAGCTACGTAAATCCTCCTCTAATCCAAGGCAAGGAAACGGGCCATGTCTTCTTTAGTCGGTTGGCTGGTTTGATTCGGCTCGGCTACGGGAAACTTTCTGCCAAAACCGGCGAAGACGGTAGCGGTAGGCTCCACACGACTATTTTGTCGATATCTGGCAGCGCGTTCGGTGGAAAACTGCCATAAACTTGTGGGCAATTGCGACACGATTCCATTTCCATAAGAACTTTTGCGTTTTGGGAACACTCGAGCCGGATATTGAATCACGTGTACGGCGGAGGTAAGGCTCGGAATGTCGGTTATTTTTTTGTTTTTGTTTATGATAATATTCATCACATCTAGAGCAGGACCTTCAGACGGGTAATAAAGAAAAAACTTGGTTTCCTCAATCTGAAAGTATGATTATTATCGACCACGCAATGTGGGTGCAAGTTCGCCGTGCCGTCCAACCGTTGCGCGGCTGGGAATGTCGTCCTCTATCGAATAATGTTTATGTTGAACCACCCAAAACAGCATGTCTCGATCGATGCCAAATTTCAATGAAGCTCCCTATTAACAAATGGTTACACATACCGAAGCATTTTGACTTGAAAAAGATGTCAGGCCAGTTACTCACCCTCTTTCGGTATGAATAAAAGCTCTGCAAAAGTGGGCAAATTGAAAAGTTACCTAATTTATGTGTTTCACCAATTTAACAAGTAACAACTTGTGCTAAAAATCATTTTAAACATTTGTTTTTACCTTTTTTGTTACATAATTTGTACAAGGTGATTTCGACTACGAAAAATTATCATAACATCTCCAGTGGCAAATCACTTCTACTTGTTACTATCCAGCTTAATTTTTCAATGGTCCCAAAATTTTTCTACTCTGTGGGGTATTTTTTCCATAATCGATCTAATTTTTACAGATTAAATTCACGTTCGCAGTGATGTGATTGAGGATTACATTGATTTCTTCTCATTACTTTTAGACTTTTAGAGAAATAGTTCTGATCTGAATTTCTGAAAAACTGTTGTTCAAGTGAATTTTGTTGGCTATCCACCTTTCCTTATCCTCGCGAAGCTATGCTGTCTCATAAACCACCAACAATGTGACAGTATCTAAAAAGTCCGTCGGAAATCAATAAAATTGCTGTAAACAATTAAAATAATTCTCGGAAAAGCCGTAAAATGTTCTCAAAAAGGTTAGCAAAAAGTTTGCGAAAAATTAAAGAATCAGTCCATCACAAGTTATTGAAAAGTACGTAAATTGTTCGTGACGGGTTTGTAAACCAATCCATTGAAAATAATGTTAAAAATCACTAAGAAATCGGCAAAAAATGTAACAAGATCGTATTAGGACCATGGAAGGCTCGTGAAAAATCAATAACAGTCTTTTTAATATTCCACGAACGTTGGAGGTCGTGAAAAGTCCTGTAAAAATCTGTTAATATTATGTGAAAGATGCATTTGTTCATTTGTGCAGAAGGTCGCTTAAAGGTTTGTACAGGGTGATTTTTTAAGAGCTTGAGAACTTTTTTAAACAATAAAACGCATATAATTTGCAAAATCTCATCGGTTCTTTATTTTAAACGTTAGATTGGTACATGACATTTACTTTTTGAAGATAATTTCATTTAAATGTTGACCGCGGCTGCGTCTTAGGTGGTCCATTCGGAAAATCCGCTTTTTTATCGACAAATTTTGTTCAGCGATGAGGCTCATTTCTGGTTGAATGGCTACGTAAATAAGCAAAATTGCCGCATTTGGAGTGAAGAGCAACCAGAAGCCGTTCAAGAACTGCCCATGCATCCCGAAAAATGCACTGTTTGGTGTGGTTTGTACGCTGGTGGAATCATTGGACCGTATTTTTTCAAAGATGCTGTTGGACGCAACGTTACAGTGAATGGCGATCGCTATCGTTCGATGCTAACAAACTTTTTGTTGCCAAAAATGGAAGAACTGAACTTGGTTGACATGTGGTTTCAACAAGATGGCGCTACATGCCACACAGCTCGCGATTCTATGGCCATTTTGAGGGAAAACTTCGGAGAACAATTCATCTCAAGAAATGGACCGGTAAGTTGGCCACCAAGATCATGCGATTTGACGCCTTTCGACTATTTTTTGTGGGGCTACGTCAAGTCTAAAGTCTACAGAAATAAGCCAGTAACTATTCCAGCTTTGGAAGACAACATTTCCGAAGAAATTCGGGCTATTCCGGCCGAAATGCTCGAAAAAGTTGCCCAAAATTGGACTTTCCGAATGGACCACCTAAGACGCAGCCGCGGTCAACATTTAAATGAAATTATCTTCAAAAAGTAAATGTCATGTACCAATCTAACGTTTAAAATAAAGAACCGATGAGATTTTGCAAATTTTATGCGTTTTATTGTTTAAAAAAGTTCTCAAGCTCTTAAAAAATCACCCTTTAAAAAGACTGTTACATGTTCGCAAAAAGGCTGTGATATGCACTTCAATTAAAATAAATGTATTAAAAACCTGCAAAAGATCAGAAAAAAATTGTCGACAAACATTTCATCAGAAAACCTATAAAAACATTTTGTTCAAAGCCTATTTATTCTCCGTTAAAAGTTTTGAAAAAGATGGTAGACGGTCTGTGAAATGTAGCGTAAAAAATGGTATTGAAGGTTCATAAAAACTTCCCAAAAAGTTTATATAAATAATCCAGAGTGGCAAGTGACCGGGAAAATCGGGAAAACCGGGAAAAAGTCGGGAATCTGGTTTTACCGGGAAAAAGACCGGGAAAAAGTCGGGAATTTTAGTGCAAATCCGGGAAAAAATTTCCTAGTCCTAATCTTAGTAACGATTTTCAGGTCATGACTTTCCTGATACAACAAATGAAAAGATGAAGGCCATTTTGTATTTGAACTAGAAGTTCAGTACAAATTTTGAAACTTCTTATTGTCCCTCACAGGTTCAATGGTGCACAATCCATTGAAAATGGAACCAACACCTCAGCAATTTTAAATCAATAAGAGCTTTCTTAGTTGTCATCAATACAGCATAATCAATGCTCATAATGAAAAATCAGAATAATTCGGATACTTCTGCTGGATTTTTATTAAATCTCGACAAATATTTGAAAAGATTCCAAGTGCAAAGGACAGTTTCTCTTTGTTTATTTTCTCTTTGAATTATAATGTTTAACAGCAGATCGAAAGTTGATAGTTTTAGTCGTTATTCTATACAAAGTGTAAGATAGAAGGATTGCCTATAGGACCGTAATAATCGAAAGAAAGAGTAAAGAAAGAGGAACTGTCATTTGCACTTAGGACCTTTTCTAGTGTTTTTCTTCAAATTTCAGAATAAGTATGCATAATGGTAAAAGTAACATCAGGTAACATGTTTGATAAATTTTTTAAGAATTCTTAGGGGCCGTGTTTTTAGTTGCCAGCCCATGATTTCCCTAAATTCATTAAAATTTGTCTCAGTAATGTCAGATTGTGACAATACTTGTTTAATAATCTTGGTATTGATTTCAATAGGATTCGCAAAATCGACAAAGCTGTCGACTTTCATTTTATCCACCGTTTGCAAGGAATATTTGATTTCCTTCTTTGACAGCTGAAATTAGTTTTTCAGAGTTCGTAAGAGCTTGTTCAGTGTCGATGACAGGAGAGTCAAATTTAGATCATCTCAGTCACTAGAGGCATAGATTGTTGTTGTTTTTTCAAACTGACAAGCGTACATTTTATGAATTCTTGAAGGATTTTGTTCTCTTGCCAGAGCCCAACTCTGAAAGAATATGGTATATGTTGTTAGCAATGGCCTCTCGTCTTCATGTGCACCTCGCGCACTGCACAACTGGCCAAATAGGCTCTGTGAGAACTTGTATGCACACATTCAGGAGAGGCTTCAGTGGCTTATGCTTATGGCAGTTGAAAACAAATTGCTGTCTCAGTTGCAACATCGAATCGGTTCTGATATCATACCATATAAGCAGTGCACAACCCGTAAATTTTGTCACGAAACGCCACTGGTTGTTAGAAGTAATCGGGTTTGAGGGAGGAGTGTTGTGCTTTAGTTCATTCATTTTTAATTTTTAACCTTATACTATACCAGGCTAAAAAAGTATTGGAATATACTAGAGATGATCAGTCCTCGAACGGTCCAAAAGAACTAGTTTTCCTCGAAGATTGAGTGTACTGGAGTTCCTTATTGAAGAACGATAGCTCTCTATTCTTCTCAATAGAATAGTCTCTCGAAACGTTTGCTGGTTTGAGGAATCTGGTAGAAGTTCGCGAACTTTGAAAATGTATACAAAAGAGAATGATTATTGGTAGAACACATGCAAAAAGACTTTGTTATTATTGATTCTGTCTACTACAAAATATAATTTATAGCTCTCATATTATTTTCGAAGAAAGTTTCAGAAAAACGAAAGAACGGTTCAATAGATATAATTATTTCGGTACAACTATCAAGTTTTCAACAGTTCTTTGTAATTAACGGTTTTGCCCATTTCTAGAATACACTCCTAACTTGCATAAGTTTTAAGAAGGACTGATTTTCCAGATAGCCTTTGAAAGACTGATTCAGTGGTAGTCTTGACACCACCAATAATCGTCGAATATGATGTGAAAGCTGCGCTTAAGAGCATTATTGGAAAAAGCAAGAAGTTTAAATAAATTGTGTTAATTTTTCAAGAAAATTGCAATAATTTTGATGCTTCATTCCTTCGTGAAATGCAAGACTGATCACTTTCATCACCGTTGGCCAGATATGTTTCTTGTTTTAATTCTATTGTTACATTGAAGTTACTAGCGAAGTAAAAGACAAAATAAAGATGGAATACATTGGGCTGGATGGTACTGTTAGTTCAGTAGATAAACCTTTGGACAAACTGTGGATGAGAGTTTTAATCGTAGTTCCAAGGAAATACCCGAAAAATACTTATTTCTCAACTCTCGATGTTTTTTTGGACATGTAAAAAAACCGGGAATTTTTAGTCTCGCGCACCGGGAAAACCGGGAAAAAACCGGGAATTGAAATCGCTAATTCACTTGCCACCCTGATAATCGCAAAAATTCCCGGAAAATGTACTTTGTTGAAGGCTTGTATAAAACTAGTAAAAACCCCAGAAAATGGCAGCCAAAATTCTAAAAAAATGACAGTAAATCGTCCGTAAAAAGTCTATAGAAACTTCGTAAAAATTCTGTAAATAACTCGTAAAATTTTATAAACCCGTAAAAAGTCAAATACATAAAAAAAATTGTGCAAAGTTTTACAAAAAAGTTTGAAAGTTTGTAAAAATCCTTAAAAATCTTCTAAAGGTTAGGAAAAGTTCATAATAATTCGCCCGAGAAGAGTTTCTTCTTGCATTAGCAATGTCCGAGAAGAGTTCTTAAACTTATCTTAAAATATCCCTTAAAATTACGTTATACAGTGCAAAAATTCTATAAAAGATCCATTCAAAACTCTTAAAATATCTGAAAATCCGTAAAAAATCAATGAATATTCAGTTGAATGTATCAAAATTTACGTGAATTGCTTCTATTATTCCAGATTCCGAAAAAATCTCAGGAAACTCCGTTTAAAATCTTTCAGAATTCAGAAAAAGGTCTGTATTTCATGAAATATACATAAAAATTTTGTAAGTAGTTAGCCCCGACCTGGAAGATTTCGTAGTGTCAGTAGGATCGTAGCACCAGCCATGCAATAGTTCTGTACACTCTGAATCAGCTGCGAAGTCTGTTGAAACAGAAGGTCAAATTCCACTACAGGAATGTAATACCGAGGCTTTATAACATAGAATTACAATGAAAAGTCCGTAAAGAGACTGTAGAAAGTAAGATAATTGTCCAAAATCTACGTCAAAATAGTTTCTCAAATTGACCTCAAAAGTTCGATCAATGTGTGTAAAAGCTCCCTGAAAGATAAATTTAAAATTCCTAAAATATCATAAAAAATTCTAGAAATTGATGTGGAACAGCCAACAAATAATCTATAGAAAACAACCAAGATTATATAAAGGACATGAAACCTTCAAAGAAATTTGGAGATTATCTTTATTTTGTGCTAGGGCACACTACCAATTTCATTATCTTTACGTTAAGTCTAAGACTCGTCAGTTCAGTTTTTTGTTGAGCTGCTATGTCACATGCCCAGTCGACCAGTATTAGCTTAAACTTGTTTTCGTTAAGTACGTCAGGACTTATTTAGCACTTCGGTGCTAATTATAAATGTGTTGCAAATAGCAATTACTTTACGTCTACCTAGCGGTTCATGTTAAAGTGCAGGTGGCATAACAATTCAACATAAGCTGTTATGCACTGACGAGTCTAAGACGAAACGTGAATATAAAGTTCAAAGAAAGTTCGCAAGAGTAAAAGAATAAAAAAATATACAAAAAACTCGACAAAAGTTAATAAAAACCCAATCTCAGCTCAATACTACAAATAAAAGAGTCGGCTAGATTGAGCACTCACTCAATGTACATTAAAAGAATTTTTCTAAACTTATCTTTTGCGATAAAAATCCGCCCGTTACATGTCGCGGTTTTTGCACCCGTAATATTGAATTTTGTATTTTGCGGTTTTCTGTTCAACACTGTGCACATTAGAATTTTCGGCAGCACAACTATCAATCTCGTACTGCTGTTTGAATTGTATGACAATTGAACTACTTGTTTTGTGTAATTGAATATCTTGCACCTTATTGACATAAAGGTTGATTGGATACCACAACGCTTGGAATCAATCGTACCTGGATATAGGAATAAATCTAATCAGTAAAAATAAATGCGCTTGAGATTGTTTTCGATTTGTATCAGTTCTAACGAAAGAACATGTAGAAAAAAAACTATTACGACTATGAAATGAAAAACTGCGAATAGGTTTACTAGAATAAAAATACCTAAAATCCAGAAAATAATTACCCCAAAGACGTACTACTTGTTGTATGACAATTGAACTACTTGTTTTGTTTAATTGAATATCTTGAACCTTGTTGACACGAAGGTGATTTTGATGGTTGGATAGAAAAAATTTTTTTGTGCATTTTGGACAAATACCATAACGCTTGAAATCAATCGTAACTGCAAATAGGTAAAATTACAATCAGTAAGAATAGATGTGATTGAGCTTGTTTTAGGTTTTTATCAGTTTCAAATAAAAGAACAGATCGGAAAAAAGACTGACGATCACGGCTATGAAGTCAAAAAATTTCGAACAATTTTTCTAGAACAACCCCCCCACTTTTTCCAACCCGGAAGTTATGAATTACACTGCTCTGGATGTGATGAAACACAACTAAAAAAAACAACTCACTTCATCAGAACTTCGTACTTCCTAGGTTTTGCAAGGCCCATCTTCAGTCAGTGCAATGTCCATTTTCAATTCCATCTCCAGGGTATCATTTCACTAGAGAACACTCCACACGCATTTTTCATTCTAACGTCTTTTTTGTTCCCTGCTGGATACTGATATAAGAGATTTTTGTCGTGACTCCTTCGCCGATTGGATTGTTGAAGCCAAATGTATTTTGATTTCGTTAACCCATCCCTCAAACTCAAAAGCGAGCTAATTGTGCATTGTATTTATATTTTTGTGGTTAAATAATAAATAAAAAACACTAAAATTACACGTTATTAACCATATCTAAAACTTGATTGTATGACATACCTTTTCGCAGTTTTTTTCTTGTTCTGTAAACTTATTTTATATAACCGCCTTGAAACCTTTATAAGACAAAGGAGTTCCATACTAAATATGATTATCAAGTCTGTATCCGAGAATCATTTTAAACTTGTGAATGTCTGAAGACGAGCTATTGGGCTCTTTGCTGCAGGAGAAACCATGCCTAGGACGCTGATTTTACAAGCCAGCCAAGCCATCCATCATTGGATATGATAAAAAAATCCATGTTCCTGTGTACATTTAGGGTTTTTGGTTACAAAGTAACCAGTTTGTGACACAAGCACATTAAGGGAGATCCATAGGTGTAAAATCACTCGATCTAGGCGGCAAATTGGCGGGCCAAAAACATGAGATAAAGGGTTCACCGAAGGCGGCTCTCGATTTGGTTATTGTTTCGCGTGCCGTGTTGGATGTGGCACCGTCTTGTTGAAACCAAATCGTCAATCATCACACGGTAGCGCTCGCCATTCACAGTAACGTTCCGTCCATCGTCGCCTTTAAAGAAGTACGACTCGATGATGCCACCGGCCCGTAATCCCCACCAAACAGTGACTTTTTTGGGATGCTTTGGTAGCTCTTGCAATGCTTCTGGTTGGTCTTCTCTCCAGATGCGGCAACTTTGTATGGTGATCAGAAATGAACTTCGTCACTGAACACAATTTTTCGATAAAAAAATTGAATCTCATAATCTCTTAACCGAGCATGAATTTTGATAGTAAAATTCAATAATTTGCAAACGTTATTCGTTGATAAGTCGATTCATAATTAAATTATGGACCAAACTGAAAAAAATTGACAATAAAACAGAACAAGATTCACGCGTGCTCTGCTTAAATCAGTGTTGCCTAAGGTCCGCCTTCGGCTTATGATTAGTTAAAGCAGTTCAAATTAAACTATCATTACCATCTAGCACCTGGTTACAGCGACAAAAATTATAGGAATTTATTTGAATAGGTTGAAAGTTGAGATCCAAACGAAATGAAACCTACAGATTTTCAACGGCTATTTAGCATGTTAGAAATGTTACTGGAGTGGCATAAAAAGTAGTCATATTGTCACTACAAACTACTTTCAAGTGATCAAACCTTCGTAAAAAAGAACTTTGACGCGGCCATTGAACGAAAAACGGCTAGAATTTTTCATCACGACAACGCTCGGGCACATATTGCTGCTCCGATCAGAATCCACTTAGATGAATGGTGGATGGTAAATTCTGCCTTAACCGCCTTTATAGTCCAGACTTGATGCCTTCCGACTATCAACTCCGTCGAAACAGATCGCTCTAATTGGAATCCGCTTCACTTCGATTGATTAAATTCGTTTTTGAGCTCAAACGACAGTATCTGTTTTTTGAACTCCGGTATTAAAAAAATTGAAGGCGAACTGTCAGACTTCAGAAGAAAAAATCTAGTAAATGTATGTTTTTTGATAGCACTTGGAAATACAATATGTGATATCATTTTTCACGATATAGCAGTGAATTGTAGAGAAAAGAACATGCATCTGGATCCAATACCAGAAAAGAGAAGTTCTTCACATTCACAATCGATGAACTGGAAGCTTCTTGATCCGGAAACCAATTGAACAATCAGTTGCCGGTTGCTTCCATACCCAAACATTTTTAGTTAAATTGTTTCCTTAATAAACCACTAAAACATCCAACATGCGCGTGCATTTCAAAAAAGTGTGAGAAAATATTTCGTATCCGACCCATCATCGGACACTTGTCCAATAAAACGATGATGAAACGGCATTCCAAATCCATTCACTGTGCAGTCTCGTAGCTACCCATCAATTTTTATGTGGCAGTTTCGATAGAAGATATTGGTGGGAAACCCAACTAGAGGCGCATATCCGTCAAACCGGCGATGCATTCAAATTGCATTTTAAATATGGAAAATTGGAACCGAAATGGGATGGGAGATGTGACAATTAACATAAACTAGGCAGGTTTGTTCGACCACCACACGAAAGCAAAGTTTGGGTGCTCGTTAAAGGGAACTTGCCGTGTTGCCTTGCGGACACCTGCAGCGCTTTTCCCAGTGGCATAAGATTCCGGCGTCCGGCAGTGGTAGGAAGCTGATGATTATTACCAAACCCGGACCATTTCATCGATCTGCTGTCCAGTTTGATGAGACATTCGATGCAAATTTGACCGGGAAGTGATCGGGAACTGCATCCCTCATCCGGCTAGTCGGTCCCAAAGTGTGAGAAAGAAAACACGAAGATCTCGGATCGCGACCATGTTTACTTATGTTGGATTCAAAGGCAGTTAAGTGGTGACGATAAGTGGTTAATTTAAATGTTATTCATAATTGTGTACGAGTGGGAAGGCGTGCGCCTCGAGCATAACCGCGAACCGTCGGAGGCGCGGTGTCCGTCCGGCCGTGGTTTAGCGAGCTTTCCCGCGAGCACCAGTCAGTGCAACAGGAATTCACTTTGAGCAGGCCGGCAGGCAAGCGAAGTGCGATGCTTCTTTTCAGTTCATTCACAAAAGGAATGATTGATCGGTATCGGGCAAACGGCGGCAGGAGTAGGTGAGTGAAGGTGAGAGAAAGATTGCACATTCGATTCACCGACCGGCCAACAACCAGAGTGCTTTTCATTTTCTATGGTGCGAAGTTCCATTTGGGTTTTGTTTCGATAAGGTGCACTTAATCGTGTGTATCCATCATGCTCTTGTTAGTTGCTCCTTGTGGAGGCTTGCTTTCGCAAACAATGCTCGAGCGTCAATGAGAAAAAAGGGGGTTTGTGGAAAGACTTCGCAACAATTTGCATACGAGTTGGCAGGTTTTTTTTTGCGAATCGCTTATTCAAGTCGAAGCTTTAAACTAGCATTTAATTCCGTACAAAAGAGGAAACAATCGCTCCTTACTATTATTTACTTTTTTTTGTTCAATAAGACTATAACAACAATGGTTCAGTTTTATAAAGATTTTGAGTCTGTGAATAGACCCTTTGATTCTGAAGCTCGGAAATCAGAAGCAATTCGTAATGAAAAAACTTTCTGTTTGACTAAAAACGCTTCACTTTTCAAACGAATGCCGACACTCACCGAGACCATTTGAGGGTTGTATTGTTCTAAAATCACTTCACCGAGCGCAAATATCCACTCTTTTATCAACATCCGCACCTCGGCTTCATTGACTATTCGCCAAAAGAAAAATTCCCTTTCATTACCCCCTAGAGTTAGCATATTAACCTCTTTATAGCTCAGTTATGCTTCATTGCGTCGTTTCCTTTGACACCCGCCAACTCGCTACTCGTGAACCTTTTTTCCCTGCTGCTACTACTACTACTACTACAGCAGTCGTGTTCGAATCGATGCTCGAACACTTTTCTCCAGCAGTTGAGTGTGAATTAAAATAATTGCACCGACTTATGCATGCATGCATGCATAGCAGTGCTCTCCCACACCCACTGACTCCCACTGACTGACCCGGGTGCGGAGGGGAGGGTGGTTGAGTGGTAGAGAAATGCACATACAAACAGTGTACTTAGCCGTGACCGTTTCTAGTAGCGGTGTTTGCTTTTCCACTACTTCCCACTCAGGTGGTGGCGGCTTTGATTTGCTCAAATTAATTGTGCGTAACATTCCCATTGGCGAGGGGAAAGCTAACTTCCGGAGTTTTCCTTTTCGTTGGATGATTAACCCGGTTGTAGCTCGAGATGGGATGTTTGTTTTTTTTTTTTGTTTGCTGTAACTTGCACTGTTTTTTGTTTGTTTGTTTGACTTTTTTTCAATATCAATTTCTCTCGAAACCGATTATGGAAAAAAATGGGCTTTTTTAAGATAATTCGTAAACCATAATGATGTGGGTAAAACATCTGTCTTTTTGTTCCGTACTAAGCAAGTATATTCTACACCTCAAACCGATTCCGTATAAAAAGTTTTAACGAAATAACCATTCATAACTGCAATTTCATACCTTTAATTATTTGGCGGCGTGAGCTTTTCTTTGTTGGTATCTTCTGCAAAGTTGTAGGTATTATTTACGCAATCTTATGAAAATTAAAGACCATGGTCCAGTACGTGTGTAAAAATAAATAGAAAAACTAACTTTCTAGTGGAGACAGATAGACAGTTTTCGTTTTCGACAATAACTATAACCGTCAACTACTTCCTTCTGAAATAGTTAAAAACGAAGTATGGCCATTTTTTTATATCAAACTATCCATAACTATTGCAAAAATTGTCATAGAGCTTTGTAATTCTCTACAATTTTACGTATTTTTTTACAAAATCTAACACTTTGTTCGACAAACCATTTTTCTAGAAATTATGTGAAAAAAGTTAGAATGAAAGAACTGATTTTTGAAACTTTTTAGTAAAGCTTGCTTCATTTAGAATTGGAACAAACTTTTGTTCATATTGTGGCGCTCCTGGTGGACGGATTTGGGAGTTCTTGGCGCCCATGTGTCGGGAATTTTGAAAGCTTCACGTATGATTTTTGACATTACGTAAATCGACTGTACTTTGTGAACAATCAACACAGAAGCCGAAAGAAGGGAAAAAATTGTGCACAGTTATTTGGAAAATCCATTGTGGTCTGCATCTAGGCTAGCTAAACAGTTGGATCATAAAACAGAATAGTGTTGTTAAAATTCGTGCTCGGAAACTATATGACCAGGTGCTGACCAAGTTCGACGGGTGTCTTCTGATGAACGATGAAACCTATGTCGGGCAAATCCCAGGTCAAAAATTTTACTAGGCAACGGCTCGGGGGGATGTTCCAGCCAAATTTAAATTTGTTTTTGCCGACAAATTTGCAAGAAAATTTATGATTTGGCAGGGCATTTGCAGCTGTGGCAAAAAAAACGAAAGTTTTCGTTACAAATAAGACAATGACATCGGAACTAAGACCAAAAAGAGTGTCTCCAAAAACGAATTTTGCCGTTCATTCGATCCCACGATCATCTCGTAATGTTTTGGTCATTCAAGAATGGTATGCAGAGAAAGTTTGTTCCGAAAAACCATAACCCACCCAACTGCCCCCAGTTCCGCCCTATTGCGAAATACTGGGCAATCATGAAGAGGAGACTCAAGGCAAAGGGAAAGGTTGTCAAAGACATCAATCAGATGACGACCTTGTGGAACAAGATAGCTAAAACGATGGACGAAGAAGGTGTGCGCCGCCTAATGAGCCGTGTTACAGGAAAAATTCGAGAATTACTTCGAAACCGTGATGAATAATTTTATCAGTATTTTTTCTTGAAAGTATGAAGAAAACGCTACATTTGTATAAAAGCAGATCTTGAATTCAATAATAAATAACTGAAATACAGGCAATTGTCTTTGTTCCAATTCTATCTGAAGTAAGCTTCAATACTACCTAGTAATGAGTTAACGGTTACAGTTAGCGAAATATTTTTTTTTTTCAGCAAAGTTACCAGAAATTACGAAGGCTACAATATTGTCGAAGACGAAAACTCTCTATCTGCCTCCAGTAAACAAGTTATTTTTTCTATTTGTCACACGTGCTGGAATATAATCGTTCATTTCCATAAGACCGCGTCAATAACCCTACAACTTTGCAGAAGACACCAATTTCGGTAAGCTTAAGCTCGTATGAAAGTTACTATTAGACCATTGGTCAAGTTCGAAGATTATATAGTTGCAACCTCCGGTTCCGGAGATATAATGGAATAAGTGACATAAACGTCAAAACCGCTAACCACTCCGC
Organism: Malaya genurostris; assembly: GCF_030247185.1. Taxonomy (NCBI): domain Eukaryota; kingdom Metazoa; phylum Arthropoda; class Insecta; order Diptera; family Culicidae; genus Malaya; species Malaya genurostris. The sequence continues at coordinate 47,865,094 of NC_080571.1, forward strand.
TTTTCTCGGAGATGGTTGAACCGATTTCAATCAGCTTAGGTTCGTTTGATATTTACTGATGCGTTATTGATCTAGTTTGAAGCTCAAATGGCTGTCACTTCTGATCTCGCAGATTGAAAGGTAAAAGTGATGTAACCAACAAAACTCGCTTTTTTCTTACCGCTAGATTGTCTCGGAGACTGCTAAACTGATCTTAGCAAGCGTTGAATCATTGACTAAATTCGAAGTTAATATGCCTGGCCCTTATGGTTCTGGAGATATAATGGTATAGGTGACGTAACCGACAAAACGTACTTTTTTTTTGTTTTTGCGTTGTTTTTTACCGCTTATTTTTCTCAGAGATGGCTGAGCTGATTTTAACGAGTCAAGGCTAGTTGGAAAGCTACTATTGAATAGTGGATCAAGTTCAAAGATCAAATGGGTGTAGTTTCTGGTTCCGGAAATATAATGGTATAAGTACCGTAACCGACTAACCGTTCGTTTCCATGGGCTAAATTTTCTCGAAGATGTCTCAACGAATTTCGAATTAGGCTTGTTTGAAAGCTACAATGACAAATATTTTAGGATTACAATGTTTTAATGAGAATATTTAAATGCAAGGAAAAAGCATTATTACACCACTAGGTCGATAAGGAATGTTTTTTTACTTATCTAACGATATTAAACTAACTACAGAATTTAATAGGAGATAAATATGGGAACTATAGAGCCTTAAGACTCTAAGAAGAGCAAGGAAGAGAAGATAACGAACGGAAAAGTCAGACGTGACAAGGGTGATGTAAGTATACAGTGCATAATACACTGAAGTCTTTTTTATGCGAGTTTGCGTACCGCATAACTCTGAAAATTCGCATAAAAAACCGCATAACTCTGAAAATTCGCATAAAAAAGTCGCATAAAAAACCGCATAAAAAAGACCTTAGTGTACTTATCGTAACTGAACTTTTACTTTCTAACAGGGGCGTCGAACATAGGCATCCCACCAAAACAAATCGTTCGATTCTCTGGTATATCTGGTAAGGAGGTTTAGCGTTTATTATCCGACAAAAAATTTGACCAACCAGAAGTATAAAATCTAAACGCAAAAATATAACCAAAGTTAATTATTTTGTCAACGGAAAAAATATTGTAATCAGTTGTCTTTAAAAAACCGATTGAAAATATCTTTGCAATGTTTAACAATCTTGTTGGCATTCATCTCGACTACTCAGGATCATCTGAATATCGATGAACAACATTAAAATTTTTTCCTATAGTATTAACTCTCGATCAGATGCACATAACAAAATCATTACACAAGTATATCAACAGTTGATATGTATAACAATTTGTGTTATTTTAAGATAATTAACAAATGAAAGCAGTTGACTTATGTTATCAATATAATAACAAAATCAGTTATAATGTTTTATTTTCATTTGCAAGAGTCATAATAATTAATTAATTGACAAAATGAGTTGTTTCGTTGCTTTATATCGAGATATAGTGATCAGAATTTCGAAAAACTAAAAGAAGAAACCAGATCAATAAACAAATTATTCATGTGATAAAAAAATTTAACAATTTATGGTTGGAACAATGCTAAAAATTGGCTGTGATATAGTTTTCTAAAACCTGTTTCTAATTTATACATTAATGAACAATATCAATCATGAAAATGATATTATTCAGGACTATTCGTTATTCTATCTAATTTATTACAACTATTGTTATAAATTTCTCCTTTCGGACTTCTGTATTTATATCAAATTCAAAAATAATTGTGATACAAACGTTTCAAAATCTGTAACGATTTGGATACTGCTAGAGTCAGCCAAAAATATTTCAAAATTTGTTACAAAAGATTTTTGAAATAAATTACTCCAGTTGTTACAATTCAGTTATTACCATCTGATCGGGCTGACACTTGCGAAGTGCTCCCATTTCAAATAATACTGAATGCGTGAGAGTGTTTGGTTTAAATATCAGTAAAACTGCACACTGTCACTAATTAAAATCAACCACAAATCATTTTTTTTTAATTTTCTTCACGCTCACGTTCAAATTGAACTGGCATCTTCGCCTTTTAGGCGGTTTAAATCTTCAATTCAACAGAATAACGATCAAAATAATTATCCCTCGAGTCAGGCGAATGGTGCTCGAAGTAATGATTATTTCAGTGCCAATGTTCCTAATTTAATTTAAGTGAATATCATAGTTAGTTCAATGAGGTCGATTTACTGATCCTTCGGAGAACCGATAAGTACAATCACTTCGAAATATAAAAATATTGATGCTAAAAACTGATAAGTGAGATTTCTATTGCGTATTTATCACTCGAGCAGCGATTCCATATGTTCGAAGAAAGCAGTTTACTCAGTCAAACGAGTATCTCTTCTCAGAAATCACGTATGTTAGCATTTATTTGTTTTACTCGTACAAAAAGTGTTTCGTTTTCAATTGAATTATGTTGACACAACACCTCTGATCACCAACATAAACAAACTAACGATACTTTTCAGGAAATTAAAAATTCTGAAAAAATATCGAAAGTACATTTCACCGTGATACTAAAAAGGATGTGTATGAGGAAAACAAAAGAACAAAATTTTACCTAAATCGGATATGCCCGGCGGATAAAGTTTGAAAATTTTCGATCTTAAAAAATCATTATAAAGAGCGGGAGATATTTTTTTTATACCAAATGTCTTCGAATTGTCTGAAACATCGAGATCTAGTGTCATCTCGAAAAAAATATTTTTGAAAAGAATCGTCCCTGGGAATTTTGAAATAAATTTAATTTTGATGACAAATATCTTAAAATTGCCTTAAACGTTGAAATAACACCAGATCTCGACATTTTAGGCAATTCTAAGATATTTGAAATGAAAAAAAAATTTGAGACCTCGAAATTTAAGGCAATTGTTAGACATTTGGCATAAAATATATTTCGATTTTAGAAATCGATTTTTTTAACTATTTTCGAAATGACACTAGATCTCGATGTTTCATGCAATTCTATTACATTTGGCATTCTAGAGTCGAGTTTAAAAAAAATTAATTTCAGATCTCGATTTAAGAAACAAGTTTTTTTTCGAAATTTTAGATCCCAAAGTTTCAAATTCTAAGGCATTTGGCATAAAGATCTGAAAAATTTTCTCTGTTGCATTTAAAAATAAAATATGGACAGTCGATTTAAAAACTACAAGGATCAGCCCCATAGGGTTGTTCGAGCCATTGATGTGGAACAAGGCAACCAAAAATTTTAATGATCTACAATCAAACAGTTCAATCAATTGTCACACTTTTTAATCCGCAATTGCACGAGAGTCTGCTTAGATTGATCTTGATTAGGAACCAACACCGAACTTTGTCTTGATTTATATTTGTTTTATAGCCGACGAAATTACACTAATATCCCAAATGTATGCAATTATATCTGTGTACATACTTGCGATACTGATTTCGATATTAAAGCTTATTTTCGCCAAGCTTGTGTTCAAGTTTTGTGTGCAAGCAGTTATTTTTATAGCGTTAAGTTTCTCTACCATTCTGCGATTTCGGTTGAAGCGATAAACTTTTTCTCATTATCAATCAAGTTCATCTTATATAAATTTAGAAATTAATCTTAAGCATTCAAAATGGACCTTGGGGTAATTGTCAATTTCTCAGGCGAAACGACGTAATATAGAATTTCATCTGAGCTTGCATGACACAAGGTCAGAGCATACCAATTGAAGCTTGAAATCGTTTTATGGCAATTTTTGTGTTGCTGTCTAGCAACAACCTACATCTAGCATGCTACGCGTAGGACTGAAACGTTAGCTATAATTTCGCTCAAATCTCGAATCTATTAATACTCGCGTGCTTACTCCTTCAAAACCATCGTCTATGGCAAGGAAAACCTCTATGCCGGAGATTTTAAGCAGACAAAATAGGACACTGCTCGCTACTAATCAAAATTTCAAACATTTATAATTGAAAATACGTGGCTTGATACAATCAAACCGAAACATAGAAATATTTCCAATTAAATGATGAAATAATATCAATAATTGATACAAAATAGACTGAGCTGTAAGTGTTTGAAACCTGACCACATATCTACGTGTATTTTTCCTTGAGTTTCTGATTTGCACCCCTATATAGAAAATAAAGATGTGTTCCACATCAAAAATAAATCACAATAAATCACAAAAAAATGATTTTCATAATTTATAATTCTTATTTTTATTTATGCCTTCACGATAAAAATTGCTTCTGAAAAAATCTCGAAGTCGTAAATAAAATCTAATATATTCTAACTATGGAATTCATCCGAGTAATTTTAATGTTGATCACAAAAAAAATTTAAGGTTTTTAAACTTTCTTGAATTTTAATCACTTCGGAATACGTTTAACGCAGGGGTATGCTGGTTCTTCATTTTGATTTATAAATCTTATAGAGAGCTGTTCACTTGGCTGCAATATGATCTTATAATGGTTTTCAGAAGGTTTTTGTGGAGTTTACAGTTTCAATGCGAGATATATGACGTAACACTCAAGAGAGCTACAAATATTTACTAAACTTGAAAATGTTATTTGAGATTACCTTACAGAAAAATCAAATAATGTGTGTTCGTCTTCATGGTGTATGTAAAAAAAAATTGACGGGGGCGAAAATTGCTACGGCTCTGTAAAACACTAATAATAGGAATAGAATTATTAATTATATCCAACCAGTTATTCTTGCTCGTAAGACGCACTTTGCTTTATACGTCAGTATATGTAAGAATTATATGAAAAATGCTACAAACCAATTCGCACCCTCTCATTCTGCTTCTATCGCAGAAGGCCATAGCACCTAGTCGATGCCGTTCTATTGACCAAATGCCATCATAGGCACATGGGGAGGCATGAGATAGGTACTTGTTAGCACTCAGTTATCTCACCTTTTGACGACCCTCTATTTTTCGTTTGTTTCAGTGCACTTTAATTCTGGACAATGTTATGACTCGGTAAAGTTTAAGTTCTCAATATTCCATTCGCGATGTTGATGACAAAGGCACAAATTATCTTAATAAAAAGGAAAAAAAATGTTTTATTGAAACTGTGTCCATGAACGAGAAAGGCATTATCACACCACTAGATGGATTAAGAATAGGTTTTTGTTTTGCTGTTGTAAATTCATTCGCAAACATTTTCCACCTCGAATTACCTTGTTTTCAAAACCTTCAGCAAACTGTCTCAGGTCGAACTACTTTTTAGCTCTCACCAAACATGTTTATTTTCCGACCAACCAACTACCCACAACAATAACAAACAAGCACTCATCAAAATACCGACAATTTATTGAACAAAATGATTGCCTCGTTGGGAACCAACAATCAGTCATTAAAAAAAATTACAACATTGAACAAGAACAGTGTGTGTGTTTTTGTGAACCTATCCCAAGAAGCAAAACAACAACATCGCAGCTTCCACTGCACGTGGCTGCCCGGAGCCGGTAGAAAGTGAATTACATCGGTGCCGCCAAACACCACCTGAGCCCGTTCGACCTGGGCACCACGCGCGCTGCTCGCGAATCACACAAAAACAAAGAATTTCGCAACTCAATTAAAATGCCTGAAGGCAAATATGGCGGGTGCCAGCGTCGGGTTGGCGTTGGCGGTAGTGCGACTTTGCTTGCAAATAAACCAAAAAAAGCGGTTAATTGCTGAGGATGTGTTTACCTGAAGAACCGTCCATCAAAGAAGAAGAAGAAGGTTTTCCGATCAGCCATCTAATAGCTGCGGCGTCGTGGATGCAGTACGAATGCCGTTTCGCTGCGGTGCAGTTCCGCGCTACAGATGGCAGCGCGGATTGCGATAATTAGTCGGAGAAATTTCCATTGATTTCCTCAATGAGATTGGTTTTGGTTGGTGGGTTGCCTGCGTCCGACAAGAAAAGAGAAACACAAAGGTTTTGAGCGATCTACGATCACACCAGGGTCTACTGGCCAGCCTGAGAAGGTAAATCAAAACTCACCCTTGGTTCGCAAGGTTTGGATAATTGATGATGATTTAATATTGCTGGGGGTTTTCTCTGCACTTCAACTGTGAGGTTTCCTACGGTGTCAATTAAGGGGCTACATTCAATTCGAAAATGCAGGGAAGTAATTTGGAACGAGCTTGCAGATTGGAGAAAGTGTTTAGTTGTATTTAATTATGAAGTAATACTTTATTCATAGATACTATTTGATAAATTAGTAAACATTAACGTTAGTCATCAATATTGAACGAAGAAAATGTGATAAATATGCGCATTGTTTTCTTTGAGTGGTTCCGTTCCTATTCAATTATGACTTGATGATGTGAGATATTGTAAATTACGAAACCAGATTAAACATGTGAGCTCGTTTATCAGGGTGAGGTTTGCCTTTTCCGTCATGCAACAGTCAATCTTCAGCTTTTTTTGGAGAAAAACTTCAATATAAGATATAAGATTATATAAAAACACATGAAGAGATAGCTCAAGTGACCAGAAGAAGCAAATATACTTCGCTTTACTTGGTCGCCACAGCACTCAATCATAGACCTATTTCTATGGAAACCCATTCAACAGAAAACAACACACACCGCATCGCAAGTCTATCTTCACTTTCTGCTTTGCCTTCAGACGCTGATTTGAGACTTTGTTTTTGTCTTTTTTGCTGCTTATGGGGGTGGCGCCCAAGCGAAGCAGCGCAAAACCCATATAACCAATTGTGTGAACTTGTCAAAACATTTTTAGCTAATTGCTACTCTGAAATTACACACAATAGCTCGTCAAATTATCCACGATAATTCCACACAGATAACGAATCAACAGCTTCGGAATTCTGATGAACTGAAAAGCAAAGTGATTTACAGTTACATGCGCCGAGTTTCCAATCGGTATCCTAGCCGGTGTCTATCTTGATTTTTCGTAACGGAAAACATCCAGCACTAACTCCGCAGCTTGCCGGAAGGCCATCCCGGACGTTTCTTTGATGAATTCGATTCGGAAGCTACTCGTGACATGTTCGTAAGTTCGATAAATGGATTGTTTTTCATAAAAATGACCGCAAATAACTGTATTCAGTTTTGCCTAAAATTATCTTCTTCTATGAATTAACAGAAAAAAAGTGATTGGTATTTGGGCCAATTAATGTTAAACAAGGTAGTTCTATGTTTCGCATATAACCTCAAAAAATAGTTAACAGATAGATTCCGTCATCGCATACTTCGTGCAACATCGTTTAACCCCAATTTTCCCTTAAATATAATTTTATGTTGAATTCAGATTTACAAACCCGAAGCAGATCCAATATAACTATATATAATATGGTCCATATTAAGTAGAAAACTTCAGTGATCCAAGTACACCTAATAAAATGACAGTAGTAGTCCGTTTAACCCTCTTTACCCAAATTTATGTCATAAGTTGTATCTCTGGGTGAACTTTATTTCGTATTTTAGAAGGAGGCTGATTGCGGTTGATTGGAATCGATTGATATTACGAAGAAAAAAAATAAACCTAAAAATAAGATCACAAATAGATTCAAAGACCGCACGAATCTTGTTATACCGTTTTACCGTTTTTTCTTGTTATACCGTTTCATGGGAACAATACAGAAGCTCAATTATCTTCTTCTCAAATTTCCCACCGGATTTACCGTACTGCATTGAAAGTACACAACACAAGTATTTTTTTTCAGTTGAAGCAAATGCACTCGTTTTAGCCCTAGATGCGTCGGATTCGTAAATGATATTTCAATTTCTGAAAGCGAAGCTTGAATGCAGGTATTGAATTTCTCAGCGATTGATTTTTTTAGCCCCATTGTCAATCGTCCGTTAGGTTTCTCTTTTCGATATCATCTAATTGGTCACATCAATACATTGTTATTTGTTTCTGTTGTACTGTACGTGAACGATAAATTAAGTCGACCATATTGGATGAGATGTCCCGGGTTGGCGGTTTAAAGCATAGGACGCTGGTCTTTCAAGCCAGTTGTCGTATGTTCGAGCCCCGGCCTGGAAGGATTCCTAGTGTCAGTAGGATCCATAGTACTAGCCATGCAATGATTCTGTACACTAAAAATCGACTGCGAAGTCTGTTGACACAGAAAGGCCAAATTACACGAAATGAATGTAATGCCAAGACTTTGCGTTGCTATATTGGATGAGATATTACACAAAAATAAATTCCGGTTCGGCAAGCAATTTGTGAGTGTGGAGTGATTTTAAATCCATTTTACAAGCGATTCGATGGTAGTTGATGCCTATGCTGAAGGATACAATTTGTTTAGAGTCAGCCATCAATGAAATTTCACAACCCACGAAACATCATATCCATCAAAATACATAGAATCTGAAGCAAAACCAATCAAAAAGATTAATTTCTCACAGCGGAACTTGAGTAAGCTAAATTATAGCTTTTCGGGCTCTGATAAAGGCCTCTTAGCGAAAGCATGTTAGGTCGGTGAATTCTATTTTAAACTTTGAATACAATATTGATTAGCTAATATTGTTGTCAAGCACTCTATTCTAAAAGGATTAGCATCGAAGGGATCATGCTTTGAGTTTGGGGAAAATATGTGGAAAATTGTAGACGACCCATAACCAATGCACTTTTTGGAAGTCATTTGCGCTGAACACGATATCACAAAGACCAATGAATCGATCAATTTCAAATTTTAAGGCGAGTTTCACTAAGCTGCAGTCGTGTACACCGGCTCGGTGAGATTTCTAATTGCTGAGGTTAGTTCGTGAACAAACAGTTAACCAAACCAAACCAACCACATTGAAATCGCGTCGCAAAAATTCTAATATGGTTAAAATATATAATTTAGGGTTCCAATGGCTTCCCCATCCACCTTACCCGTCCGATTTGGCTACCTTGGATTATGTTCTGTTACAAAATCTCGTCGAGATGGGTCAGAATTATTTTTCCGAGTGTCATTTCGTCAAAAGTCGTTTCATCGGAAGCTTGCTCATCGAATGGGTCATTGCGCCGAAAGGGTTATCCAAAATGATCATTTCACCTGAGGGGTTAATTTTCCGGAACGAATACCTTCTCTGAAAGGATCATTTCGCCAGAAAGGTTATGTCACTGAAATAGTTATTTCTTAACAAAAACTATTTCTCATAAATGGTAAAGAAGTAATACCGCTGAAAAGGTCGTTTCACCGAAAAGATCATTTTGCCGAAACGATAATTTCGTCAAAATGGTCATTTGGCCGGAAAAGTCATTTCGTCGAAAGGGACTTTTCACCGAAAAAATCATTTCGCTGAAAAAGTCATTTCGCCGAAAAGGTCATTTCGACGAAAGACCATTTAACCGAAAAAGTCATTGTGCCTAAAAGGTCAATTCCCCGAAAATGTTATCTTTCTAAAACTACTATTTCGTGGAAAAGGTCATTTCACCGAAAAAGTCATTGCGCCTAAAAGATCATTTCGTCTTAAAAGGTCATTTCGCCGGAAAAATCACTTCGCCGAAAATGTCTTATCTCTCTGAAAATGTTATTTCGCCGAAAAGATCATTTCATCAAAAAATGTTATTCCACCGAGGTCATGATGCCGAAGAAGTAATTTCCCCGAAAATGTCATTTTGCAAAAAGATTATTTCACTTCTCAGAAAACATCATTTCTCAGAAAAAGTCATTTTCCCGAAAAGGTAATTTCACCGATAAGGTTATTTTGCCGGGAAGGTCATTTTGCCGAGACGGTCATTTTGCCGAAATGGTCATTCCGTCAAAATAGGCGTCAAAAGGTCATCAGGGTGAAAAAATCATTTAACCGAAACGGGCACTGCTCCGTGAAGGTTATTTCAGCAAAATCGGATATGTTCCCAATACTCACCCCCCAGTCTACAACGCAGTGAAGTATTTGTGGACCTTCCGGAAAATTACTTTTCGTCTGGAGTCAAATACATCGCTAGAGTATGTTTATCGTCCAGAAAATTGAAAAAAATTGTCATTGCCAAGAAGGTTCCCTCTCACCTCACCTAGTATGATCTCACTTTGGCTCAGTGGAGCGATTCGAACTCTGCTAACCAGGATACCACCGCCAAAGCAGCGACTGAGTAATTGAATACGATTCAAACAATCATTATCCCAGTTCAAGCAACACAATCATTTTTCTCTAACGAAAGGCGTCGAGAGTGGGATCATTAATAAAATCGACCGCTACTTGGAAACATACTGCATTTATTTCCTAACATAAAAGAGAAAGTAGAGTTACCTGCTCGGACTCAGACTCGGGCTCGGACGGCTGACAATTATTCCGACATTTGTTTCGTGCTAATATCCAACTAAACTAATCAATTTAATAAAATACACCCGCCGCTTAACACCGCAGGACGACAGATAAGAACCGTGTCCGTGTTCGCAGCTTCATCTCCCCGGCAAAACGGGAACATATCCATTACACCGGATCGGAACACGAATGCAAATTAAATTAGTTCACGCGTTGGCACTAGGAGGAAGGCAAATGTGGAGTGAATCACCGAGCCGCCGGGCGTAATCTTCCAGGTGACAAAAGTAATTTTTCTGGCTTGGTTGCCCGGTGCAACCGTGTTTGCGGTCATTTCGCCTGGCAAATGGCCGTAAGCTCGGATTTCCGACAATATGTAGCTGTTATGATTCCGCGCGGCGGTCGCCAATCGCCAATCTTGTCAGTTTGTGGTTGTGAATTTATTGCATTTGTTAGTTTGATTAATTAAAATTTGTTGCTCTGGTGTAGCTATTTTTTTTTGCGGTTCGCGATACTGACTGGCAAGCGATCACTTTACACGAATAATAAATTAACCCGTGTGATGCTGGAACAATGATAAGAACAATTTCTTCGAGCGGGGGCCGGTCTTGGTAGCGCCAGTCAGTCAGTCAGTCAGATGGTCAGACAGTTGAGTATTATTGATTTCACAGCCTTCACTTCGAGGTCGACTGATCTTGGCTAAGGGGAAACATCCGAGTCCTACACGTCGGACGGTTGTTTTGTTGCTGCCTAGTTGGGGGGTCTCTGACTGTTGCATCCCCTCCTTGAGCTCACCCTATCCTATGACGGGGAACGGAAGTCGCACCCAGCAAGCATTGAAGAATTTAGCTTGGCCGTCGATGATGGTATGCTGTGAGCGCAAAACCGAAGAGAAAGCTTCTCATTTCAATCAATTCATCAAACAACGTGTGTGTTAACCGTTTATTAAATCGCCCATTTACTTTCCCTCGGCGATCGACGGGCTAATCCTGATCGGTTCGGCTGGTCCCGAGGGTTTCTGGATGAGATCAGCAATTCGTTGTATACAATTATTGATTCTATAATAGAAAGTTATTTTCTGCACAGTTAAAACCAATTCTCGGGATCGGTATAGTAAAATGATTTTTTACACATAATTTTTCTAGAAGCTCAGTAATCAATATTATTTTTTCCGAGATTTACTGATTTTTCGACGATGTTCCTTTTGGTGCAAATTTGGCAAAATCTTATACTGAACTCATCAGTGATTAATAACTATGGTCTTTGTTGAAACGCAATTTTTTCTAAATATTTTGGAAAAAAATTCCTAAGGTAATTAGAAAAAATTGATTTAGTTCATAAGGAAAACTTGAAAATCTACAGGTTGGCGGTTCAAAGCATACGGCACTGGTCCCGACCTGGAAGGATTCTTTTTTTCAGTGGGATTAGTTGTTAAAACAGAAACAACAGTCATTATAGGATATAATAACTTCAACGACATGTCAACCAACATATTCAACAATCGGTGTTTAAATACGTTTATTTTACATTTGTACATCCTCGAAACAAACGTAATACAATGATTTGTGTAGGTTTATACGAAAATAAAATTAAATCTTGATCCCAATCTTCAATTTCTGAAGGCTCAAATTTCACTTTCGAAATTTTAGTAAAGGTTATACCTTTACTGGTGTAATATCGAATATAACACTTTTTTTTGGAAAATTTTTTAGTCTAAGATAGTCTCTTTTTTTAGATGACACTAGATCTCGACGTTTCGTGCATGTCTAGGACGAAACAAGAAACAGCATAACTTTAAAAATTCGTATAAGACAAATCCGCATAAATATGAAAATTCGCCTAAAAAAACTACATTACTTTAAAAAATTCGAATAACCAACCGTAGAAAGAGCATAAAAAAACCACATAAAAAGAGATTAGAATGTATTCGTCTGTTTTTCAGTGTAGGTAAGCAGCGGTTCTAGCCGAAGATGTTTGCGAAGCGAATCGAACAAAACCTTTCGACATTCGTTCGATTGAAAGTGCGCATTCTAGAATACGGCGTACAAGAGTCTTGGGACGTTGTTGAAATCAAAAGTGTTGCGTTTGATGACTCCTAGGACAACATAAGCTCTCACTATAATCAACGAAAACTGTTCAGTGAAGCATATAGCTTACTGCCACGAATGAAGCTTGAATCTTTTGCAGTAGAAACTCGTTTTCAGCCGATGAAAAATGTGTCGGTTATGACACTTCTACCATTATATCTCCCGAACCAGAAGTGACAGCCATTTGATATTCGAACTGGATTAATGGCACAATAGTATCTTTTAAACGAGCTTGTTGGAATCGGTTCAGCAATCATCGAGAAAATTGAGCGATATAAAAAACAAAGTTTTTGTCACTTACGTCACTTATACCATACATCCCTGGAATTGGAAGTGACATCCATTTAATCTTCGAACTTGATCCACTAGTCAATAATAAATTCCAAACGAGCCTAGGTTTGTTAAAATCGTCTAATTGAGCGGTAAAAAACGGAGCGTTTTGTCGGTTATGTCACTTATACCATTATATCCTCGGAACCAGAAGTAACAGCCGTTTGATCTTCAAACTTGATCAAGAGTGTTGAAATCGGTTCTGCCATCTCTGAGCAAAATTGAGAGATAAAAAATCTTTGATAAGGTTACACATATACACACATATATGAGATACACATACACATATAGAGACGAATGATATATAACATTATAAGTCTCCGAGGCTCAGTTCGGAAGTAGGTTTTTCCAGCAATTCTATTACCTTTCTATCGAGAAAGGCAAGACCCACATCAATATTTTTGATTGTAGAAACCGGATAAAACATTGAATGAAAAAAACGAAAATATGGATTTGCAATAAAAAAAATCGTTTAAGAACGTCTTTCATTTTCACTAACCGGCCAAAGTAATTTAGAATGCAAAAAACGAAAAAAAGACTTTACGTGAATGTTTTTATCCGGTTCGACTTTGAATTTAGAGAGTTATTCGTTTAACTCTCCGGCTGATCATATCATGTAATAGTTGCGTTGTAATACCTTTTCCTGAAGACCTAACTGAGTTCCAATCATAACTAAATAGAGATCTAATTACTAGAAATTCAACAATGCGTGGGAGATGCGCATTGTATTGTCTATGTGAGCTGACCGTATTCAGAATAAGGCTTGTTTTCAAGTCTTCCAGTATGAATCGTCATAAAAATCTCCGTAATCTTCGTCGCTTTGCAAAGAGTAGAAGTGAAATAGGCATGTTGGTTTTTTTAGGCTAATCTCGAAATATATCCTCCATTTTATCGGGTTCCGCTAGTTTCCAAGTCCCATGGGACTTTACTAACAACATCAATAAGAAAAGAAGTTGATTTCACACTATTCGGTGGCGTTTTTATCTTCAGCCATTTCATTTTTATATATGGCGAAAATATTAAAGGCCCTGGACATAATGTATCACCGACTCATAACAGTGTACAAATAGCTCCGGCGTAACAACACACTGCACAGAAAAAAAAACGAGATTTACACGATATGTAAATCAACAGTACCATGAAATAGACTTTAGTTCGATTAAAAATCAGCAGCAATGTAAAGCTTAATTAGAAGGCTTTGATTTTTCAATGACCAAGATTATAGATTTAAATTAACGTTTAATCTTGCATGTAAAGTATTTTGGAATATAAAAACTGTAAAGTAACTATGAATTTACACAGTGGGAAATTTGTTTGTGATTTTACATCTTATAAGATGCACATCAATGGAACGTCGTATTTCACGCTAATTTATATTCAAGAACATGTAAAGCTGTGTAACTTGTAAAACACATGAACGGAAATTGAATGCAATAAAAAACAAAAGATCGACAGCAACTGCGCGACTGGAACCGAGAAACATTAGATCATAAAGCAAGTCTAGTTAACCGACTGAACCACAGAAGCACATATCTGCTTGGCTTGTAAATGGGGCATATAAGTTCATTCAGTCGCACTTGCTAGCCGAGTGCAAATTATACTCGGAGCCTGTAAAATTCTGTACTGTCATTTGAAAAGTTAAGTAGTCAAGAACTGTATCGTTTATTGAATTATATCGTCTGTAAAATTCTTAATTTTTATCTGTGTAGTTTCTTGCTCCGTATTGCATGGAAAAAGATTTAAATTCACAAAATATTTTTATCTGTGTACCCACATTGACATAACATAAAACCACGATGAATTTACATTGCTCCTTCCGTGTAGTAATAAAAAGGAATTAATCATATCAATATTTAAAAAAACATGCAACATATAAATAGTAAAATTTCAAAGGGTTATTCAACTGAAAATATCGTATAGAGCATAAAATATCGCTAATTTTTTATTTTGATGAGTAAAAATGCCTAAAATGGCTCTCGCATACAAACCTGTAACCACCTTTTTTGTCCAGTCTACTCAAGGTAAGTTTTCTTTGCCTTAGTTGCCTTTAGACGGGCAGAACACGAACATAGATGATACAGTCATTTTCTTCTCGCGCTCAGATAACAACAAAATACCGCAAAAATTAGGCAGGTAGATAACCCCAAGCAAAAGCTTTGATGATTCGTAGTTAGTAAAGTCACCTAGCTGTTCTGGAAAATGCGCTATGAGGCTCATAATCTGGAAAGTTAAAACAAGTGTTTATTCTCTCTGAAATTAACACTGGGACATGATTTTCCCTTTTTTTAATAGGCATTATCTCAGATATACGATTCTGGATCAACAAAACGGACGGTAACATTAACATGTTTAATTTTTCTTTATGTGAAATTAGTTTGAATGTGATATTACGACAAATGTATGTTTCGGTTAAACGGCATACGGTGATATAACTCTTTCGTCAAAATGTCATGCGGCAAAATAACAATTTCGACGAAACATCTTTCGGTGAAATTACCCTAACCCTTTAGCAATCGATAAAAATTAAACAGCGCTCTATAGAAGTAACTTTTCGATTGTAAGTTTTTCCGTCGATGAGTCAAAAACGAAACATTTGAAAATTGGGATAATTTTATAAAATCTCGTACTCACGGAAGTGGTTCAGATACACGACCACTTCGACAAGAAGTGTCTCGATTAAAAGTACCGTAAAAGTTTTTCTTGAACATTTTCGAAATTTTAGTTAATTCAATGTCTATCACAATACAAGTTTTCTACATCATCTTTCAACTTGTATGTTCCAGCAATGGTTCAATCACTTTTTCGAAACGCGTTCGTCCATCACGAAACGAAATATTATTTAACTGCCTGATTCGAATCTCATCTGTTGCAAGTACCGCACCGCCAGATGTTCTGACGATTTTTCGCCTATAAACGAAAAACAATAACA
The DNA here is from genome assembly GCF_030247185.1 of Malaya genurostris. Taxonomy (NCBI): domain Eukaryota; kingdom Metazoa; phylum Arthropoda; class Insecta; order Diptera; family Culicidae; genus Malaya; species Malaya genurostris. Next base: position 47,880,651 of record NC_080571.1, read on the forward strand.
ATTTCGCGCTCTAATAACTCGCCAAGATCTCAATCTTGGCTACCCCACAACGTAAAACTATCTCCCTCCCCGCCACAAGCAGCCTTCCAGAACAACCGTCGGTTGTTCGGGCGCAAAAAGTGTGGAAATTTGATTAAACCTTCATCATAAAAGTGCATGTTTTGTATTTCGCTGCTGCAACAGCAACAACAACAACCGAAGCCGCCGACGGTCGCGGCTGTGTTATGCTTGGATGAGAATAAATTAGCTTTTTTTTTCGCTGATCATCTCTCGGACGCTAGCTAGAGCTACTAGACCAAGACCATCTTCCGCGGAGTGGATCAATCTGCGGCGGTGTGGATTGTGAAGTCAAAGTCGATGCCACACTCTATTCGCTCTTCTGAAGTTACACAATCAGTCCGTTCCGTTACTGGTGCAAATTAAGGGCAGCTTCGAGTACGTGTTGAAGTTGCGCCGGCTAAGTAGGAAAAAATGTTGATACAATTTTTCCATTATTATCGGTTCTCGCAGCATCACTATTCACCATCATCATCATCATGATCATCCTGTTGCTCATCACAGTCGTTGTCGTAGCCATTATCAGCTCAGCGACGGAAGGGGAAGAGACGGGGGTTCGCGCCCATTACAAGCCCCATGACGCGAGACTTACCACCAGGCGGGCGGCACCCTGCGGTGAGAAATGGCTCCGCCAAAGAATGCGGAACGATCTGTAGGCCGCGTCGTTTCGCTGGTATTAAGAACAGCGACTAATCGACCTTGAACAGACTGACTGCTGCGCCCCACAACGCAGCGGATGGCTAGCTAGCGGATCGCGGATGATTTTATCTGTGGCGTTGCGGTTGCGGTTACGGCAATGCGGTCTAGGAACGATTGGGCACGCTTTTCAATTTGACTTCAGCATTCAGGTGGGGGTACCGTTGGGATAAGTCGATCCGATGGCTATTATCGGAGCGATTTGCTGTAAATGTGTGCATTAAAAGTGTTGCGGTCAATTAAAGATGACGGTTCGAACGAAGATGATGTACAAAGGTTAGCTGAAAGTTCTGGTGAACTTAGGCTTCGAAGCGGTTGAACGCTAAAAATGGTTCGAAATAGGCTTAACTTTAGCAACTATGTTGTAGCGAATGTTCGGGAGACGGACATTTTTTCCCCCAGTTTTCAAACCTTTGGGCAATTATTTTCAACAATGCTAGGCAGTAGAAGTTTTACAATCAATGAACAAGCATCCGGACTTATTTAACGTGGGAGAAGCTGAATAATTAGATTCTAATTAGCTCAAAATCAATACCAAAGAACTATTGATTGATTTCTTCCTTTATAATCCTAGCGTCATTATTAATTGAATTCGGGCCATTTTCAGTTCTGTGGTCGGGTAGTTTTCGCTCTCGTTAGTCCCGCCTCATTGCTTGGAAAATCTTGATGACCCAAGTATTCAAAGAGTGTCTGTTCATTTCCGAATCCAAAAATTGAGTGTAATCGCGAAAAAAAAAATATTCACAATACAATTAAAATGTTATTTCTCATATTATCTCCAATCATGGTTTTCATATGGTATTTGACATTTTATTATTTTTCATAAGGGTGGAGCTCAGTTGAAGAATGAAACTGTCATATACCAGCGAACCTTTTTGAAGAGCCGTTCAAACTTGTCCATGTCATTTAAAATGATAACTCACATCCAGTATACGGTTCACTTTCGGATCGAACCTTTTTTCGACTAAGCATAAGCCTAATGGAAAAACCTGTTTTAATCCACCTAGTGGGGAAATAATGCCTTTCTCATGTACAATATTGCAGTATTCTATTCAAATTTTTTCTCTTCGATTTTTGAAAGAAACCAAGCGAAACAGTGCTTTGCTCGCATAGGTCATCCCTAAGAAAACGAAGGGGGTTTACTATTCACTTCCGGCATCGGAGCCCGAGAACCGGTATAATCGAAGTCGGCTCGTACAGTCGGCAGGACGTACAAACTCTACTAGTTTTTGTTCAAATTTTATTTTTAATTTTTTATTTTGCCATCGCATTTTATTCAATTTTGCCTTCTCACTCTAAATGAGATTTATATTTCTGTGGTATCCGAAAATATGCAGTAATTTTTGGTAGGACCATAATACTTTTCATTTGTCCCTAAGATTGGAAATAACGGTTTTGAGTCCAGTTTACAACTTTTTTTACGGTTTTTACCCTATAACTCCGAAACCGGAAGTTGGATCCGGATGAAATTCAGGAATTCCGTATGAGACCGTGAGTGAGAAGAGTGAATGAGATCCATTTTGGTATATATGACCACAATTTCCGGTGCGTCCGGAACCGGATATCGGGAACCAGGAAAGCCGGAATCGGTTTGTTTAGTTGCCTATTAATAATGACTATCTATTTGTGTAGTTTTGAGACCAGTTTAGAATTTTTTTTACGTTTTTTGTTTTGCCGGTTTAAGTGACGGTGTACAATATTGAACACACTTTACCCTATTAATCCGGAACCAGAAGTCGGATCTGGATAAAATTCAGGAATTCCGTAGGGGACCATAATATCTTCATCTAAGTTTGTCAAAACCGGTTCGGTCATCTCCGAGAAAACCTAGTGAGAGCACTCACATACAAAGACATTGCTCAGCTCGGTGAACTGAGTCAAATGGTATATAACACTTGGCCCTCGGGGCCAATTTTTACTAGTCGGTTTTTCAAGTGATTGCATAACCTTTCTATATGAGAAAGGCATAAAGTATTGCACTGAAATCTTTTTTACGCGGATTTCAGATGCTACACGTTTTATTTACGCGAATTTTCAAAGTTATCCGGTTTTCTTGTTTTGTCTTAGAAATACACGAAACGTCGAGATCTGGTGTTATCCCGGAATTTTTTTAAGTCAACTCTCTGACACTTTTTTTTAGATTACACTAGATCTCGACGTTTCATGCATTTCTAGACAGACAGCAATCTAAACTTTAGCCTCTTTCTAATTCGAAAATCCTAGAGATTCGATTTTTTCAATACTCTTTTTTTCCTTTTTCATATAGAAAGGCTATACAATCACAACAAAAACCGACTTTTTTGTCATGTACCATTCGACTCAGCTCGACGAGCTGAGCAAATGTGTGTGTGTGTGTGTGTGTGTGTGTGCGTGTGTATGTGTGTGTGTGTGTGGCAAATACTTAGATTCAAATGAAAGGTCTCACAGTCCCATACAAAATTCCTGAATATCATTTAGATCGGACTTCCGCTTCCAGTATAACTAACAGAGTGATATGCACCAAAAATGTGAAAACAATGCATTAAAAATGTGAATATAATGTCACTCACTTTTCTCACATATGGCTTAACCTATTTTCACAAACTTAGAATCAAAAAAAGGTTTCACAGTCGCATACAAAGTTCCTGAATTTCATCTGGATCCGACTTCCGGTTCCGGAATTACAGGGTGATATGCACCAAAATGTGAAAATAATATCACTCACTTTTCTCGGAGATGGCTGAACCGATTTTCACAAACTTAGATTCAAAAAAAGGTTTCATAGTCGCATACATAGTTCCTGAATTTCATTTGGATCCGACTTCCGGTTCCGGAATTACAGGGTGATTAGCACCAAAAATGTGAAAATAATGTTACTCACTTTGCTCGGAGATGGCTGAACCGATTTTCACAAACTTAGATTCATATAAAAGGTCTTATGGTCTCGGACAAAGTTCCGGAATTTCATTTGGATCCAACTTCCGGTTCCAGAATTACAGGGTGATATTCAAAAAAATGTGAAAATAATACACAAAAAATGTGAAAATAACTTTTCTCGGAGATGGAAGTTCGTAAGATGTCTTAAGAATATCCTAATTTTTATTCGGATCAAACCCCTGGTTTCGGAGATAGGGTGCTCAGTATGAAAACGTCAATTTCAGGAACACTTCGTTCATAGGCTATTTTTTTATATTGGCTAGTGATTTTCTCTAGTTTGCAGACCATGAGACTCTAAAACCAAACAAACCAATTGATAGTCCAATAAATGATTTGTTAAATTTTATCCAAGTCCGGATACCGGTACATTTTTTCCCACATTCAAAACGTCAGAATCGTAAATAAATTTGTAGTTCATATTAGTGTATGGTTGAGTGAACCGAATGTCACTATGCCGATATCAAGCTTACGGTTTCGAAAGTATCGGCAATAATAATCAAATATGACAAAATGGAGCTCACTTCACTTCCTCACATATGATTGAATAGATCTCCATTAACTTGAATTTAAATGTAGTGTATCAATGTAGTAGTATTATGAAACAGAAATCTGCAAAAGTATTTTCTGAACTCTTCAAATTGTAGTATTTCGGGGAATTTCTGCTGTAATATACAGGAAAAAGTGAAAATGAGAAAGGCATCATTACACCACTAGGTGGATAAAAAAAGAGTTTTTTGAAAAAGATACGCTCAGAGGCGCAGTCTCAGTAATTGCAAAAACTGAACTTAGTTATGGCTACTTTACTTGACGTAAAGTCCAACTAAAAATTTATAAATCGTTAAAAACAATTGCGGTTTGACTTTCCGTAACAATCTGCCTCCGGTAGTGAAAGGGCAGACTATCGAACAGACTTCGTAGGGTCTGTCGCTGACGATAGCCAGGCAGCAACAGGCACAGTAGAAAAGGTAACAGTCGATTACTAATATACTCTCCCATCCAGTGCTTTAGCGGAAAATAGGTATAGAGCAAGAAGACTAGTGTGTTGTTGTTTGATGAACAGAGAAGATGTTTGGATATGGGGAACCGGTCGTGAGGCGACTAGGATATTGATCATTGTTCAATGTACTCTTTACCAACTCGGTGTCGTAGTAAAACTGTGTCTACCACAGCTCAGGTAAACCGCGTATTCTCGGATTGCATAAGAACGTAGGTTCGAGTCCTTCCTCTGAGCGTGTTTTTTCGCAAAAAATCATCTTTTCTGTGAGTTCTCATTCATTTGGCTTCTTCAATATATGTTTTCGCTCAGTCATTGCAAAACTGAGCTTAGTTATGACGACCTTTCATCAAACCAACTAAAATTTAAAATTATCGGTGCCGAAAATGTACACTCCTGATGATTTCAGATGTAACTCGAAGGAACAGTGCACCGTGCATGAGCACTGTGTACGACCAGTAAAATTCAGTTTTTATCTAACCAGCTGTGTGATCTCATTGCGCAAAAAACATTCACAACTTCATACTCACTGACCGTTGAAACGTATAGAAAAGATTTTTATATTTTTGTAGAAAAAGTTATTAAAGGAAAATCGACACTAGATCCGAACACTGGCTCATTCCTTGATATAACATATATATCATCACTGCTACTATTGGTCGTAATATGATGTGACTTTCCTTTAATGTGCTTCAACGGTTGATTCGAGTTGTTTGATTTCTCCACGATAGTTACTCAGCTTAGTATGAGGATTTTTTAAGTGACAAGCTCATTAAAAGAAAGTTACATCATATTACGATCAATAGCAGCAGTGATGCTAGATCTATTAAGGAATGAGCCATTGCACTATGGTACGAAACGGGAAATTAGCGTGATAAAAATATTTTCACTATTCAGTATTAGATTTTTTGTAGTTGGTGTCTTCACAAAAGTTGTTTGTAATCAAATGGCGCTCCTTTTGATGAAAAAAGTTACTAGGGGGGTCTTCATTTAGATTGAAATCTGAAATCTAACTTCCTTACTTGAACTCAAAAATGATTTCGTTGTACAATAAAGTTGTAGGAAATTTTATTTTGAGCAACTTTACTGAAAAAAGCACCTCTCTAGCTTTTCATTTGATCGAGTTATATCAATTTTCCCGAAACAAAGTAGAGTGGCTTGTTCTAACTTTTTTGTGAAACGTTCTACGGAAAAGTTGTCTTCAGAAGAGTTGTTGTACTAATCATTGCGCACAATTTTGCTCAACCAATCTTTTTCATATGAGCTACCAGTAAAAAGTTATGATTATTTTTTCATTAAAACCTAGTCAAACTTCAAATATCAATATTCATTAGATGCCAGATCGATAAAAATGTATCCTATGCGGTTGCTGAAAGGTCATAATATAAGTAAAAATTTAAGAGAAAATTGGAAGGGTGTTATTTTTTTAACTTATTCAAACGTATCAACATACTTCCTTCGGCAAAATAATAGTATCAGTTCTACATTGTCCATTCGAGAAATAAGACACACAAAAACTACAGCCGAAAATAGATATGTTGTAAGTCGAAGCACTTCCTGTTTTTATGGGACCCAAAAGAAACACAAAAAGTTTGGTGGAGCGAGGAAATAAATCTTTTAATTTTTTTCCAGACAACCTTGTCCTACCCTAATGTACATAATATCATTACCATGATTTTACCAACTAATTCGTGTTAGGTTGTTTTGTATACGTTAAATAAAAATTCTTTCATAATGCAATTTTTTTTACACGTTATCGAAAGTCGTGTTATTTGAAATAAAACACTAGAAAAAGTAGCGTAAACTAAGATTTTAGTGTATTTTGCTTTCTAGCAAGAACCTAAAAAAATATAATATGATTAAATGATTAAAACTTACGCTTTGTAAGCAGGTAGGCTAAGAGAAAACGATAACATCTAAGATTAAATGACCGAATTGTCATATATTTATTATAAAAATCCTTTTCATGTATTTACCAAACGGAAAACGAATTTACTTTTAGCCAAGGAGTGGCCAGAAAGCTTTAATACAAGTCAAAAACGGTGGTTGAGTTTGTTTTACTTTAAGCTTGATTTCATAAAAATCAAATTAAATCGTACTTTCCATTCATTCCATTTTTCTCAATTATAGCGGAATCCGCTACAGGGAAGACCGGGGCTAAGCATCCATTACAAGTTTTTACTCAAGTTATCTATACCGTTGTATAGCTTCAGCTTTCAACTACAATTCCCAATTTGTGGTTTGGAAAAATATGCATTAGTTTCCGTAAATAGTCGCGAAAACGTGATCAATCCAAATTCAAAAATTTCTGAGATTGTAGGGCTGAACCAGACACTTCTCTGAAATTAAAAAACTTACACCTAGATTTTTAAAATGAAGAACGAACATAGTAGGGCGCCAAATCTTAAGATAACTTAATGAGCGAAAAAAGCGAAATGAAACCGTGTTCTAACGGATTGTCTGTTGGTTTCAAACTTGCTCGCTGAGAATCTAAGTATTGTCTCGAAACTGTACGCCCTGCAGTACCAAATAATTGATGTTGAAACTGACTTTAGAGTCTTTATTGAAGACTTTTCGATTTTTTCGCTACATATAATGGAGTTTTTTCAACTTTACAGTAAATCTACAAAAAGTTACGAAGAGTCTCTCAATATAATTTTAGTGCTTTTAAAAATTCACATCAACAATATTGAAAAATCTGTGATGAGATATGGAATCTATGTTTAATAAAATGTATCAATGGAAGACACAAAACCCCATATAAAGCGATTTCTATACCAATTTGCGTATCGATCCAAGTGCAAATGACAGATTCTCTTTGTTACCCCTTTTTTTTCTTGCAAATGACAGATTCTCTTTGTTACCTTTTTTTACAGAACTATTCCATAATAATTTAAAGGAAATAAACAAAGAGAATCTATCATCTTGAATCAAAATCTTTGTCGTAATGAAAATTCTATACAAAATTGTTCTAAATGTGATTCAAATCATAAAAAGAAAATGTGTCAAAATCGATGTTTTGCTGTTCGGAAGAAATTCGATAAATATATTACTGCTTCCGATCACAATTCTCTAAGTTGCCTAAAACCACCGTATATATCAACATAAATAAGTCTAACCGTCAATCATGTTTTGGTTCAGACATTAGGATTCATTGCGACACGAAACGAACCCAAGGTTAATTAATTAATGAATCTGCATACCAGCACAGGGACAAACACCAAAGAAAAAAAATCATACCGTTTCATTCATGAGAACACGCTTGTTGTTCATTGACCTGCTCCTACTAGACTCGCCCTGACAGGACACGTTCCGACGATCGAGTGTCGGAAACGGAAAACCCGATAGCTGTATGAGATCGTTATATTGTTTCACAAATACAAACTTATCTTTATTCACCCTTCTTACTTCGCTGGTATTGTAGAGTCGTGACTCATTTCGTCCAGTACCTTATCCGTGGATGTGTTTTTATGCCGCTGCGGATCAAGGTTATTCAATGAAAAGGTGACGGATACTTCTGTTCGATTGTCATTAAAATTATCGTAACCATCAAAGGGATCGTTTGACATCCATGAGCTGATGATTCTTTCTCTAGGCCGTAGACCTAATACGTGTGACATCCCTACCCGTGTGCTGTGTTTCGTTGAGACAATGCTGGTTCGTCTACTTGAAAAAGTACAGTGAAGCATTGGTTTTATATCTTATTTGGTAATGTTATCTTGCAATTCTGAAGCTTGTACACGTATTCTTTGAGCTGTGTTACACCGTTCGTAGGAATGTTTTGTACACTTAAAACGAGAAATGTTTTTAGACTATTCTTTGAAATATTTTCGACAATTTGAAAAATTTCATAAAACAAACACTCGACTATACAGTGTGTTCACAGTAATTTTTGTACATAAATCTTGGTGATATTGCTGCAACTATTAGACGTACATCTCGAATATTTCAATAGATAGAACTTTGTAAATGGCACAAGTTAAAATTGATATTTTATGCTAAACAAATCCACGATTGTCACAATTTCCAAAACTATTGTAAAAACAAGCTATCTCAAATATTAATTGTAAAATATCCCCTTCTCCCCATGATTTCAAACCCCCCTCACTTTTGGATACAAACCCGGCGAACGACCAAAATTAGGTTAAAGCCGGGTATAAATAAACGATATAAAAAAAGCTATCTCAAAGATACAGAAAATCGATATGAAACAAATAGGGCAAATGCTCCCTTAACCATCTTAGCTCCATCATTCATCTTATATATAGGAAAACTATTAGTTAGAGAGTGAAATACGCCATCTCTGTTCAATAAATTTGTTCAAAGGATAAGACGAAAATGGACAGAGAGATAAGATTTATCAAGGCTGTAAAACGTTTGGTAAACTTTTGGAACTTCTAGTTAAAATCTGAATGTTCCTCAGTTATTTTCTTTGTCAACAAATATAACCTGTAGTCATTTTCACAGCCTTAATATTCTATAGTTAGAACAAAGATAAACTCAAGATTGCAATGTTCCATACGATCCATTGGGCCGTATAAATAAAACGTAGCATACTTGAATTTCGGTAGTAGATGCTACATGTGGATCACGTTCCTGTCAAAAGCCGAGACTTTACTACACAACAACTTTCGAACATGTGGTATTTACTACAATTTTCGGTAGGTAGCTCCAGAGGTTGCTACTCGTGTGTTTGCTAATAAAGTGAAGTAGATAAATTAAATAAAGTTGTATATTTGCCCCAGTAAGTACGTTTCTTGCTTTGTGCATACTTATTCGAGCTTTTCCGGCTCCGAGTCGATTCGGCATGCAATAAATGCTCAAATTCGAAGGTAGCATTAACTACTTGTTCGAACTTGTTTTTTTATTCATATCAAACGCGTTTTACTCTGTGGACTTTGTTTTTAAGAAGATACTACAAACACTTTACTATATTTTATTCATACGGCCCATTGAAAATTTTTGGGTCAGTAATCGTAAAACCAGTAAGCTTAGTAATAATGTAATTTTATTGACCCTTCATTAATAAACGTCAACTAGCTATGGCAAATGTCATGGAAACAATAAAAACTAGAAAAGGAGCACACATATGTTTACATTCAGCACATAATAATTTCTTCCATCAATGCTTCGTGGGTTCAGACAACAAACCGAATAAATTCTAAGCAATAATTTCAAGCAAGGATGACTTTTATCGTATCAAAGAACGCTCACTAGCAACTCTTCACACGATTCAATCAGTGCCATCAAAGCGATCATCGAAGCAATAAAAAACTGGCATGGTTCATTTAACATAGACACCAGTGCGAAAACGAATATCTCTCGATGACTGTCTGAGAATCAAAGACTAGCTCGCTGCTGTGGGAATTCTCTCTGAAACAACAAACAGTCGCTCATTCTCGTTTCGCGATCCGATTCTATACAGGCAGTTGATAATTGCAATAGAATCATTTTACTTTTGCCGCTTATTCTAACTTTGTGCATATAACCTTTGTATAAGTTGTGTCTATGAAAATGTATGTGAATTCTCCACACAAAGGATTTGAAATATTGCAGCCTAGTGTGAGAATCATCAAGTCGAATCATCGATTCGATTTTCTGCGATAATTGTCAACTTGCGATTCTCTCTTGGTAAATTCCACACAGCATCAATCATTATCAGACTGTAATTTTTTTAAGGGCCGTGAAATACTCAGAGTATGAAGTAGAGCGAAGAAATGTAGAAAAATTCTCTCGCGGTTCATGCATTGACAGACTCGAGTTCTTGTAGCATCTTCTACCGGATTGAGAATATTGTACACAATATTGATAAATATCGAGCAGCTTCTGTCAAATTTTCGACAATCACCAACACTGATTTCAATTAGTTTTTACTTTCTTATTTTAGGAATTACTGGATATGCAACAAAATTGCTCAATATCGTTCATACTATATCAAGTTACAGTTATATTTTCAAATAGAGTGTTTTGCTCCAAAAGACTGAAACTGACTGTGAATCGTCAGTTTCATTCTTTTGAAGCAAATCATAGTTGCGATAAATGTAGCGATTAGACGCTTGTTGTTTTGCTTTAAAAGACCGAAACTGACAGTGAACCGAGCTCATCAAGGGGTCCTATTCAAATGATACTTGAAAAATCGCAGACCACTCTATCTTGAGTTTATCTTTGGTTAGAAGTCATAGACGACTAAAAACTCTTGTTTATTTTTTACTTTTTTATTTATGACTTCTGGTCAGTCAGAAATTTTTACTTTTTTTTCGGTTTTTAACGATATCAAACTAACTAGAGATTTAGAGAGGACAAAGAATATGAAATTTTAGGAAGAGCAAGAGGATGCGGCCAGCCAATTTACCAACGCCATCTGGAAGACTTATGCAATATTCAATTCATCGTCCATTGCCGATCGCCAGCTGAAAGCTGCATTTTCGAGAGCCCGAGATGATATAGTCAAATGATACTATTCTAGTTTTAAGTTTGTCGTTAATTAAGATTAGAAAATACCCTTGGCATCTTAGAGCTTAAGCAGTGTGCCTAAAATTATATTACATTATTGAATAAAAAAGGTTGAGCATGGATGTGAAGATAAAGAGTGCGGAAAAGTGAGACATGACAAAGGTCATTTATGTAAGCAGAAGGCTTCTCGTATCTAAACTTTTACCTTCTACCGGCGGTTCGGATACTAAATGGCAAACGACCATTGCCTTTACTTTCTGACATATCAGAGACTCGGATGATTCGTATCGCTAAGATGCCTAAGTTCGACTCCTCTGGTAGAAGGTAGAAGTTTAGATGCAAGAAGCCTTCTGCTTACTTAAATGACCCTTGTCACGTCTCACTTTTTCAGCCGGAATAATGCCAGCAGTTTGATCGGTGTATCTGCGAAAAAAATCTGCATAATAACCTCCGAAAAATGTCCGAAGATTGTTGGAATGTATTTAAAAAAGATATGAAATATAGCGATTATATCAACAAAAAAAATCCCATCGTTTTTCGAAAAAAAATCTCAAAAGTAGACTTTATAGTCGACCCGCTTGAACAAAAATTATATAGTCCAAATGCGACATATGATGTACGAATATCAATCAATGCAATTGATACTCGAATATCTCGACTCCTAATGATTTACTTCGAATACGAATGAAGTATAACTTTTTTATTGGTTTTCAAAAACTATACCAATTATCTTTTTGTTGTTTCGCTCATCTTCATTATTACTTTGAAGATAATTCATTCGGTTAGAATTATTTCACTCTTTATAGAGTGATATGCTAATTGGAAATCAAATCACGCATGGTATCGTTTATAGATTCTATGAGCAATTTAATCTACCATATTTCAATCCAACGATGTGTTAGTGTATAATTTAGGTCTATTGATTATATACCCAAAGTTTTCCCAAATAACATACACTGAAGCCTTTTTTATGCGAATTTACGTACCGCATAAAAAAAACCGCATAACTCTGAAAATTCGCATAAAAAAACCGCATAACTCTGAAACTTCGCATACAAAAACGCATAACTCTGAAACTTCGCATAAAAAACCGCAGAAGGGAAACCGCATAACACTGAAAATTCGCATAAAAAAAACCGCATAACTCTGAAACTTTGCATAAAAAAAACACAGAATGGAAACCGCGTAACTCTGAAAATTCGCATAAAAAAGTCGCATAAAAAAACCGCATAAAAAAGACCTCAGTGTATTTTGCAAAACACTTAACACTGACTCGATTCCATATCGGAACCAACCCACCAGTACCAAAATCCGTTTGTCCCTGTACCGACTGAAATCCCCTTCATTGGCAAAACAGCTGGGGTGAATCTGTTCCGTTCCGTTCTTTACCATCGCAGGAGAATCAGGAAGAACGTGCGAAGAACGACATGAAAAAAACAAAGCAGCCGAATGTGTGAGTCATGCAAACCGTCCAACAGTCTGTCTGCGTATGTCGTTGTTGTCTGTCAGATTTTATTTACTTTTCGCATCCTTCTTCGGCAAACGACGGGACGGTTTTCCTGTGCTCGTAGCGTACGTTATTCGATTTCCATTGCGGCACCCACACAACGACAAACGGCGGCTAACGGAAGACCAGAGCCAGAGCCAGACGGCGACCTCCAGCAAGGCGCGCACTCGTCAGTATAGTTGTCGACTTGGACCCGGCCGTCGTGCGATTGTCCTCCTGAACTAGTCCTAATTGAAGCGGTAGTCATTCCAGTTCGTGCTTTCCAGCAGTCCAGTAGCGTGTGGCACAATTACTTCACAGTTATCCAATCTCTGACCGTTAGTTAGTTGGTTAGTTAGTTAGTTAGCTAGGTGGCGATTTTGCCGTGGCCTCAATTGTTCTAAAACAGTGCTAATCCAGGTCAAACGCGAAGCTTGCGCCGGTTTGTTAGCAGCAGTCCTTGCTTCGGTTGGATAAATTTATCAAGAGAAATGGAGAGCAGACCGTAAGTTTCTACTCGGTGGTGCCAACATCATTCGATTGGTGACTGTTGAGTTGTGAACCTTTACTGGAAACAATTCCTGTACTTCAAAAGCATCCTCCGGAATAGTTGACGGACAGTCGAATAATTTTACTTTTTTCTTCTTCTATCTTTTGCAGGGTCCTGAAGCCTCCAGGTGGTGGAAGCAGCGATCTGTTCGGTACCGACAACATGCCTCAGACTCCACGTAACTCGAAGAATCGGATGCAGTCAAACATTTTCGCCGCACCGGATTCACAGCGAGCTGGCAACGGTAAGTGTTCCGATCGCCGTTAGAACTTAGAATCCCGTTTGTCAATTGACAGAATTATTAACCCACTCTGTTCGTTTGTTTCGGTAGTGAATGTGAGCGAGTTTCGCCATTTTCGTTATGTTCAAATTATTGAAACGGAATAATGGGGTGCGGGGGGTAGTGAAATCGGTCTCGTTTATGATTCAGGATTCAGTTGTTTGCAGGATGTTCCTGCAGGTAGCTGAATGACGAAGGACACGTACGGCACAGATGGTGGTGAGAATTGTTCGTACAAACAACAAAAAAAAACAGAGAAACGTGAAGTGCTCAGGTAGATCGTTTCCGTTTGCAAACATATTTGTTTTGATGGGCTTTTCAAGAGCAATAAAACTCTGTCTGGGATGAGTTGGACAGGATTAGCCCGGTTCCAAAACGTGTTTACCTGTTTTGGACTGAACGTGTTTCGTTTGCTTATTATCGAAAAATATTTCCACTGTCGGTGGTTTTGAAGTTTGAATGCCGTTTTAGCATCTCACTGCTGGACGATCAATAGACAATCAGTGAAAAGTAAATTCCACGCTAAATTAAACGTAATGTTTTTTTATGAAATTATTGTGTTTACTTAGTCACAGTTCGAAACCAACATTGATTGTACCTTTTAGGATGACAATCACCGAACAATTGTGAAAGATAAACATGCTATTCATCCAAAAGAAAATGGACTGTCGTAGTGTCGGATTTTTTAGTGTAAAGGAGCCCTTACACGATCATTAAAAGTGTAAAGGGCTGTAATAATGAATTCTCCATGGTATTACTTAAGTAATCATTAAAAATGACATAATTAATTCTCGTGTAAGGGCCGCTTAACAATGACAGAAGTTTTCTTATCTTCATGTTAATTCAAGGATTGATTTATTTGTCTATGATTTGAAAAAATCCAGACTTATTCCAGTACAGCAATTTGATAATAGTGATCACAAAATTTACAACACTCATGATTATTATTTTAGTATACTTCATTACTGAACAGTAAGTGTTGATGGTCTTCTAGCACTTATAAATTCCTTGTTTTTACGTTTCGTTTTCGACAGTTGTTGAGCTGTGAAATCGCGTTAGTAGTTAAAAATAAACTGCTAATGCAATGATCAGTCGAGGTCGAAACGTAATACCAAATAGTATAAATTTGGGGTTTTATATGTTGTGAATTACACTCAAGTCGTTTTTATACAGGTTCATTTGGGTTATTGAGTAACCGTTCTGTAAATCGCTTTTTGTATTCGATTCATCAGTGCATCAGTAGTTCAAATTGAACTGTCATTACCATCTGCTATACATTCGTAAAGAGTAGTATTTATTAACCCGCTTAAGAAAAAATCGTGTAAATTTACGTCTTGTGAGTTTATTATCGAAATATTCGAGCATTTTAAAAAAAACGCATTTTTACTATTCATTTGATATAATATTCATGCGTTTTGATTTATTTTTGCATGTAACTTATTTTACGTTACTGCATGAAAGTTTGAGTATGTTTGACACAGATATACGGCAAACTTGTAAAATTCAGTGATTCAATGAATTACGTGGATTAACGTCACTTGAAAAATTCATAATTTTTTTCTTGGTAGGCTAAAATTTGTGGCCACTTAACTGTTAATTGGCAATGGCAGTTCTATAGAAACTACCAGTGTACTGATAAGTCGAAGACGAAACGAAGAGTAAATTTGTCTGTTTGTTTCACTACACTCACACAAAAAAAATTGAATTTTACAGGTGACTTAATCCCTCATACGATGTAATTCATAAAGACCTAATTTGTCAAATGACGGAAAATCTTATTTGTAATGAATTAATGTTAGATGAGTTTTAATTTTACTGGTTTCGACTGTAAGTTTAAATTCACCTTTTACCAGCCAAGCAGATGTATGCTTCTGTGGCTCGGTCGATTAACAGACGTACTTGCGATCCAATGATTCTCGGTTCAAGTCGCGACGGTTGCTCTCAATATTCTTTTTTTTTTATTTCAATGAATTTTATGTCATGGAGTTTTAGACACAATATTAAATGTTCTTCCACGTAAATTTGCGTGAGCTGCGACGCTCCATTTATGTGCATCTAATAAGATGTAAAATCACAGGGTTTTTTAAGCGTGCTCTTCGAAACATTCTCGGTATTAGAATGTTTCGAAGAGTGTAGTGAAACAAACAGACAAACAAGCTTCTTTTCTGAGACAAAATTACTAATATTATATTTATGTTCTTGCTCTGAACTACTCGACTGTGTCCAATACGAGCTAAACATCGAAGTTTGACAGATATTGTGGAAATTTCTACTGTCCTTCAAACAACTGAAATTTCATCAACCAGTTCAGTAGAAGTTTCATTCGCTAAATATTCGGTAAAGTTACTCTTAACTGATTTATTCATCACTTAATATTAAACTTAACAAACGAATTTTGCGTATTTTATGCAAACCTTCAAATTTATGCAAATTTTATGAACGAATTTTCAAAATTAGATTGGTTTACGCGATTTTTTCATGCGGTATGTATAATACTTGAAGAGAAGACTTGAATGTAATTTACATATAAACCTAACATTTATACTGGGGGCGCTTATCTAACTTTTGATTTTTACGTATTCGACTGATCAGTGCATTAGCAGTTTATGTTGAATTACTAACGCGACTTCACAGCTCAATAGAAGCTACAATAACATTAACACTGTCCTGTAACGTATAATACTCCAATAATAATCATAACTCTTTTAAATTTTATGAACACTTTTCATTTCGATGGTGAACTGGAATAAGAAGCCCCTAAAGAGCACTAAGAACATATTTCCTGAAAATTATATTTACCATACGAAATATTCAAGGAATCTTAAGAAATAAAGATACCATGCACAGCTTTCTAACTGCATCCTTGAAAATTCACTTTCCTACTTTCAAAAGTAGGTGGGTAATGTCAGAGATATAATTGGATGACGTGAATATGAATAAAACTTTACACGTCTGAATATCTAAAATCGTTCTCATAAGTTTATATATGATGTTAATTGTGCAAGGTTTTAATTATTATTGGTAGAATTTTCCAAAGTTCAGTAGTTCTTCGACAGATAACTGTAGGTTGGATAATGATATTTTATAGCACGTAAATGCGAAAAATTATGATTAAACACCAATAAAAAACGATTATTTTAGTCTTGTTAAGACGTAGGAAAGACTGGGGCTAGACCGAACAAGGGGTCAATTCGGACAGCTTAACTATTTTATAAACCAAACCAGTTGGATTTATTTCGATCCATGGATTGACTTTGTAAACGTGCTTTCATGTAACAGATAGACGTCAGTTGGCTGAATAACGCTGATTCAATTCAGTTTAACGTCTATCGTATTCGTGTCAAAACGTGTACGTTTTTATTTATGAAACATACCAACATATTGATATCTATGTTTCTTTTCTCCTTATTATCATTAGTTTTACTATAAATTTAAGCAGAGCGTTATTTGTAGCGAAACAATTAAATAGGATTCAATAAAGACTCTACAGTTAGTTTCATTACATCAATTATTTGTTACTGCAAGGCGTGAAGTTTCAAAACAATACCCTTATTCCCAGCGAACAATTCATTCGAACAGGGTCACATTTCTTCCAAAAAGTTTTCGGCTGAGCCCCGGTCTCCCCTACAAAAGAGACACATAATTCGATCATCACCAAGAAATCCGAATTTTCACACTGGTGGACGGGTATAGTGTGATGGGTAGATCGATTCCTTTCACGCTGCCCTCCTAGGTTCGATTCCAAACCTCGCACAGGATTTTTTCCCTGCCCGAGAGGCAAATGACCTTATGGTTAAAACTTCTACAAATGGAACAAAAAAAAGTTTTATGAATATTGTGGAAATTTCTACTGCCTTTGAAACAGCTGAAATTTCATTAATTAGTTCAGTAGAAGTTTCATTCTCTAAATATTCGGTAGAGTTACTCTGAATTAATTTGTTCATCACTCAATATGGATGTTCAATAAACTTTACAAATATTCCGTAAATATAAAAAACACTGTAAGCTGTAAAATATTCCTGCTTTTTCGTTAAATTTCTCTGCAAAGCCGTAAAATATAGGGAACACATAAATTACAAGCGAAAAGCAAGAATAGCGGAACAAACGATAATCTGATGGTGCAAGGTCGAAGCTATACAGTGGATGTTACGTAAAGTCCCAATCCCAATGAGTGACTACAACTATTTGTAATCAAGCATTGTCATGAAGCAAAACAACACCTTTACGATTAATTACTGTCTCTTTTCAAGTTTTTCGATTTTTTTTCAAATTTTACAAGGTGTAATTTAAAACAAAACCTAACTGGTCAAACAATGAAAAATTTCATTCGTAATGACTTTGTGTTAAATTTGAGTGAATTTTACAAGCTCCGAATGTAATTTGATCTTGGCTAGCAAGTGCGATTGTATGAATTTATGTGCTTCTGTGGTTTAACACACATGGACTGAAAAGTACCGGGACTAACAAAGAGAACACGATTATTCATCAACGTAATCTCCAAAAAGAGCAACGCAATCATTTCAGCGCCGTTCTAATCTTTCAATATCACTTTTGTAGAACGATTTATCTTTTTCCTCAAAATAGGCCTCAGTTTCAACGATAACCTCTCCATTCGTGCGAAATTTCTTACCGGCGAGCATTTTCTCAGGTCTGCGAACAGCCAGTAGTCACTGGGAGCCAAATCTGGCGAATACGGTGGATGTAGGAGCAATTCGAAGCTCAATTCATGTAGTTTTGCCATTGAAAAAAATTTTTGAAACAAAATTTTTTCTTTGCGGTCGTTTCTTTTCAATTTGAGCCTTCAAACGCTCCAATAACGCTATATAGTATTCACTGTTAATGATATTTGCTTTCTCAAGATAGTCGATAAATATTACACCACGCACATCCCAAAATACCGAGGCCATAACCTTTCCAGCCGATTGTTGTACTTTCGAGCGCTTTGGACGAGATTCATCAGTTGCTGTCCACTTAGATGACGATCGTTTGGATTCCGGAGTGAACTGATGAATCCATATTTCATCCATTGGCACATATCGACGCAAAAATTCCTGTTTGTTAAGTTTAAACATGGCCAAACACTGCTCAGAATCATCAACATATTCTCTTCGGTTTGGTCAACAGTGTGCAAACGCGGCATCCACTTTGAACAGAGCTTTCTCATAGTCAAATGCTTACGCAATATAAAGCCAACACATTCTTTTGATGTCGTTACGATGTCAGCTAACTCACGCAATTTCACTTTTCGATCATTCAAACCGATTTTGTAGCTTTTGGACGTCCACTTCGTTCTGCATCATCGGTGTGTCTACGACCATGTTTGAAGTCAGTAAACCAACATTTCATTGTTGTTTCTGATGGAGTGCCATCTCCATAACACTTTTAAGCCATTACTTCGTTTGAACGGTATTTTTCCCGTCAAGAAGCAGTGTAAAATTAAAACACGAAATTGAGTTTGATTCATTGTCCTGAAAATAACAAAAGTAGCGTCACTCTTAGCACAATGATTCACAAACTGATGAATAGAATATCATAAAATTTTAACAGCTGTCTTAAAGGTTTGATTTAACTGAAAAAGATGACTGCAATAAATCTAGCGCCATCTATGTATTAGGCACGGGACTTCTCAGCCCATGGGTTAGTTTAATAACGGGAGTGCTATGTGATTCAATGATTCTCGGCTGAATTCGCTGCCGCTATGATCTTTTTGTTTGTTATTTATTGAATTTCGAGCCATGTATTTTTCAAATCACATTATTTCACATCTTATAATGCACGGGTTGAAATCTATTGCCGGTACCATGATTTTTTAATCATGAAATCATGAACCATGTCTTCTCATGAGCAAAATGATATCATGATATCAATCAATGATTTTCATGATATCAATCGTTTTGATCATGAAATCATGACCTATTATTAATGATAGTTATGATTCATGATTTCATGATTTTTAATCATGGTTCCGGCCATATATTTCTATCCGTGTATGTAAAATCGCAAGGTATTTTCCAAGTTAGCTGACGACATTTCATTGCCAGTTGGTTTAAAACTGAATCGTTTTACTGCTCTGATCAGTTTTACTTGACGAAATGAAAAAGGGTGTAGTGCAAAATAAATATTTAGTAGTGGCGAACATTCCACCTTTTAACACTAAACAAAAAGTCACACCCTTTATTGCTTAATTTTATTTACGTGGCTTTAGATTATATTCATCTGTCACGTAATAAGGTCATACCCGTATTTCTGTCGTTTTTAAATCATAAATTTAGAAATGAATTGTTCCGTACGGTTTAACATAAAACGAAAATCGTTTCAATAATATGTCAGTCAGTGAGTGACTTCCCGTTTCCATTAGACATTTATTCTCAGCTCCGAAACAAATACTTTCGCATGGATTTAATGTCTTCCCGATCCGTCGTATGAGTCGATTATGCAAAACATTCCTTTTTGCACTGATTTCATCGTGCAACATGAAATATAAATGTTGCGTGACATTCCCATGCAACTCTAGTTTTCAGGTGACGTTGATTTTGACATTCATCTATACAAGAAAACAAAGAAACAGACCAGATGAAAGTAGTAGAAGAAAAATTTACATTGGTCTAGAGATATTGTTTTGAAACGGGTGAAACTCCAATAAATTCAACCATTCAACATTCGTTTTATAGACAATTTGGTTACATTTGAATTGCGTTTTTTTGCATGTTACTCCGTTACATCCGTTTCCAGAAGGTAATAATCAACATTAAAATTTTTTAATACTGCTGCTTAAGCAATCATAAATCATTAACTTTTACTCCATAATAACCGTTTTCATCCAATCTTTACTTTTTCGTTTACCTAAAAATGGCATCTGAACAACCCAATAATAAAAAAAACCGCTCACATTCTCCCAACATCAAACAAAACCACCGCGCGCTCGCATCGAACAATGGGCCCCCTCCCTCGAAACGAGCAGTATTTCGGCAAGGAATTCACCGATACTATTTACTCGGTACACAATCAAATGTTACATTTTACCCTGTTTGGCATATCTGCGCTGCCCACCACTCATTTCCTTAGAATTAGTTTAAACAAAAAATCTATCCAAGCTGTTCCCCCGCTCTGTCATTTAGATCTGTGTTCATCTTTCATTGCCGCATTCAAATTTCGTTTCTCGTTTTCATTTTTGCCTGCCTGTTCGACCCCCCTGCAAAACCATTCGAAACACTGTACTAAAATAGATAGTTGCTGTAAAACGTTTATCAACTGCATAAATCTTGAATGACTATTTCCGCCTGTTTCGAGAATTGTTGTTTGTTGTATTGCGTGTATTTCGTTTTTTAATTTGTGAAACTAGCTAAGTAGGCTGTGCGTCGGTAATTTGTTTCATTGTGTTCAAGTTTTCGTTTTCATTCCTTTGATTTGATTTCGGATAAATGCTGATTTAATTCATTCGCTTCCTACTATAGATAGGCAGCAATTCGTCTAGATAATTATAGGATTACTGGTTACGATATCGTGGTAGTAAATTAGTTGTAGCTTTGTCAAATTATCATATCTCTTTCACGTCTGTCATGATTTTAGAGGTGCAATCATTCTTTCGTTTGATCGTTCGTCTTCGGAGAAATCCAATTTATCGAGAATGTTTTAGTCTTTTTTTTTGTACAAATGAGTGAAAGTTCTTTTGCCTACGGCTTTCTCATTCCCAGAAAAAAATTCAAGCTTGAGAATCGTTTTAGATACCTTTGTGTCGAAAGCTTTTACCAGTTTGTGATCAAAATAACAGGCAGTGGTTTGGCATAAACCGATTTCTGAACAATCCTTAGAATCATAATTACAGCTATTCTCAACGAATGATGATTTAGCGTGCATTAAGTTAAATAGTCGTATGCAGCTGGACAGCACGTTTATTTAACGAAGCTACCATTTCTGATATTAAACCAATTGAAATAAAGTCTGATGTCTCAATGCAGAATCCGAATGCCATTTGGCTTAGGAGATAAATAAAAAATAACACAGATTATTTGCCAAAGTAAGTTAGCTTAAAAGTTGCAATAGTAATTTGGCATTCAAATCCGTTAAAAAATCTGCATAGTTCATATAGATATCGGCATTACTTCCACTTCAATACTTATTCAAAGTCGCCTAGCTTCGGCAATCCGAGTAAAAGATCGTTTGATTTTGTGAATCGGCAAAAAATGCTCAACTAGTAAAATACTCTATACCTAACTTGAGGAATCTATTCAAAAACATATTCTCGTCAAGAAAATGTCATAAATATGTATACTTGTAATGGATAGCTACGAATATCTTTATT
Organism: Malaya genurostris; assembly: GCF_030247185.1. Lineage (NCBI taxonomy): Eukaryota > Metazoa > Arthropoda > Insecta > Diptera > Culicidae > Malaya > Malaya genurostris. The sequence goes on from NC_080571.1 coordinate 47,902,385, forward strand.
GTCGTAACAGCAAAGTTTGGAAAATCTGAAAAATAAACCTTGAAATGAATAGTCGCGAAACTTTGATTAATGAAACATCTTCGAGTAATCTAAGAAATCTTCATATAAAAAGTATAAACTTCACAAAATGCTCATATAAAATTGCGAAACTTGTAGATGTTAATAACGATAACTTTTGACTTTGAAAATTCTCTTATAAAATTGCGTAACATCATAAATTTGAGTGAAAGCCCCCGATAACTTTGAAATCTTCTTCAAATAAAGTCAACAGTGCATAAAATCTTCATTAAATCTCGCATACCTATGTTCGAAATTGTCAAACTTCGCAAATTGGCAGAGCATAGGCATAAATTTAAGAGTTCTAAAGAATCATCAGTTGTAGTAAAGAAAATAGTGTAGATTCTTGTTTTTTCACAAGTTATACATTTGTAAAGCTTTGATGAATTCTGATAAAGTTCGAAAAAAACCTTGTCTTTGATATTTATTATCTCCAGTTCTACTGATTGGATCAATTCCATTTTTTTACACAATCATCACTTGTTACAAGAGCTTACTAAATAACTGTTATGTTAATTTTCATTTTGGTAATCAACTTATTAGAATAATAATTCAATTGTTTAAACAATATTGTTAGGATTATGCTGGGTTTTCAACTAAAAACGCATATATCCGCAAATTGAAGACCTTATTAGATCGAAAGATATTCAATATCTTCGAGTGCGCGACACGAATAGTGCATAGCGCACTCGGTTCACGCGCTTGTTGGAACGCCTTAAACTTGATCTGAGCCCGACGCGTTTCAACAAGTGTTCCAACAAGTTTTGAATTCATCCAAACTTTAAAAACGAAGAAAATTTTTTTTCTAAAATTCGGATACTCGTGACAACTAAGCTAATTAAAAGATTCTAATAAAACAAATGGATGGGAGTTAAAAATACGAAAAATATTTTTTCTGGAAATCCGGTCGATTTGTAAAAAAAATTTTCGCTTAGAAAATCGTTACACTGCAGAAACCCGCATAAAAAGACATCTTTATAAATCTCACCGATTCGCATAGAATGCTTATTAGATTCGCATATTCAAGAAATTTTTGTAAAAATCGCATTACATGGACATCTCGAAATCTCAAAAACATAAAAATATACTAAAATTAAACAAAAAAATTGCAAATCCACATTTTGCAGTCGCGTGAATAAACCATATAACTTCGTATGAAGCTTAAATCAAATTCGGAAACTTAGGAAACTAATGCAAATATGCATAAAAATCCATATGAATAATACTGAAGAAAAAAAAAACGGAACCGGACATTTTCGTTAATTTTAAAAACACTTGTGGTAAAAAATTTATAAGAAAAAAATTTCATGTCTTCGAAAATAAAGTTGAAGTGTAAGAAGAAAGAAAACCGCACAACCATTAGAAAGTCAGACGTCCAAAATTGGCACCAAACCTGCGGAATATCGCATAACAACCGTATAAAAAAACACATAGAAGATACTTGAGAGTACGAGCTTAGTTTAAGAGCAAAATTCAAATGTTCTGTTCTCTATTATACTCTACAACAGATCGTAGTGACATTTCCGTGATCGATCAAATTGTACGCCCAGCACCGATCTTTTATCTTATGCTGCTCATTATCCGTAGCCCATAATGTTTCCTTTCTCATTCGTGAATGACAGTAGCCAAAACAAACGAAGAGAGACGAAGCATTTTCGTTTCTCGTTGCAACCAAAAAAGAGAGTATCACTGTTAAGTCACTCGTTCCTCTATCTATGACAAGACGAAACCAATCTAACGTCTGCAGGGAGAATCAGTTGAATTTCAATTCTCATTATTTCATCTATATATTGAGAATCTGTGACGTTTGGCTATGAAGAGTGTTTAAAATATGATAAATCGAAGTAATTCACCACAAAGTCGAACACAAACAGGTAAAAGTCATTGTGAATCATTATCTGTCATTATCGAGCTTCAGTTGAATATCGACACCGCATACAATGGAATTTTCAGTTAAAACTGAGGGACTGAAAAAAAGAACACAATTTTGAAACTACTGTTCCCTTTAGTCGTTGACTAGACATGGATCTCGTTCTCATAATTTTCAAGCGCAACTGAGAGTGGCATTTATTTTTCGTCATTTTCATATATTTTGAGTCAATGAAAATGACTTTTTCTAGCTCTGCTGAAGGATTTATCTCTTTTGGGTACGAATTCGACTTCGTTTGGTTTATACCAGACTACCGTGTCTTTCGCGTAATGCTTACATGCCAAATCCGATCAAAACAAAGTGTATTGCACTGAAGATTTTGTTACGCAGATGATACGTACCGCATAAAAAACACGCAAAAAACCGCATAATTTTGGAAATAAAATTTTTGTTGCCAAATGTGTTCAAAAATTTACGAAACATCGAGATCTAGTGTTATCTCGACAAAAATATGTGTAAAAAAATACGACTTTAGGATTAGGAAAAATTTTGAGATTTCCAAAATCTAAGCATTTTTTTTTTTGATACCAAAAGTCTTAAAATGCATGAAACACGTGGTGTAATCTCGAACAATATTTTTTTAATGGAAAGTGTCAAAATAGTTGACTTAAAAAAACTCGGAATAACACAAGATCTCGACGCTTTGTGCATTTCTAAGACAAAACAAGAAAACCATTAAAAAAACAGCCTTAGCTCGGAAAACCGCTTAAAAAGCGCATAAAAACCGCGTAAAAAATACCTTAGTGTTTGATATTATCAGATCATGGAGAGTAGATGCCGTTGCAAGTATTCAGATGTCCAGTGGTGTCTCGTCCTTATGTGCATCTCGCATGCACAACCGGTCAAATTGAAGGAACTAACTGCATCCCCGCATTCTATTATTTTTCTAGATTCTCTATTTATTCAATTAAATCAGGACGGATGGTATCGAATAGAAAATAATGAGCGATTTTATCCACAGCATAATGTGTACAAATTCACTCTAAGCTGGTTGCGCTTACTGGTCAAACGATCATATCGCATTGCCGTGGCTTTTTGAACTTGAGCACTTTACCTTATGCACCGAGTTCTTGTTGCTGTGTTAGTGTCCTGTCCGGGCACATGAGTTACTGCACAGATTCAAGAAGATTGGGAATTACTCAGCTCAGCTCTGTTCTCTCTCTCTCTCTCTCTCTCTCTCTCGTTTGGCTCTGTGAGAACTTGTATGCCAGCACACCTTCAGGATAGGCCTGTGCTTATGGCAGTTGCAAACAAATTGCTGTCTCCAGAGATGTCAGGTTCACAAATTAATCTGCGCTTCACATATTCTGAATATGCTGCACAGATTTTCACAGATTTCTGAAGTCAATGCGCCTTTAAAAGTCTTCAAATTGCAAGGAAAATACAGAGCGTTTTCTTGCTCAGACTGATTTTGGTTCCCACGCAGATTAAAAAAAAAACCTGGCATCCTTGGCGGTTTTGTTGATGATATTATTGACAGATTTGCTGGACGTGCAGCGCGCGGATTTCTTCTGTTCTATCGATGATATGAAAAAGTTTAATAAAAAAATCTCATCCAAAAGTATGTCGATATGTCAATGTATTGAAAAACACAAGCGAATATTAATTGCTCAATCTTTAGTTTTCGCTTAAAACGAACTTTTATATCTGATATAATCAGTGCACAACCCGTAAATTTTGCCATGAGACGCCACTTCAGCTGTCATCAACGTATATGTTGTCACAAATGGATTCGAAAGCATTCCACACTCACAAACTGCTTGCCAAACCATTGCCTTTTAAGCGAATTTTTCTGGTGAATTCGACATACCGGCATGTCGAATATTTTATCCTGCACGGATCATGTAGAACTAATTCCCGGGAAGCGTCTTATAATCGTTGTATTTCACATATTTTTACGGCATCTTGGGAGTCCCTCAGGGCATTTCATGTCGTTGCTCGATTGACGGTACTCCTGAAGGTTCCCAGCGTCTTGACTTTTTGTCCTGAACATTTTTTACTTTCACATTCAGTGAAACGTTAGAAATAGAGCATCATTGTGCTTTTGGTCTTTGCATTTTGGTCTTAACGAAATGCATCGGCACTTAAGATATGGAATATACATTAACGTTGTAAAAGTTATCTAAAATCATCAGAGGCGAACCAAAATCGTGTTTCAACTTTTTGGGACAGTCGTTCTGTGTTGAAGGTATGTAGTAAGAAGATTTATTAACTCTGAAGTCTAAAACGACTATTTCGAAAAACTGAGAAATTGCACACAGCGTAGCTATTCCACTGCACAGTGGTTCAAACGTCCTATTTTAAGCTCTTAATTGATAACACGTTGAAAACATGGTTTCCGAGGTACAGTATCTTCAGCAAAGTTGCTCGGATCGATAGGAGCCATCTTTTGAAAAATTTCATTTATGTGATTGATTCCCCTAAAAGTGAGATAAAGCTATTAGATCCTAGATCCTGAAACCAGTTTTTGTAATAAAATATACATTGTTCTAGGGTGAAATTTTGTATTCCCATTTAATTCCGAAGGATCTGATGTAACTAATTACCAATTCATGGGATCACGATTCGTAAGTGATCTGGACTACTTGTGTGTATGATACTCCCAATATCTGTATAAAATAAACTTCCTGATCGTTATGAACAGTACAATATAGCAAGCGTTAATCGATTTCCACTTTAAATGAGGAAGAGAGGATACTTATCCGCACAGTTTTTCTATAGAAAAACTTGTCAGAAAATGACATAACGGAATTCGAATTCGGAATTTTGTGGTTTCTTACTTCACCTTCAAAAATCGTCTGACTTTCCTATGTATAAAGACTGTCCCAGAAAGTATGGACGCACTTTGATTTCGCTGTAAATAATTCACAAGTGTTAGTTATTCAATTTTTTTTTTTCGATATACTGATAATATTTAGACTACAACAACAGAATATTATTCTCAACATTTGCTACTTAGCCATTGTAGACTAGCTGGGGCACCTTCTTGCGAACGTTCCTCATTGAATTCCGTACAGACTTCTTGGCAAGTTTTGACACTTTTTTCCAATCTTTTTTTAACTGTTAAATGGTTTCGGGTTACGAGACATGTTTCTTGAGATGTGCCTTCGTTAATGCCCAAAATTCCTCAATTGGTCGAGGTTGTGGTCTATTTGGTGGATTCATGTCTTTTGGGACGAAAGTGACATTTTAGGTAGTATGCCATTCTACCGTTGATTTTGAGTAGTGGCAAGAAGCAAGATCTGGCCAGAAAACAACAGGATCCTTGTGGCTTCGAATCATGGGTAGAAGTGGTTTTTGTAAACATTCCTTGATGTATATTTCGCTGTTCATTGAAGCAGTGGTGATGAAGGATTTCGAAATCTTACCGCAGCTACAAATTGTTTGCCAGACCATAGCTTTCTTACCAAATTTTTCAACTTCAATCGATGTCTCGGACTGGTTTAACACTTGTCCTTCTCGCACCGTATAATATTGTGGTCCCGGCAAGGATTTGTAATCGAGTTTCACGTAGGTTTCGTTGTCTATGATTATGCAATTCAAATTTCCAGCAAGAATCGTATTGCACAGCTTTCGAACCCTCGGCCTGATCGATGCTTCTTGTTTCGGACTACGTTTTGGTTGCTTCTGCTTCTTATAGGTTTGAAGACTCAAACGTTCTTTAGCACGAAGAACATTTGACTTCGAAGTGCCCACTTTTTTGATCACATCCCGAACTGAAACCTCCTTCTTTTGCTCGAACACCTTCAGTATACGTTTATCCAACTGAAGGTTAGCAGGACCTTTTTTCGACCCGTTTTCGGTTTATCCTCAAAGGTGTTATCCTCACCGAACTTCCTGATTGCATTTGTACACAATTTTTCGACGTTGTTCTGCTGAAAGTCCACGCATTTTGAAACAAACTAATGAAAACGAATAAACAACTGCACAAATGGTTAGAGAAGAGTGTAAACAACAGGACGCAGCCATAAAAATTGACAGATTCTGAACCATTGCGAAATGGCAGCGGTTTTTGGTTGCGTCCATACTTTCTGGGACAGTCTTTAGACGGCATGGAATCTCGTTTGAAATGGTTTTGTATGTAAGTGGTCTCATCTGCACCTTTCTGCGCTTATTGATGATAGACAAGTTAGAATTATATAAAAATAACATGAAAAACGATTCTATTTTATTAAACTGAATTGATAGCGGAATAGTATATTTGAGAAAGTTGCGTAGTTTACTTCTTACGTGCCATTTGAGCCAATTTGTTCTGATTCTGAAAAGGGTGTCTTTCAGAAACTACATTGTATAATTTATTACACTCAAGTTACCAAGCTCAACCATGAGCTGAAATAATAGTTTTATCTCATTTTTAGGGTGATTAATCACATAAATAAAATTTTCAAAAGATGTTGCCTATCATTCTGAGCAACTTTGCTGTATATGCTGTACCTCGAAAACCACGAGTTTAATGAGTTATTAATTAGGAGTCGTAGAGTAGGGCTTTTGAACCACTGTAGTTTTTCAAATGATCTTTGATTGGGCAGTTTAGTTGCTTGCCGTTGTGTGTTGACATGATTCCAAATACTTTTGGGGTTAGTTTTAGAATTATTTTTCGAATATTTTACGTTATCTCGAGTCGAACTTAGGCATCTCATCAATGCAAATCATCCGAGTCTCTGATATGTCAGAAAGTAAAGGTAGAGGTCGTTTACCAATTACTATCTGAACCGGAAAATTTACGACAAGTTGTCACATTCTGCCTACGACGGCTTTCTCACACAATGTTTTTTATTGTGCTGATATTTTTCACTTAGCACATCTGGGTTCAATTACAAATCCAGCTTTTAGAATTGAAATTGGTTATACTCATCGGGTAGGTGATTTCTATTTCTAATAAATTAGTTCAAGTAATTGGATTAGTAACATCAATTTCCCAACAACAAGTTCAAGAACTATAATTAATCTGATTAACCTCCTCTTAATTTATAAGGAATAAAAGATTTTGTAATCGAAAAAAAAACCTAAATGTGTGACACCCTTATTCGATGTTGTACTTTTACGTGCTGCTATCGAAGCATGTCAAACATATATTTTACTTGATTCTCTTTAAGATTTGCTTCGTTCCAGTTTTCAGTTGCCTTTTCCTAATATCAGTCCAAGTCTACGACATTTCATTTTTTTTTATTTCTACCATCTATCGACGTCAATTGTTAGGTTATATTGCTTGACTGACATGTCAACGTAGCATTGTTCGACATCTTCATCGGTATAGCGCATGAAGACATTTTGCTCGCTCTCTAGCCCTAGCTTTGGCCTAGCTGCCCTGCTTGGTGACCTAACCATCCATTCTAACAAATAGCTTTCAACATGTCGTCTTTTTTTTCTGTTTTCGTTTGTTCCTTCCATCGCAGGCGGTGAAACACCGCGCCGTGCCGTGGCCGGTCAGGATTCGCACAACCGGCTGTTCGGTGAGGTGGAACGCCCGTACACACCGGCCAAGAATCACATGAAGAGCAATCTGCCGATCGGGCCCGTGGATCAACCGGACTCCGCCGCCGCCGTCGTCGTCGCCGCCGCTAAGACCAACGGCCACAGCAACGGTACGAAGACAAACGGGCACTATCAGAATGGAAACGGCGTGGCACCGGCAACCAATGGCCATAGCAACTCCAACGGCATCAGCAACGGAACCACCAATGGCCACAGCAATGGTTCGTCGTCTTCGGCTCTGTCCCAGAATGGATCCACTCACAGTAAGTTTGGCATGTCGTTGCTTTTTTGTTTTTCATGTTTTTTTTTGTTTTTCGTAGCCTAGCTTTATTTCCGGTAATTAGATTGAAATTCCATTTCGCGTGAGGTAGTCTCTTCTCTGGTGCGGGTTTTTAGCTTTTAAACAACAACACAATAATTACGAATTTTTTGTTGTTGTTACCTTACACTAACATCAATTTGTCTCGCATGCTTGGGTGTAATTTTATATCAGTTACTTATTATCTATTTTCGCCCCTTCTTCGGCTCCACACTCGGATGATTGTCGCAGGAACTGACTAACTCTCCGATGATCGCTCCCCGAAGATGACGTTCGACATGACATTGCTCGGCATTGCTTCTTTGTAATTGTTTCCTTCACCGATGCATACTCGAGACTCGAAGCTGGTCGAACGGACTTCATAAATCCGGAATCCGGCACCGTATCGCGAAGGCACACGAACATGGTGGAGTTAAAATCTTGTTTTTTTTCAAATGAGATAAATGCTGCGCTTGTATCGCCGGGATTGTAGCCGTTGTTGAGGAAAGATCACTATCAAGAATGTCCGCCCTCCGCAAAATCCACTTACCGGGGTCCGAGTTTCGAGTTGGTGGCTGCTTTTTGTCCCGTACCTTTTGCCGGCAGTTCAAATGGGGGCCAGGCAGGAGTCGGTTGGTAATTATTCCATTCATCCGTTTGTCACGGTCTTTGATCTTGTTCAACCAGCTTCGCTGCGATCTTGCTGGAATGTAATGCTCGATGGTTCCGCGACAATTGTAATTCGTTTATCAGTAGTAGCTTTTCAAAAGACAAGCTTCAGCTTCCCCCACCCCCCATGCGCCCGATTATGTGACAACCATTCAACCAGAACGGCGACGCGACTAAGCAGGAATCCCATTTCGCGAACAAATAAGTCCCAAATCGATTAGCATACTGTTATATTTTACGTACATTACCTACTTCACTACTCGACACGACGCTCGCCCAAGTCATCGGACTGTGACGGTGATCTTCTCTCCGGGTCGGAAATACGAGATCCATCGCGTAGGATTCGTAAAGGTTACCGCACCTAGTTTTGCTTCGCCTCGGAATCAACCAACCGGGAAAGCGATCTTGACTATGAGCAAATTCTTCACAGTTCACGGACGGAATTCCGTGATGGTAAAAACTCATCATCGTCGCGTTACCCCACAGAAAAAAAAACTTGTCTCCACTCCACCTCATTTTTTTTGTTTGTTTGTAACTCTCGCTGTTCAACGTCTTATTCTATTTTTTTTACCCTGTACCTCAACCAAGTCGAAATCGAATTAATACTATAAACTTCAATTTCATGCAGTCTTCCTGAGGAGATTAAGTAAGTTTTTGACATTGAACTGGAAGTATTGAAACGCGTCATTTAGGCGTAAAATCACATAGCAAGCCAACAACACTCATCAGTGCTTCATTCATGCCCTAATTGACTGACGGAATGACGCACGGACTAATCGACCGACCAACCGACAGACCGTCCGTCCGGTCAAGTAGCTGACGACCATTCCTTCATTCATAAGAAAATCTGCATTTACGGACACCGGGTGCGCTTGTTGGCAACCTTCACTTCCATTCTAATTACTTCAACAATTTGACGTGACATTCCATGTTGTGCTACTTGTGTTGGCGGAACGAAAGAAAACAAAAACAGAAACAATAGATTGATTCATATAATTGGACAAGGCGAGAACAAACTACTACTACTACTACTTACTGCTACTACTGGAACAAGCTGGCATTCTTAGCAAGTGCACCGCCGCCACCACCAGTTCGCACATGACACAAAATATTATCGCGTCACCTCGTTAGCTATACTGATTAGATCGCGTCACACCTCGTATCATTCCTGGTTTCTATTTTTTTTATTTACACGAAGAACGACGACGAGCGTCGTTATGACAATGTAATGAAATGATTGTTGATTAAATTTCTATGAATGGCTTATGACAACGTCTGGAGTCTGTAAATTTGGTGAAAAGCAAATGTCGTAATGTAAACTTAGAAGGATATGATTCAGGGTGGCAAGTGACTGGGAAAATCGTGAAAACCGGGAAAAAGTCGGGGAATTTAGTGAAAAACCGGGAAGAATATTTCTTCTCAATCTGCCCAAATCTGAGTAACGATTTTCAGCATCATGATTTATCTGATTTAACAAATGCAGGGTTGTTCGGTCGCGCAGTTTTAGCAGATTTCGCGATTTTCGCGGATTAGGCGCGATTTCTGTTCAGATTTTGATGCGATGGCGCGGTTTTGCGCGAATTTCAAGAAACATTATTTCACATTTATGAATCACTAGCAGACCCGTCGAACTTCGTTTCGCCCAAACACTATTTGTTCGCATTTATGTGTTCGAAGAGCAGAATGGTCAAACGACTAAGTGGTTAACGTTTTTCTCCAATATTTTACTGATTACTTAACTGCTGATTACAATCAACGGAATTGAACACACATTCGCTTTAGCCCAAAAAAAGAAACATCACATAATGTGAACATGGGTACAGCTTTTAAGCATCGATAATGTTTTCTAAAAACTTGTTCTGTACGTTCAAGTTGCCAAAAAGTACCTACGTACTTCAGAGTTCTAATAAAGTGGATATTTTTAGATACGAAGGAACTTCTGGTGCCTTGGAGAGACGACACTTACATTTTAAGTTGATATTGAACGTACCAATTTGAGCATTCTTCTCAGCAAGAATGGCTTTTATCGTATCAAAGAACGCTCTCTAGCAACTCTTCACACGATTCAATCAGTGCCATCAAAGAGAGACGAATATCATCTCAGTAACAAAACACCTGCATGGTCCATTTAACACAGAATGGACACCAGTGCGAGAACGATTTTCTCTCGACAACCCTTCTGAACATCACGGGTTAGCACGTTGGGGTAGGGATTCGCTCTGAAGCAATTCTCGTTTTGCGATCCGATTCTATACGGGCAGTGGATAATTGTGATAGAATCATTTTACTATTGTCGCCTATACTAACTATGTACATATAACTTCGGCATAAGTAAAAAAAAGCAAAGTCTTGGCATTATATTCCTTTTGTGGAATTTGGCCTTTCTGTTTCAACAGACTTCGCAGCCGATTCTTAGTGTACAGAATCATTGCATGGCTAGTACTATGAATCCTACTGACAGTAAGAATCCTTCCAGGTCGCGGCTCGAACATACGACATAAGTTGTGTCTATGAAAATATCTGTGAATGCTCAACACAAAGGTTTCGAAATATTGTAACCTAGTATGAGAATCATCAAGTTGATTCATCGGTTCGATTTTCTGGGATAATTGTCAAATTGCGATTATCCCTTGTTAAATTCCACACAGCGCCGATTATTGCAAAACTGTATCTATTTTGGTAAGGGCCGTGAAATACTCAAAGTATGAGATGGAGCGAAAAAATGTAGAAAAAATCTTTCACGGTTCATGCATTGAGAGGCAGTGAGTTCTTTTAGCATCATCTACCAGATTGACCTTGTTGTATACAATTTAGAGAAATAGTATCAATCCATCTTGAATATTGATATCTAATTGCCACTTATTATGTGCGCTTCGTGTAATCTAAATCATTCGAAAGCAAAATGCAAGAAAAATCTCTTAGTTTGACCTCAGCGCTTCTAGAGCACAAACTTTTTGTTGATTTCCAATGACCAATAGTGTTCATCTGATTCCATTACACACATTCTGGAATTCCATCAGTCATTTAGTAGGCAACAATGTTGATACCCAATTAAGCACGTGGCTCGGAATGGCGAACCACATGAATTAAGCATGCACATCACACAAATCAACTCGTTGCGCACCAAAAGATTCTTTCAACGATCTAGTATTCCTTTCTTCGACGGCCAAACACTTATGCAACTCGTTATGCGCCAAACACCTATCAGTGATCTAGCAATCATTGGGGACTTTTTCAGTGGAAAATTCCATTGTCCATACAAAATAACTTTATTGGTTTTTCCCATTTTTCCGGTAAGTTTTCCTAATTTTTTTGATGTACGAACCCGGTGGGGATAAAAACTGATCAATAAAAAAAAAATCATCTCAATCCGTCCATCCGTTCTTACGTGATGCGATTACAAAGAATGATCTCTGCATTTTTATATATATAGATGTGTTTGAGATAAAAGTTCTTTACAAATTGTTGAAGCTTGTGAGTTTGATGAAACCCCAAAAAAGGATGTGCAAACGTTTCAGCAATTGGTCGAGCTGGCCGAATTGGTGAATTTTCACCATGATAAAATCAAAATTTACGAGAACGCGATTCTAGCAAATGCTTTCCTGAAGTGGATAAAATTTCGCTTTGTTTTCTCCGATCTCGAGTGGTACAAATTACTATTTCAGCAGAGCTGTTTCCAGGAATTACACAAACTTTTCGATATATGTGATTGTGTTTCCCCATTCTAATGCGGAAATCGAAAGATTTTTCTCGCACTCGAAAATATTGAAGTCTGATGGATGAAATTATTAAGTATTATTCGATGTTATGGTCACAAATTTTGTGTGCGATAAAAATCGCATTCTTAAAAAAAAACAAGAAGAAATTAAAACGTTCATCTAGTGTTGGACTTGACGGGATTCCATTCGTGGTGAAAAGAAATTGTTCTAATAGTTTGTTAATTCCACTATCCAACATTTGCAATTGTTCTTTGCGTTATGGAATTTTTCCTAAAATATGGAAGAAATCCTATATGAACAAGGGTATAGTAACCAACTAACGTGGAATTGCAGCTTTGTCCGCTGTATCGAAGCTGTTTGAAATTATAGTTCTGGATTTTATAACTCATAGTTACTGTCAAAGCGTTCCACTTCCACAAATTTAGTAACCTACACTTCCTTCATCATGCGTTCTTTACAAACACGACTACAAGTAGATTCTATATTCACCGAATTGTCTGCTGTGTTGGACTAAATCAATCATCACATAACGATTTCCAAGTTAAGTTGTCTGGGATTTAGCGGATAATTTTCAAAATGGCTTCGATCATATCATCGTGAAATGATAGTAAACATAGGAGACTGTACAACTTCACCATTTGCTGTTACCTCTGGAGTTCCTCAAGGAAATCACCTTGGACCGCTTAAATTTTTTTGTATCTCAACGATCTAAATTTTTCGGTCAAGTGTATGAAACTATTGCTCGCCTTTAAAATATTTCATATAATCAGATCTGCAGCTGACTCAGAGTTCCTACAATAACAGTGGGATAATTTAACTAATTCGTGTAACATTAACAAAATGGTTTTAAATGCCACTAAATGCTCCGTCATCTCTTCCAGTCGCAAAAAAGTCTGTATTCAAGTTCGACTATAATATTTCACAAACTGTTCTCGAACGCGCATCGTCTGTTAAGGGCATGGGTGTTCATTTGGATTCCAGGGTAAATTTTAAGGAGCACATAGAGTTTACTATCTCTAAAGCCTCTAAGCTATTAGGATTTATTTTTCGTGTTACTAAAGAATTCTTTGATGTACATTGCTTGAAGGCTCTATATTGCCACTTAGTTCGCTCAATTCTTGAATATGCTGCTGTTATATGGGTAACTTATTACCAAAACGATATTCAACGCATTAGAACGATTCAACGCAAATGTGTCTAATTCGAACGTCTTCCATGGAGATATCCCTTAAACTTACCGAGTTATCATGACCGCTGCGAACTGATTGATCTCTGTTTGTTATATGTTCTTCTCGATGTTTGTAAGGCTAGTTTTGTGGCAGATCTACTTCAGTGGCGAATCGATTGCTCCGAGATATTGCAATTGTTATAATTAGACATTCGACGTCGTAATCTTTGACCCTATTTTTTCTTCGGATTCCCTACGCTAGAACTAACTATGGTTATCACGAGTCCATTACTAGCATGTGTAGCATATTTAACAAATGTTTCCATTCTTTCGGCTTCCATTTGTCAAGTTCCTCATGTTATTGTCTCATTAGATTTAGTTACTATATAAGCACTAAATTGAAGGAAATGTATTATTTGGATGATAGCAAACTGTTGATGCAAAAGATGAGGAGGTTTTATGCCTACTGGAGAGCAAGTTTGACAGAAACTAACTCCAGTGGGCTTTTTCCTGCTCCAAATAAAAGAATAAAAGATAAGGAGGACAAAAAAGACATTCAGAGTAAAATCCGACAACAAGAGAAGGCACTGTCTCAGAAAACAAAAAGTAATCAAGAGGCAGAAAATAATTGATCCTGATGTGGTCTACCGTAAAATTCTTCTTACCGAGAAGGAAAAGCTTGTCGAACAAGAAGATGTTGAAGCAAAAAAAAATGTCTTCGCTGAAATCTGTTTAACACTTCAATAGCGTATGTCTTGTATCATGGCCGAAACCCTGGCAATGACCATATTGTGGTAGATTCGTTGTGCCACCAAGACGTTTATAAGTTTTCCGTCGATCTGAACTTTTTACTTTCACTTCTGAAAGGGACGTAGAAAGGTTTTCCTCGACTCCTAGTTTGAATAAGTCTTAAGAAAGACTGATTTTCCAGATAGCCTTAATAAGACTACTTTAGTGGTAGTCTTGCAAAAGAATATGATTATTTGAGTAAATAGTTATGAAAAGGCAGATTAATTGTTAGGTTTTTGAAATAACTGATGGTATTTCTGGTAAGCTTGAAAAAGGCTGTTAAAATCGAATTAACTCTAGGTAGCCACAAATGTTTTGCTTGAGAGAATTTCCGTTTGTTTCTCTTTTTGCTGTTACTGTTACATCGAACTTTTTTTGAATTAGTCAAAAAGGCTGAGATTTTATCTTGAAGAGCTAGTGGATATGAACAGCATAATTGGCGAAGGATCAGACAAAATGAAATTTCCGGGATCGAAAAAAAAATTTTGATTCCAAAAGACTTGGAATCATTTTTTTTATGCCGAAAATCTTAAAATTGCATGAAACGTCGAGATTTAGTGTCATCTCGAAAAAAAATTTTTTTAAATCGACTTTCTGGGAATTAAAAAAATATCAAAATCCCAGAAAGTCGATTTTTTCAAAAAAAAATTTTTTTTTTTAGATAACACTAAATCTCGACGTTTCATGCAATTTTAAGATTTTCGGCAAGTCTCAGAAAGTTCGACAAGCTTTTCCTTCTCGGTAAGAAGAATTTTACGGAGACCACATCAGGATGATCTGAATTACTCTTTTTAATTTCAGTTTCAATTATTTTCTGCCTCTTGATTACTTTTTGTTTTCTGAGACAGTGCCTTCTCTTGTTAAAATCCGACAACAAGAGAAGGCACTGTCTCAGAAAACAAAAAGTAATCAAGAGGCAGAAAATAATGAATGTCTTTTTTGTCCTCCTTATCTTTTATTCTTTTATTTGGAGCAGGAAAAAGCCCACTGGAGTTAGTTTCTGTCAAACTTGCTCTCCAGTAGGCATAAAACCTCCTCATCTTTTGCATCAACAGTTTGCTATCATCTAAATGATACATTTTCTTTTTTTTTTTAGATAACACTAAATCTCGACGTTTCATGCAATTTTAAGATTTTCGGCAAAAACAAATTTTTCGATTTCGGAAATTTCATGTCTCCCCCCTATGGTGCCTTACGGTCAAGATCGAAAACTATCAATTATTAATATTATTTCATAATTTGATTGGAAATATTTCCAAGATTCGATTTGAATGTATCAAGCCACTTATTTTCATGATTGAAATTTTGATTAGTAGCGAGCAGTGTCTTATTCTGTCTACTCAAAACTTTCGGCATACCGGATTTCTCTGCCATAGACGACGGTTTTGAAGGAGTAAGCGATATATTAAAGGGAAAGCATCGCTCTGATTGATCAATCGATGCAAAATCGAAGCTGTTGGAAGCACGCGAATGTATAAATAGAAGCAAAATTATAGCTAACGTTTCAGTCCTACGCGTAGCATGCTAGAGGTAGGTTGTTGCTAAATAGACAAAAAGTGCCATAAAACGATTTGTATCTTTAATTGGTATGCTCTGATCTTGTGCCATGCAAGCTCGGATGAAATTCCATGTTATGTCGTTTCGTCTGAGAAATTGACAACTACCCAGGGTAAATTTTGAGTGCTTAAGATTAATTTCTTATTTATATAAGATGAACTCGATTGATAATGAGAAAAAGTTTATCGCTTCAACCGAAATCGCAGTATGGTAGAGAAGCTTAACGCTATAAAAATAACTGCTTGCATACAAAACTTGAATACAAGAAGCTCAAATATCAAAATCGTATCGCAAGTATACACAAGATATACTTGCATACATTTGGGATATTGGTGTAATTTCGTCGGTTATAAAACAATGTTCTGTGTTGGTTCCTAATCAAGATCAATCTAAGCAGACTCTCGTGCAATTGCGGATTCAAAAGTGTGACGATTGAATGAACTGTTTGATTGTAGATTAGAAATCATTTCATTAGAAATTTTGATGGGCTGATCCTTGTAACAAAGTTTTTAATAAATTTTCAATGGTTTATGGTCAACCGACGCTACATCAATATCAATCAATGAGAATTTAGCGAAACGGCCCATTAGGCGAAACAGAACACTGAGCATTTTTATCGCAAAAGTTTTTTTTTAATATAACGTGTAATTTAATAGGCCTTTCAAGGATGTTTTGAATGATTTTAAACATGTTCGTATTCGGAAGAATGTAGTAACAAATTTAAAGAGTTGTTTGGGGATGTTCCTTCACAAGTTGCTCATTTGAAAAACATTTTCATATGCGATAGAAAACAATTAACAATCATTTCGATTATGCCCTGGACATCTTACTTAACAAATTGGACTTGAACGATAGTGTTTCCGAACTGCACATAACTATTTTCTCGTTTTACGTTTCGTCTTCGACTCATCAGTGCACTAGCAGCTTATGTTGAATATAAAATTAATCCTATTTGCAGAATCCTTTTTCACACTGAAATGTTACGTCTATACTGAAGTTCCGAAAAAAAACGAGACCTAGGGACGGTTTTCTGGCCGCCAACTGATAGTACGTAGTTCTTTAGGTCTCGTTTTTCGGCATTTCATTGAAGACTAACTTTGCGACTGCTTACCGGTTTATTTTGAACCGTTGGGTGGCATTACAAGTTTATGATAAACTACTAACGCACTGATGAGTCGAAAAGAAAACGCAAAAATCAGAAATGACAATGTTTTGTGAAAATCGATCCACGCGACTGAGTTATTAATGTTAAAAAAACATGGTTACTTTTCGGACCGTATTGAAAATAAAGATGTATTCCACAGTTCAAAAGATGAGCTTGTGATGTGATGAGGGGTCGACTACCAAGCCAAAAAATTTTAAAAAGGTTTGTAAAACTTGCTAGGCTGTTGAGGCGGAATTATGTTATTAGACCTTTCGATTTGATGATAGAGAAAAAAACGACTCCGCTTGTTGATTTATGAGTTGGTATTTGAGTGCAACAGTTTGTGTCGATAAAAAACTATGATTGAATGTTGGAAACCGAAACTGGTCACAGCTTGCTTCCATTGATTAAACTTGTATTGATCTGGATTTGCGAAATGTCACGCCATTTATCGTGACAAGTTCGTACATTTCACAACATTGGGTTCTCCGTAATGGCATGATTGCATGACGTTTCAGGTGCGGTTTCTCTAGATTCGCCCGCAATCCGTTTTTTTTTGTTTGTTTGTTTTCACCGTACAGACTACTGACGTTGCTGAGGTCATTTACTGTCTACCAAAGGGGTGCCGCGCGTTTAGCTTTGTACATTTTGCGAAAAAAGCACTTTTAATTTGGCACCACAATTTGTAGTGGCTAAACAAAATCCAGCGCCTTCTTCCAGTGCACCAGTAGTTGAGTGATTAAAGTCCGAATCTTTTTTTTTTATACATTTTTCCCTACAACCTGTGCGAATTTGGCGTCCGCTTATTGTTCACGACACCCCGTCTGCGTCTAATCCTTCCGCCGGCCTCCGAACGATCCTGGATACCCAAACCCAAACACTCAGGTAACGAAAACGCTACCCCGGATTCAGCCTACTCGACCCACTACAAGACCACCGGCAATTCGTCTGTGCTTGGCGGGCTGCTCGGGTCACCGGCCCGACGCGGTCACCACCATCATCAGTTCTATCCCAGTGGGGAGGCGCTGAATCCGACCTACGCGTCCAACATTAATCTCTGTATCAGTGACGACATCATCATTAGTGTGACCGATCACGACGAAGACGCTGCTAATAATAATAACAACAACGTCACCGAAATTTCTCCTTCTACAACTAACTCTACTACTACTACTACTACTAGTGCTCTCAATACTAACAACATTTTTCTAGCGTCACCCAAATCATCAACATCGTCGACACCCCGCTCGCCCCGGTTTAACAAGCGGAACCCGGTCACCGGAAATGGCGTCGAGGATTACGCCGACAAACCGCGGAAGCCGAGCTCGAGGCGAGGAGGTAATTCCTACGGTTTGTGTTGCATTTTTGCTTACTTTTTCATAATTCTATACTAACTTTAGCATTTGGGTTTTCATTGTTTTGAAAGTAATGTTGATTAACTGAGTGTAACATCTTTGCAAGCGCTGGTGTTTGTAGGTAATATCAATAACACAATAGACGTAGATAATTTTGAGGAACGGGTGTGGTAATTGAAGTAGTGTATTTTAACAATCGGTTTTTGGGTTTATATTTAGCAGTAAAACGAAAGATTTGAATTTCACGAATTCACAACATTGGGTTGTATAGATAATAATAATAATGAATGATAAAACGTTCGTCTCAAAATGCGATTAACATTTCAGCGTTGTTATGGATTACGAGGATTTTTAGGTTTTCATTTACTTGATGCGTTTCAGATTATCAGATTTTAAACATTACCCCTTTTTTTGTTGATGTTGATTTTTGTTTGTATATTCCTGCTTGAGCATTCGAATTCGAAGCACAAGTTCACAATCCCAACCTCCTAACCCCCTAAGCTCCATATAGCTAAAGGGTTTTAATCGCCTAGATGTATACAATCCCGGACTTTTAGCGAGTTACCTTTTAGAAAAAAATATAATGAAAACGAGTTTTGTTTTCACATTTATTCATCTTATGAAGTGATGGGAAAACCGGGAAAAAGTCGAGAGAGATTTTTTTATACATCAAGTGAAAAGTAGGAGACAAAACCAATTTTGCGTTTGAGCGAGATGTACAGTAAAAGTGCTAAAACAACTTATTGTCCCATACAGATTCCACGTTAAACAATCCATTGGAAATTGGGCCAATACGCCTTGTCTCGTCCAGTGATTTTAAGGGTTTAACAGAAGCTTTAAATCAATTAGAAAGCATCAGAACTTTCTTAGCTGTTATCAAGAACAGCACAATGAAAGTTAATTAAATTATTAAGTTTTAGAAACAGACTTGGCAAAGTCTCAAGGTAACATCGGAAACAAATTTAATAAAATTATTCAAAACCCTAAGGAGCATTCATGTTCTTAAATTTGCTTATGATGATTATCTTGAGACAATACTTGTATTGTGCTCATATTTGTGTGAGATTTCTATAAGAGGAATATTGTAAAAGTTGTTGATTTTGATTTTATCCACAGGAAGTTTGCAGGAAGTATTTGAATTTCTTCATTGAAAACTGAAACTGGTTTCTGAGGACCAGTATAGAATATGGTTTGAAGCGTTCAATTTTCTTTTAAAGGTCCTCAACTATTCTATAGTAAGATCACAAGACCGTTGATATTGATGTAAATGAAGGAGAATTGAATTTAGTTTATGTTTTTGGAATTAATAGACTCTTAATTTCAATAATGTAATGAATTAATGTATGGCTGTATCGATATTTCCCAAAACAATTTCAGGGTTTACATCACTTTCGATGTGAAACCTGTATCCTAGCCGATTAGTTCTAAGGTGATAGGATCTATAACCAATTGAATTAATCACTGCTTAATTTGAATGTCCCGGATTGGCGGTTTAATGCATAGGACGCTGGTCTTACAAGCCAGTTGTCGTATGTTCGAGCCTCGACCTGGAAGGATTCTTAGTGTCAGTAGGATCCATAGTACTAGCCATGCAATGATTCTGTAAACTAAGAATTGGCTGCGAAGTCTGTTAAAACAGAAAGGTCAAGTTCCACAGAAGGAATGTAATACCAAGACTTTGCTTTAAATTTGAAATCCTGAATATTATTGAAAGATAATCTGAATCGAGGTCAGTTCACTACAAATGTGACATTGATCTGAACTAGAACTAGATCAAATGTTGGAGGATTTCTCATAGAATGTAAATAAGTTGGACTATTTGGAAATAAAACTGGCTAAAAATCAGCGGATTACTCCACGAAAGATGCTTAGCATTTAGAATCCTATTGGGAAAAAAATAGATCGATATCTTGTGCGTTTTTTGCAGCTATCATTTGATTTATTTGCTCATCAACGCATTGAAATCGTAAACATGCTGCATTTCAAAAATGGGATGACATGACGGATGTAGCTCTGATTTCTTGACTAAGGAAAAATTCATAAGAAAAAAAATGGTGTTTTAGAGGAGCCAGTCGTGGCAGCAGAACGGTTTTGCTAAATTTAATGTATACCTTATAATAAAAAAAAGAACCGGAATTTTCATTTTAAAATTCCCGCGCTTGACCAATCGGTAAACTTTTATTCTCTCAACGTTGGCAACACTTTTATACACATTCTGTCAAATTTTGACGCATATCGTACGATTAGTTTTTGTTTGGCGTCTATACAAAGAAGTTGAAAAATTTTCGTGTGGCGATTTTTATAATGGATTAAAATTTAGAACAACACAGATAAAAATATTTTGTGAATTTACATTTATTTTCATGCACATATTTGGAGCAGGCAATTAAATGGAAAGTTACATTACAAAACTAAGCGATTTGTAAATATACAGCCTTGTTCAATGAAAAAGTAAATGCATTTCAATGTAATTTTACATCAATCATGGTTTTAAATCAGATTTTCGTTTCAACTGACGTCTATTTAATAGTACTATTGGTTTACATGTCGTGTAAGTTTCATCTTTTCTTTCTGTGAACGGCTCGCCTTCGAAGCGCCATTCGGTCGAATGCTGTACGGTTTCGACTTCATATTCATAGATCCACACCTCATCACCAGTTATGATGCATTCGATGAATGTGGGTTCATTACTGCGTTGGAAATCATCTCTTTGGCCACATCAACACGACGCTGGTTTTGAATGAAATTCTGCTTTTTTTGGCACCAGCCGAGAAGCGACGCGTTTCAAACCCAAAACATCAGTTCAAATGTGTTCGGCTGATCTATAAGAGATGCCCAACAACACAGCAGCCTCTCTAATCGGTACAGAACGATTTTGCAACACAATTTGCTTCGCCGATTCAATGTTTTCTTCAGTAACAGATGTTGTTGGGCGGCCAGGGATCTCATCATGATCCAAGCTTGTACGACCACCTTTGAAGCGTTTATACCACTCGTATGCCTGTGTTTTTCCTAGACACGATTCACCAAAGGCCTTTTCTAACATTTTCAACGTTTCGGAACACTTAAATCCATTTGCAACACAAAATTTGATGCACGCACGTTGTTCTAAATTTTCATCCATTACAAAAATCGCCACACGAAAATTTTTCAACTTCTTTGTATAGACGTCAAACAAAAACTAAGTTTACCGATTGGACAAGCGCGGGAATATTAAAATGAAAATTCCGGTTCTTTTTTTATCATAAGGTAAAACTTTGCTTCCGCCGTTTTCCGATAGGTGGCTGTGCCGGCTGAGGCTGGTTAAAATACATAGATGATAATGCCTTTAAAGTGAGTGTGTGCAGTGCCTAACGAATTGTCATCGCCGTTTCAGTGACAGTTGTTTTTGTTTTCGTATTATTCACGCTCGAAAATGTCTGTTTATGTGCACAATTCTCGCCATTTGCGGGAACTTTTGCTTTTCTGTTACAATTCGAAAAAAATGCAACTGAAGCGCATCGAATGCTTTCAGAAACTTACGGTGATGCTGCTCTGAGTAAAAGAACGTGTCGGGAGTGGTTTCAACGTTTTAAAAAGGGTGATTTCGATGTCGAAGACAAATATGGTGGTAGAAGAGAAAAAACCCTTAAAAGATGAACAACTAGAAGCATTGCTTGATTAAGAAGAGCTTGCCGAATCGTTGGAAGTGAGTCAGCAAGCCATTTCAGAACGTCTCAAGGCCCTGCGCTAAAAGAAAAGCGGCCACAATATCAAGAGCGACATGGCAAAGCCATCCTCCAACACGACAATGCTCGGCCTCACGTCGCAAAAGTGGTCAAAAAGTACCTGGAAGTCTTGCTCCACCCGCCGTATTCCCCAGATGTCGCCCCTTCTGACTTCCACCTGTTCTGTTTGATGGCACACGGCTTGGCAGATCAACATTCTAATCCTTCGAAATGTTGGGAAAATGAAAAAGTTGGACTCCTTTTTTCGAGCCGGGATCCGAAAATTGCCGGAAAGATGGGAGAAAGTTGTCGCTAGCGACGGACAATACTTTGAATAATACATCTGTAAGCACTTTTTCACAATAAAGCTTTTAATTTTGGAAAAACGGCGGAAGCAAAGTTGTACACCTGATACATACTTTTTGTAACAAAGTCTACGCGTACAGAAGGTTTCGGTAAAATCTGATTGGGTTCTGCTAACTCCTAATACGATTTAGCGCGAAATTTGCCAAGAGCACTGATCAAATTAACGTCTGATGTTTGTTCGTATAACAAATTAAAAATGGAAATATAGCAGTAAAAAATTCTCGTGCAAGTAACAGTTTCCGATTTGAAAAAAGTTTTTAACATCAGTTCTTTGTGGGATCGATCTCGCTATCAATAGAATAGCAGAGAATTTTGGATGAGGGCCAAGTGTTTCGAAAGTCAATTCGCCACTCGTCAGTTCAGTCGCGGCCTACTGCCGTATCGACCGAAATCATTCATCAGGTACAGTAAACAAACATCTTCAATGAACTTGGTCTATTCGTGAATGTAAGATTTCAAAAACTCAATAAAAAATGTAAATTATGTTTTTTGACGAAATAAGTTACTCCCAGATTTTCAATGAATTTAATAGCATTATCCCGCTTTTAGGGATTTTGTATTCGCAAATTGTTATTTCAGCTGTTTCATTTATCTATCTTTCTCGTTGGCCAGTGGTAGCCAGTAAAACTAAGTTGATGACGATTTTACGTCTATACGAGGAACAAAATAAATCAATCAAAATGCTGTTCAGTTCTCAAAATTACTTTCGAATGATGAACCCAATCAAGTAGTTAAACAATCTTAAAACACATTTTAACATATTTTTTCCATTTGTTTTTTTTTCTCTGACCAGAATCGGGCAACCCGGTGACCGGCGAAGGATACAAATCGGGTGGTGCAGCGGAGATAAACACAACCGTGCCATCGCTGAACGGCGGTGGCCACGTCATCAACAAGAATCGCATTCCTCCCGGTGGGTTCTCGTCCGGACTGTGGTAAGAAGGACCGTGACTGTGTGAGTGTACAGTTTAAGATTTTTGTCCGGTCATTTGGAGAAGGGAAATTGCCAGCAGCATCAGCAGAACAAACAAACTACCGACATCCCCTTCGATAGAGAGAAGAGACAGACAGAAGAACAACACAAAATGCTAACTAAAACCTACAATAACTACCGAACCAAGATGTCAGCCGCAAACCATCCATTCACATTCATTCGAGCAGGGATGGAAACTGTTGCCGCCCGTAAAAATCGACAGTCGGTCCCATCGGGGTCGTCTTGTGCGAATATCCAAAAAAATATAGCATCCATGTACCGAATAGCAGCTCCCTGTGCAAATTTCCAATGCAAATTATAAAAAAAACAGACAACTGATAGTGATAGTCCATTATCAAAAATATATATACATGCCTAGATGATTCCGACTACGTTTTAGTGTTTTTCGAAAGATTTATAAAATAGAAGAAAAACACACTACCCATGCAAATATAAATAGTTTGAGTTCGAAAAAAAAACATAAACCGTATATACGACATAACTACAATACAAATATCTATTCTGTGTAAAAATTATAAAAAGCAATAGAAAATTAAAATACTTTGACGAATATCCAAAACAACACACAATTAATTACACACCATCCCGTCCCTTCACAGGGAGGAAATCAAATCTCTATCGATTCATAGTTTGAATTACTGGGAGATTAACGAAGGTGAAAAACGAAAAATCGAATCGAAAACAACAAACAAACAAACAAGCAAATGACGAACAACGCTGTTGGCAATATGGTTATGGGGCTATGGCGCGACAGTGCAGGCCAAGTGCGTGCGTATATTCAACAATCAAGACACCA
This sequence comes from Malaya genurostris, assembly GCF_030247185.1. Lineage (NCBI taxonomy): Eukaryota > Metazoa > Arthropoda > Insecta > Diptera > Culicidae > Malaya > Malaya genurostris. The sequence goes on from NC_080571.1 coordinate 47,926,409, forward strand.
AATCCAACCAATTTATTATACCATTTTTTGTTTTCGTCTGTGGCCACTGTGCTGTCGCGTCGCGTACAGAACAGATTGATTCGATCAGATCGATGATATACTAATTAACAACGTTGAGAGCAATTACTAAACTTATCACACACAGCAAGAATAATACACGTACATACATAGAGCAGAAAATAAAAAAAAAAATAAAAACTACACGAATGTATTTAAAACAGTGTAGTTTCTTCCGTTTTCGAATATTAAAAATGTACCACTTTTACACCCCGGAAAACTTACAGCATACAAGTATTTTGTAAATCCTTTGAGTGTTCGTTTTGTGTCCGTCTTATCGTTGCCTTGATCGGCTAATTTGTCATTTTGATTAAATTAATCAATAACGGCTGGTTTTTTCTTGACAATGATCACATTCACTCGTTTTTTTTTGCGCTAATAAATCATACAGAGAAATAACCTATATATTTGTCATAATATTGTATTTGTACTCTTATAAAACTATTACGGTACGATTATATACGAAGCGAAAATGATATCTTTCCAGCTATTATCCTCTGTTTTTTTTTGTTTTACTCCGATATACGAACTAAGCCTTATTTGATGATTTTTATAAAATTATTAAATATGCCAGTAAGTAGTAGTGGTTCAAAATTAAATGTGAACGAAAGTGGCCTCAAAAGTAGAACGTTTTCCAAAACTGAAAATATATAAACACTCTATTTAATCTGTTATTGTGCGATAGAGAAGATGAGAAGAAAAAAAAAACAAACGGTCATGTTATTAGAAAAGTCAAACGATTTGAACACTGATGATTGATAATAAAAAATTTGTAATATCGGTAATGGTTGGAAAAAAAAAGATATACTGAACCCAGTTGACGGGGCGAAGAGTCGGTTATCAAACGGAACCCCCCCTCAAACTGCAAGTTCTAGAGCGGATAGAGAGGAATTATAGCGATGTCGATACATTCTATATATTTGCATTACACTTTGAGATAACAAGATGATAAGAAGAAAATTAATACAATCCAGCAAATAATGGCAAAACCATAGAAAAAAAACGTATCTTGATTATTGAACTTGATTGATTTACTTCTTTTCATTTGTAATAATAAATTTTAATTTAATAGATGTATTCTGATTATTTATCCGAAATTCGAGCCCCAAATAATGAACGTGAAACGAACAGCGATTCTAGTATGTACTTTGATAACTTTCATAACAGAAAGTACGGATTCCGCATTTTTTCGCGGATGACTGCTTTTTGGCATAGAACCCCTTCACGACTTGTCGTTTGATTTCACAACTCGTATAACTAGTAGATCCTCATTAACTTTTCGTTTGAGTGTTTGAACAGAATGATTTTACAAGGATAAATTTTTTAAATATTACCATTTAATTCTGTTATAAGTATATCACGTCACTATACAAATTCACTATGTATCTCACGAAACTATATAAATTGTATTCGAAATGTGCATGTGATGTGACGTTTATTATACAAGATTTATAGTTTCGTGAGATACATAGTGAATTTGTATAGTGACGTGATATACTTATAACAGAATTAAATGGTAATATTTAAAAAATTTATCCTTGTAGTAGATCCTATCAAATTAAACAATTCTCAGATCGCTTAGGCCATTTCTGAGATATTCTTTTATAGATCTCCCATATAAAACTTCCAGTTGCTGAACTTGCTCTAACAGATCAATTTTTGATAAATCGATGAACTGTTGGTTTATCTTAAAAAAGGTATGCAATTTTTCCTATATGCCCTGAATAAATCAACAAAAAGATTTTCGCCCTTTTTCGATTCGTTTACTTCGATGCTCCCTATGTTAATTGTGAAGTTGCCCACCTAACAAAATTTATGGATTTAACCGTTGTTAAGTACTATTGTGGAAGGATTTTTCAATGATATTACAACATTTGGTAGATATTTTTACAAAAACTAATTTATTCCAATATGGCAGTCAGTTGATACCATTGCTTGCTAACAACTATAGGCCTGGGGTGTCCTTTGCTGTATCAAGAACACGTCTCCACATAACTCGGTCCATGGCTGCTCGTCGCCAGCCACTCAAGGCACGAACGCTTCTGAGATCACCCTCCACTTGATCGATTCTTGTACCAGTCGGATTAGATTCAAGAACCATTTTCACTGGGCTGTCGTCCGACATCCTTATGACATGCCCAGCCCATCGTAGACGTCCGATTTTAGCTGTCCGTACGATGGATGGTTCTCCTAGCAGCTGTTGCAATTCGTGATTCATACGCTGTCTCCACGTTTCGTTTTCCATCTGCACTCCGCCGTAGATGATTCTCAGCACCTTTCTTTCTTTTCAAAACACTGAGGGCGCGATGGTCCTCTGCCAACATAGTCCAGGTCTCGTGGCCATAGAGAACAACCGGTCTAATGAGCTTTTTGTAGATGGTCAATTTCGTGCGATGGCGTACTTTTCTCGATCGGAGGATTTTTCTGAGTCCAAAGTACGCACGATTCCCTGCCAAAATACGTCTATGAATTTCTCTGCTGGTGTCATTATCGGCGGTCACCAGTGAGCCCAAATACACAAACTCGTCAACCACCTCGATATCGTCACCGTCTATCAATATTCGTGGTGGGAGGCGTAGTGTTTCTTCTCTAGAGCCTCTTCCTCTCATGTATTTTGTTTTCGACGCATTTATGGCCAGTCCGATACGCCTAGCTTCAGCTTTCAGTCCGATGTAGGTTTCCGTCATCTTCTCAAGGTTACGTGTCACAATATCAATATCGTCAGCGAAGCCAAAAAGTTGTACGGACTTTCGGAAGATCGTGCCACTCGTGTCGATCCTCGCTCTTCGAATCACACCTTCCAAGGCAATATCGAACAAGATACAAGAGAGTCCCTCGCCTTGCCGTAGCCCTCTCCGAGATTCGAAGGGACTCGAGAGCGTCCTAGATAGTCGGACGTAGCACATCACTCTATCCATCGTTGCTTTGACCAATCGCGTCAGTTTATCCGGGAAACCGTATTCGTGCATGATCTGCCATAGCTGTTCTCGATCGATTGTGTTGTATGCCGCTTTGAAGTCAATGAATAGGTAATGCTTGGGTACGTTGTATTCACGACACTTCTGGAGTACTTGTCTTATCGCGAATATGTGATCTGTAGTGGCGCGGGCTCCAGTAAATCCCGCTTGATACGACCCTACGAATTTCTTAGCTATTGGTGATAGACGACGGCAAAGGATTTGGGGGAGTACCTTGTAGGCGGCGTTCAGCAATGTGACTGCGCGGTAATAGCAACAGTCTAGCTTATCGCCAATTTTGTAGACGGGACATACCACTCCATCCATCCATTCCTGTGGTAGAATCTCCTGCTCCCAAATCCAACAAATCATCCAGTGCAGCGCTCTAGCCAGTGCCTCTCCTCCATGTTTGAGCAGCTCGCCTGGCAACTGGTGATTGCCCGCGGCTTTGTTGTTCCTCAGCTTGCCGATCTCCACACTTATCTCCGACAGATCAGGGGCTGGGAATCTGTCGTCGGCTGAGCGTGCGCCCAGATTGATTCCTGTATCGTTCTCTGTATCCTGTGATTCGCCATTCAGATGCTCGTCATAGTACTGCTTCCACCTGTCGATCACCTCACGTTCGTTCGTGAGAAGGTTACCACTGGTATCTATGCACATTTCGGCCTGTGGCGTGTAACCTTTACGTGAGCGGTTCACCTTTTCATAGAACTTCCGTGTGTCATTTGCGCGGTACAGCTGTTCCATCGCTTCGCGATCTTGGTCTTCCTGGTGGCGCTTTTTCCTCCGAAAAATCGTGTTCGGTCTGTTCCGTGCCTGTCTGTATCGTTCCTCGTTCGCTCTAGTGCGGTGTTGCAGCATCCTCGCCCTTGCTGCATTCTTCTCTTCGACCAACTGCTGACATTCGCCGTCAAACCAGTCATTTCCTCGATTCGATAACCTCGTACCTAGTACGGTTGAAGCAGTGCTACTCACGGCGGATTTTATATTCCTCCAGCCATCTTCAAGAGTCGCCGCGCCAAGCTGCTCTTCCGTTGGTAGCACTAGCTCCAGTTGTTGCGCGTATTCCGCTACGTAGCTGCTCGCGATTGAATCACGGCGTTCCTGTGCGACGAGTGTTGTGCACCGTCGATAGCCGGCACCGCGGGGAGATAGGGATAGGAGTTATTGGACAAGAGGCTATGAACCACATTGGGGCCTGAATTGCGCATTGTCCAGTCGTTTACCAACCATCAGTTGATACCAACGGATGACAAAAAAAATTATTACATCTCAAAAACGACGTGTTGTAATGAAGTAGGCCAATAATTACGAGCTATTTGAAGTAAGGAATATGAAAATAAAAGCAAAACAATCTTGTTTAATTAACAATCACGCCATGTCCAAAATGATTTTTATATTTTAGGAAAAAGTGAGTTTACGCCATGAGACTTTTGATATTGTGTAAGGTGACTGATTGTCAATAACAACAATGTTACGGAATGTTGCATTCTGTAGCTCAAACGAGTTCGAGTTTTCCATACAAAAGCATCACTCGATCGAATTACAGAATGGAAATTTTTACACTCGTTTGAAAAAATCCGTTCCGATCGAAATACAGAATAGGGGTGATTATTTTGTTCCAACTCTACATTATACACGAGGATAATTTTTCACTTGTTACAAATCGGTGTTTAAATTCTGAATACAAATGTGAAATATATTATGATGGTAAATTCATGATATCTGTTCTGAAATGACAGGCAATTTAAAATTTGCAAAAATAAAACTTTAGCTTGATGATCTCAACCCTAAGATTTAAAATCTGTTGGTGTTTATGTGCATGTATTGGTGATGTGTCTATTCGCTATGATGTTTCAAATCAGAAACAAACAAACAAAATACATGCTTTTGGAAACGATATGAACTTTTGGCACGACCTTCTAGAAGAGTTTCTGAATGATAGTGACCTATAGTGCTTCTTAGGTTATTCGCAACGCTGTGTTCTGTTTCATGTGAGCTGATCTATTTTAGATCTACGACTAAACATATCAAGAGCAACGCTGAAATCTAGCTCTAGTTTTCGAGCATAAGGTCACATAAACCAATGAGAGTTTGTTTTAGTTTACTTTCTTTTCTGTCGATAACTACCTTTAAATAAAATAGTAACCGTATTCGAAAATTCAAAGTCGATAGCAATAAAGTTTTTGACCATTTATTATCGAGTTCAGTCGTTTACGACCTCGATTGTTTTGGTTTCATAATGCCAAAACTTCTCGATAATCCAATACTTCTTCGAGTGAACTCGAACGAAGCTCGATAATCGTGAACCATAATAAGAAATATGGTCGATTCGATGAAATTTTGATCCATTTGGCTGTCAACCAACTCCACAAGTTTTAATGTGGAACTGTGCAAACTAGAAACTCAAGAAAAATACACGTAGAAATGTCAGGTTTTGAACAATTACAGCTCAGTCAATTCTGTTTCAATTATTAATATTATGTCACCATTTGATTCGAAAAATTTCTACGTATTGATTTGAATGTACATAGCCATGTATTTTTAATTGTATATCATTGAAATGTTGATGAATAGCTAGCAGTGTCCTATTTGGTCTGCAAAAAATCTCCGGCATATCGGATTTCCCTGCCATAGTCGACGGTTTTGAAGGAGTAAGCGATATATCAATTGGAAAGCATCGCTCTGATTGGTCAATCGATCTAAAAGCGAAGTTGTTGGAAGCACGCGAATCTATAAATAGAAGCATAATTATAGCTAACATTTCAGTCCTACGCGTAGCATGCTAAAGGTAGGTTGTTGCTAGACAGCAAGACAAAAAGTACCATAAAACGATTTGAAGCTTTAACTGGTATGCTTTGATCTTGTGTCATGCAAGATCGGATGAAATTCCATGTTATGTCGTTTCGCCTGAGAAAATGGCAACTACCCCAGGGTAAATTTTGAGTGCATAAGATTAATTTCTAATGTATATAAGATGAACTCGATTGATGATGAGATAAAGTTTATCGCTTCAACCAAAATCGCAGAAGGATAGTAATGGTAGAGAAACGCTATAAAAATAGCTGCTTGCATACAAAACTTGAACACAAGCTTGGCGAAGAGAAGCTTAAATATCGATATCCGTATCGCAAGCATGTACAAACATATAATTGCATACATTTGGGCTATCGATGTAATTTCGTCGGCTACGGAACAAATACAAATCACGACTATTAGAGTCTATATTCTGGGTTCGCGTGTTCGGTGTTGGTTCCTAATAAAAATCAATCTAAGCAGACTCTCGTGCATTTGCGGATTCAAAAGTGTGACGATTAATTGAAAATATCGATCATTAGAAATGTTGGTTGCCTTGTTCCACATCAACGGCTCGAACAACCCCATGAGTTGATCCTTGTAGTTTTTAGTAAAATTTATAATTTTTTTAAAGATTTTTATGTTGTGTCATAGTACAGTTCTGGTACGGGAAGTTGGATATCAACAAGGGGCAAATGACTCTAAACTCTAGACAATCTCATACTAAAAAACTCATTTCATTCCAAAATAATCTTCTCTAATCTCATTTAATCCCAACTAGTCTAGATAAGTTTGGGTAATTTTAAGGTAATCCAACCTAGTTTTGCTTTGTTTGAAGTGTAACTGTCATTCGAGCTCGCAAACAGAGATGCCATTTATACAGATTTTTACATGCTCATACAGAACAGACATCCAAGCTAGTACAAACTTTTCCAAAATTTTATTTAATTGGAGAATACAGATAAATACAGGTTTTTATATACAAAACAATACAGATTTTCTATGAAAATATCTGGCATCTCTGTTCGCAAAAAGTGTATGACAAGTTAACAAAGAGTTGACCTGCATCAGACCCTGTCAGCTTGAAGCGAAGTCAATCTTTAGTTGAACAACGCCATCGCACGGCATCACATTCAATATATCATGTCAATTGTATAGGTGCGCAGTGCTGCTAATTTGGCGCGCACGAATTCTATATTTCCTTCCTCTCCCTCTATGTATTTTCAGGATTTTTGTATGGGACCATAACCTTTAATTAGAATCTTGGTTAGTCCGCATTCGAGATATCGAAGGAAGTTCACGAATATCACATGAAGCGGAGCAAAAGGAATGGGAGAATAGCGAATTTGCAGGACACATCTAGAAAGAGAATGAACATATTCTGCCTGTGCTGTTTCGACAGCTACTAGAATCCAGTCAAGTTTCTGCCGGCTACCGCAGTTCTTTACAAGCGGGTAACATTGCATGCAAGTACACTGTATTATAATTTAATTCAACCCGAAATCGACCCTGTCTTCGAGAAATTGACAAACCAATCCGAGTAGCATGACAGCTAGAAAAGTCAAAACAGAACCTTTCACAATAAGCCGGTATATTAATTGTTTTTGGGACCATAAAAGTTTGTAATCCCTTATTTTACCTAGTTTAAGGAAAAAAGGTGAATGATTTCATTGCCATGAAGGCTATTATTCAGCGTGTTACAGCAGCAAAAGTAACAGGTGAATAAGTAGGTGTTTAGTTGTAATCTAAGAGAATTCAATTGCAAAATTCGTTGCGAAATATGATTACCAAATTTTGCAATTGATTTCTGATGGATTTGTGTCCATTCAGAAGTTGTAGCATCGTCAATTACTTAGATTTTATATATTTGTAAAGGAAGTGATGGAGCCCTCAACGGGAAATTGAGCTGATATCAAATGAAAATCGGATTTACCAAAGTAAACAAATCGAGCATCTCTCTCACGGATAAGTGCTTTTAAATCGTAATTTTTTTCCTAAAAATTCGAATTCTGCAAAAATCTCAATCTGAAGTAATACAAAGAACTAAAGGGCGAAACTGTTTATTTGTTTACGTATGTTTCGCCCTTCGTGTTCCATGTCAACAAGAAGGGGCGATTCTTCAACTGCTAGAAAGAAAGGGCGAAACTATTTATTTTCGTTATTTTATATGGTTTCCGAACTTTTTACTACTGGAAATAGTAAATGAGACCATAGAATTACCCGCAGATTTGTCTCAGTCACGAATATCAACTAATTTCACGAAAAAATGCGCGAGGGCGTAACTTCATAATTCACACGGGGAGCATAGAAGTAAACAAATCGAAAAAGGGGTGATTTTTGAGTTGTAAATGTTGCAAAAAAAAGCCCATTGGTCGGCTCTACAACATGAAAGCAATGGTTGATATCACCTTGTAGATAGAAATGTGGTATTAGTTTTATGTAATTTTTACAAGATCCGATCCTATAACCTTTCTATATGTTGGTATCGAATTATAGTATCATTCAGGGGTTTCCAATTACTGCTTACCGTTTTGTTTTTTGTACACACGAATAACAGTTACAATATATCAGTAAAGTTCAACGCTTATTAACAAGTATGTCATTGTTGGAAAATAGTAAATACAAATCTATTGTTGAAATTCTTTTTAATGCCCCGTTTACACTTCTGCTGGCTGCCAGCATGCTGGTGTCAGTGTACTGCCCTCTTAGGAAAAAACGTTCAACTGTGGTCCAATGATCCAAAGTATTAGACCAACGAAGGACACCGTTGAACGTTTTTTTCATAAGAGGGCAGTACACTGACACCAGCATGCTGCCAGCAGAAGTGTAAACGGGGCATAAATCTGATGCATACTGTTCACTTTGACCATTGCAGTCGGCGAGGAACTCATTAGCTCAATTGGCAAGGGACTGTGCGTGCTCGTTGGAATCTCGAACGAGGATAATGCTAACGACGTAGATTGGCTGTAAGTATCTATTCAAAGATAACAGAGTTTACAGAGTGTTTTTGAATATACTGAATTGGTTTCGAAAGCTATTCTGAGCAATTCAATGTTATCGACTTCAATCAGCGGAAAACATTGAATGAAGAAATGTTGATAACCGAAATAGTTGAAATGAAAAAAATGCGAAAAAAATGTTACAGAGACGGGAATTAATCGTGCAGCACTTCCTATCCGAAGAAATTGTTTTGCTAATTGAACTACTCTAAACGAGAAACAACTCAGATAAGAACCTAATTGAGCAGAACTTCCGCACGTATTTAGCTTTGTACGATTGCTACGCAATTCAATTCTGAAACTCACTTTGTAACCTCTAAACGACTACTAACTGAAAACGACCAGCATGTCATAAACTTATTTACGTTCGGAACTTCATCGGTAACTCGATTCAACCAAAGTGTCTCAAGTAGAGATAACTTTACGTCTGTTTAGCGGGTTACGTTGAACTGCTGAGTGGCGTGTCAGTTCAACATGAACTGTTATGCACTGATGAATAGAAAACAAAACAGTCATTAGTTCCTGACCACTATGCTACTAAACAGGTTTTTTTTTGCAAAATTGTTTATATATATATATATATATATATATATATATATATATATATATATATATATATATATATATATATATATATATATATATATATATATATATATATATATATATATATATATATATATATATATATATATATATATATATATATATATATCTATCCATTGTTTTTCTGCAACTGAATAGTAGTATTTCTAAATTCTGTCCATTTATTATAGTGCCAAAAAGTTGCTCAACATTCGACTTTTCGAAGACCCTACCGGGAAACGGTGGTCTCAAAGCGTCCTGGACCAGCAGCTGGAGATTCTCTGTATCAGCCAGTTCACACTGTACAACCGGATGAAGGGAAACAAACCGGATTTCAGCAGGGCGATGCAAGGTGCGGAAGCACAATGTTTGTACAGTACTCTGCTGCAGAAATTAGCGGCACAGTACGAGCAGACTAAGATTAAGGATGGTAAATTCGGTGCACTGATGCAGGTGCATATTGAGAATGATGGTCCCGTAACGATTGAAATCGAATCTCCACCCCAAAGCCAACAGGAACTGGAAAAACTGAAAAGAGCGACAGCGCATAAAGCTAGAAGTAAAGGTGGGCCAATGGCAGAATCGACGAAGGAAGGTGAAGGACAGTAAACTAGAAATTTTCGAAGAAAGACAAAATATTAATTATGTTATATCGTTTATTTAAACCCGGCTTTAAGAAATATGGACTGATGGGATTTGCTTTTATTTTCCTTAAAAGAACTGCCATTTTTTCAGATTTCGTATAAATATCGCCCCTATTCTGTGCCACGATCCAATCGGAATATTTCGATCGAATGTAAAATTAGCATTTTGTAATTCGATCGAGGTGATGCTTTTGTATGGAAAACTCGAACTCGATCGAAACACGGAATGCAAAATTTCAGCATACCAGCTTGATGCAAAGCTCCATTTGGATTGAATTGTGGAACTGAATTCTGAAACTGAATTTTGGATTTGAAATCAGAACCTAAATTTAATTTAAGGTTTAGAATTTAGTTTCAGAATACAGGTTTAAAAGCTAGAGTGAAGGCTCTGGAATTGAATCCTAATTCTAAATTCAGGAACTAGATTTTTGGAATCGGTTTCTGGAACAGATTTTGGAACTGAATTTAGAACTTTACTCTATGTAAGCATCCATAATTTTGTGTCAATAATTCAAATTCGGGATTCTGACACAATATTGAAGAACTGAATTCTGGACTTGGAACAACATTTCAGATCTGAACTCCGAATCAGTATTATGGAACTGACTTCTGAACCATAGTTTATCTCCTGAATTCACTTTCAGCATTTACTTCCTAAATTCAGTTTCAGTATTCATTTCCAGAATTTAGGCCTAGAATAACAACCTGCAAGCTGGAATTGAATTCGGAACTTGGGTTCTGGAATTAGATTTTGGAACTGAGTTCAGTTCCTTAATTCAGGTTCGGAATCCCAGCTTAGAATTCAGGTTCAGAATTTAAGCTTAGATTCTGAAAATGGGCCCAACTCAATAAACTCTGTAACTGAATTTATGAAATGAATTTTTAACGAAGATTTCGAATTTTAGTGTCAGGTCTAGTTCCTGAGTCTCCAGAATTCAAGTTCTGGTGCAGATAAAAAAAATAGTAGCAAAAAGTATTCAAATTCGACTGTTTCGACTCCCGTTTTCCGTTTTCGTCGTCGCTGAGGATGTAAACTTAAAAAACAGAAAAACGATATCATTGTTTGTGGTATTGTTTAACGCTCATTTGTTCAGTTATTTGTGATGTAGAATATGTTTCACTGCCATAATTTAGTATAGATGCCCGTTACAATTCTGGAAGCGAAGCAGTAATAGTTGCAAAATTCACATACCTAACTGTAATCAGACCCTATCAGCTTGGAGCGAAATCAATCTTCAGTTCAGCAACGCCATCGCACGGCATCACATTCAACATATCATGTCAATTGTATGGGCGGGCAGTGCTGCAATTTTGGCGCGCACGAATTTGACATTTCGCTCCCCTACTTCTATGTACGAGATTCGATGCGGACTCACCTGAGGGCGCCATGCTCGCAAAAAAGGCGGGTGGGTAATGTCAGAGACATAACTGGATGTCGTGAATACGAAAACAACTGACATGTTCCTTAACACTTCCGAATATCAATTAGTTGATCAATTGTATGAATTATGCAAGCATTCCCCTTTGCACATTTTTCGCAAAAACAAAGAAGGCTTCACTTTTTGTTGAGATGCTTGTTTCTATCTGATTTCGTTTGTAGTTTTTGCACTAATGGGCGGTCCTAACGGCTATAAAAATAGCCGCATTCAGAATTTTAATGTTGATTATTTCATTTCAGATTTGCATAATTTATTGAAACAAACTATCAATATGCTGAAGGGACTCGTTTCTAGCATTCAGAAAGGTCAAATTGCGTAATTTTCTACGACATTAAACTCTGGAACATTTTTCATAAAAACAAAGAAGGCTTCACTTGATCTCGATTACTGTGAATTTCACACAGCGAAAAGTGCACAAATCTAAGCAAACTGTTCTTGATTCGCAGTAAACTTAGGATATTTCCCTACGATTTGCGAACATCAAATCCTAATAGTTCTTTAGAAAACTTTTAGAGCCATTAGAGCGGCTGATTTTGTGCAATGCTCTCCACCGTTGTTTTTTCACCAATGCTAATGACTGGCAGCTGTGACGTAATCGCTCTTGTCGAAAGCGAAACTAATTGTGCAGACGACACAAAACACATCTGCTCGCAGTGGCGATAGAATCCAAACTGATTGAATTTTTGTTAAGAGATTTCCTTTTATGTGATTTCGTTTGTAGTTTTTGCACTAATGGGCGGTCCTAACGGCTATAAAAATAGCCGCATTCAGAATTTTAATGTCGATTATTTCATTTCGGATTTGCATAATTCATTGAAAGAAACTATCAATATGTTGTAGGGATTCGTTTCTAGCATTCACAAGGACCAAATTGAGGAACTCACTGCGATATTCACCACTTTTCGGAACATTTTTCCCGGACGATTTGTTGTACAGCAGCAGATATTTTGTTCTCTTCCTTAGAACGCGTTATGATTGGCTGGTGTTGACACGGATCAAATGAGACAGGTTTTTCAATAGTGTACTATTGAAATACTTCAATGCTTTTGCTATACACGTTTAAGTTGAATAATTTCGATTCTATTGGTAGTTAGATTATATAAATCCTTCCACAGATCACTGAGCTATGAGCTTTCAAAATACGAGAAAGGCAAACGCGCCTTATGAATTATCCTCTTTGATACTCGTTTATACCAAACATTTCAGAAAAGTTTAATTTTGAATTATTTGAGACTATGTCACAAAACTGAAAATTTTATCATAAAATTGTGATCATATTTCCGATGGCATGTCGCAAGAATTATGTTGATTCATTAGATACAACAATAGATATTCACGATCAAAAACTTATCACTCTCTCAGAGGGTAAATTTTGAAAAGGCACCCCATAGTAAAGTAAGTCGTATTCACGACAAAAACTGACACGCTCCCATCACTTTTCCGAATATCAGTTAGTTGATTGATTGTATGAATTGTGCAAGCTTTCCTCTTTTTCACTAATAGAATTTGAAGCGATACACCTACATTAAAGTACAGATTAGTTACATTAAACAGCTACTATTCTACAACTATATATTCCAAACTTGAAACAAATCCTTTTTAATTTGCTAATATAGGAAGCTAGGTACAACAAATTTGTAGTTTATTTTTATTGAAGCTATGAAGTTCGAAGATATCTGATTCTTCTCGAAATTTCAGTACGAGACAATTGCAATGGCCTGGTCTAAAACGTATCTACGATCTTCGGTATGCAAGAGTGATTCTGATAATAATAATAATAAGGATAATAATAATAATAATAATAATAATAATAATGATAATACAGATTAATCTGTATATATGGCAACCCTGTTTCGCAAGGCATATTTTCACACGACCCCATACTAGTATAAAGATGTGTTCAACATTCGCTTTCGCATTGCCGTTCGTAATTGAATGTGTTAGTAATGGTACAAATCTGCTTTTCTACCTGTTTTCGGAGCCATCGTTCTGACGGTGTCTCGTACGTACAGAGTGGCTGCTTTAACTTAAATGACGCTATTTCTCACATCACATTTCCTTTTATACGTGCTAGTGGTAGCGGTGGATGGACGTCCCCTTTGTTAGAATTCCTTTCCTATACGCAGAACGGGAAACAGTGAAACGATATAAAAGAGAGAGTTAGCAGAGCGGCAGCCAGTAGCAGTACTGAATTGGTCGTCGAGCTGTTAACTGCGTATTGTGGAATTTTTACGCAGAAACACGCACACAGGAGGAACAGTTAAGGGCAAGGCAAAGTCCCGCTTAAACCGTGCTGGTCTGAAGTGCCCAGTTGGCGGCAGAATCCATCGTTTGCCTCGGAAGGGGAACTACGCCGAGCGTGTCAGTGCTGGTGCATCGGTCGGTCTATCTGGCGGCAGTGATGGAGTACTTGGTTGCCGAAGTGTTGGAATTGGCCGATAACGCTGCCCATGACAACGAAAACGAAAATCATCCCTCGCCATCTGCAGCTGGCCATCCGTTGAAAACCCCGTCCTTTTCAGGATGCCCACATCACTGTGATAAAGAAATATTTAGAATTGCTTTAAGTTTAGCCAGTTCTGATACGCCTGAAAAGTAGAATGCGCAAATCAAGTGGAAACATTTGTTCTAACAATTTTTGTTTTCGGCCGCATACTAAAGTAATCGCGACAAAAATACATATTGATCTGTGGCAACTCTGTTTCGCACGGCATATTTGTAAACTAGTATAAAGATGTGTTCAAAATCATCACTTTCGCTTTCGCATTGCCGTTCGTAATTGAATGTGTTAGTGACGGTGCAAATTATTTTAACTCCCATCTTGATGAATCTTTTGGTAGGAAATATTGAGATCTGAGATGGTTCTCGTGTGTGTCTTGCTTCGGCATTGGGCCTTGCTGGACTTTTTGGCTGCCTTTTTCGGTGTCATTGTGCTAACAGTGTCTCGTGCATTCATATCGGGAAACAATGAGACGACAGGTCCTCGATGTTGCTGTCGCGTGTCTTGTTTCGGGAAGAGTTGCTCAGCAAATGGTAGGAAAAATGAACCATTCAACTTTTATATGGATGCTCTTGTATAGATACAGACATCTCGCGTTATGATTGGCTGGTGCTGTCATGGGTTAAATCAAACAGGGTTTTCAATAGTGTACTATTGAAAAACTTCAATATTGTTGTAATACACGTTCAAGTTGAAGATTTTCGATTCTATTGGTAGTTAGATTATATAAATCCTTCTACAGATCACTGAGCTATGAGCTTTCAAAATACGAGAAAGGCAAACGCGCCTTATGAATTATCTTCTTTGATACTCGTTTATACCAAACATTTCAGAAAAGTTTAATTGTGAACTATTTAAGAATATGTCACACAACTGAAAGTTTTATCATAAAATTGTGATCATATTTCCGATGGCATGTAGCAAGAATTATGTTGATTCGTTAGATATAACAGGAGATATTCACGATCAAAAACTTATCACTCTCTCAGAGGGTAAATTTTGAAAAGGCGCCCCATAGTAAAGTAAGTCGTATTCACGACAAAAGAATGTTGCCAATGATTTGTTCGGGAAATGTGAGAGCTGGATGTCTTGGTAATATGATGCTTTTGCTGTAATGTAGGTGCTGAATAAATCAAGACTCAGAAGAGAGTTTCACTCTCAACAGAGAAAGAATAAGTTTGCTTGCTATGTACCGAGAGAGTTCAGAAATATAATCCATTTGATTATCTTACTTGAGTTTCACCTAGCGTTGTTAGTATTTGGAGTTATTACACTAACTAATAGGTAAGGTTATTGATATTCGAATATGGGAAAGAAGCATATCGCTTTTATTCGTGTTCACGTCTCCCAGTTATGACTCTGACATTACCCACCCAAAGCAAAGCAAAGCCTTGGTATTACATCCCTGTAGTGGAATTTGATCTTCTGTCTCAACAGACTTCGCAGCCGATTCAGAGTGTACAGAACCATTGCATGGCTGGTGTTACGATCCTACTGACACTACGAATCCTTCAAGGTCGGGGCTCGAACATACGACAACTGGTTTGTAAGACCAGTGCCCTATGCATTAAACCGCCAACCCGGGAATTTCATTACCCACCCGCCTTTTTGAAAGATCAATAAACACATCAGAGGATTATCGATCACTCGTTCCCACTATTTTTAGTTTTGGTTCACCAAGTGTGGGTACCACAACATTGTACTTGGCCCATAAATTGATTTTGTTGTTTTTCTTGATGTGGAACACATCTTTATTTTCTATATAGGAGTGCAAATCAGAAACTCAAGAAAAAATAAACGTAGAAATGTGGTCAGGTTTTAAACACTTACAGCTTAGTCTATTTTGTATCAATTATTAATATTATTTCATCATTTGATTGGAAATATTTTTAAGTTTCGATTTGAATGTATCAATCCACGTATTTTCAATTACATATGGCTGAAATTTTGATTAGTAGCGAGCAGTGTGCTATTTGTCTGTGAAAATTTTCCGGCATACCGGATTTCCCTGCCATAGACGACGGTTTTGAAGGAGTAAGCGATATATCGAAGGGAAAGCATCGCTCTGATTGGTCAATCAATGCAAAAACGAACCGAAGCACGCGAATCTATAAATAGAAGCGGAATTATAGCTAACGTTTCAGTCCTACGCGTAGCATGCTAGAGGCAAAAAGTGCACTAAAACGATTTGTAGCTTTAATTGGTATGTTTGTGTCATGCAAGCTCGGATGAAATTCCATGTTATGTCGTTTTGTCTGAGAAATTGACACCTACCCAGCGTAAATGTTGAGTACTTAAGATTTATTTATAATTTATATAAGATGAACTCGATTGATAATGAGAAAACGTTTATCGCTTCAACCGAAATCGCAGAATGGTAGAGAAACTTAACGCTATGAAAATAACTGCTTGCATACAACTTGAACACAAGCTTGACGAAGAGAGACTTGATTATCAAAATCGTATCGCAAGTATGTTCCTTTGTACAATTGCATACATTTGGGATATTGGTGTAATTTCGTCGGTTATAAAACAAGCAATGTTCGGTGTTGGTTCCTAATCAAGATCGATATAAGCAGACCCACGTGCAATTGCGATCAGCTGAGCCTTCAAACGACGATGCACTGCGATGAGCACCCCGCCTTCGATAGTTTTAGAGTTACTACCGTGGGTAAAAAGTTGTAAAACTTTTAAATTATACAGGGTCCGCCATGTAACTTTTTTAAAACATGCAATAAAACACAAACGGTTCATCCGATTTCATAATTTATTTTTTCATATTAAAGTACAATCCTTCCGGTTAATTGTGGAATATAATTGCATTCAAATGTCTGCCTCGGCTGGCCTTGCAGTACGCCATACGGTCGGTCCAGTTTTTTAGTACATTTTCGATTGTATGCAGCTTTATTTCAGCTATGGTTGCACGAATGTTATCCTTCAAGTCTTGAATTGTATCTGGCTTGTCCACATAACACTTATCTCTGACAGCCCCCCAAAGATAATAGTCTAATGGCGTCGAATCACAGCTCCGAGGCGGCCAAACGACATCCGAATTTCGACTGATAATTCGATCATTGAAGACTGTGCGCAGAAGATCGATCGTAGCGTTGGCTGTGTAGAACGGAGCGCCGTCTTGTTGGAACCAAATGGTGTCCAAGTCTTACTCTTCAAGTAACGGGAAGAACCAATCGCTAATCGCAAAATAGCCCAATGATGCCGACAGACCAAAATCCGCACCAAACAGTCACTCTCTGAGGATGCATCGACTTCTCCATGATAAGGGGCGGGTTTTTCGTCTCCCAGATGCGACAATTTTATTTGTTAACATACCCGCCGAGATGAAAATGTGCCAACATCCGAGAAGATGATTTTTTCGCTAAAATCGGCGTCTTCTTCAAGTTGATTTTCAAAGTGAAGCTGCACTATTTTCACACGTTTCTAAAGCGTATACACAACCAGTTTCGTTCAGCGGAAGGATAAAACTAAGTTTCTGTCAAATCAGAAGTGATATTAAGGTTACCAATGTCGAAATAACCGCTAGTTCAAAAAAAATAGTTAGGTGGACCATTATCCGTCGAAAATTTTTTTTCTAGGTTGTCTAGTATGTCACGTCGAAATATTCATTAGTGTTTTCGAACCCAGGCGGGCGGTGTGAAAGGCATCGACTTACCCATCACGCTATACCCGTCCCCCTTGGCTTCTTATTCTTCCTTTTGACTCACCCTTATCGTCATCTTCGCCCAGTTGTTAATGTTTAAAAACAATCAATTAAGCATACTTCTACTGTTGAATTTTTTCCTTTCTCATATAGAAAGGCTATGCAATCGCTGTGAAAACCGACTTTACAACCCAGGCCCGGAGGGCGAGTGTCATATACCATTCGACTCAGTTCGTCGAGATCACAAAATGTGTGTGTGTGTGTGTGTGTGTGTGTGTGTGTGTGTGTGTGTGTGTGTGTGTGTGTGTGTGTGTGTGTGTGTGTGTGTGTGTGTGTGTGTGTGTGTGTGTGTGTGTGTGTGTGTGTGTGTGTGACAAATAATATCACTCAATTTTCTCAGAGATTTCTGAACCGATTTTCACGAACTTAGATTCAAATGAAAGACCTAATGGCCTCATACAATTTCCTTGAATTTCATTTGGATCCGACTTCCGGTTCCGGAATTACAAGGAAATATGTGCAAATTTATTGAAAAATGCGCACTCAATTTTCTCCGAAAATTCACGATTTTCACGAACTGAGAAGCAAATGAAAGATCTTGAAATTCTATAAAAAGTGTTCTATAAAAAGTTTCTCCCATATTTCCGGAAATTTTCGGATCCCGGCTCGAAAAAAGGAGTCCTTTTTTGACGCTATCCATGAAGCAATCCATTTTTCCAACTCTTCGAAGGATTAAAAATGTTGATCTGCCAGGCCGTGTGCCATCGAACGGAATAGGTGGAAGTCAGAATGGGCGACATCTGGGGAATACGGCGTGTGGGGCAAGGCTTTCCATTTCAGCGTTTCCAGGTACTTTTTGACCACTTCTGCGACGTGAGGCCAAGCATTGTCGTGTTGGAGGATAACTTTGCCATGTCGCTCTTGATACTGTGGCCGCTTTTCTTTTAGCGCGCGACTAAGGCGCATCAGTTGCGTTCGGTAACGATCTCCTGTGATGGTTTCACCCGGTTTTATGAGCTCGTAGTAAAATGTTTTTCATCCTCGAAGGTTTTTTCTCTTCCATCATAATGTTTGTCTTCGACATCGAAATCACCATTTTTAAAACGTTGAAACCACTCCCGACATGTTCCTTTACTCAGAGCAGCATCACCGTAAGTTTCTGAAAACATTCGATGCGCTTCAGTTGCATTTTTTCGAATTGTAACAGAACAGTAAAACTTCCCGCAAATGGCGAGAATTGGGCACATAAACAGACAATTTCGAGCGTGAATAATACGAAAACAAGAACAACTGTCACTGAAACGGCGATGACAATTCGTTAGGCACTGCACACACTCACTTTAAAGGCATTATCATCTATGTATTTTAACCAGCTCCAGCCGGCACAGCCACCTATCGGAAAACGGCGGAAGCAAAGTTGTACACCTGATATTATTATTTAAATTGTAAATTTTTGAAACAACAGTGAAACATTATCTGAAAATTTTCATTTTCACAGGTGAGCTAAAATCATAAATTTAATTAACTTCTTTTCAGATTTTCTCTACACTTTCATCATTGCTCGCGTACCTTGCAAAGATTTGAATTTTTTTTTTTGAATTTTGAATTTATGAACAAAGTATTAAAGATGTCCCAGAAAGTATGGACGCAACCAAAAATCGCTGTCATTTCAAATTGGTTCAGAATCTATCAATTTTTATGGCTGCGTCCTGTTGTTTACACTCTTCTCTAACCACTTGTGCAGTTGTTTAACCGTTTTCATTAGTTTGTTTCGAAATGCGTGGACTTTCAGCAGAACAACGTCGAAAAATTGTGTACAAATGGTGCACAGAACGCGGACTGTCACTTAGAAAGATAGCAAAAATGGAAGGAGTAAGTGTAAAAGCCGTGCGAAAAGCAATCAGGAAGTTGGGTGAGGATAACACCTTTGAGGATAAACCGAAAACGGGTCGAAAAAAAGGTCCTGCTAACCCTCAGTTGGATAAACGTATACTGAAGGCGTTCGAGGAAAAAAAGGAGGTTTCAGTTCGGGATGTGGCCAAATAAGTGGGCACTTCGAAGTCAAATGTTCTTCGTGCTAAGGAACGTTTCAATCTTCGAACCTATAAGAAGCAGGAACAACCAAAACGTAGTCCGAAACAAGAAGCATCGATCAGGCCGAGGGTTCGAAAGCTGTACAATACGATTCTTGCTGGTAATTTGAACTGCATAATCATGGACGACGAAACCTACGTGAAACTCGATTACAAATCCTTGCCGGGACCACAATATTATACGGTGAGAGAAGGGCAAATGTTAAACCAGTCCGAGACATCGATTGAAGTAGAAAATTTTGGTAAGAAAGCTATGGTCTGGCAAGCAATTTGTAGCTGCGGTAAGATTTCGAAGCCCTTCGTCACCACTGCTTCAATGAACAGCCAAATATACATCAAGGAATGTTTACAAAAACGACTTCGAAGCCACAAGGATCCTGTTGTCTTTTGGCCAGATCTTGCTTCTTGCCACTACTCGAAATCAACGGTAGATTGGTATACTACCAAAAATGTCACTTTCGTCCCAAAAGACATGAATCCACCAAATTGCCCACAACTTCGACCAATCGAGGAATTTTGGGCATTAACGAAGGCACATCTTAGGAAACATGTCTCGGCAGCCGAAACCATTCAACAGTTCGAGAAAGATTGGAAAAAAGTGTCAAAACTTGTCGCCAAGAAGTCTGTACGGAATTTAATGATGAACGTTCGCAATAGTCTACAATGGCTAAGTAGCAAATGTTGAGAATAATATTCTGTTGTTGTAGTCTAATATTATCAGTATATCGAATAAAATTTGAATATCTAACACTTGTGAATTATTTACAGCGAAATCAAAGTGCGTCCATACTTTCTGGGACAGTCTTTACGTCTCGTAGTCATCGTTACGTCTTCGTAGTTGAATATCCAAAACCTGGAACGGATATCGCACATTCCAATTCTCCGAGAGAGCGATAATGTTGAAGCAATCATTCGAGCAAGCCGTATTCACAACTTGCGAGTGGAACTGAGAGGAATATTCACCCTTTTAAAGGGCTCTCCGCATTTGGCTGATCCGACCGATCCGAGCTCTCTGGCGTTGACTTTTTTTCGGCTTCGGCTATGGTTGAGCTGCACATGCACACACGTTCGAACGCTTACAAAACCCATGCTCCACAAGTTCTTTTCGCTCTTGCTCTCTCGTTTACATTCTTTCTGTACGGGCCGTCGCTACGATGCGAAAAACTCGGTAAGGAATATCGTTACCAAAGATATGAATTTTATGACGGGCCCGTCGTATCTATGCATGCGCACACCGGTAGCTCAGCCATAGCCGAAGCAGAAAAAAGTTGATGCCGGAGAACTCGGATCGGTCGGATCGGCCAAATGCGGAGAGCCCTTTATTCTGAATAACGACGTATTGGTTTTTCGATCGAATGTGATTCCTAGCTACCTTTTATTTTGCTAGAGTTATTGGGAATACAAATACGATCGAAAAATCAATACAATCAATTCATAATAAGGGTGATTATGTCGTTTTCGCTTCATGCCAAACCTAACCCAGTTTCCACCCTAACTGCTTTGTTTGATGCTAGTTTCAACATTGTTGAACTGAAAATCGAGTCAGTTTCGAACCTGGTTTTCATATCAGGCTTGCTCAGATCCCCGTTGCGAAGTCCGGAACCAACACAGTTTCGTTAGAAGTGTTTGTTTGATGAAACTACTCTGGGTCAGTTTCAGTTTTCTCAAGCGGAAACGACATTAATTTTCGTCATTTTTGTCTATTTTAAATCGGTTGCTTTGATCGCGTCAACACAACAAATTCGTTATTTCTAGTAAATAGTACATCAAGAGTTTCTACTCCAATTATTCGCCGATGTGATGTGGTTGGTGATGTGATATTGCATGATTTCCATTCCATTGATATATTTGATTGATTTTTAATAGCTCATATTTAGATATAGATAAATTCTTGCTAAACAGGTTAGTGTTACTCACGTCAGCCTAAAATATATGTATTTTGTTTCGTCCATAGATATCTTTCTTCGCTGGTAAATAGCTCAATTCCAAAGCAATTCCTACGGGAGCAGAGAAACGAAATCCGTTTTATCAGAGTATAATAGAGTATGAAACCTTTCGATTTGCTGTCCTTCACTTATTGTTCGGTGTTTTAAAACTGGACTGTGTTTTTTTTTGTTGTTGCTATTTTGGTTTTGTAAATCGTTTGAAAATGAGATTTCTGTGTGGTTTGTGTTTTGGGCATCGAAAAAAGTTAAACAAGTTAAAACTATGTGTGCTATTTTCCGTGTAAGTGGCTAGTGTCGTCTGTAACGTGTAGAATGTTTCTGCACTAATTTGTGTTGAATTTGATTTGTGTTTCGATAAACTGTTATTTTTTCTAACTAGTTTCTTTTTTTTGCATTGATTCAGGTGGTTGAGTTGCATAGAACACCCGTTAAACGATTTTTAGCGGTGTTTTAGTTGTTGATATTGGACTAAACTGCTTCACGTATTTCATTGTTGTTTATCCTTATATACTTGTATTTAAGTTGAAATCATGCGTTCGCGTTCGGCTCTAGCATCTCTACAAGATACAGTCTATTGCTAATCTACTTTGATATTTAAACACTAACTAAAGTACATTACACATCAGTCCAATGTGCTGCCATAAAAACTTGCCTACAACTTAATTGAGAAATGGCAATTCGTATTAAACATTTATTAAGTAAACTACTACTGAGTTTGCGATTATTGCTCTTAAAAGTTGCTTGCAAAATATAATCTGTCATCTAGCGTACAAAGTCATAGTGAAAAAGAAAACATTGATGAGTTACATTCTTTTGCACGCATTCCGGAAGCCAATTTCCACCTGATTCGAGCTGTACGAATAACTCGAAAATGGTGAAGGACGGCTTCAACGTTAAAATAATAAATATATATCTATTCTTTAAAAAATAACTGACGATATGGCTTTTTATCTAACCTCTCTGTTTCTCTCTCTTTCTTTCTCTGGAATCGAATGTGTTCAATTCAATGTAAATAAAAACAACGTTCCGCCGGGACCGCCAGAATCGCTGACCTGGCTGAGGAATGTTTCTGTTTCCGTCACAATCCGTCTATAGAACATTCACAATGGAAATTCAACATCAATATATATCAATACGAAATGTTCGCGTCTTTTGAGGCCATTGTTGCAAAAAGTGGTGTTCGTGTTGTCTTGGTTTTATTTTGTTTCGCCTGAACGAAGGGAATGCAGGTGTTTTCTTTTATTTGTTATGTGTTATGATATTCGTTTTTCGTTTACCGAATAAAACAAAACAAAAATATAGGCGTGAATCAAAACCGATTCGAGAAGCTGATTTGATCAGCATTAAGTAAGTGAATTGGACCCTTTGGGAATTTCCGTTTCCCTACGAATGTTTGATTTGATAAAAAGGTTTGATTGATTCCTTGCTGCGAAGGAGAATCGACTAATGCACCTATCAAAAATAGTACGTGAAAAAACTTTAAAAGTGTATAAAAAAATCTGAGTGCTCGTAGGAGTGTAGAAAATGGGGAGGCCATCGATGAAGATACGTTCTTTGTTTTGTGTGTCTAATGAGTTTCCATGGCCCGAGTCTGGTGCATCAGAGTTCTGTGCTCGTAGGCCAATTTAACAGCAAACCATTAACTTTTAGCGTGTTCAATTTCTTATAACAATATCACAATTTGTTGATTAACTTATTGCATATTACTGCTGTTCGATTCCATCCTACACCCAGACTCCATGTGGGTTTTTGCTAGTCGGTACCGCATTCTCCAGCTGCCTTGGGGATCCAATCATCCGTCGTGTGCTGCCAGGTTTCACCGTACCCACTGTTGAATAAGGAAGAACATGAAATTCCGCTTGATCGTAGATCGTATTGAACTAGGGAAACTCACCTTCCAGCAGATGCCGTACCTCGTCGGCTGGTGCCACCGCCGCCAGACTTTGCAGGTTGACCTCCTTCATCTCGTGCACCAACTGCTCGACCTGTTTCTTCTTCTCCGCGATGTTGCTCTCGATCACCGCCACCTCACTCTTCAGCTTGTCGGTCGCCTTGCTCGCCTGATCGGTGTTCTGAATCGCCAGATCGATCTCCAGTTGAATCCTGTCAACTTCAGACATTAGATGGCGTTCTAATTGGGCACGATTAGTGTCATACTGTCGGCAATACTTGCGCTGCTCGACCTGAATCTCGTCCATCAGCAGTCGAATCTTGTTCTTGCACTGCAACAGCTCCGTCTCGCAGTTGGCCAGCTTCGACCGGAGCAGCGTGATTTCGGATTTCAGTGTCTTCTCCTGCTGCCGGACCAGTTCACCTTCCTCTTCGACGTACTGCAGCGTCTGCAGTTGCTCACTGCTCTGCCGGTAGATCTGGTCGGTTTTGTTGATCTCTTGCGTGATCGCATCCAGCTGATCCTGCTGCTCTCGGCCCTTACTCTCCAGGTACTGGATTTCCGAGTCATACTGCGCGAACGATATAGAAATGAAAAGAGATTTTTTCATTAGTACGGTTTCAATTTTGCATCTAGATGAGGGTTTGAACAGATTTCACTAGAGATGTTTTAGTAGGGTTACCTTATATCCGTGCAGCATCAAAATAGAAAACAAATCAATAATGATAAATATTATAATGATAAAATATCATTTCGGGATCATTGTTACGCTAGGGTACATAACCAATTTCATTAGCTTTACGTTTTCGTCTTAGACTAGTCAGTGCATAACAGTTTATGTTGAACTGTTGTACCTCCTAGCAGTTCTTCAAAAATCGCTAGACAGATGTAAAGTTAAAGCACAGAAAACAGACATCCAAACTAGTACAAACTTTTTCAAAAATCCTGTGTAAAGCACACAAGTAGAAATTCGTTAAAAATTACCGTTGCGTACGATTTTGCACGCATGATTTACCATTGTATGAAAGGGATAACTGGGCTGCTTAAAGCGCCTCTACGGGAGAATTGTTACAGGGCACTCGAAGTGTAACCAATTTCAGACCGCTCGCGCAGCTGACGCACGGGCATCAGCTCTCTAGAAATTTGCTAAATGACAGTTCGGAGTTGTATTGTTTACAAGCACAAGAAAGCATTTTGCCAAAAGTGAACGCGAAAAAAAAATCTTGACTTGAGAGAGCGAAGGAGTTGCTTCGTTTGGCCGAAAGCGGTCAATTTCCGAACATTGTATTTTCTGACGAGAAAATTTTTCCAATTGAGCAATTCGTAAACTCTCAAAACGATAGGGTTTACTTGACCGACCGTTCATACGAGAATTTGAGTCATCGATTGGCCACCAGGAGGCAGCACCCGCAACAGATAATGGTTTGGGCCGCTGTAACCGCAGATGGGCGCTCTCCAATCGTTTTCATCGAGCCTGGCGTCAAGGTAAATGCGACATATTATCGGGAAAGTATTCTGGAGGTTGCTTTGAAGCCGTGGGCAGACAAACATTTCGGTGGCAGACCATGGACGTTTCAGCAGGACTCGGCACCGTCTCACAAAGCTCGAGTGAACCAAGAATGGCTGAAAAACAACGTTCCGAACTTCATCACGTCCACACAATGGCTCTCGAATTCATCAGATGCGAATCCAATGGATTATTCTCTTTGGGCCATTTTGGAGAGCAAAGTCCAAACTAAAAGATACACCAGTCTCGAGGCGCTGAAAAAAGTTATTGTCCGCGAGTGGGCCAAAATACACCTGCAAGTCACATTCGGGCAGCTTGCGATTCGTTTTTCGACTGTCTCAAGGCCATAGTCTAGGCAAAAGGGGGTCATATCGAGCAAAAGTGAATTGATTCTGAATTTTGTATTATTTTTACACATTTTGTACTTTGAATCAAGTAAAAATAATTTTCCAAACTGAATTTATGGCCTTTTTAATTGGTTACACTTCGAGTGCCGGACCCTGTACTTGGTGGTCGCTTTTTAAAACAATCGTTAAATTTCTTACACAAATTGAAATCTCTACTTGGATGTCTGTTCTCTGTGGTTAAAGTTATTGAAATCATCACCCGAGAGCTATTTTTAACAAACATTATTTATTCTTTAAATTATATCAAATCACTTTAAGAGTCATTGAGCAAACGTTAATGATTACGAGGTTATAATCGCATCACTTAAGAAGGTTGTAATCGCATCACTTAAGAACGGATGGACGGATTTACATGATTCTTTTTTTGTTTGATCAGTTTCTATCCCCACCGGGTTCGTACATCAAAAAAGTTAGAAAAATTCACCGGAAAATGGGAAAAATCCATAAAATTGTTTTGTATGGACAATGGAATTTTCCGTTGAAAAAGTCGTCTATGCTTGCTAGATCATCGATAGGTGTTTGGCACGCAACGAGTTGCATAAGTGTTTGCTCGTCGAAGGAAAGAATACTAGATTGTTGAAAAAATTGTTTGGCGCGTAACGAGTTGTTTTGTGTGAAGATTTGCCATGCATACTTGATTCATGTGATTTGTCATTTCGAGCAACGTGCTTAATTGGGTATCAAAATCATTGTTTGCAAAATGACTTTGTGGAATGCATATGACTGTTCTAGATATGCCGATATACTATTCAAGCAGGAGCAAAAGTTCTGATTTGCAATGTGTGCCATGTAATCAGTTAGATGAATAATACTGGTCATCGTTAAACAAATGAAATTACAAAAAAAAACAATGATTCGGTTCCGCTGTTGAAAAAATGAGGACAAACGAAGAGATGTTCCTAGCATTTATCTTACAAATTATGTAGATAGGCGCACATAATAAATGACAATTAAATGCCAATCGGTAGATGATGATTAGCGTATAGATTTGATATTGGCATTTTATGTTGTTCATTTTTATGAATTGGTAAGATAAAGATCAAATTAAAATATAGTGAAGTCTCCCCAAACAATCAAAAGTTTCACAATATATATATATATATATAAATAATCACTGTTTTGCTGCTTCAAAGTAGACGAGGAGTTTTTGGCAACTTGAAGGTACAGAAGAAGTTATGAGCTAATTTTCTAGCTGCGCCGAGCTATAGTTCGTTCAGTTGCGTTTGGTTAATTTTCAACTGTGGATTATGACTTGAAAACGGGTGGCTTAAGATACTATTCATTTACTTTGAAAGTAGCTTAAGACAAATCATTCCCTCTTTCCGAACTTTGGGTTACTTGAACAATTACTAAATGCAAATCGTAAATATCATATCTGGAAGAGATGACTCTTTTTTTTTATTAATTCAACGATATATTTGATAAGACACACTACCTTAGCTCTAAGATACCGAGGGCAGAAGAGATGATTATATAGTTATAAAAGTTAATCACATGGAATGCATCATTTGCATATCATGTAGTCTGATGATACAAAAGAAGAGGAAGTTTTATGCTTACTGGAGAAAGTGATAAATTGATAATAACTTATCTCCAGCGGACTTTTCTCTGCTCCAGGAATATATAACATAAATAGAAAACATGGTATCATTGTTTGTTGTGAAATCTATTGTGCTGATTAATACATTGATCCAAAAGAAAGGACGACAACTGGTATATTTACTTCACATATTCGCTTCGATATAACAGAAGTATTATACATTTTTACTTTTGTATAATATTCATTCTCAGATGTTAACTTATTCTCTAATTGTACTCAGCAAAACGATGTGGTGACTCAACTAATGATATGACTATTGACATGATTATTTGACGGCTTCGGTGTTCATGTACAAGTTACCGTTTTAACTACTGAATGTAAAATTTATCGCTAAATTTTGATTCTTAGATTGATCTTGTGATTGCAATGCTCTGAACATTCATCAATCATGATTATGTAGAATCATCAGATTAGCGAAGAATCATTTTTTGGACAACCAATCTAAAAAAAATTCCTTCCGATAATCTCCAAGGATTTGCCATTAAACTCTTATTCTAATATGTCGACACCATTAGTTGGAAAGAGATCTGCTATCTATGTTTAATGCGTTCGAAGATGACAATTTGTTTGGAAACTAATATGTTGTCTCTGAATTCGTTACAACCGTTCATTGTAGATCAAGTAGTCAGCCACATAATGGAGAGAAACGTTAACGACATTAGGCGTTTGACCACTCTGCCATCCGGAAATATAAATTAAAAAAATATATTTTAGGCGAGACGAAGTTAGTACGTTATATTTGTTGATCTGAGCAGCCGACTGCCGTGAATGAATTCATTTAGAGGTTATCCCATTTATGCTTAGGGCACATAACCGTTTTGTCGTGAATACGACTTACTTCACTATGGGGTGCCTTTTCAAAATTTACCCTCTGAGAGAGTGATAAGTTTTTGATCGTGAATATCAATTGTTGTATCTAACGAATCAACATAATTTTTGCTACATGCCATCGGAAATATGATCACAATTTTATGATAAAATTTTCAGTTTTGTGACATAATCTGAAATAATTCAAAATTATACTTTTCTGTAATGTTTGGTATAAACGAGTATCAAAGAGGATAATTCATAAGGCGCGTTTGCCTTTCTCGTATTTTTATTTTGTATAGAAAAAGCATTGAAGTATGTCAATAGTACACTATTGAAAAACCTGTCTCATTTGACTAATGTCAATCAGAATGCGTTCTGAGGAAGAGAAAAAAAAAATCTGCTGCTGTACAAAAAATCGTTCGAGGAAAATGTTCCGAACAGTGTTTAATATCGTAGTGAGTTCCATAATTTGGTCCTTCTGAAAGGCAGGAATGAATCCCTACAGCATATTGATAGTTTCTTTCAATAAATTATGCAAATCCGAAATGAAATAATCGACATTAAAATTCTGTATGCGGCTATTTTTATAGCCGTTAGTTTGGATTCTATCGCCACTGCGAGCAGATGTGTTTTGTGTCGTCTGCACAGCTAGTTTCGCTTTCGACAAGAGCGATTACGTCACAGCTGCCAGTCATTGGCATTGGTGAAAAAACAACGGTGGAGAGCATTACACAAAATCAGCCGTTCTAATGGCTCTAAAAGTTTTTCTAAAGAACTATTAGGAGTTCGGGGACGGGTAAAGCGTGATGGGTAAGTCGATACCTTTCACGCAGCCCGCCTGGGTTCGATTCCCAACCCCGCACATAGGGTCAGAAAGTTTTTCTGGTCCGAAGAGGCGAATGACCTTAAGGTTAAAACCTCTATAATCGAAACAAAAAAAAAAAAAAAACTATTAGGATTTGTTGTTCGCAAATCGAAGGTAAATATTCTCAGTTTAGTGCAAATCTAGAACAGTTTGGTTAGATTTGTGCACTTTTCGCTGTGTGAAATTCACAGTAATCGATATCAAGTGAAGCCTTCTTAGTTTTTGCGAAAAATGTGAAAAAGGGAAATGCTTGCATAATTCATACAATTGTTCAACTAATTGATATTCGGAAGTGTTAAGGAATATGTCAGTTGTTTTCGTATTCACGACATCCAGTTATGTCTCTGACATAACCCACCCGCCTTTTGAATCTTCTCTACGTTTCGTCTTTGACTCGTCAGCGCAGAGCAGTTCAAATTGAGCTGCTTATTTCAAAACTCGGCAGTTCAATTCAGTTCGTATAGTAAATGGTAAAAGACCTTTTTCGGTACTTTCCGGCATATCAGAGACTCGAGTGATTTGCATATCTTCACATCCTTGCTCTACCTTGAGTACTAGCATTTTATAATTCTGATTTTATTTATTATTCTCAGTTACAATAAAACTATTTTTATTGTTACAAATGATACTTATATTACTATTATTTTTCGTTAGAAATTTCAGGTGGGTAATTACCCACCTTTGGAATTTTTGGGTGGGTAGTACTACCCACCGTACCCACCTCTTTCACCGGCCCTGGTGGTGGAGTAATATAATCAATATAAACAGCTAATAATATTAACACGTACAATTGCACAGAGTGCTATGCAGCTGATTAATATTACTCTATTTAGCTTGAATATCATACACAAAAGTAACAGGAGTGCAAGACTTTGCTACGCCAATTCCAACGCACTATTTAAACGCTGCGCTAAAGGCTGCACCCCTGTTAATTCTATCAATCAAATTAATTTCAAATAGCATTTTATTGGGTTTAATCTTAATAGTACACGAACATCATCATCAGCATCAACAAGCTGGAAGTAAAACAAAGTCTTCTGTCGATATAATCACTATTTGGTGTCGTATATTTTTCTACTAATTTTGCATTGCGAATTGCTTTTGCGCAGTGAAAACTGTTAAACTAACATTATCAATGCGATTACGATCCAAACTGATTATTTTCAATAAACCTTCATCTAGCATTCATTTCCCTTCATCTAGTGTTCATTTTATTACAAATTAAACAATAGGTTGCAAATTCGAACACGTTTTTTTTTATCAAACGAGAACATATGTTGAAACTTCATAAACCGTGCCGTAACGAAACCGGTATTTTCCCCCACTCTGGTTATAAGGACTGTTAAATTAGCATTCCTGAAAGTTACAAAACGACAAAAATCATAGATGTACATGCTCCTTTAATATTCCTGTAGGATTACTGTTGTCCCTAATTTTCATACTCATCGGGATCAACGATATTAGACATAAATAAATCGGCACTCCTGTCTGATCTTGTTCATATATGATTTTCTTCCACAATGCTCATAGCTGATCGGATCGTCTAGTGATTTGATCTTACAGAAATCTGTGCTAATAGTAGCTCAAAATCACTACCGATTTTGTGTGACGGAAGATCAGTATTGATTTCGATCGATGCGATTCAAAGATTACCGATCGACTGTTTTTAGAAGGATTAATTCAGTAGTGATCCTTATTGGGAAAGATCACAGGCGATCATCTTCGCTAATGATTATGGTTTGATGATTTTTTGATCTTGATTTTCCCAGCCCTGATTCAAGAGTATCTTCGAAGTTAACAGTTTCACTGCCTGTAAAGTTCAAGAATTCAACTGCAGCAGGGCCGGTGAAACATGTTAAACCCAGGTGAGTAATTTTTCATACTGCGGAGAACGACCCACTATTTCGAAGTATTTCTCTATTCCAATGGAAATTATATTTATCCCTAAGAAGTGCAGTCGTTTTTTTTAAATAGAATATTGATTCTATAAAACTTTTCATGAAACGCGTAAATTAGAAGTTTGAAGAGTTTTCGGTACTAAGTTTTAAAACAAAATTTCGCATCTACGGTTTAACCTGGTTTCAAAATCACTGCCAATATTTGTTTTCAATTCAAAGTACCAACCTTCAAAGAACATTTAACATCAATAGCACCACGAACAATGAATCTAATTCATTTATAAAAAAATGGAAATAACGAATTCCGTGTGCCGTGTGTTGCTAAAACATTGCTTTTTAAAAGGAAAAAACGCGCAAGCCCAGCTATAGCTTGAGAAGTGTTTACCCCACTAGGATCCATTAAAATGAAGGTATTCTGATTTTGAACATGGCTAAATGAAGCAGTCAACCGGAAAAAATTAAGCAAGTTTTGATGAACGTGATGTATGAACGCCAAATCAAAGTTCGTGAGATTAGATATGCTGAGAACGTTAGCACATGAACTGGAAGTTCTTTTACGATCTTGTACGAAGATCTGAGCATAAAAAAAATCGTCACCAAACGGATCTCGTACACGGCCGCTCATAATCAACAAAAGTCTGCCGCAATAAAATGGAATGCGTTGGTATGGAACAGTGGACGAAACATGAATCCACTATTTTTATCCAAAGTCATACCAGCATTCAGACTGGGAAAGCCATCTGAAAACGTAACAGGTAGCTGAAACAATCATGGCATAAGTTTTTTAGATGTTCGAGGTATAATTAACATCGACTATCTTGAACAATTAATTAAAATTGATTGAGATATAGATGTTCAAAACCAGAGCACTGTTTGTACGGCTCTCAGTATTTTGAATTTGCACATCGGTATAGAAAGTGAAAACGTAGTCATCCGCCCGATTATCTCGATAGCCGTCCCTGTATATCATCTTTTTTTTTGTCATTAACTTTTTCGTTCTACTTTCCCCCGTCTCTTCACCATCTCAATAGCAACTAATTAGATCTCTGTCGTATTTAGACATGCTGTTCCCACATCCCCTTTTTACCTCGTTTTCCACAATATTTACTTCTGTTCCATTCTCTTCAGTAACATCACCATCACCGACAACGGAGAACCGCTCCAGTCGATGACCAGGCTGCGGGCCACCCGCCGAGTCTTCGTACCCTGATGATTTTTCCCGCGGACCCACACGGACTGAATGATGCGGCCAACATAGATATTTACCAACGCCATCTGGAAGACTCTCATGCTACATTCAATTCACCGGCCACTGCTGATCGCCACCAGAAAGTAGAATTTTCGAGAATCTATTCTAGTTTTAAGTTAGTCGTTAATTAAGATTAGAAAATACCCTGGGCATCTTTGAGCTTAAGCAGTGTGCCTTAAAATTATATCATATTATTGAATAAAAAAAAAGTAGTCCTACGTCAAAAGATTTTGAGTGATTTTCTTCGTGTGAAGATACAGAAGGTGAGATGTGACACGGTTCATTTCATCATGCAGAAATCTTTTAGTAACTTCCGACATCTGCCGGAAAATTCCGATGAAGGTCTTCTACTATTTACTATTCCGACAAAGCTACCAAAAGTTGTTATTTTCTACTTGCTACTACATTCTTCTCTTGCCGGTTCGGAATGTAAAGAGTAAAAGACCTTTATCGGTATTTTCCGGTATCTCAGAGACCCGAGTGATTCACATTAGTGAGATGCTTGAGCTCGGCTCCTTTGCTGGAAGGGAAAAGTTATGTTACTAAAAGATTTCGGCCTGCTCAAATGACCCTTGTCACGTCTCACCTTTCTGCGGTATATCTTCACATTCTTGCTCTACATTGAGAACTAGCATTCTATAATTTTGATTTTATTTATTATTCCGAATTACAATAAAAATATTCTTATTATTATGAATAATATAATATAACCATTGTTTTTTGTTCGAAATTTCAGGTGGGTAATTACCCACCTTTGGAATTTTCCCACCTCTTTCACCGGCCCTGATTATAACATTCATTAGATGGTGTTCCAAATTTGTAGTCGAATCCATCCTTCGGTTTACGCTTGTTCTTGGGATGTTATTCTAACAAAGATGTCGGTATCAGTGAACAAAACATACAATGAATTTCAATTTATTAAATGAATATTGCTAAACATTTTGAGTAGTGCTTGTATTCTCGTATCTATTTTTTGTCTTCCCATTGATCTGTTGAACAATGCATCACTTATTATCACTTGATTCAAAAAGTGCAAAGTGGCATCCTGGAAGATAATTAGAGTTATGAGTATCGAAAAAAAAAAATAATCCGGAAATAACACATTTTTCACCCCATAGAATTGAGAATTATTGTCTTGACTTCACGAGAAGATAAAATGATTGTAAAGGATTTCTTTCCACGTGGATTCATTATTGAAGTCATTAAATTCAATTGAAAATAATTGGCACCATTGAATATTGATAGAAAAAAATCATGTAGACTGATGAAAAAAAATTATTCTTTCACTGCTTGATGGATTGAATACGTTGTTCAATATACAAAAACAAGGCGAAACAGAAATTTATTCATGATAAACCCAGCTGCGTGTATTCTAAACAACTGTTGATTACAGATTTTTGTCTGATCCAGCCAAAGAAAGCCCATTAAATTGATCAAAGCTCATTGCGTAATAATTTTGCCCTGTCTTAAACATGCTTTCCATTATCTTGTTATTAGGATAAGCTTTCAATATCGCAAATAAACAACGCCTACTCATCGAGGCTGCAGACATTTTCGACATTGTTCAGTGCATGGCCGCCCTTGTTGGCAGTTACGATTGCTCATTGCGTGTCAAACATTCCGAATAACAACGAAAAGCGTGTGTATTTTTAGGAGCGTGTAACGAATATTTTGTCACTCTTTAATCTTCACACAATGTGTTACGTCTTTTACGGAAAACGTCGGCTTGCTCCTGCTGCGTCGCTCACCCGAAAGCAGCGCGAAAAATATTAATTCAAATTGGGCTTGCTTTTCCACATTTTTCTTTCCATTCAGCGGGCGTGAAAAACCCCTGCCAAAGTCAACACGAAAGAATTTTCGTTTACTGCTGGCCTTGTTTAACATTTTTTTTTGTGTTGCTATCATCATCAATGGCTCCTTTATTCACTCTTATTCACGCCTACTTCGTTGCCGTTTACAAATGCTTGGTGCGAAACAAGCATCATTGCCGCTGTCACGCCTTTGCCGTTCGTTCGAGAACCTTTTTGTTGCGCGCGGCAGTCGGTGGTGGGCCCCGGCGGTGCTAAGAACTTCCAGTCTCCCGCTGTCGTAGGAAATCCGTACTGCCGCAGGATAAGAGTTAAATTTGTTTGGGAAAACAATTTAGGATAGAAAACACGCCGATATTCATACCGGGCGAAATAATATATGTCGAGTTTAAGCGCGGTATGCCGGTTTAAATTTGCCAAACGAAGTGTTTGCCCTTTCTTGATACCCGAAGCCGACAGGTAGCCGGTTTACCACGGAATGACAGGTAGGGGCAGTTTCCCTGGTTTTCAAACTATATTTTATGGCCCCGTAGAATAATTCCGGCTTTGACAGTGGAATGTACCAAGGCTAAATGATATTTACGACAGGTACAGGCTCGGGCAACGAATAATATTTGAATCCACAAAATTAGGTTATTTATTGGGTTCGGCGAAGTTTTACAACCAAAGGCACTATAATTATTCATTAACACTCCTAATACCAAGCCTAAAAAAGTTGGAACGGTAACTTTGAGCTATCATAGCTCAGTTGTTACTTGACCAATTTCGATAAATTTTACACCCTCGAATTTTGTGAAGTTTGTAGATTATTTTCAGTATATCATTATTGACGATCGTTTAGGAAAAAATAATGAAAATCTGTTTTTTCCCGTTCCAAGTTCAAAATTTGTTCACCATTGGAAAGGTAATACTTCCAGAAATAAAATTCACAGAAAAAATAGGGTTGTCTACCAAAAGTTATAATGAAAACTGTAGATAGATGACCTAAGAAAAGATGAGACTATTTACAATGATCGTAAATATCTCTAAATTCAAAGCGATGACCTATATATTTTTACACATCATTCGATTACTAGTGATACCAGCTACAATTTTCGCTCAACTACCATTCCTGCATAATCAAAAGAAAACATTAAAAAATCTCTATTTTTCACTTGGAGCTGTTAGCGGAATATTTTCAATAGTGTCACTATTTATGTACCATTTAATTCCACTATTTCACTGTCACGTTATTACACTTTCACAAAGTCACTATACTTTAATGAAGCATAACAAACGTTACAATACAGATACGCGTATTTCGGAATGTTATTTACATCCTTCTTCAGTGTATCGGTTTTATACATTAAAATTAAGAAATCGATGAATTTATGAATATATATGAATTTTTTATTTTTTTCACATGTTTGTATATAACTCAAAAATTAAAGCGATGACATGTACATTTTTTTGATTCAGAATATTGGAATCATTACCAGAAACAATGTATTGATGACCAAAATTATATATCCATTCAAAGAATCTCAAGAAATTTGGTACAAATACAGAGAATTTGCATTATTGGGAAAATTTTGCCAAACAATATGAAATCAAAACTTTTAAATTTTATGACATATATTTTTTTATTATTTTAGTTGGAAATTTATTATGAACACAATTTACAAAAAAAAACTGAAACTTAGATTTCACTGAAAATTTTTAAAATTTTAGTAAATAACCTAAAACTCTAAAAATAGTTATATTTTTGTATTGGACAAAAGATCTGAACAATTTTTATGCACAACCCAAACGCAATCGATAACTACTCTGATTTTTATTTTGGTTTGCCGTAGAATCTCAAAGAATAGGTAAAAGATCGGAAATTTTAAAATTTCCGTGTTAAATTGCATTGCACAGTGATCCGGATCCACAATTTAGGGGGACAAAAATATTTGTGGCTTAACCTTATACTTCAGAGCTATGATGTCTTCAAAACAAATGATCAGTGAAGATATGCCATATGTCGATGAACATGTTATTAGGGTGGCTCTTATTATTAAGGTGATCCAAAACTTATTTTCCGGATGTGTTGAGATAGAGGACTGCATTCTTCGCAAAATTGTAAATAAACTTATATCGAGCAGCTTTGCTGAGGACACCATAGTAGTATCTGCAACGGTTTTAGTGTTAGAGCAACTTAGGGTGTTCCTCACAAAATCAGATTTTTTTGCTCTAGCATTTATATTTTTCTTTTTTCGAATAATATGTATCTTTGAACATCCTTTAGAGTTTGTTAAAACCAATTTTTTATTGACTGGCGTATTCAGGTAGCGTTTTCTGAACCGAAGTTATGAGCAAAACTAGTTCAAAAACAGGTTATTTTTAAACTGCTATATCTAACATTGAGGCAAACGAAAAAAAAATCTGTTTCTTGTATTTGACAGAAAATATTTTCGAGCATGTTTATAAAAAAAGGCGGAGAAGATATTTTTTTAAAATTTTCTAAATTATGTTCAAACATTGGGTTTTGTTCATTGAAAAATATTCGTATCATGTAAGTCATTTATAACCTATATATAAAAATAAGGTATTTTTGTCTTCTAAAGCGTCAAATTAATTCAAGTGCATATTCGGGAAGAAATCGTTCTGCATTTTTCTGGGAATGCAGAAAGGTTTCGCTTTTGTAAAATCTCTAAGGACTCTCGGTGGCTGGAGGTTTTATCAACCGTGCATTTTGGCACCTGCAGATCGTTCAGCACCCTTTCGGGGATGCAGGACGATTTATTTCTTTGTTTTGTGCTGTTTTCCCACCTCACCAAATTCCCAATTCCCTTCCATCTTCCTTTTATCCTTCCCTTCCCATCAGGAAGTTGATGAGAAGCTACGGCAAGGCGCGAATCTCCAAATAACTAGGGGAACATGCCACTTGAGCCAATTAGTTCTGATAACATAGGTGCAGGGTTTCATTCTGTAAAAAGCATTCAAACGAAGAGGTTGTTTTTCGAGACGAAGACAACTGTAAGCTGCAAATAGATTGGTTGGTTGGTGCTAATCGCAAAGGCTGCTACAAAGCCAATATTCGGGGCGATTCCAGTTTCATAAGTACCTGAAATAGTGGAACTCACTTCACTGAGAAAGATGGCCTAACCGATTTGAGAAATGTTTCATTTTGTAGGTTACACTAGTTCATGCACTAGCTTCATGTTTTTCAAAAATCAAACAAAACTGTTAGAAGAATACATATTTTATATGAGAATAAGAGAGATATGAGAAAGACATCATTACACAACTAGTTGGATAAAAACAAGTTTTACTTAATTTCGTTTGATTTTTTGTGCTGAATTCGGAATTCTACTTTTTCTGAATTGTTTACTAATAGAGAATTCAAATAATTTTCGAATTCTATACATTCCGAAATAATTCTAAGTTTGTGATATTTAAATTTTAATATTCTATCGATTATAATGTGATGAGCTATGACAGCTCAAAGTTACCGTTCCAACTTTTTTGAGGCTTGGTATTTGAGTGTTAAAAACTTGTATTTCTAATCCTTTACCACACACTCCTGGTCGTTTTTTTTTTAAAAAGTCGGTTAAACAATTATTCGTACCGAATACAAATAGCTCTTGGTTTCTGATAATTGTTCTGGCTATCTAGAGTTGCTTCAATTTCAACCGGCTTTTTAAATGCACTACTAAACAACTTAACGTTGTTTAAAGACTGAATGTCTATTGAAACATTTCCGGTCTGGTTCAGTTCCTACACAGGCCAGTGCACGGATAATAATATTCTTCGACACGTGTCAATGCATGTATTCATACTTGTCTGGCACCATTTCTTGTCGGAACTGAGCCGAGCAAGTGTGAATACACGCATTGAAATGTGTGAAAGGTACTGAACCGGATCGGTTTGAATAGACTCATTAATTAATCAGCCTTTTCAAAAGGCTATTTATTCAAAGTATTATATTCCGAGCAGCTAATCAGTTTTTTAATACTAACTAATAATGATTCAACCTTTTTAAGGCAAACTACCCTAAGAATTATTTTCCGAACAATATTCAGTATTTTAAAGCCATTGGAACAAATTTTACTATATTTTTTTCAGAATTGGATTGAAAGAAAATAACAAAAATATTCTTATAAAATTCCTAAAAATGGACGCTTGTCGTTCTCCAACTTCAAAGCATTCCGTACTGAGCTTTCTACGTTCCTTCCGGAAGCGATAGTCTTATAACAAATCGGACGAAGAGCAGAATGTCGGGTCTTGGTGGATGGATTGAAAGATCACGAACGCCTTCATCAGGATTTGTCTGAAAAGCATTTAATTTGTCTTTCGTATAACGTAAAATCCAACTTAATGTTTGGCTTGAAAGGTTTATCGAATGACCAAAGTGATGATGGAATTAGAAAAGAATTACATGAATTACTAAGTTTTTTACCTTCTCAAGTAATACAAATGAAAAACAAAGAGCGAATGAGTAATAAGCCATTCTCTGGGAACTTTATCTAATATTCTTGAAATATTAGAGATGAGGTTTCACGTATAAATTCTTTGGGAACAGTATAACTAATGTCCAATGAAAGAAATCACAGATAATGTTCCTTACTCTAATTGTTCTGAGAATCATATATTCAATTATTGGCAATGTCCTGTCAGACACATAAAATTTCATGCTCGTTTGCTTAGACTACAAATGAGTGTCAATCCAAGATCATCAAAGCTGCAGAATATACATGAAACTAAGCAAAACATTCTGATGCCGCACCTGGTTCTTCTAAGGCACATAGATCAAAATTAGGTACCCATGCTGCGTTCGCCATAATTGCTTGAATGTAGAAAGAAGTGAACTTATCATTAAAGAAAAAAACATGGACTTTTCAAAACCGATAAAAAAAACTGTGTACAACGAGCTATTTTGGGAGTTATAGGAAAAAATTCTCAAAAAATGTCACTTTGGCCAATCCATTTTAAAAGGTGAACTCTTCATTGGAATAGAGAAACAAGTGTGACTTTTGTTACATCAATGGATTGGTAGGAAGGCTTTTATTTACCACCAAAGTCACGTTTGTAGGTTGTCTGAGTCAAAAAGACATCTCCCATTTATTAGACACTATTCCGACCCCATTTTGCTCTCTATTTTTTCATGTTTTCGACTTCTCTCTCTACCCTTTAAAAGATGAAAACCTAAGGTTGTACACCCCGTATAATACCGAAGCAGATCAAATACGACCTATCAATTTGAGTTCATATCACGAAAAAAAACTCCAGCAAGCCAAGTACGTACAGTAGAAATGCCAGCACTAAACCATATGAGCCTTTTTACATCAATTCTTTTTATTATTCGTATCTTCAAATAAACTTTCTATCACATTCCGGAAGAAAACACTAAAATCGATTTATATTACGTAGAAAATTATAAAACGTAGATAACAGACAGTTTCAATGACCGTACGAATCGTGTTTAACTAAGTTTTAATATGAATCTTGGTCTATTATCCTGAACTAGGTTCAATACGACCTATCAAAATTAGTCCATATTACGTGGTAAACTCCAGTTGTTTTAACCTAATTCTTTTCATAAGTCGTATCTTTAGTTGAATTTTCTTCCGCATTTCGAAAAGAGGCTGATTGACCAAAATTGATTAATATAACAGAAAATCTAGAGAAACCGATTATAAATAACGTTTGCATTAAAAAAAACTGGACTGAAATTGCCGTCACCCTGCACTGACGCACTGACTACCCATACAGCATCAATCATAGCAACCCATGAGTCAACAGACAAAATTTGAGCTCTATCAGTCGAACTCTAACCATCATGGCAAAAACAGTGAAGAAACTCCGTTTAGAAGTGTGCCCATTCAAAGAATAACCACGTAACTTCGAAAAGCCGCGTTAAAGAAACCACATAAAAAACCGCGTGAAATAAGGCGGGTGGCTAATGTCACATGCATAACTGTAGGACGTGAATACGAATATAACTAAGTTTCTTCTTTCACACTCCCGAATATCAATAATCGTTCGTAGGTTGATTAAGCGAATTTTGAAAGGGAATGGAAGAAAACTTCGCACAGTTCGTTAAGAATATTTTCATAGTTCTAAAAAGATCCGATTTACCGAATATTTCCGATATTTAGAACTTTTTAACAACCAATTATTTATTAGCACCAGAACATGAATTTTGATCATTCAGACACTGGAACTAAATGAAAGAACTAAATTCGGGCTCCGAATTCAGTTCCAAAAACTAGTTCCAAAATTAAAGCTCCGATTTCAATTCCAGCACAAGGTTCTGAATTGTGAACCTGGATTCGGGAAATGAACTCGTTTTCCAAATTTATGAACTAAATTCTGAAACTGAATTCAGGAAGTATTTTTTTGTTTCAATTATAGAGACTTTAACCATAAGGCAATTCGCCTTTTCGGGCCAGAAAAATTTTCTAACCTTGTGTGCGGGGTTGGGAATCGAACCCAGGTGAGCTGCGTTAAAGGCATCGTCTAACCCATCACGCTATACCTGTCTCCGAGGAAAATTTTGAAATTAAATTCTAGTTCAGAAGTCTGTTTTAAAACTCTGATTTGAAATTCAGATTTGAATTTTTTTTCTGAATCTAGATCTAGAGTTTATATCTCGAATATTTTTTTTCCAAAATTGTGAAGTTGAATTCTTGACAAGGGGCAGATTACTTAAAAAATGCATATTTATTTTGGTGAATTATTCTACCAATAAATCATCCATTTCAAGTAAAATCTCATCAGTTTTTTGTAAAATGCTTTGGATTTAGAAAAGAAACGAAAGTTATAATTTGATAGTTATTTCGCCAAACGTTGCCAACAATAAACTGACAAAGTTAGGATTCGATCAGTGGCGCGACATGTGTCGACAAGTTAAGTCCGAGCGAGTTGCGCTGCGGTACACTCCGCGTGTGCGGGTCGTTATTGAAAAATTCACTGCTCCGAAAGTATTAATCTTTCCACTCTGAAACTTTGCCAAGATTTAGTTAAGCCCTTAAAGCTCCTGTTTTTCAACTAAAAAAAGAAAAAAATTAGGCCCAAGTTAGAAATTTTTCATTTGTTTATTAATTTTGAACTTTTTTCGTGAAACTAACTTTGAAGGTTGTTTTATGGAATCACTTATTCGAAAGCTAGACAAAAGACGCACATTTCATGTCTCGGACGAATTTTTGTATCTTTATTAGATTATACAGCATAGGCTATTGAAAAAAGGCTCTATTTTTGTGAACGCAAAACTTCAAAAAATCATATCTTGAAATTTCCACGTAGGGTAGGGCTCTCTCTTTTTAATCTCATTCGCAAGAACGTTACCTTAAAAACCTGATTCAGCCACCAAAATCACTACGATTTCTTCATATTTCTGCTAAATTCGCCTTGCTCCACATTGGGAATTGATTAACATTCCTTGGAAATTAAAATAATAATTAAAAAATCAGCTAAACACACTTCTGATAGGTTCACTACTGTGCTCTTAATTTCATCTCAAAGGTTTTATATTCATCCTATCGTTGGTCCTTTATTCATCCCATGAATTAGTAATGGCGGCAGCAATCAAAACCAAAATATTGCACTATTACACTCTCAGGTTCAAAATGTCAGAATTTTCGTTAAAAAGGGCCTAATGCCAACTATGATACAACACACGATATTTAAAAAAAACAGGAATCATTTCGACGTTTAAAATTTCTTGGATCGTTTTTATTACCTTTCGTTTCAAATTTAAAATTTTGCTCTGCAGTTAATTTGGAGAACTTAAAATAGAAACAAAAACAGAATTGTTACTATTTAGGCATTAGCCCTTCTAAAACAAAATGCAGAATCAGAGATGCCATTCATACAGATTTATCTGTATTGTATAGATTTTTGCGTTCGCGTTCGTTAAATCAGATTACAGATTTTCTAAATTTAATACAGAAGTGAGAAGTAAAACGTTAGACTTTTCTCTCTGAGTATCTTTCAGTATTTGATTGCAGTACTTCTTTAAAAGTTTATTAATCAACGGACAAATCACATGTTAAAATGGAAATCGATGTTCGATGATGAACACTGATAAACATTTATATTAAAAATTAAAACCCAATTTGAATTAGATTTGAATTTGATTCATTTTATTAGTGAAAACAGGTAGAGCAGATACATATTTTCTATGAACATATCTGGCATCTCTGTGCACAGCCGATGAAACACACACATTTAACAGATCTATGGTGACGTATAGCGTAAAGAAACCAGTGCTACTAGATTTGACACAATGGTTATTTGATTAGTATTTAACACGCTGTATTTGGTAATATTAGAATTCGAAACAGTTTTATTTATATATGAATAACAATGATATAATTAAACTAATGTCACGGATACCAAAAAATACTTGTTGATGATAACTTAAAGAAGAAAAAATATTTTTTTTATTTAACATTATGAGAAAACTTGGCAACCTTGCGATACGAAATGAGATGAAAACAAAGCGCAATCAGGTGAATTAAGTGCAAATTTTCATCTCATATTTTTCATTGCTTTTATTGCCTATCAGGTAATTTCAGAAGTCTTTAATCGTTGAATAAACAAGTGGAAAGTGAACATTACTAACAATAAAGTCATCCCACATTGAATAGTGGTGTAATTATGTGAAATAGTGATCGTGTTTTGAGACGAATCTTTTAGTAAATGTACAGAAACATGATGAATTGTAAAACTTCAGACGAAAGTGGTTCCTAAATCAAAGAGTGAGTTTATTTTACATGAAAAAAGCGATCGTTGAAGGTTTTTTAACTATTTTTTTTCAATTGGAAAGTGTGGCAAAACCTAGAATAAATGTTTTAAAATGTTCCACAGTTTTGTTCAAGTACGTTTAAAGATTAATTTTGATTAATGTTCAAAGATATGAGGTGAAGGAATGCGATGGAAATTGGAGCTGAGATGAAATAGGAAGCCCTTACCCTAGTTAGATGAAAAAAAAATTGGGTGGCTGATTTTG
The DNA here is from genome assembly GCF_030247185.1 of Malaya genurostris. NCBI lineage: Eukaryota > Metazoa > Arthropoda > Insecta > Diptera > Culicidae > Malaya > Malaya genurostris. The sequence continues at coordinate 47,969,092 of NC_080571.1, forward strand.
AGTGGAATGCCCCTATATACTTCTAACAGTCATTGAATCAGTTAAAAAACGTGCTCAGTAGCTAGAGAGTGTCCACAATTTCAATTTTAACTTTGTAATTCCTATTGAAAACGATGTCTAGCAGAAATATCATCATAGTATTGCTACAAGATGACATAACTGGAACGAATGTTAGTGACATTCGAGATTTGATTTATGTGAGAAGAAAACTTAAACCATTTTTAATGCATTTCTAATTTCTAGCGAAAGCTTTCTCCCCACCGCCAAAGCATCGTTCGCGCACATTATTTTCCCATTACCACAATGTGACAAATTCTGCAATCGATAGGGCAATCACCGTACGACAATGCGGCACGGATTACACGACAGCAAACTACCACCCTCCGGTTCGCAGTCGGCAACATTAGCCACAATCTATTCACTCTTGCTCCCCGCTACCACCTCCACCAACACATCGTTTGCGATAAATCTTCCGTTCCGTACTGATTGATGTACCGTACAACGTTAATCCTCTCGAAAACACCCACGGTGCGGTGCCTTGCCTCGGTTGCGATAATACGAACCAGCACAACGGCAGGCAAACGCAGCCTTAGATAGATAGACGGACAGAACCCTTAACCGTGGCGAAAAGCCAAAGCCACTATCTCACTAGTATCCAATGAATAACGAAACATGCCCGTCAAGTGATGCGGCAAAAAAAAAATAACGGATAGTGAGGAAACCGAGGGATTCCCTTGTATTATTTACATACACACAGCATCCACCCACCTTAGACAGATCCGCTTGCTGGGTATTGATTTTCTCCCGCTGATACTTGATAAGCTGTATCAAGTCTCTGTACTGGGCGGTATTCTGTATCGAACCATCGTTCAGATTCAGCTCATTGAGCAGAAGCAACTCGTTGGCGTTACTGGAACTGCTTCCACTGCCGATGCTTCCACTTCCTCCAACAGCGGCACTTCCGGATGCTGCTACTGCTGCTGCTGCTGTACTCAACGCTAGGTTCATGTTAATACTATCCTTCTCCAGTTTCCGGTTGACGTTGAGATTGAGATTGTTGAGAGTTTGACTATTGAGGCTACTGTTACTGCTGAGGCTGGCGTTAGGATTATTGCTGTTGTTGTTGTTGTTGTTGTTGTTCAAACTGTCCAGCTTGTGTGAAAGAGGTGAGTTCCTTGGAGGAGGTGGGTCACGGTATGGTGGCGGTACCAGTGCACCATTTGACGAGATTCCGGTGATGGGTGAGTTGGTGTTGCTGTTGTTGCTTGCCGGGCTAATCAGCAAATTATGATTACCACTACTGCTGACACTGCTGATGCTGCTATTATCCAGCAGCAGACTATCGTTGCTGTTCACATGATGATTGAGCCCACTGAAGCGTGGGGCTTCCTTCAACGTTGCTCCCACAATCGTTGTCGTACTGTGATGCTGCTGCCCATGGTGCCCGGTGGTGTTGATTCCATTGCTATACAACAAACCATTCAGCTTTCTGTCCAACGAATTCCGTAGGTCATCCCCCACGGTGCCAGCCTGGTGACCTTTCGGCTTCTTGATCACACTGGCGTAGGTGGCTTCCACTGAGTTTCCGTTTAGGTTTCCGATACTACTGCTGCTACCACTTCCGCTACTATTGCTGCTACCACTGGAACTGGTGCTGTTATGTGGTGACTTTTGCGGTATCCCTTTCACTATGCCCACATTCTCGACCTTGATATTGCAGTTGCTAATCGTACTTTTGCTGTTGTTGTTGTTAAAGATGATGCCGCTACTTGTGTTTCTCAAATTCGGCGGTGACCTGAAAGCAAAATGGAGAAGAAAAAAAACCATCAGTATAATGTAGGTCTCATAGCAGTCAGTGATGATAGCACCGGAGGCTGAATGAAGGAAGGTGCGATGACGGGGGTCGGTCTACAAGAAATTAATTATTCACGCCAAACTGTAGGCTTTTCTGATGCGATTAAGCACTAATTGATTTTCACATCCAGCGGCGCCACCACACTCAATGGCAGAATAATCGCAACCAGCAGCCTCGGGACGGGTGGTGAAAACGGTTCGAAGTTTTGCTTGGCCTACAAAAGTCTGTCTACACACCGGATATTCGAGATGGGCTGGAGAGAAAGGGAAGAGATGTCGTTTCGGTATGACGAGCGAGGGAATGAATTAAATCTCATCAAAGTGCCAAATTTTGTAGGTGCGACACACTTCTGGTGCCGCCGCCGCCGCAAGCAGAAGGAGTGTAATTTACGTTGATCGCAAAGTTAAGGAATTTAGAAAACAAATACGCAATCCTGTTTTGCGATGATATTGGTGACGGTTGGAATGTGAATAAAGGAAGAGTTTTGAGAGTTAATTTAATTGTAATGACTTTGTGCTTCCGGCTTTCCCGCCCCAGGGTATGCAGAACTTGAAACATTATTCATTAACGACAAAAGACTTGAAGAATCCACCTGCTGATGTAATGATATCTTTCTCATTAACATATGTATTAGTAACAAAGAACCACTAATAACAGATGTACAGACTCGCATGAATGAGAAACGTGGCGAACACTTGCAGATGTCGCACAGTGGTTCGAATCAATAAAAACGTGGACATAAATCAGTAGGTGCCAAACCGTTCTTTTAATGCATATAGTTGCTTTGAAGAAATTATTTACAAATATATACCGCGTAATTTGATCATATCATTAATTGTTCATGGCCTACTTTGACAAAAAATGTAACCATAACTTTTTTATCTGAAGAGATAGAAATTTTTTTTCTTCTACAAAGTTTTAGAACTATTAAAAATAATTTACTTTGTCAAATGTACCAAAAGTCTAGGTCGCACCGTTTCGGATATACAAAGCGTTTTTATGGCAACCCCCTTAAAATCAGTTTTTTATTCATAAATTCTTTCGAATTATTTTGTTATGCATACTTTGTTTGGAATAATTGTAGAATTTATAAAATCGCATATTTTTGTTGAAGATAGTGCATAGGTTTGTTCTTTCCTGGCAAAGTTATGCAACATTTTACCTTTTTTTTACCTAGGATAAAACTTTGCACCAAAGCGAAATATGCAACTTTATGCAGCTGATTTTTACAAAATTTGTAGGAAAAGATGTGCCCAATATCATAAAAAAAATCTAAGTGGAACTCGGTGGAACTTTTTTTTAGGTCTTTTCAAAGTTAGTTTTAATTACTGAATTATGACAACCCCCTTCAAACTAGTTTTCTAGTCATAACTTGTTTCGTGTTATTTTTTTATGCATACTTGGTTTGGAATAATTGTAGAAAATATAGAATTTCATAATTTTGTAGAAGCTAATGCATAAGTTTATTCTTTTCTGGAAAATTTATGCATAATTTTACCTTTTTTACCTAGGAAACCTTGTGCCGAAGCGAAATATGCAACTTAATGCAGCCAACTTTAATAATACTTATAGGAGAACATGTACCTTATCCAATTTATTTTCCAATGAGTATATCTTGAGTACTCTTCGTGTGACTCATTTTCACTATGGTCATGCTGAAACCATGAATGGTTAAGAAACAGAGGGCGTCACGCGTCTGCTATTTCTGTAACTCACTTTTGCAGTGAGCGTCGCCCGATCAACATCTCGTCTTAAAAATCGTGTTGCTTCGCGATAACTCAATTTATTTACACGTTTAAACATGAAATCTCTTCGTAAAGGTTTGTACTTTAACAATACCCTATCATATTTTGTCTAGAAAACATTTTTCCATTTTTTAAATATGTGTTGAAGTTTTGATAATTTTTCGGATTTTCAATAATTAAAACTAAATTTGAAAAGGCCTAAAATTGCATCTAGTTCCACTTAGATTTATTCTAATATTGTCAATTGTAAAAAATAACAAAATAAAAATCGCAACAATTTACTTAAGTTGCGCGTGCAAGCATGAACTTGTTCATGCGTGTTTACGCGCGTCCAGACTGGTAGTCGGAAATAGGATAGAAATATCTTTCATATATTTGCATACGTGCATAGCATGTATAGTAATAATCCATGGGGTATTTCACACAAAGCCTTTTTTCAACAGCCTGTAAAATATAACAAAGATACAAAAATTCGTCCAAGGCATGAATGTACGGTTTTTTCTTAGGTTTCAAATAAGCGATTCCATAAAACAACCTTTATAGTTTATTGAATGAAAAAAGTTAAAAATAATAAACAAATAAAAAAAAAATCCAAACTTGGGCACGAGGGAAAACAGCCGTGAAAAAACGATGACAGATGTTTTTTGTAGACTCCTAGTAGCCTCTGACCCACTGATTTCGAATATTTATTACAAACCTATCAAAACTGGAAAGAAATTGTCACTGGAAGCAATTGATATGCTAGAACTTACAACAGAACAAGAAATTAGCGATACGGAAAACTCGGACGATAGCGTGACTGATACTGATTGATCGAATGCAATGCGACTAAGTGACATATTGTAATGATTTATTAGGTAACATTAACTACCTAGTTGATTGATTAGGTTGTGAAAAGTTACTCATTTGAATGCTAACTTTGTAGTAGATACTTAGGTAATAGAGATAAATTCTACGTAGGTAAATCCAAAAAACTGTTTTAAAATAAAGCGAATATCTCAAGAAATATTTTTTTTACATTACTCATATCTTCAGCAAAAATACTTGAAATGTTTTTTTCTTTGAAATGAGATAGAAAAAAATATTTTTTCGTCAAAAACAAAATTTTTTTTTTGAAATCGAAAGCTTAACAAAAATTAAGGTGCTACTTTCAAAAGAAGCGTTATATAATTTTGTAAAACTTCTTCGAAGACACGTTAGCTCTTAAAAATCAGTGAAAGTCAGTACAGACTTGTGACCGTCTTTTTCCAGTTTTGGACCACTGTGCGCCCTCTGTTTCTTAACCATTCATGGTTTCAGCATGGCCATAGTGAAAATGAGTCACACGAATATTACTCAAGATATTCTCATTGGAAAATAAATTTGACATGTTCTCCTATAAGTATTATAAAAGTTAGCTGCATTAAGTTGCATATTTCGTTTCGGCACAAGGTTCCCTAGGTAAAAAAAGGTAAAATTATGCATAAATTTTCCAGAAAAGAATAAACTTATGCATTAACTTCTACAAAATTATGAAATTCTATATTTTCTACAATTATTCCAAACGAAGTATGCATAAAAAAATAACACGAAACAAGTTATGACTAGAAAACTAGTTTTAAGGGTGTTGCCATAATTCAGTAATTAAAACTAACTTTGAAAAGACCTAAAAAAAAGTTCCACCGAGTTCCACTTAGATTTTTTTTATGATATTGGGCACATCTTTTCCTACAAATTTTGTAAAAATCAGCTGCATAAAGTTGCATATTTCGCTTCGGTGCAAGGTTTTATCCTAGGTAAAAAAAAAGGTAAAATGTTGCATAACTTTGCCAGGAAAGAACAAACCTATGCACTATCTTCAACAAAAATATGCGATTTTATAAATTCTACAATTATTCCAAACAAAGTATGCATAACAAAATAACTCGAAACAATTTATGAATAAAAAACTGATTTTAAGGGGGTTGCCATAAAAACGCTTTGTATATCCGAAACGGTGCGACCTAGACTTTTGGTATATTTGACAAAGTAAATTATTTTTAATAGTTCTAAAACTTTGTAGAAGAAAAAAAATTTCTATCTCTTCAGATAAAAAAGTTATGGTTACATTTTTTGTCAAAGTAGGCCATGAACAATTAATGATATGATCAAATTACGCGGTATATATTTGTAAATAATTTCTTCAAAGCAACTATATGCATTAAAAGAACGGTTTGGCACCTACTGATTTATGTCCACGTTTTTATTGATTCGAACCACTGTGTGTCGCCACGATCGATCGCCAATTGGGTGATGCATTCACATCACGTCAAATGTTTGGTTTTGTCGTAGGGTAAAATCACAAATTTATTATTGTTTTATTCCCATTGAACTCACATGTGATTTGAGCAACATGGTAATAAAAATGCATTTTACATTTGTTCCCATCGTATTAGCTGGAAATTTTTTGTAATAGATAAGAGAATTTTATTAGAGTGGTACTGAGCTCCTTTTTACCAACATATAGCAAAATTCAAATGAACAAAGGTTTATCAACATTGTTCGAACTTGTATACACCGAAACCTCCATTTACGAACTAAACGGGGATTCGTAAATGGAGATAGTTCGTAAAAAAAGTTTACCAATATTCCTAAAAACAAGCAATATCAAAGAACCGGAAGACGCCATCTTGGATTTCCGAACCACTTCAAACATCGTTTTCCGTCATCTACTCATCAATCCCGTTCCGAAAATACCCATATTGTACGTAAAAAGAGGTACCGTAAAAAAAAGTGTTCGTAAACGGAGGTTTGGGTGTATCTGTTTCCTGTGGAGCAACTTTGAACAGTTCGAAAAATCCGGAACGAGCGCGAAGCGATGTGACTGTTGGAAGATCACATAAAGTTCTATTTGTGAAATAGCGGCAAACAAAATCACGTAGAAGGAAATCCCTTCACAAAAATTGTGACAGGGTTGAATCAATCCGCACAGGGAGCAGGTCGGCTGCGGGCGTCATCCAGCTACTGGTCGTTTGCATTGGAGCTACAAACCAGAGAGGTTTATGTTTACAAAAGAACTATCAGAATCTCTTATCTGTTGAAGTATGCAAATCGGAGGTGAGAATAATTAGTTTTTTAATTAGATTTTTTATGCATTGGTTTGAATGCGTTTTGTTTACTTCAAGGTGTGCAAGTGGAGTAGTAAATTTTATTGTTCATTACATCTGCATTACAGTTTTGTTTTGCAGTTTTTTATTGTGACCTCTTCTTTTCTTTCCGAACATTTTTATATGATGGTAGACAACATCTACTAGAAAATATCGAAATAGTAATGAATGTTTTTTCGTTTCCAGAATCCAGATCTAAAATACAGATTTTCGTCCAAAATCCAGGGCCAGAATCGAGTTTCAGAGTTCTGGAACTTGAATCTTAGTTTAGATTTTGGAACCAAAATCTGGATCTGAGATCAGGATCTTGATTTTAGACCTGGACTAAATTTCGGAAAATAATTCTGGGCTTAGATCTGAATTTTGAAATAGAATTCTGAAACTGAAATTGAGGTTCAGACTAAAATTCAGTTTCAAAATTCTTGTCCGAAATTCTGACTTAGAATTCAGCTTCAGAATTTGGAAACGTCAGCTCAAAAATTCAGTTTTATTTCAGAATTTAGTTCTAAAATGCATTCTAGATACTAGATTCCGAATTCAGCTCCAAAATGCAGGCCTAGAATTCGGTCCAAAATTCACTTTTACAATTCTAGAACTTGAACCGAATTCAGAATCTCGATTCTAAAGATTTTTGAGCATTCAGCTCTTGATTATAGAACTCAGTTTCTAAACTGAGTTCTTAATCTGAATTTGAAAACCGAAATTAGTTACAGAATACCGAAAACCGGTATTCTGTAACTAAAATTCACAATTCAGTTTCGAAACAGAATTCCAAAAATGTAGGTTCAGACCACAGGTTCAGTGATCAGTTAAACAATTCAGATCCAGAATTCAGTTCTAGAACTCAGTTTCAGACTTCAATGCCCAATTTCGAGTTCAGAATTCAGTTCCAGAATCTAGCATCAAAATTAAGTTTCTGGAATCAGACCAGCAATTCAGATTCTTTTATATCAAAGAAACTGAACTATACTTTTTATTCTTACTCACGTCATATGGCAGAATTTCAACCGCACAAACAAGTAAACAAACGAAAGCTGACAGCCAACCGCACAGCATGCTGTGATCTAAGCATAAAAAACACATACACTCCTTAAACTAAGGTCTTTTTTACGCGATTTTTAATGCGATTTTTTACGCGATTTTTTTTCCTTTAATTTCCATTCTTACGCGATTTTTTTTGCTTAGATTTCCGAAGCTACGTGTTTTTTCACGCGAATTTTTTAAGTTATCCGGTTTTCTTACTTTTTCTCAGAAATGCATGAAACATCGAGATCTGGTGTTATCCCGATTTTATTTTAAGTCAACTATCTGACAATTTATGGAATGTGCTGGGAGTGTTCAAATTGCGAACAAAGGTTTCTAATAACATGACAGTCGAAAACTTTGCGATTGTTTTTGCTCATTTATCAAACTGCGTTGTACGAATTCAGAATCTTTCTATGTAATAAGGCTTGTTCGCGACAAAATCTGGACTGATGAAATTTGAAATGCACAAATTTCTTGTTGTTAGTTCAATCCAAGATTCAATTTTTATACTTTTTATTGTGTATTATTAGTCATCTTAAAACTAATCACTTCACTTGAACTATTTAGTTTTCTCCAGTCATTAAGTTCGACAGGCTTGGAATTACTGGCAATTTTCTCAATTGGATTGAATCTTATTTGGCTGGTCGACTGCGTTACTCCATCATTCATCGTGAGCTCCGGCCTTCCTCAGGGAAGGCATCTAGAATCGTTCATATTTCTTATATATTTAAATGATTTGGATTACGCATTGCAATGTATGAAATTATCATTTGCTGATGATTTCAAGCTGTTTCATCTCATCAAAATCTGAAAGACTTAGATTACACTATTTCGCTTTGCGTCACCTCACTTTCATCTTGCCCCAACAAAATTAGAGTCTGTGAAGATTTCTCTGCCTCCGATCTAGCTACTTTTGTCGAAGATTTTAGAAATTTTTCTATAGTTGTAGATTGTTATTTATATTGAGAGAGTTCTCTCTTTAGGAGAGCACACTATCACTCGAAAGGTCGCAGTTCTTCCGGTACAACATGGACTCCATTCGCCACATTCCATTTCAAAAAATCTTTCGCGTAGTGATAAGATGCCAAACAGTTCGGATTAGCGAGGAAGCGTCATGGTTGCGTAGGAATGTTAATAATAACTAGGTATACTTCACGATATATTCCTTGTTTGCGGTTTCTATAGTGATGAAACTTTGGCTTTCTCGACTACAACTGCATATTACCTGCCAAACCATTTTTTTTTAGTAAGAAACTTGGTTTTTTCTTCGTCCTGAAATGCTCCTCCACACCATTCCTTTCCATGATAGAATAAAATGACATTCCGGGAAGCTGCATAAAGTTTTTCAGTGCATAAGTTTCATCGTCCATTATCTCGCAGGAAAACTTTGTCAAATATTTGTGATACAACTTGCGAGCCTGGGTATGAGCTATCACATTCTGTTTATCATTACGGTTCGCTTACAGTTTTCACCTTGAATGACTTCATACCTTGCTGGTGCTTGGAAGCATGCACGAAAGCTTGATACATTTTTCTTTTTCTAGCCACAGTACGTACAAAAAAATCTGGTCTCTTCTGTAATATTTGGTCCACCATCGTGTGTTTCTGACGGTTTCTGATTCTGAGTTTGTTAGATTGTTTGTTTTGCTCCCAGTCTTCGTGGCTGTTTTCAATAGATTATCGAAAGATTTAGGAACTTTATGGACAGTGCTTGCAGGAAAACCAATCTTTTTTGCAAGGTTTCCTCAAAACAGATCCGAATTTTCATTGCGACCGCTCACAATTTCTGTTCGCACTTACTCTTCTTTCAACGCCATCTTCGATCGAAAAGCTTGAAGTATCATCAAAAATTGATTTTACACATCAATACAATCACTTACGTTTGTCAGTCTGCGAAATATTTCCCGAATTGATTAAGTGTTTCCAGAGATATACGTTTGTAGAAGTGTTCAGATTTTGTCGCGAACAAGCCTTATGTATGTGTGTATGTTACAAAAATGTGCACTCGATTTTCTCGGAGATGGCTGTAGCGTTTCCTTATGCTTAAAATTTAAATTAATGGTCTCTTGGTCCCATAGCCTGTTGTCGAATTTTACTCGGATCGAACATCCGGCTCGAGAGTAACGGAGTAAAATGTGCAAAAAAAAAAAGAAATTTCGCAGAGAACGCCTATCCGATTTTCTTCAACTCAAAACCAAATTAAAAGTCTAATGATCACACAGCCTGCTATTAAATTTCATCCGGTTTCGACTTCCGGTTGCGGAGTTACGGGGTAAAATGTTAAAAAAAAAATAAGAAATTTGCAAAGTGTAGTCGATTTTCTCACAAGCTTAGGTTCAAATGAACGCTTAGGATATAAAGAAATAAAAGATCTTGCAATCCCTATTCCTACCGAAATTCATTCAGATACGACTTCCGGTTCCGGAATTACAGGCTCATAAATATAACAAGACCAATTTCATTTTCAACCGCGTGATTTCATACATGACTCGGAAAGATCGAACCAAATACTTTCAATTGGACAGGTCTGGTTAGTTAATGATCAAATACATTGAATTTGGGCATACCGGATCTTCGTTTCCGATTTTGGAAGTACCAAAAAAGTGATCGTGAACTCCAAACTGGAAATCGTTCCGATTTCTCAGAAACGGCTAGACCGATTTTCGCAAATTTAGATTCAAATTATCTTCCCATAAGTAAGTGTAAAATTTTTTCAAGATCCGGATAACGGTTCTTGAAATACAGGGTAAGTGTGTATGAAATTGCACCCGATATTGCAAAAAAAAAAAAAACGAAGAAACGTTTTAAATTTGGCTCAAATTTGTTTCAATTTATAGATTATGCTAGTTGATGACCAAACGAATCGATTCCAGCTATATCCGTTTTCGGTAACAGAAGTGATTTGGCCAAAAAGCAGGAACGAGTGTCGGAATGATCCAGCGTATCAAGAGACGAAATCACCTGAAGACCTACAAGAAGCAGAAAATCTCGAAACAAAGTGTAGAACAGAAGAAGCGAGCAGCAACAAGGGCCCGGAAATTGTATTCGCGTCTTTTGCAGTGTCCGGATGCATGCGTTTTGATGGACGAAGAGACTTATGTAACGGGAGGCGTTTTGATGGACGATGAGACTTATGTAACGGAGGACCCAAAAACCCTCAATTGGCTTGCGGAAAAGGGTATAAACTTCGTTGAGAAAAATGTCAATCCACCAAATTGCCCTCAGCTTGAACGTTACTGGGCAATCGTGAAGAGGGTCTTCAAGAGGACTGGTAAGGTAGCTGGGAATATGCCAGAGTTCAACAAAATTTGGGTTCAAGCGTCCAAAAGAATGCGATGCAACACTTGTCCGGAACTTGATGAAGAGCGTTCGATCAAAAGTTCGAAAATTCGTGAAGGAATAACTTAAATTTCATCCGGTTTTCAGTATGCTCAAGTTTAACCTCGTACAATGAAGGATCAATTTTTAGTTTGACTAAAATATCGTTTTTTATTATAATTTGAAAGAAAAATTTGGGGATTGCTTATTTCCGATACACTCCTTATACTAAATTGATGAAATATCGTTCATTTTATTAATTTCAATGGAATGAATGCTTCAGTCTACTGTAAATAATTGTTAGCTCATTAATTCGTTAATGTTTTAAGTCTAGCAAAGAGGAGATTTTCCAGTAAGAGTTTAATAATATGGCCTGGGACTGTATGTGGGATAATAATGAATGAGAAATTTAACCGCATCTTCTTCATAGTCCAGATTTTGCACATCCCAACTACACCGAAACCTCCATTTACGATCTAAACGGAGGTTCGTAAATGGAGGTAGTTCGTAAAAAAGTTCACGTTATTTGGTTTTTGATTCATAAAATAAGTTTTGTGTAATGAAAGTGGAAACCCCCAATAATATGGCTGGAACTCTTCACATGCGGAGTAGGTGCAAGAAAATGATGCTTGGAGCCGTTTCAAATTCCAAGATGACGACTTCCGGTTGGAAGTCCGGCAGTCGCCATATTGGATGTCAAAAGGAACTCAAACATCGTTTTCCGGTACCTTCACATCAAATTTTTTCGAAAATATTCATATTGTAAGGGTTTTGAGAAATAGTAGTTTCAAGACTTTGCTTTTAATTTCTATTGGAGAGTAATTGAAATAATAAATGTGTAATCAGTTGTTCATACAAAAGTTTTAAAGAAAATCACTGTAATCCCATGAAAAATTGTAGCATCATATTTAAAAAAATCATCGCCACCACAGAAACAGTTATCAATAATTCATCAATCAACATTCCATTTATTCCAGCAGTGCGTACCTCAGAAACTCATCTACTATTCAATAGCTTCACCACGATTACCCGATAGCCTTCACCATTTGATTACAATTCTTCCGATTGATTGTTTTCCAATAAATTGAGTCACAATATCAACAGCGATTATCCGAAACACCTAGCAGACAAAGCGTTCGAAAAAGCGGTGGAAAATCCGATTTCATTCTGAATGGGAAAACGATCTGCCGTCGGCTGGTTGGTTCCGAACAGTCCCGTGCCCCTGGTCGGAAACGGTATCAGTGGCAGATGGCAATTGACTTGTAAATTAAATTTGCCACCATTCCACCGAGTATTAGGGTGGGGGCGGGGGAGGAGAGATACTTTCGGGTGTGGGAGAATTTCCGGCCATGCGGCCATAACAACTTCCCTCTCCTGGGATGGCACCGTCAACGATGACAACGGCCAGCAAACATCTGCCTGCCCGTCTGTAAGCCAGCACGTGGCGATCCGGCGTCGAATGATGGAAAATCGTCTAGCGGTGTTTTTCGTTGGCAGACAGAGAAGCCAACGAAAAAGGCTGGAGGCGGGGGGACGATCTCGAATCGGCTGAAAACGCGCGCGCTATCAGAATCGACAATCTGTTTGTGTAAAAAGGATTACCGGTTAGCTGTAGTCCGGAGTTTTGATACCATAATTGGCGGTTCCGGTCGGTGGTTGTTCTACGAGTTTTTCTCACAACCATGATGGCAAGATTGCTTGCTGCTGGAGGAGAAATTTATCCAACGATTTTCCGCCGTCGATCGTGATTTGTTTATACATCTAGCCGGCACGTAAAGTCATCCGGTTTTGTTTGCAGAATTTAATACGAAGGACATTTGCGGATAATGAGCCTACTGAGCGCCGCTGGAAAATTAATCCATTTTATAGAGCATAATGACGGTGGCGTGGCAGCAGTTGTTGAACTGCTGCTGCTGCTCCCCAATTCAACGGTATTTTGGCTGACCGCCTTTGTTTTGAAGATATTATGCAAAGTGGGTCCGCTCTGTACGCGGTAAATCAATTAAGATCGGAATGCTCGGTACCGCCCGGAGTCTATCGCGATAATAGAAGTTAATTTTGCAATCAATATTTCAATTTGACTTTAGGCGTCATCGTTGGGGTGACGATCGGTGATTTATGGGCTTTTGAGAAAAGGCGAATGTACCGTTTCATTTGGCTCGAAATGTGGGTAGTAAAAATAGAGTTGCCACCTCGGTTGCATGTGTTCGCTCGGCAGTAAATTCAGATTTAAGAGAGTTAAAAATTTTACCTACTTTTTTCTTAAAAAAGTTTAGTGGAATGAAAAGAGGAAAAATAAGTGAAATTTTAAAACTATTCCAATAAGTTTAAAACTTGTGAAGAGTTGCTTATTTAACATTTCCGGCATATTGAATCATTAAATTTGATCAATATCTAACGAGGAAAACAGATTGGAAAAGTGACATGCGAATGCAACTATGTAATGAAAACCGATACGTTGAAGGGGATGCTTCATTGTTGTTGGTGGCTGTCACAGGTGTACTGGGGTTGCTTGGGGTTGGTGTGAAGGAAGTACCGTTGTCCTTTGGTGTGGTTGTCTCCTTGTCCAGTTTATCATATGGCTTACCGTAGTGAACAGTTTTTTGGAAATATTGACTTGTGGACATCTGATTGTCATAGGTAACAAGTGATTTGCACGGAATTCTTGTATCCTGATCGAAAGTTACATAAGAAGGTATAGGCCGCATGCATAACAAACGTACGACATTTAGAATACCGGGGAAAAAGTTCTTCCACTTTTCTTTTACGATAGAGAGAATCTCTCCGTATTGGGGCATAGTTTTGCGAATATAAGAATCGGTGACGCTTGAGGGAAGATCATGCACACGCACTTCTATAGCACTATCTTCCATACATACTGGAATGTTGTTCTTAATATTCTCGTGCTCCACATAGTGCACTCTGTTATTGTCTTTTGCGAATTGAATTGCATCCAACTCTTTATAAAACTGGATGTAAACAACATTATTTGTCTTATTGCATTGAAGTAGATGCACACGTTTATTGTCAAGATGCATTTGCTCCTTAAGCAAACCTGCAAGTTCTCGTATCGAAGGTCGAATTTTGCACTGCCTGAAGTCAACAACAATTGTATTTTTTCGTGTCGGCGGTAGCTTTTGTTCGTTTGGTTCACTCATTTCGAGGTCGTTCTATTGTTCACTACACAATACTATACTTAGTTTCTTCTGTCCCGAACGCAAGCGGTTTTGTTTTATCGACTGACTTGGATGAGATGTGAAAGCGAACTGACGGTCGGTTCTTGAAAGCTAGACTTCGCGACCCAAATATTTTCATCATCGTGCGACTATATCTAGCATACATGAAGGACCAATCATCCAACGTGTGCATCGACGGACAAACTCCAGCTAGTATAAAAATGCTGCTCGTCTCCGAAGGACTTCCAGTATCTGCTGAACATCTCCTGCGCATCTTCACTGAAGTACATCAAGAATATGGACTTAAGCCGGACGAAGCCGTAGTAGACCTCGACGCATATCGAAACTATCTGTCCAGAGAGCGGACCCGTCGCTTACAACAAGTACGCGAAAGTACGAACAAATTTTACCAGACAAATTTTCGGAACAAAGGAAGCCCTTTGACGAAGAAATAGACCCAAAAAATTAGTAATGTAAGTATAACAAAGTTCTCAAAAACTTCTTCGCCTCTTAAACAAAATGTGATTGAAATTTTGGTATACTGCCAAAATCTCAATCGCATGAAAAGCCCAAACAAAATTAACAAAATTCATCAAAATTTAATAGCCTCCTCTTTCGAAGTAATTCTAGGAACTGAAACTAGCTGGGATGAAAGTGTCAGAAGCGAAGAAGTATCGAAATTTATCTCTTTGTCAGAAAAAATCTGGAGGTGGAGTCCTCATAGCCATTAACTCTTGCTTTACTTCTGCAGAAATTATTACTCCTAAATTTAAAGAATTTGAACATGTATGGGTCGAAGCCTCAATATTGGGAGAAGAACATATTTACTGCTCTGTCTACTTCCCACCCGAAAATGCGAACAAATTCTCTTTTGAATTATTCTTTCAATCTTTAGACACAATTATTTCGAATATGGAACCTGAAGTAAATATTTTTGGCGACTTCAACCAACGTCATGCGGACTTCATTTCTGATATTGAAAATTACTTCCAGTCGTAGGAGAAAACGCAACATTGCATTACTTTTTCGACAAAATTTCTATTTTTGGCCTGCATCAAGTAAATTCTGTAAAAAATCTATAAAATGCATATTTAGATCTTTTTTTCACAAATTGTACAAAAGACTTTTGTGTGAGTCCATCAAACCAGCCATTATGGAAAAATGAAGCATTTCACACCGCAATTGAAATGGAAATCTTCTTTTATTGTACCAACATTTAAATCTGGTTTAAAATCTAACATTCGGAACTACCGTGGAATAGCCATTATCTCTTGCATTCCAAAATTATTTGAAAAAATTGTAAACGAAAAACATAGCCTTCTGGAGTGGCTTGAATCATACTTAACGTGTACAAGTAGTTCGCTTCCAAAACACAAACTCTGAGCCAATTAATGTAACATCTGGCGTACCTCAGGGCTCTCACCTGGGCCTCTTCTTTTCATTTTAAATATAAACGACATTTCCTTCATACTCAAAAATCTAAAAGTGCTCAAATATGCAGACGACATGAAACTCTTCATGGAAATTAAAAATATCAACGACGCTATAATATTCCAGAACGAAATCAATCTATTCCACATTTGGTACTGCAAAAGTCTACTCCAACTCAATGTAAAAAAATGTAACTCAATAACTTTCAGCAGGAAAAACGAAACCCATTCCGTAGACATGTTTTTAGGAAATCAAATAGTAGAAAATTTAAATTGTACGAGATTGAGGTGTAATCATGGACTCCAAACTAACATTTGTGGAACATTATAACACAATAATCAATAAAGCAAACAGTATGCTGGGCTTCATCAAACGCTTCAGTCATAATTTCCAAGACCCATATAGGTACTATAAAATTGCTATATAGTACATACGTCAGACCCATTTTGAAATATTGCAGCCTAGTATGGAATCCATATAACATTACTCACGAAGAACGCATTGAATCGATAAAAAACAGTTTATTTTATATGCACTTCGTAAATTAAACTGGACAGCATTTCCTGTACCGTCATATGAAGCACGCTGCATGCTCATCAATATACAAACACTTAAAGAACGCCACGACTTTGCAATGCTTTATTTTATCAGCGACATTATTTCTCAACGCATTCAATCAGCTCCATTATTATCGCAATTAAATTTTTATATACCTAGCCGTCAACTACGTTCCAGGAAACTATTTTTAGAAAAACATGCTAGAACAAATTATGCAAAATACAGTCCAGTCAATCGAATAATGCGCCATTACAATCAATACTGCGAACATCTTGGCCTTACTATGTCAAAAAATCAAACAAAATCTCAGCTTTGTCGTACAAATAATGCGTAGTATGTAAGTGAACATTGTAAACAATTTATATGTAGTCTACATTTGCTTGCCAAAATAAATAATTTTATAAATAAATAAATAAATAAATAAATAAATAGATCAAGTTTAAAACTTGTGAAGAGTTGCTTATTTAACTTTCCGGCTTATTGAATAATTAAATTTCCAAGACATTTGGCATCAAAAAACTTTTTTTTTTCTTGAGATTACAACAGATCTGGTGCGAATCCCCCGCGTAAAAAGAGACCCCAGTATACTGATTATACTTGTTAAGCTAAGTTAGAGATGACCTGGCGTCAAAACGAATCAACAGACCCCGTACAAAAGTCCGTACAGTTGGCAATCCGAAGTAAAACCCAATAACCACCCTTCCCCATACACAAAAAAGATTTGAATCTTTTCGGTATATTATCACGCAATAAATAAACATCCATTGTGAATTGAGTTTTCACAACCCACCAATCCAATTAGTGCACTGTTGATAGTTTCCGCTCTGTACAGTGGGACTTTGCAGAGCAAAATCTGTTGTAAATTTGCAAAAAAAATGCATCTGTGCATTAAGCTAATTTATCATCTTAACCGCAATTGGCAGCTTTTGTTTCTTGGAAATTCTACGACAGATTATAAAAAAAAACAAACAATCACTTCCACATTGATCGATTATGTAATTTTTTTCCTGAATTATTCCATTCGCTCACTCTGTGCCTGGCACTGACCGACCGGTTGTCAGCAATCCCACTGCACACACACACACACCCGCATGGTGATGAGGATAATTGGCAGCAGTTTATTCATAGGAGCGCCAATTTTTCCTGTTGGCATGATGCAATTTAGCATCAAACGACCGGTTTGTTGGGGAGGGGAAAACAAGCAGGCGGATGCGCTTCAGCAAATTTCAACACAATCAAATCACAGTAGGCGCATAAGCCAGCTTGCTTTTCAATGAAAATGTTTGTTTGCCTGAAGAGGATTGAGTGGCACGTTTATTCACCACCGTTTTGTTTGTTCGCTGGTTGGCAGGTTTTAGGAGAGCAAATCAGCTAAAGACGAGACCACTCGACGACCGTATTTCCCCAAGGGCCATCGAAAAGTTGCGGTCGGTCAAGAGTGAATGTTCCTGCGGATCCGCGGAGGAGAAAAGACCGACCGGAGTAAAACTTGCAAGTGCTTAGAAGTAGACTTCGCTTCGGTATGCCAAGCATTCGCGTCGAGGATTTTCGGTTCAGGAATTTTTCAAGAAGGTAATGCTTAAATGGGCTTTTGACTCTCCCGGAAAATACGCAATATCATAGTTAAGCTACCTTATTACAGTTGTTTGATACTTCCTAACGGGCTTACTGCTAGAAAATTACTGATTCCGTACTTTATTTACGCGGAAGGACTTGGGAATTAGATTTATGGGTACTGTTTTTCCAACAATTGAAACTTCGCGTGACTTTGATGATGCTGTTGAGTTCCGCATCACATGGTCGTGTGAGGACACTTGTACGGTTAGAGTTAGAGTGTATGCGGGTTGAACGATAATGCACAGGTTATAAAAAGTTGTTGGGGTAAATTGTTGTATGACTCGCACTTACACTATGTAGTCAGAACTACACATGCTTCTGGATGGTGCTTGAAGATTCGAATGCAAGTCCAACTGCGTCAAAAACTAGGAAAAAAATAATGTTCCATTCGTCGCTTTTACCATGGTTATGATAACCTGTCAAGCTTGAGTTTTCCGTTCTACGTTTAACTGGTTTTATTCCCAGTGGTTGTGAGCTCAATCCGTTCGCATCCTCTATCGTCAATTTTTACTAGGCGATTCGTCAACAATACAATCATTTAAAATTTAAAAATTATTCAGAGCTATCGTTAAAGAAATAATTGAACCGTTTCGCTTAATACAAAGCGTCATTCGAAGAACATTTTGTAATGTTTTTGTGGGAAAATATTGAGAGATAAGTTGGTGAAGAAGTATTTTTGAGGGGACGTTTTGGAAAACATGATTTGCGACACCAAATGTATCTTTGCACAACATTATCAGAAGTCAAAGAATCCAAGTAACATATTTCTAGTAAATGTTTCTTTAGACCTCTACGTTTTGCCTTTCTCTATAGAAAGGTATTAAAATTGCTGGAAAAACCGACTTTCGAACGGAGCTTCGGAGACCCATAGTGTTATATACCATTCGACTCAGTTCGACGAGGTCGGAAAATGTGTGTGTGTGTGTGTGTGCACTTTTCGAAGATATTTATACGCGCTCAATTTTGTCAAAGATGGCTGAACCGATTTGAACAAACTTAGGCTCGTTTGAAAGCTACTGTCGGGTCATTGATCAAGTTCGAAGATCAAATGGTTGTGACTTTTGGTTCCAGATATATGATGCTATATGTGACGTAACCGACAAAACACGTTGATTTTTACCGCTCTTATATATAAGGGTGCCAATATTTTGGGATCACCTCTAATTTCGTAAAACGCTAGTGTTAAAAAGTTTAAGCACCTCGAAAAATGTCCTCATGCAAAATTTAAGCTAAATCGGACATGCGTAAGGAGTGCTGCCCGGCGGTTAAGGTTTGAAAATTTCCGATCTAGAAAAAGCATCATAGGGGGGAGTACATGAAATTTCCAAAATCGAAAATTTTTATTGATGCCGAAACTCCTAAAACTGCATGAAACATCGAAATTTAGTGTCATCTCGAAAAAATTTTTTTTTAAAAAATCAACTTTCTGGGACTTTTTTTGATATTTTTTCTTAGTCCCTAAAAGTCGATTTTTTCAAAAAAAAATTTTTTCGAGATGACACTAAGTCTCGACGTTTCATACAATTCCAAGCCTTTTGGCATCAAACATTTTTAAAAAAAAACCCTTCTCAGTCCACTTAGTGGAATTTTCATATATCTTGAACAATCACCATAACCATTTTCGATTTCGAAAATTTCATGTATCCCCCCATACATGAAATTTTCGAAATCGAAAATGGTTATGGTGATTGTTCAAGATATATGAAAATTCCACTAAGTGGACTGAGAAGGGTTTTTGCCTTTCTCATATAGAAAGGTTATGCAATCACTGTGAAAACCGACTTTTGAACCGAGGCCCGGAGGGCCGAGTGTCATATACCATTCGACTCAGTTCGTCGAGTACGCAAAATGTCTGTGTGTGTGTATGTGCGTATGTGTGTATGTAACGTTTTTTTGCACTAACTTTTCTCGGAGATGGCTGAACCGATTTTCACAAACTTAGATTCAAATGAAAGGTCTTGTGGTCCCATAAAAAATTCCTGAATATTATTTGGATCCGACTACCGGTTCCGGAATTATGGGGTAAAATGTGCAAAAAATTGTGAAAATAAGTGCACTAACCTTTTTCAGAGATGGCTTAATCGATTTTCACAAACTTAGATTCAAATGAAAGGTCTTGAGGTCCCATACAAAATTCCTGAATATTATTTGGATCCGACCTCCGGTTCGAGAGTTATGGGGTAAAATGCGCAAAAAAAGTTAAATATGTGTTTTAACTTTTCTCATAGATGGCGCGACCGATTTTCACAAACTTAGGTTCAAATGAAAGGTCCTGTGGTCCCATGCGTTATTCCTGAATTTCATGCGGATCCGACTTCCGGATCCGGAAATATAGGGTAAAGTGTGTTAAACATTGTACACCATCACTGGAAATGGGGAAAAACCTTAAAAAAATTTCTAAATCGACCTCAAATCTTTTCCAATTTGATGGTTTTTATCAGTAGACGGTCAAACAAACCGATTTCGGTTATTCTTTTAAGAATCGAAGAAATTTTTTTTTTTGCCTTTCTCATATAGAAAGGTTATGCAATCACTGTGAAAACCGACTTTTGAACCTAGGCCCGGAGGACTGAGTGTCATATACCATTCGACTCAGTTCGTCGAGTACGCAAAATGCCTGTGTGTGTGTTTGTGTGTGTGTGTGTGTATATGTGCGTATGTGTGTATGTAACGTTTTTTGCTCTAACTTTATGGGGTAAAATGTGCAAAAAAATGAAAATATGGGTTCTAACTTTTCTTATAGATGGCGCGACCGATTTTCACAAACTTAGGTTCAAATGAAAGGCCCTGTGGTCCCATACGTAATTCCTGAATTTCATCCGGATCCGGAAAAATAGGGTAAAGTGTGTTAAAAATTTTATACCATCACTGACAAGAGCGAAAAACCGTAAAAAGTTTTCTAAATCGACCTCAAATCTTTTCCAATTGATAGTTTTTATCAGTAGACGGTCAAACAAATCTATTTCGATTATTCTTTTAAGAATCGAAGAAAAAAAAATTTGAAGAATACCACAGTATTATATATGATAGTTTGATTGATATGAGAAAGGCATCATTACACCACTAGGTGGATTAAAACAGGTTTTTTTAGATTAGCATCACTGTTCTCATACAAATAGGCAACGCAAATGTCAAGCACTACTTTGGAAAAATGATGCTGACTGTGTTACTAAACACTGATACATGCTTTTGTGAACTACTCGAATCAATCTGAATCAATTGGTGTCAAAATTAGTATTCGAAAATATTTAATAAAAGTAAGAAATATATTTTCATGAGACTGTTATGAAAGAAGAGAAAGGCATTATCACACCACTAGGTGGATTAAGAAGGGTTTTTATTTCATATTTTTTAAATTTAAAAAAACTGTGAACCTTCCCAAAATAACAGAAAAGAAGAAAATGTGTGCGAAATTTAAAAATAATTGGTGCAGTAGTTTTTAAACAAACAGAAACGTTGGGGTCTAGAAAAACTTCTACTTTAACTATGCTGCTTTGATTTGTTCACTTCTGATTAGTCTGCGCTGAGATACAGTGGACACCGCAAATCATGATTTATAAAAAGCGTCCTCAAAAATACCTCTTCACCGACTTATTTCTCAATATTTTTCCACGAAAATATTACAAAATGTTGTTTGAATGATACTTTTTATCATGCAAAACATTTGAATTTATGTTGTTGATCGATAATTCTGAAAAAAGATCGCAAACATGAATGATGATTTCAGCAATTCTTTATCCTGTCTATAGAGAGAGGCAACATTTAAATAAATATCTGTTGTGTTCAAAACACATGCTTAATCCACCTAACAGTGAGATGATACCTTTTTTATCAATCCTTATGTGTTTTCATGCAAAAATGAAGATTTTTTGGTGTTTTAGATCTCATGACATTATTTCAATGACCGGCGTCTCAAGCGGCAGTTTGAGATTTTGATCACTCTTTTACCCTGTGATGTCGGAACTGCAAATCGGATCGAATTTGAATCTAAACGTGTGGTAATCGATTGAACATTCCATGCGATGTCGAAGTAAGTTCCAATTTAAAATTTTTCGTGATTATTCACGGTACTTTCAGAGCCGGTATTTAGGAATTAGCATAACCCAAAATGGTTCGTATGGCCATAAATTAATATGACGGATAAATACCAATAGTTTTGAATCCAACCTTGAAGCTTTTTGGTATTTTTATCTTCTACTAGCTGACCCGTCGAACTTCGTCTTGCCCACAAATTATTTGTTCGAATTTATGTTTTCGGACAGCAGAATTGTCAAACGACTGAGCGGTTAACGTTTCTCTTCATTATTTTTCTGATTACTTAACCTACAATCAACGGAATTCGACACACATTCGCTTTAGCTCAAAACGAAATATCACCAAAAATTTATGTGAAAATGTAAAATACTTCTGTTAAGCAAATTTCAGCAAATGCACAGATTGTCATCTCATCCTTTGAGTCAAAGCACTGAACAGAGATCCCTCTCTAATGGCTTCGACATAAAAAAGCTCACTAACCAGAATTTTGGAAAATCATTTATTATTTACTTTGTATTTTCTCATAGTAAAACATTTCGAGAATATTCTGTGAAATGTTCAAGCCTATCGGAACAAAACTCAGCAAGTTATGGACCTTTATCTTTGCTTATTTCATACTGCGAAGAAGCGAGTGTTCGGCGGACAGGTCCATGATTTCTGCTTCGATTGACCTAAAAACTTTACAAAAGATTCTTGAAATGTTTCATTATAACAAATTATAAAAGACAAATCATGATTTTTGGAAAATGTTAGACCCTACGGGATTCCTAGAGTAATAAATTGTTTCCTTCGATTTTATAGACATAAAACTTTAAACGCGTTTTTCTCGCAAGCAGGTTTTGAAAATTCGTGCCCATCGTCATTCAAAAACTACTGAACCAATTTTTTTTAAATTTTACACATACTTTTTACATATAAAAAACCAGACCCCAACGTTTTCCTTTTCGTTTTCTGTTATGTTGGGGAGGTTTTACAGCTTTCGCTTATTGCTCAATAATTTTCCACGAAAAAATTACAAAATGTTGTTCGAATGATATTTTTTATCATGCAAAACATTTGAATTTATTTTTTTGCACTATAATTCTAAAATTCTCAAAAATAATGATTTTTTGCATCATTTAGATCCTACCCCACCTGATCTATTAAACTCGCGCCCGCGATGACCAATGAACTGGTAAATGACATCAGACCATTTTCTCCTGCCAACAGCGGTCTTCTAGAACAGTCATATGCATTCCGTCATTGAGTCATTTGGGAAGCAGTAATTTATGGCGTTTTTCATTGAAAAACACTGGTGGCGTGGATTGCTCTGGTTTTGCACTTTCGAGCAGAAATCGCAATGAAACACCGTCAGAGTGTTGCATTTCTGCTCGAAAGTGCAAAACCAGAGCAATCCACGCCACCAGTGTTTTTCAATGAAAAACGGCATTAGATACCCAATTAAGCACGTGGCTCGAAATGAAGAACAACATGAATCAAGTTTTCACACGCACACAACTCGTTGCGCGCCAAAAGATTCTTTCAACGATCTAGTATTCCATTCTTTCGACGGCCAAACACTTATGCAACTCGTTATGCGCCAAACACCTATCGATGATCTAGCAATCATTGGCGACTTTTTCAGTGGAAATTCCATTGTCCATACAAAATAACTTTATTGGTTTTTCCCACTTTTCCGGTAAGTTTTCCTAATTTTTTTGATGTACGAACCCGGTGGGGGTAAAAACTAATCAAACAAAAAAAGAATCATGTAAATTCGTCCATCCGTTCTTATGTGATGCGATTACAAAGAATGATCTCTGCATTTTTATATATATAGATATCGGTTTGAATTTTAAAAACATTACCCTATAATTCCAGAATCGGAAGACGTAATCGGATAAAATTAACCAATTTACCAATTAACCAAACCAGCATGAAAAGTCTTTTAATATAAATTTTTGTTTACGAAATTCGCCTTTTTTGAGAAAATGTTTGAGTTTTGAGAAACGTTCGATACCGGAACCGAAAATCGGTGTAGCCGAAATCAATAAAATTAACCTCAGGAGTTGTATGGTTTATATTTGATTCTTAGTTTTAAAAAATCAGTGTAGACATCTTTGATAACTCGTAAAGCGAATTAGATTTTTGGGTACCTCCCAGATCGAAAACTGAATACCGCTAAAACTGAAATAAGTTTATTTGGTTATCGACTATCCATATCTTAAAACCCAACAAATCTGATTATTTTATGTGAAATGGACATTTTTATACTAATCACCATGTATTTCCTAAACCGGAAGTTGGATCTGACTACAAAGTAAGATGTTTTATATGATCTTAAGACCTTTCATTTGAATCTTAGATCGATTCGACCACCTGCGAGAAAAATGAGTTACATTATGTTAATTTCGTTTCACATATTCTCCTGCAGTTGCGGAACCAGAAATAGGATCCAAATGAAATCCAGGAACCTTGTTTGGGAGTAAACGACTTTTCATATGAATCTGAATTTGTAGAAAACGGTTCTCCGAGGAAATTGAGTTAAATTATTTGTCACACAAGCATATGCTGAATGAACTGATTCGAATGGTATATGGGTGTTATGTTTTTCCAGCATTTATTGCTGTGTATTAAATCCATACCATTT
This sequence comes from Malaya genurostris, assembly GCF_030247185.1. Lineage (NCBI taxonomy): Eukaryota > Metazoa > Arthropoda > Insecta > Diptera > Culicidae > Malaya > Malaya genurostris. The sequence continues at coordinate 47,993,607 of NC_080571.1, forward strand.
TCAGTTAGTACCAACCTTCAAAAGATACGTGTATAAATTTGACAGCTGTCTGATTATTAGTTTGTGAGATATTGCATTTTGAGTGAAGCTACTTTTGTTATTGTGAAAAAAATGGAAAAATGGAAGACGATGAACGCAGTGGACGTCCAAAAGAGGCTGTTACCGATGAAAACGTGAAAAAAATCCACAAAATGATTTTCAATAACCGTAAAGTGAAGTTGATCGAGATAGCTGACACCCTAAAGATATCAAAGGAACGTGTTGGACATATTATTCACGAATATTTGGATATGAGAAAGCTATGTGCAAAATGGGTGCCGCGTGAGCTCACAATCGATCAAAAACAACAACGAAAAAACATGCTGAAATTGAACGAATTGGGCTTCGAATTTCTCCCTCATCCACCGTATTCTCCAGATTTGGCCCCCAGTGACTTTTTCTTGTTCTCAGACCTCAAGAGAATGCTCGCTGGTAAAAAATTTAGAAGCAATGAAGAGGTAATCGCTGAAACTGAGGCCTATTTCGAGGCAAAGGACAAATCGTACTACAAAAATGGTATCGAAAAGTTGGAAGATCGCTATAATCGCTGTATCGCCTCTGATGGCACTTATGTTGAATAATAAAAACGAATTTTGGCAAAAAAATGTGTGTTTCTATTGAACGATACGAACTTTTCAGCCGAACTATTTTGGACGTCCACTGCGTTCATCGTCTTCGGTGCTCATATGACCAGTACGAAATTTTGCAAATCACTTACGAATTGTTGCTTCGCCCGGTACAGAGTCTGGATAACACTCATCAAGCCATTTTTTGGTATCGGCGGCACTTTTTTTCATCAAAAAGTAGTGGTTCATCAACACACGAAATTCCTTTTTTCCATTTTTTTCACAATAACAAAAGTAGCGTCACTCAAAATGCAATATCTCACAAACTAATAATCAGACAGCTGTCAAATTTATACACGTATCTTTTGAAGGTTGATACTAACTGAAAATGGTATGGATTTCATTCTAGTGGCGCCCTCTCATAGAAACAATACGAACTTTTCAGCCGATCTGTTACATGCCATTTCGCACCCTCTCGACGCCGTTCTATTGACCAAATGTCATCATAGACGCTCGGGGAGGCATGAGATAGGAACTTGTGAGGACTTAGTTATCTCACCATTTGACGATCGGCTGATCCATGAGATGCCCAACAACACAGCAATCTCTCTAATCGGTACAGAACGATTTTGCAACACGATTTGCTTCGCCGATTCAATGTTCTCTTCAGTTACAGTTGTTGTTGGGCGGCCTGGAATCTCATCATGATCCAAGCTTGTACGACCACCTTTGAAGCGTTTATACCACTCGTATGCCTGTGTTTTTCCTAGACACGATTCACCAAAGGCCTTTTCTAACATTTTCAACGTTTCGGAACACTTAAATCCAATTGCAACACAAAATTTGATGCACGCACGTTGTTCTAAATTTTCATCCATTATAAAAATCGCCACACGAAAATTTGTCTACTTCTTTGTATAGACGCCAAACAAAAACTAATCGTACGATATGTGTCAAAATTTGACAGAATGTGTATAACAGTGTTGCCAACATTGAGAAAATAAAAGTTTACTGATTGGACAAGCGCGGGAATTTTAAAATGAAAATTCCGGTTCTTTTTTGATCATAAGGTATATTATACATAGGATAATTTCGTTTGGAAAAGATTTTTGATAGTGATTTGGCATTTCCCAACATCTTCAACACAAAATATGATGGTATTGATGATATCTGCTCATTTGGGTCAAATGAGTTGGTTCTAATGGTTTAATATGCAAAAGTGAAAATCAATTAAGGTAACATAATATGTTCTGCGGACTGTGTCACATATTTTCTTCCTTGTATTGCTGCCATTCTATTTTCAGACACTTTCCGAAGATTATCGACGCTTTTTAACGAAGGATCATTAAAATTACACTATTACTTTATTGTTTATTGGTTGACAGCTATTCAAATTTTTCACATTCACATTTTTCGATCAAAATATTTAAAATCTTCTCTAATCGCTGTTTGTAAAATGATTAAGTTTGTACGTTCTCTATCTTGAAAATTATTATGATATAAAATCATTTCATTTGTTCAGATTTATATTTTGAGGTTGTTCGTATCCAAAATTTATCTTTTAAGTAACTGTGAAATCATCATAATTGACTTTCATTTAAAGGATATTTTCCAAAAAATTTCAAATGTAAAAATTTGTTGAAGGCATCAAAATAGAGTAGAATCAATTGTTCTAAAAGAATCTAATTGTCATTTTGATCATTCGCCAAAAATGTAAACACTAAATGTAGAGCAAGTTTGTAATTTGTGACTTTTAGTGCATCCATCATCATCTTTATATTTGTATTTATTATGGGTACCTAAGAATTATTTCATTTTTAATGTAATCGTGATCGGTCGTGTCTTGCATACAACCCTCTGATTTTTTTTTAAAAAAGGTAAAAATAACTTGTACTTTCTTCTGACACACATTGTTTCATGCGCCCAATCTACTAGGTGTCAAACCGATGACAAAATTCGAGTAACCGGGTGATAATTTAAAGTTTTGTTTCTATGGAAATCAAATACGATACATCCTGATGATCCTTTCGAAGCCCTCATGGTGCAATTCATGTAAACCCCCATCGAGCATCCTAAAGCCACAGACCCATAAAACGGCCCTGAAATATTTAAAACATATGATAAACATCCTTGTTCCAGTCGTGTTCCAGGCGTTTTTCGATATACGCTTTAATTTTGTTTGGTACAGCACTTTGGGCATTTCATCTACTAGAGATCTCCGACAGGAATTTAATTTTTTCTCGATATTTAATACAAAGCAAGCCCCATGTCAAAAATGACGTAAACATAAATCAGATAACTCTTCGCTCGTTGGGAAATCTTTTTCAACTTTAACAATGAAGGATCGGTTTCGATTTTGAGAAAGCCGAAGCTTCTGTTACTTTCGATGTTGTAATCTAACGATGGTAACAACCGAAAGTTCTCGCTCAAATAAAATCCATAATGGTTGTATAACGTGACAAAGTGAACCGCTCTGATGTAGTCCTTACAGATGATTTCGATTGAACATGTCTAAAATTACAGAACGGCAAAAATTACTCTTTTGCAAGACTGGCTTGCTTTCAAATTGAGGTAAATGAATCCTTCCGATCAAGTTGTCGAGATACCTAGAAATCAGAAAAAAATGACGACTAAACATTTGCTTGTTTTCCCAAAGGTTGTTAGTCCCTGGAGCAAGTGTAAAATTTCTCAGCAAAATCGTTTTCGTTTTCGTGAAGCACTCGAGCAGCCTGGATTGTTTTCTATCGCTACAGACAAAGAGCCATCTCAGCCACTAATCTGTTGTTTTCCGATGTAACATGACTGAATATCCCAAGCGAGTAAATAATTCTAATTCCGGCATAAAAGGCATAATGAAAGTCCAAAAAGACTATAATCTTTCCTAGATTGTTTTCACTGATTGAAAGCCCACCCAAAATAACGCCGTAAAGAGGTCACAACGAAACCCTCCCTGCCCGTTCCGGCTCTCGAACAGTTCCCGGATGCCTTAGTTTATTGCATATTGGGCCCATCTTCATCTTCCGGCGGCCTATCACAGATCAGATCACAGTCTCCGATGACGACTTGCTGGGTGACAAAATAATCAATTCTCGTGGGCGGTTGTTTACTACCCGCGTTCCGTCGCTTTTTTTTTTGTTGCTCTTGCTCGAGATAGACTCTTTCTATTTTGGCCCTTTGGGTGGGTAGTCCTGACCAATCCCTAAATTTCCGCTTTTTATTTTCTCTACTCGCTGATGTCTCTCTACCTGTCGCCGGTTCGGTTTTGTCGGGCAGCGGGTATCGGAAAGGAGCATCCTTTCGCCGAACAGTTCTGTTCTAGTCGGTGGTATCTGTTTTTTTTTGTTTTTGGCTTCGTCCCAAAGGGATCCAGTGAGTGGGTAAGCTCATGGGCTTTGACCGCAACGTGCCGTGAATAAGCCCACCGCTAGAGTTTGTCCTTTTCGTGTGCGTTGTTATGTTTTTTCCATTGTAGAATATTCGGTCCAAATAAACTGTGAAATGGGATCGGGTGCTCGTTGATCCGTGTTCCGCACATTTTTTCGTGTCTTTGTTTCAAGGGTAACTTACTTATTGAGCACGGGGATAACGGGGAAGGGACCGTAATCTACCCAGCAGTGTGCTAGGACTTCATTATTTTTCTGAAAATGACAGCAAATACTTCTTCGGTTCAGTCCCCCAACTTTGAGGACGTAGCAATTTGTTGTCTTGAACCATAATTCTATACGGAGCGAAAGGTTTTGTCACTCCTAAAAAGAGTTACCACTGGATAGGACGTTACTGAGTTCGAAGCCGTACGGTCAACACTCTATGCCTTTATTGTTCCTGGACATCGCAAACATAACGAAAAGGAAAAACATTTCAAAAATGATTGCCATCGCCATCATCCGTTTCCATTAGGATAAAGTGAAAGCACATTTCGGACGATATCCGGTCAGGTCGATCCGTTGTTCAACCGTACAGCAGGATTCCACATGGCTTCGGGTTGAATGTGGGCTCTCTGTGTTGTGACCTTTCCGATCGGAAGCATTTGATAGAATCTGCCATAGTGAAATTGTTTGCGTATGATGTTGTGGGGAACTGTTGTCATGTACACACGACAAACGGTATCAAATTGCGCATATTCAAGCTCAGACGAAACGTGTACCCGGCGCAAAAACTAACATCCGTCCTCCCAACCCGTGGTGGGACAAAGAGTGCACAAATTTAAACGCGGAGAGAGCCTCCGCGTATAAAAAATTCAGAAAAAATGGAACACCTGATAATTACCGGAATTACGCGGCGTTAGACGTTAAAACTAAGAACTTGATTAGAGCCAAGAAACGCGGTTACTGGCGTCGGTTTATAGACGGCTTAACGAAAGAAACATCTATGAGCACTCTTTGGAACATAGCCCGAAGAATGCGCAATCATAACACCACGAATGAAAGCGAGGAATACTCCAACCGCTGGATATTCGATTTCGCTAAAAAAGTATGCCCAGACTCTGTTCCGGAACAGAAGATCACCCGCGCCGCGACACCAAATACAAACGAATCACCGTTTTCGATGGTAGAGCTTTCACTTGCACTTTTGTCATGTAACAATAAAGCCCCGGGATTAGACAGAATAAAATTCAACTTGTTGAAAAATCTGCCTGACCCCGCCAAAAGGCGCTTGCTGAATTTATTCAACAAGTTCCTCACGGGTAATATTGTCCCACACGACTGGAGACAAGTCAGAGTTATCGCCATTCAAAAACCAGGGAAACCAGCCTCCGATCACAATTCGTATCGGCCGATTGCTATGCTTTCCTGTATCCGGAAATTGTTCGAAAAAATGATTCTGTTTCGTCTAGATAATTGGGTCGAAACTAATGGTTTACTTTCAGATACACAATTTGGTTTCCGCAGGGGCAAAGGAACGAACGATTGTCTTGCGTTGCTCTTAACAGAAATTCAAATGGCATTTGCTCGTAAAGAACAAATGGCGTCAGTTTTCCTAGACATTAAGGGGGCTTTTGACTCAGTTTCTATAAATATCCTATCTGAGAAGTTGCATCAGCATGGTCTTTCGCCAGTTTTAAACAACTTTTTACATAATCTATTGTCTGAGAAACACATGTACTTCGCGCATGGTGATTTGTCGACAATACGATTCAGTTACATGGGTCTTCCTCAGGGCTCATGCTTAAGCCCCCTTTTATACAATTTTTACGTAAGTAATATCGATGAATGTATCAACACATCTTGCACGCTAAGACAACTTGCCGACGACAGCGTTGTGTCTATTATAGGACCCAAAGCTGCCGATCTCCAAGGACCATTACAAGATACTCTCGACAACTTATCATCATGGGCTCTTCAAATGGGTATCGAGTTCTCTACGGAGAAAACTGAGCTGGTTGTATTTTCGAGGAAGCGAGAACCAGCACAATTACAGCTTCAACTAGGGGGTGAAACCATAGCTCAGGCCTTCACATTTAAATATCTCGGGGTCTGGTTCGACTCCAAAGGCACCTGGGGATGTCACATTAGGTATCTGAAACAAAAATGCCAGCAGAGAATCAACTTTCTTCGTACAATAACCGGATCATGGTGGGGTGCCCACCCAGGAGACCTGATCAGGTTGTATCAAACAACGATATTGTCCGTGATGGAATACGGATGCTTCTGCTTCCGATCAGTGGCGAACACTCATTTCATCAAGCTGGAAAGAATTCAGTATCGTTGTTTGCGTATTGCCTTGGGTTGCATGCAATCGACTCATACGATGAGCCTCGAAGTGCTGGCGGGCGTTCTTCCACTGAAAAACCGGTTCTGGGATCTCTCATATCGTTTGCTCATTCGATGCGACATTTTGAATCCTCTGGTGATTGAAAACTTCGAAAGGTTAGTTGAGCTTAACTCTCAAACCCGTTTTATGTCCTTGTATTTTGATTACATGGCTCAGAATATTAATCCTTCTTCGTTTGTTTCCAACCGTGCTCATTTCTTGGATACTTCTGATTCTACTGTGTTTTTCGACACATCCATGAGAGAAGAAATTCGTGGAATTCCGGATCACGTGCGCCCTCAAGTGGCCCCAAATATTTTTTATAATAAATTTAGAACAGTCAACTGTGAAAAGGTGTTTTACACTGACGGATCAAACATCAACGAGTCCACAGGCTTCGGCATCTTCAATCAAAACATCACCGCTTCTTACAAACTCAGTGATCCGGCTTCAGTTTACGTCGCAGAATTAGCTGCTATTCAGTGCACCCTCGAGATCATTGAAACCATGCCCAAAGACCATTACTTCATTGTCACGGACAGTCTAAGTTCAATAGAAGCTCTCCGGGCAATGAAACCAGGAAAGTATCCCCCATATTTCCTGGGGAAAATACGGGAACATTTGAGAACTTTATCTGAACGGTCTTATTTAATATCGTTAGTCTGGGTCCCTTCGCATTGTTCCATTCCGGGCAATGAAAAGGCAGACTTATTGGCTAAAGTGGGCGCATTGGAAGGTGATATTTATGAAAGACCAATCTGCTTCAATGAATTTTTCAGTATTTCTCGTCAGAAAACTCTCGAAAGTTGGCAAACTTCATGGACGAATGACGAACTGGGACGATGGCTACACTCCATTATCCCTAAGGTATCGACGAAACCTTGGTTCAAGGGGATGAACATGAGTCGTGATTTCATTCGCGTTATGTCACGGCTCATGTCAAATCACTATACATTCAACGCACATCTCCGGCGTATCGGGATCGTGGAGAACGGGCTCTGCACCTGTGGCGACGGTTATCAGGACATCGAGCATGTCGTGTGGTCGTGCGTAGAGTATCGTGACGCCAGGTCGAAGCTACTGGAATCCCTCAGGGCCCGAGGTAGACCGCCTGAGGTGCCGGTTCGGGATGTGTTGGCGAGTCGGGATAGTTCATATATGCTTCTCATATACCAGTACCTTAAACACATTGATATACAAGTGTAATGTGTTATTCCTCGCTCAGAAAATATAATCTCCACCTACAGGTTCGACACTAACATCCGCCCGATTCTCTCGATCCCCGTCCCTGTTCACCATCTTCATTGGAATTAACAAGATCTTTTTTTTTGTCACTAACTTTTTCGTTCCCCTTTCCCTGTTTTTTCACCATCTCGATGGCAACTAATTAGATCTCTGTCGTTTTCAAACATTTTGTTCCCACACCCCTTTTTTACCCCGTTTCCCACAATATTTACTTCTTTTTTTCATTCTCTTCCGTAACATCACCATCACCGGAAGACCGCTCCAGTCAATGACCAGCATGCGGGCCACCCGCCGGGCCTTCGTAGCCTGGGGGTGTTTCTCGCGGACCCACACGGACCGAAGAATGCGGCCAACATAGAAAATTACCATCGCCATCTGGAATCATCTCATCCTAAATTCAATTCACCGGCCACTACCGATCGCCAGATACTATATTACATAATGATACTACTCTAGTTTTAAGTTAGACGATAATTAAGATTAGTAAATACCCTTGGCATCTTAGAGCTTAAGCAGTGTGCCTTAATATTATATTATATTATTGAATAAAAAAAAAAAAAAATTGCGCATATGATGATCAATTTTCCAACAGTTGATGATGAAGTCAAAGTAAAAGGGGTTTATATCTTGATGGTATAATAGATAAGTGGAAAAAAATATCTTGAGCTGCTGCTGGGATCGTGAGCAGATGTTTATGGTCCTTCCGGGACGTGCTTTGTCGAAGTTTGCTGTCATTAGAGAACTGTCGTCGAAGAAGGTTGGAATTGTTTTGGGATGTCCACTTGAAAAGTTCAAGGATTATTTTGGGATTTCATTGTTCTATTTTTGCAAAACTTTGTGGATTTTAATTGCAGAATAATTGCTACAAGCCAGTAAACTTTCAATAAATAATAGGCGGTGTTGATTGGGTAGATGGAACCAGTTAGTCATATTGAACTTTGATTGGTATTTATTTACTTTCTGAAGATTTTGCGATTCTTGCTAAGAAATTATATACCTTTTGACTCAAGAAAAGAAACCTATGTAGCGTTTTATCTAGGAAATGTGACAGTTATTTTATTTGAATAAATAGAAAGGCATTTGGATAAATTAATTAAATGTTTTGTTATGTCTGTGGGAAAGATTAACATTGTAATACGTAGAAATCGGTACATTGTATGACCCTTGTCCCGACACGCTTTTCGCCTAGAAAGAATATAGAATTTCTCGAAAAATCATGTATCATTCGATTCAGCTCAACGAACTGAACAAATGTGTGTGTCAACCGATTTTCACAAACTAAAATTCAAATGAAAGGTCTTATAGTTCTTTAAAATTGCTGGAACATTTCATCTCGATCCAGCTTCCGGTTTCCAGGGTTGCAAGTGAAATGCCGATTTCAATTTCTCGGTTTTCCCGGTTTTTTTTTTGATAAAAATTCCTGGTTTTTGGAATAGGCTTAAAACGATCCTGTTTAGTTTTTTTTCAAACATTTTTTAATTCAAACTTTGAACAGATATCCCATGTCCAAAAAGGATCATTGTAATAGCTCCGCTAATTGAGGATTCAAATACTTTCCAGGCATTTTGATGTATAAATAGAAAATATTCATTAAAAAATGTGCATATAAGAAAAGCATAAAGCCTTTTTCAAGTCATTCAGTGGTTTTGGTTACACGTAACCGATTTCTTCCGAGTGCACATGACTGTTTTTATTTTTTTTTTTGGTATACGTATGATTGAAAATAAATCAATAAGGTACCACACTCCTAAAAACGAACGCTTGCCACTCGGAAAAAACAACAACAATCTATGCTTGCAACTTCAAATCATTTTGCACTGAGCTTTCTTCGCTCCTTCCGGAAGTGAAAGTGGAAATCTCAATTCGGTGGGAAAATTATAAACGGCATGATGGCCAAGGATGGCTTTTATCGTATCAAAGAACGCTTTCTTCACACGATTCAATCAGTGTCATCAAAGAGATACGGATATCATCGCAGCAACAAAAAACCGGTATGGTTCATTTAATATATAATAGACACCAGTGCGAGAGAGAATTTCTCTCGATGACCTGTCTGAGATTCAAAGTTTAGCTCACTGCAGTGGGGATTCTCTCTGAAGCTTATTCTCGTTTTGTGATCCGATCCTATATGGGGATAATTGCGATAGAATCATTTTACGATTGTCGCTTATTCTAAATATGTGCATATAACCTTTGTATAAGTTGTGTCTATGAAAATGTCTGTGAATGCTCCACACCAGGGTTTTTAAATACACTGAGGTCTTTTTTTATGCGATCTTTTTTTATGCGGTTTTTTTACGCGACTTTTTTTATGCGAATTTTCAGAGTTATGCGGTTTTTTTTATGCGAATTTTCAGAGTTATGCGGTTTACCCTTCTGCGGTCTTTTTTATGCGAAGTTTCAGAGTTATGCGGTTTTTTTATGCGAAGTTTCAGAGTTATGCGGTTTTTTTTAATGCGAATTTTCAGAGTTATGCGGTTTTTTTTATGCGGTTTTTTTATGCGGTACGTAAATTCGCATAAAAAAAGACTTCAGTGTATTGCAACTTAGTATGAGAATCATCAAGTCGAATCATCGATTCGATTTTCTGCGATAATTGTCAACTTGCGATTCTCTCTTGGTAAATTCCACACAGCACCAATCATTATCATTATCAGACTGTAATTTTTTAAACGGCCGTGACATACTCAGATTATGAAGTGGAGCGAAGAAACGTAGAAAAATTCTCTCACGGTTCATGCATTGAGAGACAGCGAGTTCTGGTAGCATCTTCTACCCGATTGAAAATGTTGTATACAATATAGATAAATATCGAGCAGCTTCTATCGAATTTTCGGCAATCACCAACACTGATTACTATTATCATTCGGTATATATCACGAAGCGTGGAAGTCCGGCTTATGCCTACATTACTAAAAAAACTTTCAGGAGAACTTTCACAACAACTTCTGAAATTTTTCATTTTATGACTAAAACTGTATTTTTCCTAAAACATCTTTTCTTGTATATTCAAATCAGACTCGAAATCTGATATCCGAAACTACCGTAGAATAGCAATTATTTCAAGCATTCCTCAACTTTTTCCAACTTTCCAACAACTGAAAAATGTAATAACAAACAAAAAGCATGGATTTTAAAGGTCGCTCAACCACAACAAAGATTCTAGAATTTATCACTTTCTTTCTGAATGCCATGGATTTCGGCAACCACGTAGAAACTTTATACGCCGACTTAAGTAAAGCTCTCGACCGTATCGACATATAATTACTATTATTCAAACTGCAGAAATATGACAATGTCTCGAATCATACTTAACGAAATGTGTACAAGTAATTCGCTTTCATAAAATACTGTCTGAACCAATCGAACATACCTCAGGGCTCTCATCTAGAACCTCTTCTTTTCATACTGCATGTAAACGACATTTCCTTCATACTCAAACATCTAAAAGTGCTTATATATGCTGACGACATGAAACTCTTTAATGAAATTAGAAACATCAACGACGCCGCAATATTCCAGAACGAAATCAATCCATTCCACATTTGGTGCAGCAAAAGTCTACTCAAGCTCAATGTAAAAAACCTGTTTTAATCCACCTAGCCTTTCTCATAACTCACATATTCTCATATATAAATGTGATGTATTCTACAAAATAATTTTCTTTGATTCTTGGAAAACTAAAAGGATTGTTCATAAAAAGTTAAGCCATATCTGAGAAAATGAAGTGAGTTCCACTATTGCAAGTACTTCTGAAACCGGAGTTTTCGAGCCGGTATAATCGAAGTCGGTTCGAGAAAAGTTACTGGGATTCATTTTTGTGTCTTGTTATGGCTACAATCTCCTTCTGTTAATCGAAAACCGGGAATCAGGAAAGTCGAAATTAATATGTCATTAATATGTCATCTACTGACAATAACTACCGATTGGAATAGTTTTGAGGCAAGTTAAGAGATTACTTTACGTTTTTTACTTCGTCGCTTTTAGTGACGGTATGATTAATTAAACGATCTTCAACCTGTAATTCCGAAACCAGATGTCGGATCCGGATAAAATTCAGAAAATCAATATGAGAATTTGCATTCGGACCTAAGTTTGTGAAAATCGGTCAAATGAAAGAAATCCGGAATTTGAAACCGGGAGCCAGGATAGCCGGAATCGGTTTGTTTGGTTTTCTTCTGATAATGGCTACCGATTGAAGTAGTTCCGAGACCAGTTTAGACATTTTTTTACGAGTTTTTTTTTCGGACGTGATGGTATCAAATTTTAAACACAGCCGAAAGTCGGTTCTGGATTAAATTTGGAAGTTTGTATGGGACCATGATACCTTTAATTTGAATCTAATTTTGTTGAAATCGGTCACGCCATCTCTGAGAATAGTGAAGAATTAATTTGAAATAAGAACTTTTTCACCAATTACCCTGTAACTCCGGAAGTTGGATCAAAATAAAATTCAGGAACTTTATATAGGACAATTGAACCTTTTATTTGAATCTAAAGTTTTAAGAATCGGTTCAGCCGTCTCTGAGAAAAGTAAGTGCACTTATTTTCATATACATACATACACACACATACAGACATTTTGCGTACTCGATGAACTGAGTCGAATGGTATATGACATTCGGACCCCCGAGTCTCGGTTAAAAAATTGGGTTTCACAGTGATTATATAACCTTTCTATATGAGAAATGCAAAAATACAACATCAAAATCAAGTTTATTTGGTAAAACAATTTCCCTGGATAGGAGCTAGCTATGGGTTCGAGTACCGTCTCTGCGGTAACGTTTTGGTAATTTCCATTACTACATAGAACGAAAAGTCCCGGGCCTCTCACAAAAAAGACGCGAATAGTTTCGAACCGTGTTTTTTTTTAGAACAAGCCTCTTGGCTCAATACCAAATTTCATGACAATCTATCCACTAGTGTTTGAATAACAGCTGATCGTGTCAGACGAGTTCTAGTGTTTATGGAAAACGACGCATCAGAGCATTCATGCATAAAAGTAACGGTGAAATTGAATGATTTGCGGTACGGATTGGTCCACCATACCCCGTATTCTCCAGACCCGGCCCCCAGCGACTATTATCTGCATTCTTAGAAAAAATGAAATATACGCTTGACGTAAATTCAGGCATGCCATAATTTTCGGTGATGACACAATATTACATCTACTAACATGTAAAAATAAACTTCGCATCTATATCGATGTAAGCTTAAGTTACATTAACTGTGAAGTTAATGATATGACTTATCTTTACATGGTTTGAATCGTGAATGTAAGTGAATCGCGACGCTCCATTTATGTGCATCTACAAGGGGAAAATCACTCTAGATAAGTTTGGGTAATTTAAAACTAACCCAACCTAGTTTTGCCTAATCTTGTTTGAAGTGTATCTGTCATTCGAGCTCCCACGCAGAGATGCCATTTATACAAATTTATCAGTATTATACAGATTTTTACATGCGCATACAGATTTAATACAGAGTACAGATTTTATACAGATTTCTCGAATTAAATACAGATTTATACAGATACCACAAAAAGTAAGAAAGAAATAATGAAACTTTTCCGTCTGAGCGTGTTTGATTGCCCATATTAAAATTAAAATTTTTTCGTGCAGCTGTTTAATGATGAACGCTGAAATACATTTATATCATAATTTGAAACCAATTTGAACTGATGTTCAAGGAAGTCATGGCGTCATGAAACTTTATTGTCAGACTGAAAAGTTGTATGACCTGACTTGACGTTGCGTATTGGGCGTTTGAATTCCATGTTTGAATTCCAAATCATCATTTTCAAACGAAAAAAGTATATGGATTTACAATTCAATTGTGGTTGATAACAAAAACAATTAAATTTCGTCGTTGAATGTTCTTGTCAGTGCGGCAAGGACCTACGATATAAAGGAATGCTCCTTGCATCTGCCATTCTATAACAATAATCTAATGGAATAATATCATTTTATTTCCGCAATTACCTTTTATTAGTGAATACAGATAAATACAGATTTTTTTATACAAAGCAATACAGATTTTCTATGAAAATATCTGGCATCTCTGGTCCCCCGTTTACAGCTTCTTATGTCAAAATAATGCTTTTCCAGATCTCCGCTAAACATTAGAGAAGTTCCAGATCCCTCTAAACTTTTTTACTCCCGGTAAAACTTGTTTGAGTTCAGACAAAGTTTAGAGTGATTTGCCCCTTGTGCATCTAAAGGGTGATTTTTTAAGAGCTTGAGAACTTTTTTAAACAATAAAACGCATAAAATTTGCAAAATCTCATCGGTTCTTTATTTTAAACGTTAGATTGGTACATGACATTTACTTTTTGAAGATAATTTCATTTAAATGTTGACCGCGGCTGCGTCTTAGGTGGTCCATTCGGAAAATCCGCTTTTTTATCGACAAATTTTGTTCAGCGATGAGGCTCATTTCTGGTTGAATGGCTACGTAAATAAGCAAAATTGCCGCATTTGGAGTGAAGAGCAACCAGAAGCCGTTCAAGAACTGCCCATGCATCCCGAAAAATGCACTGTTTGGTGTGGTTTGTACGCTGGTGGAATCATTGGACCGTATTTTTTCAAAGATGCTGTTGGACGCAACGTTACAGTGAATGGCGATCGCTATCGTTCGATGCTAACAAACTTTTTGTTGCCAAAAATGGAAGAACTGAACTTGGTTGACATGTGGTTTCAACAAGATGGCGCTACATGCCACACAGCTCGCGATTCTATGGCCATTTTGAGGGAAAACTTCGGAGAACAATTCATCTCAAGAAATGGACCGGTAAGTTGGCCACCAAGATCATGCGATTTGACGCCTTTAGACTATTTTTTGTGGGGCTACGTCAAGTCTAAAGTCTACAGAAATAAGCCAGTAACTATTCCAGCTTTGGAAGACAACATTTCCGAAGAAATTCGGGCTATTCCGGCCGAAATGCTCGAAAAAGTTGCCCAAAATTGGACTTTCCGAATGGACCACCTAAGACGCAGCCGCGGTCAACATTTAAATGAAATTATCTTCAAAAAGTAAATGTCATGTACCAATCTAACGTTTAAAATAAAGAACCGATGAGATTTTGCAAATTTTATGCGTTTTATTGTTTAAAAAAGTTCTCAAGCTCTTAAAAAATCACCCTTTATAAAGATGTAAATTTTTCTTAGTGTGTGATTTCAAACCTGGAAAGGTTTCTCCAGAGAAAGAAAATTTTCACCGAATGCTGAGGTCATTGCAGGAACGGAAACCTATTTTGAAGATCTCGACAAATCTTTTTTTTTTTCAAAACACATCAAACTGTTGGAAGACCAAAAATATTGAAGAATACAAAAAAGCGGGAGGTTAATGTAGGAGACATAACTGGACGACGTGAATACGAATAAAACTAAATAGAAGTATTCGAAGAATGTTAAATGCAGTTAAGCATGTTTGTACACCAATGGATTGAATTTGATACCAGTTATAATGTACGGGAAAAAATAGTTTCAAATCTACTAAAGAAAATCCAAAAATTAGATATTTCACAGAAATTTTAAAAGCATGAAATTCATATCTAACATTTAGGCATTGTTGATTACCAATCGATTGAATATTGCTTTAATTAAAATTTTTAACAGCAAATTCTATCACATTTACTAAAAATCTCAAGAAATTTTGTATTTTTCCAGAAAGTTTTGAATATTAGAGTTTTTGGTGACTTAGGTAAGCACGCATTCAAGAATGTTCGTGAACCAACCGACTATGTTAAATTTACTTTCAGCTAAAATTTCAAAAGTAAAATAGTTGATATATTTTATATTTTCACAGAAGGTTTTTTTAAATCGAAGAAGTCGTAGGCACTTACATGGGTTTGACGTACCGAAGAAGTACCAGAAATAGCAGTAAAAAATTTCAAGTGGACATTGCGTAATACAGGTGGTTCTTAGCTTCTTGTTCAACAACTCCTATTCCTACCTCCCGCGGTACCGGCTGGGGAACGAGTAACCATAGGAAAGATCGGGTATCCAATCCCAGTGGGACCTTGGCCGTATGCTGACAGAGAAGGGGGGCTTGTCTCTTCTCTCGGAGAGCGAACCCACCCGAGCGTATGTTCCCCACGTTAGGGTCCGTAAAAAGAAGTTACGTACAATCAAAAAAGAAATACGACTCGAAATTATCGGCAAAGACCTAGGCGACAAACAAAAGACTATGATTGGAAGTTTGGCACATGGAACTGCAAATCCCTTGGCTTCTCAGGATACGAACGAATGCTGCATGATGAGCTTCAAATTCGCGGTTTCGCTGTCGTAACATTGCAGGAACTTTGTTGGGCGGGACAGAAGGTGTAGAAAAGTGGGGAATCGGGCGGCTACCTTCAATTAGAGCTGTGGTACAACCAGCGTCTAAAGAACGGGATTTTTAGTGGTGGGTAAGTTGTGCCAGCGCTTGAATTGGTGGTAGCCAATCAATAATAGGATGTGCGTATTTAAGATCAAGGGCCGTTTCTTTAATTACAGCATCATCAACGTGCACTGTGCACATGAAACGAGATCCGATGACGAGAAGGAAGCATATTACGCGCAGCTGGAGCGAACCTACGACAGCTGCCCACGGCGGGATTTTAAAACCCGTCATCAGCGACAGAGATGGCATTTCACCAGAGAGATACACGCTAGAGTCAGATTTTCGCCACACCGAGGATGAAAAAATCGAAGCACCGCACAAAGAGGAAAGCGCACTTCTTCTCAGTGTCGAATAGACAGCATTTGAGTGTGTGCTTGTGGTTTAAGCAGCTGGCGCGAGTGAAACACATTCTCTTCGCATGAATCGCTCACACGCGCTCTCGTCTAAATACACCCAAGTGACCACTGGCGCGTGATGGAGAGCGAACACTTCTGTGAACTTCAATTAATAGAGAGTAGATCTGGCCTTGCTATGAAAAATTTGTAAGGAAAACCGAAAATTTTACGATAAATTGTTTTATTTTGCTTTTTGTGTCCACGCTTCATCTACGAAAACCATACAGCAGAGTGCTCACCGGCGTGTACACCTCTGTGAAAGTATCTGCATCCACCTCAGAGAATTTATTAGCTAATGCTCTAGCACTTTGGTGCGATTCAGTGGAAGAGGTAAAAGGAAATAAACAAACGCACTCATGATGCGTGCACACTTTATACAACAGTGGTGTATAAATGTGAAAGAGAAGAGCTCTCGTTGAAGTTGTCAGTGCGAGGGGAGAAATTTTGCTTGCTCTTCGTCACACAGAGGAGGTAGACATCTCTGATCAGCGACATGAGCGCTCAGGTAGGCCGAGAGGCAATTTACAGGCCTGTGTTTGAGCTAGAAAGCCTACATGCGACATAGAATGACAACGGTCAACAATGCGTGAACTTTTCAGCCTCCAGAGATACAGTCAGTCAAACTAGCCCACTTCCCACTTTTCATGGCATTTTTGGCAGTACGCGTAACTTTTTATCTTCTTGGTTTTCTTTCATTGCAAAAATTTTACCTGTCTCGGAGTTCAATCGTTTGATGAACACAAAAGCTTGGATGTTTTCTTTGCATTCCTCGTTAAGTGTACTGTTAAGGTTTGGAAATGTAAGTAAATATATCGAGTGGTTATTAGATTTTTAGTATATATAGAATCATGTTTTTCTACAAATTTTAGCTAATGCCAAATTCAATCTTCATAAAAGATCATAGATGATTGTTTTACGAAAATGTTGATATTTTGAGATTTTGGTGTAAATATAAGATTTTACATCTAAAATTTTACACGTTGCTAAGTTCATTGAGTTGGTGAGCAAAATTTCTTAGAAGTGCACTTACGTCAAATCTACGTAAGTGCCTACAACTTCTTCAATTTTAAAAACATCTGTGAAAATATCGATTTTTTTAGATTTTTGGTAAATATAAAATATATCAACTATTTCACTCTTGAAATTTTAGCTGAAAGTAAATTTAGTCGGTTGGTTCACGAACATTCTTAAATGCGTGCTTAGCAAAGTCACCAAAAACTCTAAGATTCAAAATTTCTGTAGAAATACAAAATTTCTTGAGATTTTTAATAAATATGATAGAATTTCCTGTTAAAAAATTTAATTGAAGCAATATTCAATCGATTGGTGATCAACAATGCCTAAATGTTAGATATCAATTTCATGATGTCAAGTGTCAAACAGGTTTAATTTTATTTTAAAATTTTGTTTTAAAATTTCTGTGAAATATCTAATTTTTGGATTTTCGTAAGTAAATTTGAAACTATTTTTTCCGTGCATTATAGCTGGTATTAAATTCAATCCATTGTTGTACAAAAATGCTTAGCTGTATTTAGCATTCTTCGAATACTTCTAATATTCTAAAATTTCTGTGAAAATATCGAGTTTTTTGAGACATTTTCAGTAAAATTGAAATTGATTTCTTCTAAAACATATAGCTGGTATCAAATGCAATCTATTGGTATATAAAAATTTCATATGACTTTTGGTTACGTTTTTGATCATAAAAAGTAATTGAAAAATTGTCTGTTCCATTTTTGTTGCGATAGACGTATCTGTCTAATGACAAACAAATTTTCAAAATCGGATTTATAACAGCTGAGATATGGCCAGCCAAAGTAAGCGTTCATACTTTTTTTCAACAGACTGTAGTTGGAATTTTTTATAATAACTTTGAGTAGAATATTTGGTTGTCCATCGTTTTAAATGGAATTTATTCCGAATGAAATTATCTTTCTAATGGTAAAACAATTTTTTGGAATCGGTCCAAAAACAGCTAAGATATAGTCAGTCAAAATAAGCGTTCCCACTTTTCATGGTGTCCTTGGTAGTCCGCGTAACTTTTTACGCCCTTGGTGCTCGGAGTGTTAAACAACATACACATGCAACGTGTTTACTAGCGAATAAAACATGTCGTAAGCCTACTGCATTCAACCCCTGAAACGATTTCGTATTTCTGTGTGTCGGTTTTTGCACAATGTGCTTTGTGCGATGATTCGTTCAATTTACGCGCCTTATATTTGCACTAAATTTCACCTTAATGCTCGTTCTTACCAAACATTTTAGAAAACTTTAATTTTGAGTTATTTGTGGTCATCTGATACTACTGAAAATAGCTGACCATAGTTTCAATGATATGGAGGTAAAAATATGTTGCAGTGCACAACCAAAGGTATTCGCGATTAAGTCCCACCCATCCTTGTACAGGATAAAAAGTTCTCACGGTAAAAATTTTTTTGTCATGTTTGGGACTTCTCATTCCATGTAGTACATAGTTGTATTCGCATGTCATTTTCCCAAGCTCGTTATAAAAGGTGATTTTTTTGAGGTTAGGATTTTCATGCATTAGTATTTGCTCAGATTTTTTGAGGTTATGATTTTCATGCATTATTATTTGCTCAGTATGCTCTGACATTTCATCATGAATAGACTTACTAACGAGCAACGCTTGCAAATCAGTGAATGGGCCCTAGAAAAGTTGGCAGAAAATCCGCTTTTTTATCGACAAATTTTGTTCAGCGATGAGGCTCATTTCTGGTTGAATGGCTACGTAAATAAGCAAAATTGCCGCATTTGGAGTGAAGAGCAACCAGAAGCCGTTCAAGAACTGCCCATGCATCCCGAAAAATGCACTGTTTGGTGTGGTTTGTACGCTGGTGGAATCATTGGACCGTATTTTTTCAAAGATGCTGTTGGACGCAACGTTACAGTGAATGGCGATCGCTATCGTTCGATGCTAACAAACTTTTTGTTGCCAAAAATGGAAGAACTGAACTTGGTTGACATGTGGTTTCAACAAGATGGCGCTACATGCCACACAGCTCGCGATTCTATGGCCATTTTGAGGGAAAACTTCGGAGAACAATTCATCTCAAGAAATGGACCGGTAAGTTGGCCACCAAGATCATGCGATTTGACGCCTTTAGACTATTTTTTGTGGGGCTACGTCAAGTCTAAAGTCTACAGAAATAAGCCAGTAACTATTCCAGCTTTGGAAGACAACATTTCCGAAGAAATTCGGGCTATTCCGGCCGAAATGCTCGAAAAAGTTGCCCAAAATTGGACTTTCCGAATGGACCACCTAAGACGCAGCCGCGGTCAACATTTAAATGAAATTATCTTCAAAAAGTAAATGTCATGTACCAATCTAACGTTTAAAATAAAGAACCGATGAGATTTTGCAAATTTTATGCGTTTTATTGTTTAAAAAAGTTCTCAAGCTCTTAAAAAATCACCCTGTATATTGACCCCTAATACTTACATACTATCACATCGCTCTTTCACAACTTTCAGTGAGTTGAATCATAAACTTAGGAAAAGTTAATACTAATAACATATCTAGAAAGATTTTCTAATCGATTCTAACATGTGCAAATCTTCACTAAGATCAAACAAAAATCTTAAACTTTGCCGTATTATATTTTGTTGACCTTCTTTGCAAATCGATTCAAACGGAAACCTGGTGATGTCTTTCCAGTTTCGTCTCAACAGAACATGATGCCATGTGATTAGAAAAGACGATACCGAATACAACTCAAAGCTTCAATAGCTTCCATCCTACACATAATTAGTTCTCCTATTTACCAGATGCTGAAGACAAGCACAGAAAATATACTAATTTTGTGTTGCTCTAATTGTATTATGAAAAGTCTGAACACAAATCTTGGCTCTGTTGTGACAAACTTTCAAAATAATTAGTGTTGCTGCGACTCTCTTTTCCTTCGCGTTGTTGACAGTCTCATTACCAGGAGGAAAAACTTTCGAAAAAACTGCTTTCGCACTGGATGTAAGTTTGTTTTTATTATTGCACATTCAGCGACTACTTTATGCAATTTCTATGGAAAACACCACCACCGTCATAAAGTGCCAAACGATTATCTTGACAGGAAAACCGCACTGGCACTGGCTGCAGGTGGACTCCGGTCGTATTCCAGGCGTTCTCTCCTGCCCACCGGTCCTAATTAGATGTTTCTAATTTAAAACTCCAACGTAGAGGGAATTTTATTAAAACCGTAAACAAATTCAATTACACAATCTCGCAAATCTTCTTCCGTTCAAAAACGTTTTTTTCCCCATCGAGTTACTCTGGCGCAATCGGCTTACAACATTAATTGTGGAAATCAACGTCCTTTTCCGGATTTTATTTTCCGTTTCCAATCCTTATGCTTCCTCCAGCTGGGACCGCAACCCACTCAAATCGGCTAAGGTCCCAGCCTCCTCTTGCAAATGCCTTTCATCCGCAATTTGCCTTCAAGAGATGCATTTTCGCTTTTCTCGGTGGTGGGGATTTCGGTTCGCTACCCTTTTCGTTCCCTTCCCCCGGGTTTCCCCGACTGGCGCGGTGGGAAATCTGCTCAAGCACTGCTCGAGTAGCGAGTAATTTAGCGTATCGGAATGGAAACGAATTGTTAGTCACTCTCTTCAGGTGAAGTGAGTGTGCTTTTGCTTCGTTTCTTTGCCAACCGTGGTGATTGTTTTTTGGTATGACGATGGAAGGGTGGAACTGGCAGAGTTCGGTCAACAGGCGCCAGCCAGCATCGACGTGAGTGTGGTGAAATACCGACTCGCTAGCGGTGAAATATGTGCTTGATGGATGGGGCGGTGATAACTGGTCGAAAATGAAAAACGAAACAAAACAACAAAAAAAAAAATCGCCATCATAACACGTGAGCGGTGGTGATGGTGCTGCGGCAATCGTGACCGGCTACTGCCGAAGCTGCGTGCAGGCAGAAAGAAGAGGTGTTATTAGACCTAACCTTGGGCATCCGAGCCGATCCCTCCCTCGACGGTTACTTATTTTTCAGTGCTGTTTGCGCTAGGCCTTCAACCATAACCTTCAACTGGTTCGTGTATTTATCGATGCCAATAATCTGGAGCGAGTTCAAAAACAATTAGGCATGTTTCAATTTGGCTCAATTTGTGGTTCGCCCGAAAAGCTTTTCCGAAATTGCTATCACTGTTGGGTCATAAAAAATTATCTACCCCAGATTCGGCGCGAGTTTTGAGGTGAAGCCACCAGTAATGCGAACAATATGTACGGCGTCACTCGGCACGGCCGTATGCAGGGGACTCTATTAAAATGCCATCAAACTCAGCTTTAAGTACTTTATGAAGCCATTCGGTGATAATAAACGGCACATTATTCTTTTCAATATCTCTTGTCTAGAGGAAATAGCGGCGAAGCACTTACCGAACCGGTCCTCCGGTGGACTCGACTTCGAAAATATGCTTTGGTAGGGGAAGTTGACGTGAATTGACATTTGAGTAAATTTGAATTTGTGAATCAATTATCGGAACAATTTCTGTTTTGTTTAACATGAGGTTAACTAAATCGTTCCAAAATGTAATCATTGTGCTATCATCCGACGATTGAAATTGCCAATTAAATCGAATGAATGAAAAATGTTGCTATCAATATCGTTTACCGGATTTATCCAGTTAGAATCGACGAACGTCGTATGGTGTATCTATTATCTATTTTTGCTTTGCTCCGTTTCATTCAGGCTGAACTAAAAATATAGACATCGATTGTGTCGCAATCCGACGATTGTATGCCAAATAATCAATAAAATACTTCCGGTTTATTTTTAGAAATGACCAAGCCAAACATTAAACTTCTTTATATAAGAGATTTAGGTTCTTGAGTTGCTCTCACTGGAACTTAGAACTTTTAAGTTTTTTGAAAAGATTATTTGATTTGATTAACTCTATCAACTAAAATCTTATACAAAACAATAGTTTATAGTTTTATTTCAACGAACACACGGCTAGTGCTACGATTCTATTGGCACAAGGAATCCTTCCATGTCTAAGCTCGAAGATACGTCAATTGGTTCGTATTTCCATTTGACTGACTATTTCGAAAATCTATAGGTGCCTTCAAAGAAAACAAGGAAGCCACCTTGGTGCACTGCTCTTTGTTTTTTTTATCATCTACCTCTGCGAAGAGGTAAAATCAGTCAAATCATTGTCAGCAGATGGTAAAAAAAATTCTGCATTAAATCTACAACTTCGGACGTGGTTCAACGACTGCAGTCCACTCAGATAAGGATCGTTTTGATTCCGGAGTAAAGTGATGGATTCATGTTTCATCCATTGTCACATATCAACGCAAAAAATTGATTTATGACTTCTAAACATGGCCAAACACTGATCGGAATTATCAACTCGTTGTTGTTCTTGATGTTCATTCATAATTGTAAACAAGACACTGCCTTCTTTACGGCCTCAGCGCAAATTCAATTTACGACTAGATATAACCAATTTGTGGACTTTTTCGGTGTTTTCTAGAGTAACCACCTCAATTGAACGACCATAACGTTCACCATCATCGGAGTCTGTACGACCATGTTTTAATTCAACAAATGGTTGTTTTCGATGGAGCAGAATCACTTTTGAAGCCATTGCTGATCTTGTAGAGTATTTTTTTTTTTATCAAGAAGCAATAATTATCAAACGAAATTGTTTTGAATCCATTGCACAGTGGTTCAAAAGCGCAATTTCACGCTCTTAATTAATAACTCATAGGAACGTGGTTTTTGAGGTACAGTATCTTCAGCAAAGTTGTTCAGAATGATAGACGCCATACTTTGGCAAATTTTATTTATGTGATTAATCCCCCTAAAAGGGAGATAAAAATATTATTTTAGTTCAGAGCCAACATAGAGGCTAAGTTACTTCGACAAAGTTGTTCAAAAAGTTATTTCAAACAAATTTGCTGAAGGTACTATTCCCGTAACTTGAGTGTAATTCATGATATAATGTATTTTCTGAAAAGGGTGTCCTAAAACCAGTTTTTGTATGAAAACACATATAATATCAATTTATATGAGTTTTTCATTTTCTACAAAGTTTTTTATCATTAAAAGCTACACAACTTTCTCAAACATACTATGCTGCTATCATTTCAGTTTAATGAAATAGAGCCATTTTTCATGGTTTTTATTACAAAATTTCAACTTGTCTATCATCAAAAGGCGCAGAAAGGTGCAGATGAGACTACTTACATATTAAACTACTTGACAAGAGCTTTCATACCGTGGTTGAATTACTCGTCTGCGATCGTCTGCAGGCGAGATATGTTCTTTTCAAATATCCTTGTCCTTGACATTTGCAATGATAAGGTTCATTGCATATCAGATCAGACTTCAGTATATATTCGTTACCATGGTAACTCTCACAATAAATGATTTTTATGGACATCGAAGTCTACAAATAGAAAAGTTTAGTAATCATACCAGACGTTTTCTGAAAGTGAGATAAGAAGCCACGGCTTTGAAAAAGGCAATCATCATTTCGAATTACGTCATGTTATTTTTTGTTAAGTTTTTCTATAGAAAATCTCTGCGGACAAATATCCTCCATTCATCAATTTAAGTGAAGATCGATAAACGCGTGCTATATTGTACTGTTCACAATAATTAAGAAGTTTCTTTCATACAGATTTCGAGAGTATTATACACGCAAGTAATACATATCACTTTCGAATCGGGATCCCATGAATTGATTATTAGTTTCATCAGATCCATTGGTTACAAATATTCGTGAATGGCCAGTCCAAGAAGAATCTGTCGGATGATGCTAAGAGTCTTTTAGCTGGTTAAGAACATTGTCAGCTATCATAAAATAAATACAAATAACTAAAAATGAGTTTTGATCATACTTTCCTCTACCAGGAAATGACATAACTTAATTCGATTTAATGATTGCTTTTTTAAAAAACGTGACAAAACAGTTACCAAATTATTCAATTTATAGACTTCGATGTGCAAAAAAAATCATATTTTGTGGCAAGTACCATAGTAATGAATATATACTGAAATCTGATATGACATGAAGTGCACCTTATCATTGCAAATGTCAAGGACAAGGATATTTGAAAAGAACATATCTCGCCTGCAGACGATCGCAGACGAGTAATTCAACCACGATATGAAAGATCTTGTCAAGTAGTTTAATATGTAAGTAGTCTCATCTGCACCTTTCTGCGCCTTTTGATGATAGACAAGTTGAAATTTTGTAATAAAAACCATGAAAAATGGCTCTATTTCATTAAACTGAAATGATAGCAGCATAGTATGTTTGAGAAAGTTGTGTAGTTTTTAATGATGAAAAGCTTTGTAGAACATGAAAAACTCATATAAATTGATAATATATGTGTTTTCATACAAAAACTGGTTTTAGGACACCCATTCCAGAAAATACATCATATCATGAATTACACTCAAGTTACGGGAATAGTACCTTCAGCAAATTTGTTTGAAATAACTTTCTAAACAACTTTGTCGGAGTAACTTAGCCCCTATGTTGGCTCTGAACTAAAATAATATATTTATCTCACTTTTAGGAGGATTAATCCCATAAATAAAATTTGCCAAAAGATGGCGTCTATCATTCTGAACAACTTTGCTGAAGATATTGTACCTCAAAAACCACGTTCCTATCAGTTATCAATTAAGAGCGTGAAATTCTGCTTTTGAACCACTGTGCATTGTCTTGAAAATGACAAAAGTAACTATCACTTTTTCTGACTAATCGAAATATTGTGAAATTTTAAACATAGTCTTTTGAAAGTTGGTAATTCATTAAAGTCATATGGATTCGACAATGATAGCGCTATCTATGTGTGAGTCACGTGACTTATTGAGTGATGTGTTACGTTAACTTCTATCGCACATTTGAAAAAGAACTTCTGGAGCTTTCAATATTGCAACTGACGTTTGGAATAATGAGAGAAAAGTTAAATACACACATTGCAAGGTGTACTTCTCAATAATTTTTGCTTTCTTTCGATAGATGGCATCCTATGCTCTGTGTTGAAGTTGGTAAAACATTGGTGTCCGTTAATTTTGGTTATCGAAAATGCGTCGATATTCTTCTAAGAAATTCTTTCAATCAATTTTATTGCACGTAGAAGATGTCAGTGTACGAACCTAATTTTGAGCATATGTGTCATGCATTTTTTTTTTTTTAAATAACTATTCATTGGAATATGAGTTAAAATTAAATTATTAAGATTTAAATTGGGTGTTCAGCCACAAGTGGTGACTTTTCAGCCCTGTTATATATATATATATATGATTTGGTTATTACCATGAAGACATTATTTGCTTCCGCAATTCTGAGATTTTTGTGTAGGGAAAATTCTAAACCTACTTGTATTGTGTAATGGGGAAAAGGAACTTATATACTAACTTACTAACTAATAATGTGTCATGCATTGTTTTTCACCTTTAATATACACACCAAAAAAATCTGAATTTTACAGGTGACGATGTAATTCATAAAGACCTAATTAGTCAAATGACGGAAAATTTCATTTTTAATGACTTAATGTTAGATTAGCTTGAATTTTACTGGTTTCGACTGTAACTTGCATTCTGTTAGTAGGTGCGACTGTATGAATTTGAATGCACCTTTTACCAGCCGAGCAGTTGTGTGCTTCTGTGGCTCAGTCGATTAACAGACGTGCTTTGCGATCCAATGGTTCTCGGTTCAAGTCGCGGCGCTCGCTTTTTTTTTTTATTTAAATGAATTTCATGTTATGGAATTTTGGACACAATATTAAATGTTCTTCCACGTAAATTTGCGTGAACTGCGACGCTCCCCTTATGTGCATCTCATAAGATGTAAAATCACAGGGTTTTTTTCAAAGTGTGTAAGAAAAAAAGTGTCCGAGAGCCATCGGGCGCTTGTGGAAGTTCATGGGGATCGGGCTCTAACACATTGACAATGTGACATGCGGTTTCGAAGTCGATGAACGCACACTCCGGTATGCGAAAATTGTGTTTGTTTAGTTTAGTTTAGTAACTGTTAACGGTAGAGTAGAGTAGAGTAGAGGAATTCCGAAAAACCTACCAGGACACAAAAACAACAGGTGATTTTGCTCCATTGCATTGCATCGCATGAGTCTCCAGTGGGAAGTGTTTGACCATGTGGCATACCCAGTAGTTCTTGGCCCATCCGACTATAATCTCTTTGCCTCGTTGAGTCACGCTAAATTACTCAGTGGTTCCATTGCACCATCGATTTTAGAGGGATACCGTTCAGAATACCGGATGACAATTTGGAGAAGCTGTTGCGAACGCCTAAATGTTTGGCTGAAAAGTTTTTTACCTTGTTAGATCCAATTCTTAATACGATTTCTCTCCATTTGCCCAGTCTAACCAAAATATTTACCGAAGCCGCATTAGGTATGGTGTCCTGCCGCCCGGCAAACTGATGAGTTATTCAAACATTATTTGTATTGCTTTTATTGTGGACAGGATGTTTCGTTTTGTTGACTTAGAGGAAACTATCCAAGTCACTCTGTGGAAAATTATTGAATCACATTTTCTCTTTGCTTGAAATCAATTTTATTTCTTTCTCGTCAAGTGTTTGGAACTCGTCGAGGAGAAAAGACAATTTTGTAAAGAGAAGGACATTTTTAGATTTTCTTCTCTTTACAATTACAAATTCAAATACGAATATTAATAAAGATTGTTTGGAAAAGGTCGTGTTTGTGAACAATCGGATCTATTTCGAATACGATAGTTAACCCAGAAAAAAGCAAATCGACTGAAAAGATTGTATGCTGCAGTATTTACTCACCCGACTGTTACTTGATGAGAATTTAAAATATGTAAATTTTCGAGAGTAGTTAAATCTATAATACATTTTCTTGCGAAAATTACAGTTAGTCAGTAGCATCTCATATACGAAAACCATTAGTTAGAGTGAATTCTGCTGTCTCTGTATCTCGAGTTGTACAAACTAACGAACAATTCTAAACTAATTCCATGCAATCAGAAATATTAACAAAAATTTAAGATTACATTAAGATTACAACTGGGTGAGGTTATCATAAGTAACTCAGAAAAATAACTTTCTCAAACATTTGGAAACAATGACGCTTGCTTGGCTTTTTCACACTCGGAGAATGGTTTTGATACAATCAGTAACATTTCTGTCCCGATGTTCAACAGCACTATTATGATAGGCAACCCATGGTCGTAAATCGATCATTTTTGCTTGTGCGCTAGACGGAACTGAACGTTCAACTGAACTGGATCTTCCACCAACAGCAGCAAAAACGGCCTTCTGCATGGTGTAAAGCATAATTTGAATTGGATTCTGGGACTGAATTCAGGTCCACCTCAATTCTTAACTCAACCTAATGTTTAGAATTTAATATCAGAACTTAGTTTTAGAGTACAGGTTTCAAAGTTAAACTAAAAACTCTGAAACTAAATGCTAATTCTAGATTCTAGAACTAGATTTTTAGAATCGATTTTTTGACTAGATCTTGAAACTGAACTTAGCACCTCAGTTTAAGTTTGGAATTCGTATCCAAAATTCGGATACAGGAATTCAACATCAGAATTCTGGAATAAAAATTCAAGATATAAATTCTGGATCTGAATTCTGAAACAAAAATACAGATTCGAGCTTCGAACCAGAATTTTGAATCTGACTTCTGAAGGAGAACTTAAATCAGTATAAGAATTCATTTCCTGCATTCAGTTTCAGAATTAAATTTCCAAATGCAGAATTCAGGCTTAGAATTTAGAACCTGTGTGCCGGAATTGAATTCGGAACTTGGGTTCTGGAACTTGATTGGAATTCCGTTTCGTAGTTCTGGTTCAGAATTCAAGTTCAGTATTCAAAACTAGAATTAAATTCAAAACTTGGATTCTGAACATAAGTTCAGTTACAGAATTCTAGAGCTCTATGCATGAACTAAATTTTTGATCTAGATTCCGAACCTGATTTTTTAAACTGAATTTGAAGCAAATCTCAGGTTCCGTTTTATTTCTTGGAGTCAGTTGCAGTTCCTGAATGTCCAGAATTCCGGTTCTGTTGTTGGAAAATAAATGGTGTCAAAAAGTACTCAACAGTTGTAAATATTGGATAAATTTCACAAGCCATTTATTTTGTAACACAGAGGGCAGCAGTGTCCTTCATGCAATGCGAGAATAAATCAGCTGAATATTGTTTACAATTCGATCTCAGCATTTTTCAAAAAAAGAGTACCGCGTACGCTACGCGCTTCGAAGCGGTTTTTTTATGCTCACACTCGAAACTCCCAAAATGACCCAAGCTGCCGCGGCGAAATATATGCAAATGTTGATACAGTTTGTCAGTAAGTGGGTGAATCGTTTTAAAGAGGTGAAAAATGTCGACGACGGCTGCTTGGGTCATTTTAGGAGTTTCGAGTGCGAGCATAAAAAAACTGCTTCGAAGCGCGAAACGTACTAATTTAAAAAAAAATTCAAAGGTTTTATGCAAAACACAACCGATCACGATTACATTAAAAATGAAATAATTCTAAGGTACCCATAATAAATACAAAAATAAAGATAATGATGGATGCACTAAAAGTCACAAATTACAAACTTTGCTCTACTTTTAGTGTTTACATTTTTTACGAATGATCAAAATGACAAATACATTCTTTCAGAACAATAGATTCTATTCTATTTTGATGCCTTCAACAAATTTTTACATTTGAAAATTTTTGGAAAATATCCTTTAAATGAAATTCAATTGTGATGATTTCAAAGTTACTTAAAATATCAATTTTAGATACGAACAACCTCAAGATATAAATCTGGACAAATGATAAATCTGGGTTTAAATGATGGAAAATATCATTATTTTTGAGAATTTTTTTCAGAGTTATCGTGCAACACAAAATAAATTCAAATTTTTGCATGATAAAAAGCATCATTCGAGCAACATTTTGTAATTTTTTCGTGGAAAAATATCGAGAAATAAGTCGGTGGAGAGGTATTTTTGAGAACGCTTCTTAAAAATCATGATTTGCGGTGTCCACTGTATCTCAGCGCAGACTGATAAGAAGTCAACAAATCAAAGCAGCATAGATAGAGTAGATATTTTTCTAGACCCCAACGTTTCTGTTTGATTTTTTTTTAATTTTTGGTGGTTGTTCAAAGTGAAAACTACGATTTTTCACGAAAAAATTCGCCATTTCGTAGCTGTAAAACCTCCCCAAAGTAACAAACATGGAAAAGTAAAACGTTGGGGTCTGGTTTTTACCTTTTTTACCTTTTTACCTTTTTTTATATATATAAAAAATAGGTATAGAATTCGCTCAAACTTTCGAAAATTTTTCCGAGGCCCGGAGGGCCGAATGACATATACCAATCGATTCAGCTCGACGAACTGAGCAAATGTCTGTGTGTGTGTGTGTATGTGTGTGTGTCTGTATGTGTGTTGTCAACTAAGAGGTCGAGATCTCAGAGATGCCTGGACCGATTTTGATCAAACTAGTCTTAAATGAAAGGTCTCCTCGTCACCCAAAACGCTATTGAATGGTTTTGGGATCGGATGTTTACTTTTTGAGTTATACGAAGTTTTATGTCAAAATTTTTAGTTTTTTGACAGTATCTGTCACAATTGACCTTGAAAACAGAATATGTTTTCAGACTTAGATTCTGCACGGCAATACCTATTCAACAAGCCATAGATTGCTATAATCCATCCATTTTTAACGGAGATATCGAAATTTTTGTGTAAACGACTTTTTCCCATATTCCAGCAGTAGGAGTTTTGAGCGCTGTATGACAAAGAAATGCTTGGGAGCAACGGAAAACACGTTTTTTTTATACTGTTACATACAATTGTTTCTAAGTACCAAAAAGACTGTGTACAGCATCTTTTTTCATGGAATTTAGCCTCGGACCGATTTTAGCACGGTTCGTTTTTGGCAACATAATCGTTCGAATATGACATATATAACCAGATGATGGCAGAATTTTTTTTAATTAAATTGTTTTAAACTACTTACAGCAATAAATGCTGGAAGAACATAACACCCATATACCACTCGAATCAGTTCGTCGAGATCAGCAAATGCGTGTGTGACAAATAATTTCACTCAATTTTTTTCGGAGACGACTCAACCGTTTTCTACAAACTCGGATTCATACGAAAAGTCATATGCTCCCAAACAAAGTTCCTGAATTATGTTTGGTTCCGACCTCTGGTTCCGGAACTACAGGATGATATGTGAAACGAAATTAAAATTGTGTAACTTATTCTTCTCGTAGATGGCTGAACCGATCTAAGATTCAAATGAAATCTAAGAATCATCTGAAATTCAAATGAAAAGTTTCAAGATTCTATAAATATCTTGCTCTTCAGTCAGATCCAACTTCCGGTTTCGGGGATACATGGTGATCAATATAACAATGTCCATTTCACATACATTAATGAGGTTTATCGGGTTAGCAGATTTGGATAGTCGATAAAAAAAAATAATTTTTTTCAGTTTTAGTGGTATTCAGTTGTCGATTCAGAAGACATCTAAAAATTCAATTCGTGCTATGATTTCTCAAAGATGTCTTCTCTGATTTTCAAATATTTTGAAACAAATGTAAACTATGCAGTAACTCAGGTGAATTTATCTGACTTCGGCCATACCGATTTTAGAATACCGGTTCCAGAATAAAATCGTTTCTCAAAGCTCAATCGTTTTCTCAAAAAAAAAACCCAATCAAATTTCAGAAACAAAAATTCAAATTAAAATAAACTTACATACAAAAATTAATTAATTTTATCCAATTGTGACTTCCGGTTCTCGAATTACATGATGGTGAATTTTTAAAATTCAAACCGATATAGAAGATCACAATCCCGAAAACCTTCAAAGTTGGACTCAAAACTGTTGTAATTTATTCGTCATATGGTCATACGAATTGGTTTGGGTTATGCTGGTTCCTGAATACCGGCTCTGGAAGTACCTTAAATTACCGTAAACTCTAAAGTGGAACTTACATATCATGGCATGTTTAATCGATTATCACACTTCTAGATTCAAATTCGATCCGAATTGCAGTTTCGACATTACAGAGTAATGAGTGATTAAAATCTCAAATTGTCGCTTAAAACTACATTAAAATAATGTCATGAAAACACCGAAGAATATTCATGCAAAAAACACATGCGGATTGATAAAAAAAGGTATCATCTCACTGCTAGGTGGATTAAACACGTTTTTTATATATATATAAAATAGGTATAGAATTCGCTCAAACTTTCGAAAAATTTTCCGAGGCCCGGAGGGCCGAATGTCATACACCAATCGATTCAGCTCGACGAACTGAGCAAATGTCTGTGTGTGTGTATGTGTGTGTGTCTATATGTGTGTTGTCAACTAAGAGGTCGAGATCTTAGAGATGGCTGGGCCGATTTTGATCAAACTAGTTGCAAATGAAAGGTCTCCCCGTCACCCAAAACGCTATTGAATGGTTTTGCGATCGGATGTTTACTTTTTGAGTTATACGAAGTTTTATGTCAAAATTTTCAGTTTTTTGACAGTATCTGTCACAATTGACCTTGGAAACAGAATATGTTTTCAGACTTAGATTCCGCACGGTAATAGCTATCCAACAAGCCATAGATTGTTAAAATCCGTCCATTTTTAACGGAGATATCGAAATTTTTGTGAAAACGACTTTTCCCCCTATTCCGGCAGTAGGAGTTTTGAGCGCTGTATGACAAAGAAATGCTTGGGAGCAACGGAAAACACGATTTTTTATACTGTTACATACAATTGTATCTAAGTACCAAAAAGACTGTGTACAGCATCCTTTTTCATGACATTTAGCTTCGGACCGATTTTAGCACGGCTCGTTTTTGGCAACATAATCGTTCGAATATGACATATGTAAACCAGATGATATCAGCATTTTCGAGTTGAAAGTAATTCCATAATTATATTGATTTAAACTACTTACAGCAATAAATGCTGGAAGAACATAACATCCATATACCATTCGAATCAGTTCGTCGAGACCAGCAAATGCGTGTGCCCAAATAATTCCACTCAATTTTCTCGGAAAATTTCTTTTCTACAAATTCAGATTCATACGAAAATTCGAATGCTCCCAAACAAAGTTCCCGAATTATGTTTGGTTCTGACCTCTGCTTCCGGAACTACAGGATGATATGTGAAACGAAATCAAAATTGTGTAACTCATTCTTCTCGTAGATGTCTGAACCGATCTAAGATTCAAATGAAAAGTTTCAAGATTCTATAAAATATTTTGCTCTTCAGTCAGATCCAACTTCCGGTTTCGGAGATACAGAAAAAGAACAGAAAGCTCAATCGTTTTCTCAAAAAAAGCCTGATCAAATTTCAGAAACAAAAATTCAAATTAAAATAAACTTATATACAAAATTAATTAATTTTATACATACACACAAAAATTAATTAATTTTATCCAATTATGACTTCCGGTTCTCGAATTACATGATGATGAACTTTTCAAATTCAAACCGATATAGAAGATGACAATCCCGAAAAGCTTCAAAGTTGGACTCAAAACTGTTGTTATTTATTCGTCATATGGCCATACGAATCGGTTTGGGTTATGCTGGTTCCTGAATACCGGCTCTGGAAGTACCTTAAATTACCGTAAGCTCTAATCTTTAATCGATTATCACACTTCTAGATTTAAATTCGATCCGATTTGCAGTTTCGACATCACAGAGTAATGAGTGATTAAAATCTCAAATTGTCGCTTAAAACGACGATCATTAAAATAATGTTATGAAAACTCAAACACCGAAGAATATTCATACAAAAAACACATGCGGATTGATAAAAAAGGTATCATCTCACTGCTAGGTGGATTAAACACGTTTTTATATGTAGAAAGTGTGTGCAAAATTCAGTAGTTTTTGAATGACGATGGACACGGACTTTCAAAACCTGCTTTCGAGAAAAACGCGTTCAAAGTTTTTTGTCTATAAAATCAATGGAAACAATTTATTACTCAAGGGAGCCCGTAGGGTCTAACATTTTCTCAAAATCATATTTTTGCTTTTGCATTCTTTTATAATGAAACATTTCAAAAATTTTTATTAGTTTTACGTTTCGTCTTTGACTCATCAGTGCAGAGCAGTTCAAATTGAACTGCTTAGTGCTAAACTCGGCAGTTCAATTTGAACCGCTAAGCAGACGTAAAGTTTCTGCTACTTACAGAACACTTTTTTTTTTTTTACTGGTAATATAAGCAATTTTTATTCAATAATATAATATAATATTAAGGCACACTGCTTAAGCTCTAAGATGCCAAGGGTATTTACTAATCTTAATTATCGTCTAACTTAAAACTAGAGTAGTATCATTATGTAATATAGTATCTGGCGATCGGTAGTGGCCGGTGAATTGAATTCAGGATGAGATGATTCCAGATGGCGATGGTAATTTTCTATGTTGGCCGCATTCTTCGGTCCGTGAGGGTCCGCGGGAAACACCCCCAGGCTACGAAGGCCCGGCGGGTGGCCCGCATGCTGGTCATTGACTGGAGCGGTCTTCCGGTGATGGTGATGTTACGGAAGAGAATGAAAAAAAGAAGTAAATATTGTGGGAAACGGGGTAAAAAAGGGGTGTGGGAACAAAATGTTTGAAAACGACAGAGATCTAATTAGTTGCCATCGAGATGGTGAAAAAACAGGGAAAGGGGAACGAAAAAGTTAGTGACAAAAAAAAGATCTTGTTAATTCCAATGAAGATGGTGGACAGGGACGGGGATCGAGAGAATTGGGCGGATGTTAGTGTCGAACCTGTAGGTGGAGATTATATTTTCTGAGCGAGGAATAACACATTACACTTGTATATCAATGTGTTTAAGGTACTGGTATATGAGAAGCATATATGAACTATCCCGACTCGCCAACACATCCCGAACCGGCACCTCAGGCGGTCTACCTCGGGCCCTGAAGGATTCCAGTAGCTTCGACCTGGCGTCACGATACTCTACGCACGACCACACGACATGCTCGATGTCCTGATAACCGTCGCCACAGGTGCAGAGCCCGTTCTCCACGATCCCGATACGCCGGAGATGTGCGTTGAATGTATAGTGATTTGACATGAGCCGTGACATAACGCGAATGAAATCACGACTCATGTTCATCCCCTTGAACCAAGGTTTCGTCGATACCTTAGGGATAATGGAGTGTAGCCATCGTCCCAGTTCGTCATTCGTCCATGAAGTTTGCCAACTTTCGAGAGTTTTCTGACGAGAAATACTGAAAAATTCATTGAAGCAGATTGGTCTTTCATAAATATCACCTTCCAATGCGCCCACTTTAGCCAATAAGTCTGCCTTTTCATTGCCCGGAATGGAACAATGCGAAGGGACCCAGACTAACGATATTAAATAAGACCGTTCAGATAAAGTTCTCAAATGTTCCCGTATTTTCCCCAGGAAATATGGGGGATACTTTCCTGGTTTCATTGCCCGGAGAGCTTCTATTGAACTTAGACTGTCCGTGACAATGAAGTAATGGTCTTTGGGCATGGTTTCAATGATCTCGAGGGTGCACTGAATAGCAGCTAATTCTGCGACGTAAACTGAAGCCGGATCACTGAGTTTGTAAGAAGCGGTGATGTTTTGATTGAAGATGCCGAAGCCTGTGGACTCGTTGATGTTTGATCCGTCAGTGTAAAACACCTTTTCACAGTTGACTGTTCTAAATTTATTATAAAAAATATTTGGGGCCACTTGAGGGCGCACGTGATCCGGAATTCCACGAATTTCTTCTCTCATGGATGTGTCGAAAAACACAGTAGAATCAGAAGTATCCAAGAAATGAACACGGTTGGAAACAAACGAAGAAGGATTAATATTCTGAGCCATGTAATCAAAATACAAGGACATAAAACGGGTTTGAGAGTTAAGCTCAATTAACCTTTCGAAGTTTTCAATCACCAGAGGATTCAAAATGTCGCATCGAATGAGCAAACGATATGAGAGATCCCAGAACCGGTTTTTCAGTGGAAGAACGCCCGCCAGCACTTGGAGGCTCATCATATCGATTGCATGCAACCCAAGGCAATACGCAAACAACGATACTGAATTCTTTCCAGCTCGATGAAATGAGTGTTCGCCACTGATCGGAAGCAGAAGCATCCGTATTCCATCACGGACAATATCGTTGTTTGATACAACCTGATCAGGTCTCCTGGGTGGGCACCCCACCATGATCCGGTTATTGTACGAAGAAAGTTGATTCTCTGCTGGCATTTTTGTTTCAGATACCTAATGTGACATCCCCAAGTGCCTTT
This sequence comes from Malaya genurostris, assembly GCF_030247185.1. Classification (NCBI taxonomy): domain Eukaryota; kingdom Metazoa; phylum Arthropoda; class Insecta; order Diptera; family Culicidae; genus Malaya; species Malaya genurostris. Next base: position 48,029,264 of record NC_080571.1, read on the forward strand.
GGAGTCGAACCAGACCCCGAGATATTTAAATGTGAAGGCCTGAGCTATGGTTTCACCTCCTAGTTGAAGCTGTAATTGTGCTGGTTCTCGCTTCCTCGAAAATACAACCAGCTCAGTTTTCTCCGTAGAGAACTCGATACCCATTTGAAGAGCCCATGATGATAAGTTGTCGAGAGTATCTTGTAATGGTCCTTGGAGATCGGCAGCTTTGGGTCCTATAATAGACACAACGCTGTCGTCGGCAAGTTGTCTTAGCATGCAAGATGTGTTGATACATTCATCGATATTACTTACGTAAAAATTGTATAAAAGGGGGCTTAAGCATGAGCCCTGAGGAAGACCCATGTAGCTGAATCGTATTGTCGACAAATCACCATGCGCAAAGTACATGTGTTTCTCAGACAATAGATTATGTAAAAAGTTGTTCAAAACTGGCGAAAGACCATGCTGATGCAACTTCTCAGATAGGATATTTATAGAAACTGAGTCAAAAGCCCCCTTAATGTCTAGGAAAACTGACGCCATTTGTTCTTTACGAGCAAATGCCATTTGAATTTCTGTTGAGAGCAACGCAAGACAATCGTTCGTTCCTTTGCCCCTGCGGAAACCAAATTGTGTATCTGAAAGTAAACCATTAGTTTCGACCCAATTGTCTAGACGAAACAGAATCATTCAGAACACTTTTTGTTTTGCAACGGAGTGCAATGTCTTTTCTGACGGGCCGTTTTCTGACGTGCCATCTGCACTGATGAGTCAAAGACGAAACGTAAAACTAATAAAAACGGTTATGTGCCCTAGCACAAAATTTGGCTAACCCCTAAATGACCATACCTGCATCGGCCAGAAATAGTCGAAAACACGTTTTCGTTCGGCACGTCAGAAAAGACATTGCACTCCGTTGCAAAACAAAAAGTGTTCTGTAAGTAGCAGAAACTTTACGTCTGCTTAGCGGTTCAAATTGAACTGCCGAGTTTAGCACTAAGCAGTTCAATTTGAACAGCTCTGCACTGATGAGTCAAAGACGAAACGTAAAACTAATAAAAACGGTTATGTGCCCTAGCACAAAATTTGGCTAACCCCTAAATGATTTCAAAAATGTTTTGTCTAGGTTTTGAGTCGATTGAAGCAGAAATCTTCGACCTGTGTGCCGAGCTCTTATCTCTTCGCAGTATGAGATAAGCAAAAATAAAGGCCCATAACTTGCGAGTTTTTCTCCGATAGGCTTAAAAATTTCACAGAAGGTTCTTGAAATGTTTTATTATGAGAAAATACAAAGAAAATAATAAATGATTTTTCAAAAGTGTTAGACACCACCCCCCCCTTAACGTTCAAAATTATGACACAAAAAGGTTACGCGGTTATTTTTGAAACTTTTAACTGACCTCCGGCCCTGTATAGTGAAGAGTAAGGCATTTTTAATGCAAAAAACTAGCATAACTGGTCGACCAGTGCTGGAACGATCTCTTCAAGCGACAGTTTAAAATGGAATTCTTAAGTTGGTTCCTAGGACTGTAGATGTTTGCTATGTATGTCGTGTGGATGAAAACTTTTACGATACCTGCTATACGGGCAGTCATGTATACCTATGAATGTCGCGCGAATCGCACAGATGAAAGTTTTATGTTACAGTCATGAGCGAGCGCTACGTGAATAATGTAGCGGCGACAGTGTTACTCGTATTGAGCGAAGAGGGCAACCAGTGTCAATGTCAATAAAAAATCGCGGGTAAGGCTTGTCAACCAACAAAAATTTTCATGTTTGGAAAAGACGTAAAACAATAATTGATTGAAAAGGCTAGTCTATAGAGGTCAAAGAGAAAGAGAGACAGAGAGAGAGAGAGGCGTTTACTCATCAAATCCGTTCTGAAAATAAATAAATTCTAGAATGAATCTAGTAAATTCTGGAGCTTCCTTTTTCATCCAGTTGATATTTGAAAATACAAAATGCAGCCGATCCTATTGATGACTATTATTATTTCGTCACCTACATTCACGTAGCGCTCGCTCATAACTGTCATATGCGACTTTCATCTGTGCAATTCTGTTGACCATTTTGAGTTTACTGCCCACTGAAAGTAAGGTAGCGCCTACTGGTGGGCTGCGACGACCAGTTTGAAAATCACTGCATCTACATCCTAATTTACAATATAACTTTTAGTAAAAATATGAATTCGTGAACAAATATCAAAATAAATATACTGTCTCCTGTATCATTCTGATAACTTAAACTAAATTTCATTCAACCTTGATCATCGGAACGGTGACTTTTGTCCGTTAAGATTATCTTGCTAAAGTCTTATTTTTCATTGATCCACATCATTGATTTTTGTTTTAAGAATGAGATAAAAAGTCAGTTTCTATAAAGATAGCAAAAGCTTAACGAGCGTCTGGACATGATTTCATTAGCCGGAAAATATGTAACGTAAAATACTCACGTTGAACCCGAAAGTTCGCGTTTAACGTATCCCTGGCGAATGCCGAATTAAAACAGCTGACGGTTCCGTTTTTACCCAACTAACTAAATAGCGTTAGCTTGAATCAGCATTTTTCCCGAAAAAGTAACGAGTCAACTGCCAGAAAACACGCAAACATATCAAATTCGAACACCAGTTTCTCGTTCACCTCTGATCCTGCTGGGTGCAAACCGACCGGGAACGAGTCACGGAGAAGCTCAAAATCTACCCGTATGAGTGAATGCCTGACACGAAAATATCGGCTAATGTTCAGACATTTATTGGTTTGGTCTGCAGAACCGCAGAAAAAGGACCACTCTATAAATTGACCCATCGGGGTCGAGCTACCTTCTCACCTGACGTGATATTTCGACCTTTTCATCCTCCGAACCCCAACCCATCGCTGGTTTGTTTGAGTCCGTTGCAGGCAGGGAATTTTGTCATGTTTGTCTAAATGGAAGGCGCAAATATTTGTCACCGTTCGGTTAGGGTGAGAAAAAGTTGTAAAACCCCTGGTTATCGGCGCGGCAGAGGACGTGTTTGCCGGGGATTTCATTGTGGAGATATTTGCACATTGCGAAATTTACTGCCACACTCAAGTGCTGGCCTGCGGCCATAATCATCGAGGAGCTTTGGCACGGTGTGGCAGAGAATCGATATCGGGCCTATTATGTGCCTCCTAAATAGTGTTACAAAATGATCATATATTTTAACGGCCTTCGTTTGCCTGCCGGAAAATCGAGAACATACGCCACATCGTGTTAACATCAGTTTCCGAGAAGGACGACCCGACGGCAGGCAGGCGGGCGGGCGCACGGGGGTTGCATCGTAAAATTGCATATTTATGCGATGCACGGCTGGCCCAGCGCAGTTCGTGAATCGAACTGCGCTGGGCTGCTGAATTGAATTGAAATCAAGCTCGTGGAGAGGGTATTAGAGATGCACTCGCACACATACACAGACACACACAAAAAAAAAGAAACTAAACTAAATTGCATACAACCTGCTGCAATCGAGAGCACAAACACGGCCGAGAGCTCACTCAACTCGGTGCTTCTGTGCCGGCTCCATAATCCTATATGTATGTGCATTCGCTAATCAGGCCACCGCCGGCGTCCTCATCTTCGTCGTCGCTATTCATCGTACGGAACCGTGCCGAGTTGGTTGGGATTGGCGGATAATGTTTCAATCATATACGGGTTTGAACCGACTCCTGAAATGCCGCCGTTGGTTGATCTTTTGACGCGTAATTGAAACTCCGCATCAATATTGATACAACGAACGGGGTATTTAATCCCTTCAAATTGAACTGGATGGATATTGTTCGGAACAATACTGATGAGAGAACATAAATTCTAGTCGTATTCCGGTCCCATCGTTCCGTGATTGAAGATGAGCACGTATGTAACGGGTCGGTTGAATGCGAAATACGGTTTTGAGTCTGAACTGTAAACGGTTATTAATCTCCAGAAACTGACTAACAATTTCGTTGGAAGTGTTCTCGTAAAACAAATTTCCCGCCTGGAATCCTCGAAAGAATTTCATTAGAGAATAGTTGAATTTCAAAACGTTCGTACTTCTATCTGCTCAATTATGCAACAGTTTGTATTTCACATTCATGTGATGGATCTCGCAAGCAGCACTGGTGAAGGCTGCTGAGTGCTGCCTAGGTTCGGTGAAATCAGAGCAAACATTACTGCCGACCGAAGGCAGCTACGTACGAGCGAATAAAATCTAATTTGATTAAGTGCCTTAATATGTACATATGCCAGCTAACAGGCGCAAAGTTGTAATGTGTGTGCTCATATCAGAGAACAGACGAAGCACTTCTAGGGTAGGTAAAGAGAAAAAAAAAGCTTCAACTCAGTAGGTATAAGGCAACGAATCCGGTCCTAGCGAATAGCGTACCAAATAAAGAATACACCCAAACCCAGATTGGACTCCAGTGTTAGGAGAAGTGTTTTCTAGCAGGTTGTCAGCAAAAGAAACGGTTCGTGGTTACAACTCACGGAGGCAACAGCAGAAAGAGAGCACGCACTTCATCAAGTGCCACTTCTTGCATCAGACTAGACGGTCATTGGCGTAAGCAGGAATTTCAGTTCGAGGTGAAAGAAACCGACTGATTTTCCGTTGCTCACGTGCTTCGTTTAATCGTACTGATGAAAAGTTACACTCATTCGGTATCCGTTGAATAATTTTGAAGGATTGTAAAAACCATTCATTAGGAGGTTTTCTGTTGCAACTAACCGTTTTGTGGTGATAAATCGACATAATTAATTTTTTAATTTTTTTTCGTACCGTCTTCCACTTTCCAGTGCACAGCAGCTTTAATTAAACCGCTAATGTAATTTAGCTGTATTCAAGTAACAGAAGCTGTCGAAGACGAGATGTAAAAACAAAATATGACCTTTTTTACAAATTTGGCATTGAATTAAAGGGTATACGAAATCTAGTTTTGTCACAAGAAAATATTAGATATTTCCATGTTTGTTTCCAATTTCAGTACAATATCGAAATGCGCAGAGTCTTCCTCTTAACAGTTCTCTTACAAAATAAAACCTGGTAAAAATCGGTTGAGCCATCTTCGAGAAAACCAATTGCATATTTTCTACCCATACACACATATACACTCATACACATTTTGGCATTTTGCGATCTCGACGAGCTGAGTCGAATGGTGTATGGTGCTCGACCAAAAAATCGGTTTTCACAGTGAATACATGGCCTTTCTATATGAAAAGGAAAATAATATAGGGAAGAGTTTTCGGTTACCGGCACCTTTTTTCTTTTAAGCTTATAACTTCTGACTAAGTGCACAATATAGGGGAAAATGGGGTAAAACGCACCCCCGAGGCATAATGCACCTTTTGCTTTTCTCAAAAGTTACCAATTTTTTTCACTGAAATTCTAATGAAACTGGAATTCTGCCATAACAACAGATTACTATAAAATTTTTGTAGCGATGGTTTAATCACTTCTGGAAAACTTAAAAAAAAAACAATTATGTCTCTGTTATAAGTAATTTTTGATGTTCGTTCCATAGTAATTTTCTAGGGTGAGGAAGACGATTTTAATTATGTAACCAGTGAACTTCTTTGCCAATCATTCGGGTTTCTAAAATTAGTTCAAATACAGACGATGTATTTGCAATTTTATAGAAATATCGTCAAATATAAGTTAATACACACCTTATGAAATTATTCACACCAGCTGCAATGACAATATTCTGAGTATCGGAAACCAGCCATAACAACAACAGACTTTCTTCTTAGTATCATCGACCGCAGTGATAGCAGACATTTTTTCGCAATGTTACACGCTAGTCGCGTGTGAAGCAAATTCACCTGGGGCAGTATGAATTAAACTATCGTAGGATAAGGACGTAGAATTAAGTAGTGGTTAGTGTTTGAAATAAAGTTTTTTTTTAAATTTAATGACTGTATAAAAATTATTAACTGGCGCCCGAATAGGGACCAGAGTGTGAGAAGATTCGCGACGTAAGAGTACGCGACAAATCCGAATTTGACCGCAAAAGCAGCCGTGAGGAATTGTCCCCGAGTCACCGGACCTGATAGAAGGACAACCGGACAAAAAGGAACACCGCAGCCTCACTGGGATAATTAGGACTCCCTCTGGTTACTAATCGAGTTCACCGAAAGAGGAAATGAACTCTATTTAAAAATTGTAAGTAATCTAATTTATTTTTACGTTCCTAAAGAGTAAAGTGATTTTTTTAATTAAAAAATAAATTATAAAGTGATAATTATAAAGTTATTTTTTTTATTGATTATAATTAGTGCTGTTTGGTGTTTGTGTTTAAAAAAATAAAAAACTTGACGACCTAATTTCGAAATTTAAAACTTTAACAATGACAGACCAACAATTACATCAACTGCAACAGCAGTTGCAGCAACAACAGACACAGAATCAACAGATTCTGAATAGACTACGTGCATTGGAAACAATGCAGTTGTCAAATGAAGAAAGTATTAGTTATATAGATCCTATTTTAATATATCAGAATCCAGATGGATCAATTGTTGATCCATCGTGTATAGAAAAAATTCCCGATTTAATAAAAGAAATTCCATTATTTAATGGAGTTTCAAATGAATTGAGTATTTGGATCAGAGATGTGGATCAACTAGTGCAAGCGTACCAACCAAATGAGTTGAGTACGATAGAACAAAAGAATAAATTTTATGCTATATGTACGTCAATTAGACGAAAACTTCGTGGGGAAGCCAACAATGCATTGGTAAATTCGAACGTTAACATAAATTGGCATGCAATAAAAAAACACTTTTAACTTATTATGGAGAAAAACGAGATCCGACAACTCTCGATTACCAATTGATGAGTTGTACGCAAAAAGGACGCACAGTGGAAATGTATTACGATGAAATAAATAAATTATTGTCTTTAATAGCTGGACAAATAAAAACATGCCCAGCTTACAATCACCCAGAAGCAGCAAAAGCAATGATTGATATGTACAACAAAAAAGCAATTGACGCTTTTATACGAGGTTTGGATGGGGAAGTTGGAAAATTCTTAAAAAATCACGAACCTGAATCATTAGCTAATGCATATGCATATTGCATTACGTATCAAAATATAGAATACAGAAAAACGGCTATCAGAACAAAATTCAATGAAACAAGTACAACATTTAGCAATACAAATCCACCAAAATTACCACCTAGAATGTATGTACCACAAACAAATAGAGTACACATTCCTCCACAAAATCTTAATCAACCAATGAAATACCATCATCCGCAACAAATTTTTTTTAAACCTCCTCCACAAATCAATCAACAATATTATAATAAACCCACTCCACAATTCAATCCACAATATTATAATAGGCCCACTCAACCATTTAATCAACAATATTTCCATAAACCTCCTCCAGTATTTAATCAACATCAACAAGCCCCAAAATATACTCAAAATTTTCAAAAAGTCAACAAACCCGAACCTATGGAAGTTGATTCATCCATCAGATCGAAGCAGATTAATTATGGTAATAGACCCTCCGCTCCAAAACAATTCTATATTGAAACAATAACATATGATGAGGAAGACATAAACCAATATGTCGAACAGGTTCCATTTTTGTCACAAGAAAATAATACTATGTCATTAGAAAGATATTGTGCAAATACAGATTTTCAAGAATATGAACAAACTTCTACAGAAGATGAAGGTGAATTAAATTTTTTAGAGTAACTTCTGCGTTACCATATTTTTATATTATGGTAATCGTGATAAACCATTGAAAATATTAGTCGACACTGAATCGAATAAAAATTTTATTCATCCAAAATTTGCAAAAATATCACATTCAGTGATTAATCCTTTTTATGTATCTTCCATTGGCGGAAGTATAAAAATTTGTAATTATTCGCAGGCAAAACTTTTTAAACCCTTTTCTAACATTAATGTCAAATTTTACCACATGGAAAAACTAAAAACATTTGACGCAATAATTGGACATGATACATTGAAAGAAATGGAAGCGATTATTTATACAAAAAATAATTTATTAATTATTAATAACAATTCTATTCCATTATTAGCGCATCAATTACAGGAAGTGAACCAAATTCAAATTAGGGATTCGCATTTGGAAGACACAAAAAGAAAACATTTACGAGAAGTATTAACAAATTTTCAGGACCTTTTTCAGCCAGTTGACGGTAAGCTATCATTCACAACAAAGATAAAAGCGGAAATCCGGACATGCGATGTTGGAGTTTAAAAACAGAAGTAGAAAAGCAAATTAATAAACTATTAGAAGATGGAATCATCCGTCCTTCTAAATCTCCATATAATTCTCCAATTTGGATAGTTCCAAAAAAATCTGATGCTTCAAATACAAAAAAGTTCAGATTGGTTATTGATTTCAGGAAATTAAACATAGAAACAATAAGTGATCGTTACCCAATTCCCGATACTTCTACAGTTTTGGCAAATTTAGGCGAAAATAAATATTTTACAACATTAGATCTTGCTTCAGGTTTCCATCAAGTTCTGATGTCAGAAAAAGATATTGAAAAAACTGCTTTTTCTGTAAACAATGGGAAATACGAATTCGTTCGTATGCCATTTGGACTTAAAAACGCCCCGAGCATATTTCAAAGGGTAATGGACGATGTTCTTAGAGAACATATTGGAAAAATTTGTTTTGTATATATTGATGACATAATAATAGTAGGAAAAACTTTCGAAGAACATTTAAAAAATATTGAAACGGTTTTTCAAACTTTGAGAGAGGCCAATTTCCGAATTCAACCAGACAAATGTGAATTTCTTAACCCTTATGCACTCGAATGGGTACCCGGGTACCTTTTCGAATTTCAAAATAAGAAATTTCTGAGTTAGGTTTAAACTAAGATTCTGCAATTCGGTCAATTCCAAGAACTAGTTGGACCATAACTTCTCATGCTTTGACTTTTCATTTTACAGTAAGGGGGGTCGAATGGGGGGGCTCAAATTTTTTTTATTACGTAAACACCCGAATGGGTACCCGGGTACCCACAAATAAAAATGCTTGTAACTAAGGCAAATTCCATCCGATTTGAATTTTTTCAGTACGGGTAAATTCAGAAATTTATCCACTTTTCGATGGCCGTGTATATTGCTGTAGTAGGTTCTTCTGGTTCCCGTTAATCCGGATTTCCGTAGAATGTTCCGACACTTGTGTTTTCCACCATAAATGTCATTTACTAATTTGAAACTTTTCCAAACCAGCTATTTGAGAAAGGCCGTACCAAAATGAACCTTTTGTAGAAAAATGACGTCATCTAAAGGGTAGTTGGCCTATTCTGGACTTACTCTCATAGAACGAAAAAAAGGAAATATAAATGAGAACGAAACTGTTTGGGAAGTAACTTCGTGATGTTTCGAAATGTTTGTTGCCAGAATTAAAAATTGTATTGCGTGCTCCTCGCAATAGGCCTGAAGTACATAATAATTTTCAAACTGAAGATAAGAAAGTGAAGTATATAAGGGAACATACATAAAGTACGTCACGCGTTTAGGGGGGAGAGGTTTCAAAAATACGTGACAATACATGGTGAAAAGATTGAGAAATGCTCGACAAAGGGAGAAAGGAGTGGTAGAAAAATTCAAAATTTTATGTTACGTACATAACGGATGCCCCCTGAAATATATAAACATAACAACTCAGCATAGCACTTGATTTCATATAGCAATTCTTAGATAAGATTACAAAAATACGTGAAATCCGTGTATAAATGCCTCGATGTCGGAACTCATTTAGGATATCCGGGTTCCTGGGAACCAGGAGCACCATGTCCATCTTTATGGGTACCAATCCCAAAGAGCTTAAGTTCCTGAATCCAACAGTGCTAAAATTACTTCAATCGGTTGAAAAATGCTCAACTTACAGCGATTTAAAAAAATGGGTACCCGGGTACCCATTCGGGTGGTTAAAGGTGTTTTTTTTTTCGAGTGCACAACGGAAAAGAAGTTGAATTTTTAGGGTTTATAGTTTCCAAAGACGGATTAAAACCAAATCAAAAGAAAATAGACTGTATTCAAAAATATCCAGAACCAACCAATTTGAGAGAATTGCGGGCATTTTTAGGATTATCTGGATATTATAGACGTTTTGTGAAAAATTATGCCAATGTTGCTAAACCTTTGACAAAATTTTTGAAAGGTGATAATGGACATCGGCAAATATCAAAAAATGAGTCAAAGAATCATAAAATTGTCTTAGATGATGAAGGACTAAAAAGTTTCAAATTATTAAAAGACATTATTTCTTCAAGTGATGTTTTAGCTTTTTCAGACTTCAGTAAAACATTTTTGTTAACTACCGATGCTTCCCATAAAGCAATTGGTGCTGTTTTATCCCAAGAATTCCATGATGGAGAAAGACCTATTACTTTTATATCCAAAACACTTTCTACTACAGAAAAAAATTATGCGACAAATGAAAAAGAGATGTTAGCAATTGTATGGGCATTGCAATCTCTAAGAAATTTTATATATGGACATAAGATCAGAATTTATACTGATCACCAACCACTTACTTTTGAACTTTCACCAAAAAATAATAATGCCAAACTTAAACGGTGGAAAGCTTTTATTGAAGAGCATGACTATGAATTACATTATAAACCAGGAAAATCTAACATAGTAGCTGATGCATTGTCTCGAATACAAATTAATTCAATGACAGCTACTCAACACTCTGCAGATTATGATGACAGTTCCTACATCCCTTCAACGGAAGCTCCCGTTAACGTTTTTAAAAATCAATTAATTTTCAAAATCGGAAAAAATCAAGTTATGGTTTGGTAATTCCTTTTGATAATTACAAAAGACATATTTTATTGAACATAGATTTTCTAAAGAATTTTTAAAAGAAAAATTAAAAGAATATCTTAATCCAAAAGTTTTAAATGGTATATATACCGATGAAGCAATAATGGGAGTGATTCAAGAAGTTTATAGAGAAATTTTTGATCCAAGAATAATTAGGGCTAGATTTTCACAAATAAAAGTACAAGATTTAAATAACGAAGAACGACAACTAAAGGAAGTTAAAAAAATACATCAATTTGCGCATAGAAATGCACATGAAAATTCAAAACAAATGATTAAATACTTTTACTTCCCAAAAATGAAAAAAATTATCAATCAATTTGTAAAAAATTGTGAAATATGTAGCACAGAAAAATATGAACGAAATCCGCAAAAGTTTATACCATTCAAAACACCGATCCCAACATACCCAGGAGAAATTATTCATATCGATATTTTTGTATATGACATAAACAACATGTTTTTAACTTCAATTGATAAATTCTCAAAATATTTAAAATTTAAATCTATTAAAACAAAATCAATATTAGACATTGAAGAAGCTCTTTTAGATATTTGTACACGAATTGAATATACCAAAAATGATAGTAATGGATAATGAAAGTTCATTTAGTCCAAATGTAATCGAACAAAGATTAAGAAATTTAGGCATTAGTATATTTAAAACTCCTGTTCATAGATCTGAGACCAATGGTCAAATTGAGAGAAGTCATTCAACAATAAGAGAAATTTCACGATGCATTAAAAAAGAATCACCAGAAATAAACATTTTGGAATTAATGAGAAAATCCGTTTACAAATATAATAATTCAATACATTCATTTACAAATAATACTCCACATAATGTTTATGTAGGGGAAAATGTTGAAAGACTCGATGCAGATCAAAGGGCATTACGAAAAATTAAAAGTCATGAAAAAATTACTCAATTGTATCAAAAGAAAAATGAGAACATACAAAACAAAAATTATCCGCATTTCGAGCCAGGATCAAATGTATTTGAAAAAACATACAATATTTCAAAAAGAAAAAGTAAATACAAAAAAAATTACAGTTAAAGAAAATCATGACACATATATCATGGATACAAATAATCGAAAAATTCATAAAGTTAATTTGAGGAAAAATATGTAACAACTATCTTTATGTATATTTTCAGACTTATCATACCATCAATATTGTCAATTCAAGGGAAAATTCAAATTCATGATTTAAACAAAAATCCTCTGGCAATTGTACGAATAGGAAAAGCCAAAATCCGATTAGGATATGTAAGAATTGTGCAGCCTATTAACTTATCCGAATTAAAAGAAATGATTGATAATTTCGATAACCTAATTCGAAAAAATATTTATAATAATCAGTTATATAGATTACTTCAAAGTAAAAATATATTGTTGTCACGAACATATCATAAGTTGGTACCTCAGCAAAATCGCCAAAAACGATGGGACAGCATTGGAAAAATTCTCAAATGGATAGCTGGAACTCCTGACGCAGACGATTTACACATTATCAACCAAACTATGAATAACCTAATCGATAATAATAATCAGCAAGTATTTATAAATGAAACAATAAATTCTAAAATTCAACATTTAAATAAGGTAACTAATGAACTACTACAACTGGATTTTAAATCAAAAGAACAACATGTTATTGAAATGAATCTTCTTCAAATAATATTGAATATAGATACAGCACAACACCAAATTGAAATACTTGAAGATGCCATTCTCCTCGCAAAACACGGAATTCCTAGCAGTAGACTTTTATCACTGAAAGACTTTTCAAGGATTAAGACGTTTTTGATACATCAAAATATTCCAGTAACTTCATTCGAAAATTTATTAACAAGAACAACGGCACAAATTGCCATTAACAACACTTGCGTGATCTATATGCTTAAAATACCACAACTATCAAATGAAACATTTTATTATGAATATATAGATGCTATAATCCATGATCAAAAACGAGTTCATATTAAAGCAAATTATATTCTCATGAATAAACTAAGTGTTTATGAAACTAAAAGTCAATGCATAAAAGATACGGAATACTATATATGTGAACCCGATTTGATAACAATTGCAAACCAATGCATTAAAAATCTGATGCAGATACAACATGCAAATTGTTCTTATGAAAAAGTGCATTCGGATGGATTTGTTAAACGAATTGATGATGTAAACATTCTTCTGAACAACGTAAATATTATACTACAAACAAATTGTAGTAACAATACACAGCTTTTAAAAGGATCATATCTAATACAATTTGAAGAATGGAATCTATACATAAACGAAACTCTTTACACAAATGCCATCATAACTACAAAAGAATTTAGACCAACAACAGGAATAATCGCATATGAAAACAATATTATCGATGTTCCATCGCCAGAATATTTGGGAAATCTCTTTTTAAAACATCGAGCAATGATACAACATGTATATTTGGAAAATGAATCATTAAAATGGAAATTTCATCTTTTCGGAACCATGAGCATCTCAACCATTCTTGTAGCAGTTATAGGATTTGGAATATGCATTATTATTCGATGGAAAACGACACAGATTAAAGTTAATATAGAAAACAAAGAAATAGCATCAGCACCAATTGAAGATTTGTCAAAAACAATATATCCAGAAAATAAACTATCTATATATCCAGATGTTTCAGAAGAAAGATTCATTGAAATTCAAAAATATTTAAATATGACAACACAAGACCGTCCTATGAAACTTTGAGGACAAAATTTTTTTAACAAAGGAGGAGTTAATACACACCTTATGAAATTATTCACACCAGCTGCAACGACAATATTCTGAGTATCGGAAACCAGCCATAACAACAACAGACTTTCTTCTTAGTATCATCGACCGCAGTGATAGCAGACATTTTTTCGCAATGTTACACGCTAGTCGCGTGTAAAGCAAATTCACCTGGTTTAGTATGAATTAAACTATCGTAGGATAAGGACGTAGAATTAAGTAGTGGTTAGTGTTTGAAATAAAGTTTTTTTTAAATTTAATGACTGTATAAAAATTATTAACTTATATCGTCTCATATTTTTGGGGTCAACACGACCCGAATTGTGTGAGGCAAAATGCTCAAGTAGTCGCTCACAAAAATTATCCATAAGTTATCAATTTAATGAATAATAGTGAACAATCTTCCACCTGGCAAATATTTCGTCAACGAAATGTCGAAAGCTTTCTTTAAATAAGAAGAAGAAGCGTTATGAGGGTGCATATTGCCCCGTGGCTGTCATGAGCTTTAATCCGTTGTTTTGATGGATACTTATCCGTTGTTTAAGATCATCCTGCCTCTATGTTCGGATAATCGTCACTTCGCGTATATTAAAATGTATATTTTTCAATTTCTCCACGATCGGGCGTCATGCCCCGCATATATTTCAATAGACAATTTCGTTTCAATTAGACACAAGGGTTTGGAAAATAAGATGTTTCATGTATTTTTCAATGCTTTCAGCGAGTATTTGTACGTAATTTTGAGAAATAATGATTACGGAATATAGTCATACATGTCTTCCGTGTTATTCTCTATAGTTAAGATATAGCTACATTTCGTTAGGGAGTGCGTTTTACCCCATCTACCCCTACGGACATTTATACATCAATGGAAAGCTAAAGTCCTTAGCTAACAACTGAATAGGAAACTAAGTTGATTCAATCGCTTGAAGAAACGATTTGTTTGAAGTCGCCATGGCTAACAGAACCAGAGAACCAAAGTTTTCACTTATATGACGGATGTATTGAAGCCGTCAAGTTGTCCACGTGTTGCATATCACCAGAGATGCCAGGTAATATAATAAGTTTAGCTAGCAAAAAGGAAAGATCGCGCCAATTTTCAAAGGTCTGTAATTTCTGATGAATATCTGCAAACACTCGAAGTTTCAAAAGTCTGTAAAAAGTCTTTAGAAGGTTTACATGTTTACTAAGATATTTGATATTTGCTAATTTACTGACAAATTTGCAGACTTGGCATCTTTGCATATATCACAGACCGGTAACCGAAATCGGTAGATATTCTAAAAATAACGAAAAAAAACTTTGGTTGCGAAAATTTTGATAGCATCCGGTACTAAATCACGAAATAGATCGATTTCACCCCATGAACATTCAATTCAATAAGCTTTTCAATTGATGCTCTTTAATTTATGGTACTATAAAAAAGTCAGAAAAAACTTTGAAGTTGATTTTCACGCAATAAAAATTTGTTTTGAGAGCAGTACAATGTACAAGGATTTGTTTGCTTTGGTATTCGGTACAAAAAAAAACGTGCTGCTATTACACACACATAACATTTGTCGGAATTATGCTATCTGCTTTCTGTCAAAAGTTACGGTGGGGTGCTGGAAACCGAACACTGCCGGCAACCGAACATCTTTCCCTACACACACAAAAATCGAATACTTTTCAAAGAATTGAAAATTTAAAAAGATGTCTCTAATATTTATTTTTAAAATTTTTTATTCGGCTTGTTTTCAAAAAGTTCTTGATTAAATATAGGCAATCATTTATTTGAAAACTATTTTTCAGGTCAAAAGAAATAAATTTACTCGAAATATTTGAATAAGATCTCAAATTCCTGCTAAACTGCGGTCTACTTCTTTCAATCGGTGTAGCTCTGAAAGGGTTATTTAAATTTAAATTTTGAAACTTCAAGACGAAGATAGAAATTGTATGAAATAATAAAATTATGCCTTTTAATCTAAACGTGTGCCAATCGATTAAGCATTTCATGAGATGTAGAAATGAGTTCCTCTTTAAAGTTTTTGTCATTATTTATGGTACTTCCAGAAGTGGTATTCAAGGACCAGCGTAACCCAAAATAGTTCGTATTTCCATGAACTAGTATGACGAATGAATTGAAATAGTTTTGAGTCCTACTTTGAAAATTTTCTTCTATGACGGTTTGAATTAAAAAAAACTCATCACCACGTAATTTCAAAATTGGAAGTCGGAATCAGATAAAATTCATTAATTGTGTATGGGCCCATAAGTTTATTTTAATTTGAATTTTTGTTCATTAAATTCGTTTTGGCCTCTCTATTCCCGATACTTTCGGAAACGGAATTCAGAAATCGGTGTAACCGAAGTCAGTTAAATTGGCCTAATGGATTGTTAACCATTTCATTAAATTCGGAATTTTTGGAAATCAGTGTAGCCATCTTAGAGAAATCGTAGTCCTTTCCACAAAAAATTTTTGATTACCTGCCGGGATCGAAAACCGTAAAAGTCTCAAAATCTGTGAACCCAAGAAACCCGATAAATTTCTGTATCTACTGAACCGGAAGTCGGATCTGATTAGAAAAAAGTAGTTTTTATGGGACCTTAAGAACTTTTATTTGAATGTTAGATGCACGAAGTTGGTTCAGCCATCTACTAGCAAAATGAGTGACATTATTTTATGAGTCAAAGATTGTAGAAACAAGTTAAGTCATCTCCGAAGAAAAAAATGAAATAAGTCAAAAAGTCGCTTCACATAAATATAGATATACCCGTTAAAAACGGACGAATTTTAACAGTCTATAGCTTGTGGGATAGCTGCTATAATGCGGAATCTAAGTCCAAAAACATTCTGTTTTCAAGGTTGTGACAGACAATGTCAGATAACTGAAAATTTTGACATAAACTTTGTATAACTCAGAAAGCGAACATCCGATCTCAAAACCATTCAATGGTGCTATGGTCCGAACTAGAATGAAAAATGTTCACAGAATGACGGCCATTTTTCAATTTTCGACCCTTTTTTTGCACTTTTGATTAACACCCGGTGGAAAAAAAAACGTGCTTTTGAGGAAACGCCGAACAAAGTTTTTATTCGCGACTAATTGTGCCTGTACGCTCATTGTCTTCCTTTTTGGCATTAAAAATACCTTACTCTTCGCTATACGGAGCCGGGTGTCAATAAAAAAATGCAAAACTAATCGCGTAATCTTTTTTTTTTTTTGTCATTCTTTTGAACGCTTATAACTCAGTCCTTTGTTGATGGATTTATATAATTCAACTAGCAATCGATTCAAATAGAAACATTTAACTTAAACGTATGAGGCAACATCGCTTAAGTATTTCAATAGTATACCACGATGTTCTCACGAGCCATTCACAGCTTGCCATAATGCTGTCATCCTCGACCGTTCTGAACAGAACGAACTATCGCACAAAAAGGAATCTATAACGAATGCGCCGACACATACTTAGGGCATGTTCAGGAGTGTTCTAGTTCTAGATGCATAATTTATGTCAGTTACAAAATTTAAATCTAGATTTTATAACAAGAAAAACTGGCAGCCCCAGCAGTGTTTTACTCGTGTTACAAATATACAAAAAGTAGAACGGCATCGTAGACCAGTTTTAAATTTGACAGAAGAAAGTGGTCGAATAAATAAAACTAGAACGGCTTGCAGGGGACACGTTTGTTCCAGTATCTGTTCTATTATAGATCTTCCATATAGAACTTTTATCTGCTGAATTTGCTCTTAGCTCAGTAAACGTTTGACCGTGAGCGAGGCAAGTAGTTTGAGTATGGAGCGAGTTAGAGATGGGCAATTCGTTCGCTCGTTTTTTTTTTTGTTTTTTAAGCTCGCTCAACCTTTTCTCAAGAACGGTACTAATAAGAAAGTTTCGTCACGAATCCTCAGTTCTATTTCGAGGGACCTTTTTTTCTTCGCTTAAGCTTACAAAAGTGAGTTTTCATTCAGTCATTGAACAAACAAACCAACTATGAAAAGAACGAACGTACGGCTCTGGAGCACTAGTTCTTTCAATAGAACTCTGCACCACTGAACGGTTCTTTAAAATGATCTGTTTTGCCCATCTCTAGAGCGAGTGGATGGCAAAATTAAAAGTTACATCCATTGGTTCGCTGGATGGTCGCTTTTGCATTGATTGTGGAGTGTGGAGTATATTGAATACCAATCAGCTGTTGATTTTGATTTCCGGTAACTAGCAGGCCAATTCAGAACTATCGGCGATAGACAAATTTTTCGGACCTAATTTGAAGCGCTTTTAACATTGAACTTCATTCGAAAGCATTAATTCAAAACTCCACACCTAAAAATGGATTGATTTGTCGATGTGGTTGTGTCCACACTGGAATCTCAATTTAGGAGCGAAACGGTGGTTTGGAAATGGATTCTGTTCAAAGCTGTAATATGAAGAAGTGTGAACTATCTTTATCTTTATTTACCTTTGATAGTATTACAAGTCCGATTTGACAAAAATGTATACAATCCTTGATTGAATCGATTCACTGTTCATAAAATAAATAAGTTTGTACGTTTTTGTTCTCCCAAACACAAGTAGGTTTACAATGTTTCCGACAGTAAATGATTTCTCAATAAAAATAACTAAATCATGTAATCATTAGAATTGCAAAGTAATTGGTGACTTTTGACAACATGAATGAGTTTAATGCTTATGTATCGAAATTTAATATTACACCAGGGTCTCTTTTTACGCGTTTTTTTCAATGCAGTTTCTTTTTACGCGGCTTTTTGTACGGGGATTTTCAATTTTTCTGATCTGGTGCATCCACCACCATCGTTATGTTTGTATTCATTATATGAATCTTAGAATTGCTTCATTTTAATGGAATTGTGCTCGAGCGTGTCTTGCATACAATCCTGTAATTTTTTCTTACCAACTTCTCGGTCGCGTGTGTCGAGGGCTCACGACTAATTCAGCGCCGCTCTAATATTTCAATACCACTTTTGTAGACTAGTAACTCTTCACACGATTCAATCAGTGCCATCAAAAAGAGACGGATATCATCGCAGCAACAAAAAAACGGCATGGTTCATTTAACATAGAATAGACACCAATGCGAGAGCGAATTTAACTGAGAATCAAAGGTTAGCTCGCTGCTGTGGGGATTCTCTCTGATGCAACAAACGGTCGCTTATTCTCGTTTCGCGATCCTATTCTGTATGGGCAGTTGATAATTGTACTATTGCCACTTATTCTGATTATGTGCATATAATCTTTGTATAAGGTGTGTCTATGAAAATGTATGTGAATGCTCCACACAAGGGTTTTGAAATATTGCAACCTAGTATGAGAATCATCAAGTCGAATCATCGATTCGATTTTCTGCGATAATTGTCAACTTGCGATTCTCTCTTGGTAAATTCCACACAGCACCAATCTTTATCAGACTGTAATTTTTTGAGGGGCCGTGAAATACTCAGAGTATGAAGTGGAGCGAAGAAATGTAGAAAAATTCTCTCGCGGTTCATGCATTGAGAGACTCGAATTCTTGTAACATCTTCTACCGGATTGAAAATGTTGTATACAATATAGATAAATATCGAGCAGCTTCTGTCAAATGTTCGGCAATCACCAACACTGGTTTCATTCATGTAGTTTTGTCATTGTTTTGATTGACTTGTGACACGGTCCGTTGTCTTGATGAAATAATTTTTTTTCTTTGCCATATGCGAACGTTGCTCTGCAATTTCAGCCTCCAAACGCTCCAATAACGCTATAAAATATTAACTGTTAATGGTATTTTCTTTCTTTTATTAATCTTTGGATTTCATGTCTAAATAATTTGAAAATGGCTACTTCTAGGAGGACGGTCTCCATGAGTAAATTTATTGCTTTTTATGGGTAGAATTATTTTCTATTGTTTAAATGACTATTTTTAATGAAAAAATTCAAAGCTGAAAAATGCCTTATAATTATTTCAGCATTATTACTTATTAATCAAATCAATTAATCAAATTACCAACACATTTGGTTTTCATGTTTAAGGGGTTATATACCTTCCGGCTCGAGAACAAATGCCCATCCTTTGGATTACTGAAAATGATTTCATTTCAGTGATTTAAAAACCATCGAATAGCACATATTTTGTTATATTCGTAAAACTTCTTTTTTATCGTTTTATGTTGACGTGATGTGTTGTCATTTGCGGTGAACATGATATCTCAAAAACTAATAAATGGATTAATTCCAAATTTGCAGGTGTTATTCCTAATTGCTTTAGCTAGTTCGTGAACGAAGGGTGACTTAATTCATTGAAATAAAATCTGTTTCTTACTTCCTAGAGTAAACAAAAGAATCGGTTGATTTTTTTTCGAGCCGGAAGGTATATAGCCTCTTAAGTTACAGCAAAAAAAAATTTTTTTTAAAAAACTTGAAGAGACGTTTTTAATTTAATGTTGTAGATTTATTTCAATTCAATTTTTTCGTTTTTTTTTAATCTTGAAAAACTGTTCGACTTTGTTTTAGTGTATATTTTTTAGAGTGTACACTTGATTTTTTCGGACTTTTTCGATGCAGATTTTTTATACAATACACAGTTTCCGAGCTAAGGTGATATGAAAAAAGTGCATACATTAAAATATTCGTCCTTTTAAAAAGTCACTCCAGAGTCGGCTACGTTTAATAAATAAATAAATGGTTTGTCATATTAAACACGTATGCAAAGTTTCATTTTAATCAGAGTGTTTGAAGTCTGCTGATCTACTACACATGTCTTGAAATGCTTATATTTTTTTCAGAGTTTTTATTTACTAACTAAATTTGAGTGAAATCGGTAGAAATTCAAAAAAGCTGGGGATGGGTATAGCGTGATAGGTTAGCCGATGCTTTTCAAAAAGTAAGGTTAAAACCTCTATAATTAAAACAAAAAAAAAGTTTCTTTTGGTTATACTAGTTTATGAACAATCATTTTTATTTTTTCATATAGAAAGACAATGCAATCGCTGTGAAAACCGACTTTATAACCGAGGCCAGGAAGGCAGAGTGTCATATACCATTCGACTCAGTTTGTCGAGATTACAAAATGTATGTCTGTGTGTATATGTGTGTGATCCATAGACTCCTATTAAATTTTATTCTGATCCGACTTCCGGTTCCGGAATTACAGGGTGATATACACCAAAAAAGGGAAAAATATTGTCACACACTTTTCTCATAGATGGCTAAACCGATTTTCACTTAGATTCAATCGAAACGTCTTTTTCTTCAATTTCATTTGGATCCGACTTTCGGTTCCGGAATTATAAGGAAATATGTGCAAATTGCGCACTCAATTTTCTCGAAAATTTCTTACCCATTTTTCACAAACTAAGAAGGAAATAAAAGGTTTTATAATTCTTTAGAAAGTCCCCGAAAAGTCGATCCAGATCCGACTTCCGGTTGTGGTATCACAGTGCATTTAGTGAAAATTTTCAGTTTCATGGATATTTTTTTACAAGCGATGACGAAACGAGGTGCACATTTTTATAAAACTTG
This sequence comes from Malaya genurostris, assembly GCF_030247185.1. Taxonomy (NCBI): domain Eukaryota; kingdom Metazoa; phylum Arthropoda; class Insecta; order Diptera; family Culicidae; genus Malaya; species Malaya genurostris. The sequence goes on from NC_080571.1 coordinate 48,050,354, forward strand.
CTGCCAAATTTATTTTTGCTGCTTGGCAGTTGGCAGATCTTGTTAGTTGGTGAATACATAAAACTATTTTGGGAATATTAGTCCCCGATTTCCGCTTCCGAAAGCACCGATAATAGTAAAGAAAAGCTCCAAAACCGGAACTCACTTCGATTTCTCAGCAACGGTTAAACCGATTTTAACAGATCATGATTCAAATTAAAGCTCTCAGTTATCTTAAAAGATACTGATCAATTTCATCCAGATACGACTTCCGGTTCCGAAATTATAGGGCAATGAGTATCAAAACTTCCAAACTGTCATAAAATATGATGCAAAATACAGGGTGGCAAGTTAATTAGCTATTTCAATTTCCCGGTTTTTCCGGTGCGCTTGACTAAAAATTCCCGTTTTTTTAAAAGGCCCAAATAGGCTATGTTCACGTTTTTTAAAATATTTCTCTCGTTCAAGCTTTAAGTTGAAATCCCATTTCCAAAAAAACATCGAGAGTTCAGAAATAAGTATTTTTCGGGTATCTCCTTGGAACTACAAATCTCATCCACAGTTTGTCCAAACGTTCATCGTCTGAACTAACAGTACCATCCAGCCCAATGTATTCCATCTTTATTTTGTCTTACATTTCGCCAGTAACTTAGATGTAACAATAGGATTAAAACAAGAAACATATCTGGCTAACGGTGTTGAAAGTAATCAGTCTGAAACTTTGTATGTTTCTTCGAAATTAATATGAAAGTAACAAATTTTATTTTGTAGTAAACAGATTCAATAATAGTGGGTTGCATTTTGCGTCCCGGGTTGGCGGTTCAATGCATAGGACGCTGGTCTTACAAGCCAGTTGTCGTATGTTCGAGCCCCGACCTGGAAGGATTCTTAGTGTCAGTAGAATCCATAGCACTAGTCATGTAATGATTCTGTACAATAAGAATCGGCTGCGAAGTCTGTTGAAACAGAAAGGCCAAATTCCACAAAAGGAATGTAATGCCAGGACTTTGCAAACGTTCCGAAAGACGCAACTTATTTGTATACATACTCAAAGAACTCGATTACTTGCATTTCCATTGAGAAGAATAAAGAGCCATCATTCTTAAATAAAGAACTCAAGTTCACTCAATCTTCGAGGAGAACTAGTTCTTTTGGACCGTTCGCGGACTGGCCATCAATACTTTTTTAGCCTAATATAGTCTGGAAAAAGTATAAAGTTAAAAATTAAAAATGAATGGCCTAAAGAACAACACTCCTCCCGCAAACCCGATTCCTTCTAACAACCAGTGGCGTCTCAAATGACAAAATTTACGGGTTGTGCACTGCTTATATGGTATGATATCAGCAATTTGTTTTCAACTACCATAAGCATAAACCATTGAAACCTCACCTGAATGTGTGCATACAAGTTCTCACAGAACCTATTCGACCATTTGTGCAGTGCACGAGGTGCACATGAGGCCACTGCTCTGAACTCTGAAAAACTAATTTCAGCTGTCAAAGAAGGAAATCAAATACTCCTTGCAAACGGTGGATAAAGTATTCTCACAATTTGACATTACTGAGACAAATTTTGGTAAAATTAGGGGCAACTAAAAACACGGCTCCTAAGAATTATGCATACTTATTCTGAAATTTGAAGACAAACACTAGAAAATGTCCTAAGTGCAAATGACAGTTCCTCTTTCTTTACTCTTTTTTTCGATTATTACGGTCCTATCGACAACCCTTCTATCTCACACTTTGCAGAGAATAACGACTGAAACTATCAACTTTCGATCTGCTGTTAAACAAATGTTGGAAAATACAGGAATATACCGTAATAATTGAAAGAGAAAATAAACAAAGAGAAACTGTCATTTGCACTTGGAACCTTTTCTAATATTTGTTGAAATTTAATGCAAATCCAGCAGAAGCATCCAAATTATCCGTATTTTTCCGTATGAGCGAGCATTAATTGTGCTGTTATTGATGACAACTAAGAGAGCTCTTATTGCTTTAAAATTGCTGTCAAACCCATACAAAAACCGTTGAGACATGAAGTGTTGGTCCCATTTTCAATGTGCACTATTGATCCTGTGTGGGACAATAAGATGTTTCAATACTTGTACTGAAAGTCTAGTTCAAACAGAAAATTACCTTCAACCTTCAATCGTTACTAAGATTAGGACTAGTAAATTTTTTCCCGGATTTGCACTAAAATTCCCGACTTTTTCCCGGTTTTCCCGATTTTCCCGGTCACTTGCCACCCTAAAAATAGGTACGCATCGGTACGTGATGGTATGGAAGAAGAGAACTGCACCGCCTAGCACACAGCGTGCTTAGTACAATTTTGTAAAACGTGCAGGGCTGTCACATTTAAATCTATATTAACTTGATATAACTGTTTACAAATTGAAATGGAAATGATAGTTTATTCCAGAGAAAGATTTTGATTTGATTAAATTTGAAAGGAAAGTCTTGACAGAATCTTCTAGTGATGTTTTCGAAAATATAGGTAATATGAGAAAGACATCATTACACCACTGGGTGGATTAAAGCCGGGTTGGCGGTTCAATGCATAGGACAGTGATCTTACAAACCAGTTGTCGTATGTTCGAGTCCCGACTTGGAAGGATTCGTAGTGTCAGTAGAATCGTTGCACCAGCCATGCAATGGTTCTGCACACTCTGAATCGGCGGCGAAGTCTGTTGAAACAGAAGGTCAAATTCCACTACAGGAATGTAAAATACCAAGGCTTTGTGGATTAAAACAAGTTTTTCCAGGTTTTGTTGACTGAGCACTTCCGGCATCTCAATTCATTCGGTCAGTAATTTGAAACTTTGAAACCACTTCGAGCCAACTTTAGTAGAATTTTTCTGAAGTATAGGAGCTATCTTTAAAAATAAGAAGTCTCTTCTGAACCAGAGTGTTTATTTTTTTCTAGATTGTTTTTATATCAATTCCATGATTTATGCATAAACAAGGAGTTATCTACCTAATGTAAATTTTTGTTTATGAATTATATTGGATAGCGACCCGACAAACATGATCTGATTGCTCCCCTCGCCGAACTTACTAATTACGCCAATGTAACGGAGAGCACGGTGCACCAAATGTCGGTGGGAAATGTCGCTGCTTTTCCGTTGTGCTTCTCTCCTCCGAACCGGAGATTACCAACGCGTATTTCGTATGACATCCACGTACACACGAAAGGTTATTAAATTTTGCGACTCTGTGACTATTATTGGCGCACCAGTGAAGTGAATTCATTTTATTCGTTGCATTGACATATAGACACACATGCATAAATACATACGGTAGTGGAATTGCAATTATGAGCTCCGCTAAGGGCGTTGGAGCGGATGCGACGCAGGGGTAATTAACGCTCGAAAATCGGATCCAGGCGAATGGAATGATTTCGGTTTTGTGATATGTTGGTTGAGCGGTGATGTGCATCCCGTATGACTGCCCTTCCTCATTTTAAATTATCAACTCTGTTTGATTAAACGTGATCCGTGATATTTGCTGTTTGCATTTTTATTACTGTTGCTCACACCGGTCAGTTACTGTGTTTGTGGTGTCAATGTAATCAAAACAATTATTTACGATTGACGAACATGCCATATTCAATCATGGTGTTGAAAGGATAATTTTACATTTGATTGTTATCGTTTTGCCGGCAATAGTCAGTCAATCGAAAATCGTAAATCGCACCAAAGTTCGATTTAATTTTGTCGAAGATTTTCTTCTATAAAAGAAGATTCCTTCGTTTTACAAGATTACTTCTTCGGTCGGGGATGACGGGAGCCGTTCATCTTGCCACGTTGCCAATTAATTATTGATTTAGTGATTTAACGTTTTCTGCGTGACACGTAAGGTTAGTAGGAAATAAATTTTCCTTTTGGGGGTGGCCAGACAGGGCAGAACGCAAGCATACTTTCGGGGGCAAATAATCAACGAACCTCGCTGTCTGTCGGAGCCATCTGACGGCCGGTTGGCGTTGATTAATTTCCCATCTTTCGGTACACTGCGTCCAGTCTGCACACGCTCTACTAGGAAAGATTGATTATCCCGCATGGGCGGTTATAGCCGTGGAAAGTGTTGAAGTGTGCTGTGAGTTGTGAGTGATTTTTCCTCGGTCAATGCTTCCTTGACCGAAACCACGGTTCTCGGTTCGCCGCCTTTTCGGGGCAATCCCGGATACTCTTGTCAGGCAGAATTTCTTTCCACGTATCGAAGCCGGTCGTGATATTTATTTGTATTAGATTTTGTATGAATAATTTAACGAGTTTGAATCTGCAACGTTGAAGTCGGTTGATATGCGTTTGTTATCTCTAGCTCGAGCAATGTTCAGTTGAATATTCAGTAGAAGCAATATTGGATATGCATTGAATTTTTTCTCTTCAAATGAGTATTCTAGAGTATGAATATATTCAAATCATTGGGAATGTTCTTAAACAAACAAAAATCCAGAATACGTTCCATTTATTTTGATTGCATATTCCTAAAGGTGCAAAGAGAGCTTTCATGTTCATCGGAATTGTAGACATAGGTGACGAGAAATCAATTGAGAAGCTAGAGTTAAATCCTTCCCAGGTGGGCTCGTTTTTCTTCTGAATACAAACTGTTATTATAACAGATCGGCTGAAAAGTTCGTATCGTTTCTATGAGAGGGCGCCACTAGAATTAAATCCATACCATTTTCAGTTAGTACCAACCTTCAAAAGATACGTGTATAAATTTGACAGCTGTCTGATTATTAGTTTGTGAGATATTGCATTTTGAGTGAAGCTACTTTTATTATTGTGAAAAAAATGGAAAAAAGGAATTTCGTGTGTTGAGGAAACACTACTTTTTGATGAAAAAAAGTGCCGCCGATACAAAAAATGGCTTGATGAGTGTTGTTGCGAACGCAAAATAAAGAAACCTATTGTCTCTAGATTTCGAATTAACACTCGTGTGAGATAGCACAGTAGGCAGTAAAACGCTATAAAAGCAGAGCAGAATCACAATAAATTATCAGTCTTTATCAAACCGTGACACGCAGTGTTCCTATTTATCCGAACAGAACCAAGCCTGAGTTAAACTTTGATATTCAAAAGAACTATTAGAGATTGCTTACGTGAACTATTTAGAAGTCTATACAGTCCACATCCACAATCCACGGCAGATTGGTTTGTGACCCCCCCAGCTATCGAAGAGAGTGTTCCGGCGCGAACATTTTTTTGGTCCTTCGAACCGGATTCTCTACTCCACCAGTGTTGAAGGAAGGTTCGATCACCCGATCGAAATCATCATCAGTGCTCTACCGAATACCGAATCTGGACCAGCGTGTGTGCTGGTATTCATCTCGGTCAACCGCGCATTGAATCCAGGCCAGCGTGTGTGTTGGCATTCATCCCGCACAACCGTGCAGCCGATCGAAATCGGTAACAAAGCTTTTGTATAAAGCTTGGTTCTATTGTGGATAACTCGGAAATTGTGTGTCACAAAAATTGCAAATTGTGTGATAAAATGTGAACTACGAGTCAAATGTGATATGAACAATACATTTCGGACACGATCAAATTGTGAATTTGTGTAACGAACTTAAATGAATTGCAACTTAGTGAAACCGAACTAGAACTGTAAAGGAGCATCGTGATTACTGCAGGCGTGCTGTGAGTGTTTCCTGATTTTACCGAGATTGGTGTGGAAATCGACTTTTGGAGTTCCTGTCGCTTTCCTAGGTTTCTCAAGAAAACCTGCAGCAGTATGTCAGCTTGGCAAATTACATGGATGTGTATGACAAAGGTAGGCTTTTGGCTATGGTGAGTACATTTGGCTGTGCAATAGTAGAACGTGTACTGAGGCAGTGATAGCGCTTCGGAAATTGCAGTAATTGGTGGAAAAAAAAGCTTTTGAATTGGAGTTGTGTTAGAAGTTTTATCTCAAGATGTCGAAATTAATTGAACAGTCTAAACTGCTTAGTGTCACCACAAATTCCATCCTAACAATAGAAAGGTTTATAAACGATTTTGATGCGGATCGTGATTGTGACAAAATCGAGTCCTGTGTAGCTAGACTCGACACCTTATTTGAGCGCTATATTTCAATTTCAATAAATGTTGAGCTATTAACGAACGATGAAGAGTCAACAAAAATTAACTTCACTAAACAGAGAGACGAGATGGAAGAAAAATATTATTCGTTGCGAGATTTTTTGATAGCACACCAATTGAATAGTAATCGATCTATCGCTTTAGCAAATGAGCTTACAGCACAAGTCCCCGTTTCTTCGGTGATACGATTACCAAAAATTAATTTACCTACTTTCGATGGTGATATTAACAATTGGATACCGTTTCGAGATGCATACACAACTTTGATCCACACTAACAAAGATTTAGCTGCTGTGGACAAGTTTCATTATTTAATGTCTGCGTTGAAGGGGTCTGCGAGGAAACTATTAGATACTACTAGTATTACTGCTGATAATTATAAAATCGCTTGGGATCTACTCGTTGGTCGTTATGATAATAAACGCTTGTTAATTAAAAATCATATTTCCGCTATTTTTACTATTGAAGCTATTCGGAAGGAATCTTCGGACGCTATTTTGACCCTTGTTGACCAATTTGAACGACACGTAAAAATACTGACGACATTGGGGGAACCGACTGACTCATGGAGTGCCTTATTAGTACACATGCTTTGCAGCCGCCTGGACAAACAGACTTTAAGGGAATGGGAAAGGTCAACAGGAGAGATAACTGACGATATTCCAACCTATACAGAATTGATTTATTTTTTGCATGAGCAAGCTCGAATTTTACAATCTGTTAACAGTGAAACAGCAAATTCCTACTCTAACACAAAGGAAAGACCCCGGATGTCCGTCGCGCATGCAGCGACAATCCCCACCATGAACACCTATCGCTGTGCTGTTTGTAATCAAGCACATCGAATCTACGATTGTGAAGAATTCAAGCGCAAGTCTATTGAACAGAAGCATGAAATTATTCGCAGAAAAAGGCTTTGTTGGAATTGTCTTTCGTCCAGTCACATGAGTCGTGATTGTTCGTCGAAACCCTGTAAGAAATGCAATGAGAAGCATCATACGTTATTGCATCAATCCTCCCCCAATGATCGGTACGCTCAAGCGCAAGCGAAATCGACCTCTGCTGGCTCGCAACCTACAACCAAGAGCAGCAGCATTGATTTTTCCACATCTACATCATCAATGAATCTCACCTCAAAACCCTCATCTAGCCAAATACCTGCGTCACAATCCAAGCCTGATACCGTGAAACCTGTTTCCAATGCATTTTCGGCATCTCAGCTGACTGGGTCTACATACTCTACCGTGCTTCTTTCTACTGCTATCGTAAAAGTATTCGGACCATCAGGGAAGGTCACCTTTGTACGCACTCTTTTGGATTCCTGTTCAGAAGCAAATTTCATCACTGAGAGAATAGTTCAACTTATTGGTTTGAAACGATCGAGACAATCTATACTTATATCTGGTATGGGTGGATCTACGGTAAAATGCACCCATTGCACCGAGGCTTCATTTAGCTCAGTTGATTCATCGTATTCTCAAACCCTGACATTTAACATCCTGTCCACGATCACTAATGATTTACCTACTAAGCCAGTCGACACATCGCGTTGGAAAATTCCGTCCAATCTGACTCTAGCCGATCCCGATTTCGCCATACCACAGAGAATTGATATGGTGATTGGTGCCCAGCTTTTCTTCAGTCTGCTCTTGGATGGTCAACTCTCTGTTGGTGATGGTCCCATAACTGATCAGCCTTTACTCCAGCACACAAGGCTAGGATGGATAGTTAGTGGTCCTGTTTCCCAACAGACGTTCTGTTCAGATTCTACTAATCTTGCTTTGCTATGCACCACAGACAATTTGGATCAACAACTTGCCAAATTTTGGGAGTTTGAATCTTGTTTTGATACACGCGGTCTGTCCAAGGAGGAAGTGACATGCGAGAATTTTTTTTCTGAAACTACAACCCGTGACGAATCTGGTCGATTTGTTGTCCGTCTTCCTAAGAAAGAAGAAATTTTAAGTCAACTTGGTGACTCGAAATCAAAAGCACATCGCCGCTTACGATGGATGCAGCGACGATTAGCAAAAGACCCCGATCTGAACATTCAATATTGCGATTTTATGAATGAGTATATTCAACTTGGCCATATGATCCCCATCGATACGATACCTGATAATACCCAGAAACATTCATTTTTTCTCCCACACCACGCAGTTATAAAACCAACCAGTTCGACTACAAAATGTAGAGTGGTTTTCGATGGGTCCAGCACGTCATCTACGGGAATTTCTTTGAATGACTGCTTGATGGTTGGACCAACCGTACAAGACACTCTTTATGCTATCGTGGTTCGAATTAGACTCCGAGAAATTGCTTTGGTGGCGGACATCACTAAGATGTACCGTCAAATTTGGATAAACCGCCAAGATAGAAGTTTACAACGCATTTTCTGGCAACATTCCACTGACTCGGAGATTCGACCCTACGAACTCACCACGGTGACATACGGCACTGCTAGTGCACCATATTTGGCAACCCGTTGTCTTCAACAGCTCTCATTTGAGTATTCGAATTCCGAGGATGATGCTGCAGCAAGAATTGGCAATGACTTTTATGTTGACGATTTTTTGAGTGGTGCGGATAGCGTTGGTGAAGCCGTCAAACTTTATAATGAAACTCGAAACATTCTCAGCACAGCAGGGTTCGAGTTGAGAAAATGGTCAACGAATTCTGCTGAAGTATTATCTAATATTCCTGATGCGTTGAAAGACCACAGATCACTTCTTGAAATCGACGGTACCGATGATAATTCAATCAGCACTTTGGGTCTTTTGTGGCATCCCGAATCGGATACGTTCCGGTTTAAAGTTCCAGATCTTTCGTTTGGATGCCCCATTACAAAACGAGTAGTGGCATCGGAAATGGCTAAACTGTTTGACCCACTTGGAATTGTGGGCCCAATAATTATTAAGGCTAAGGTTTTCATGCAGACGCTATGGGTGAAGAAGCTTTCCTGGGACGAAACCCTTCCCAAAAGTTTGTGCGATGAATGGGAAAAATACCGAATCGATTTAACCACTTTGAAATCCTTATCAGTTTCTCGTCTGGTGAAGGCACCAGGCTCAGCAAACAACATTCAACTCCACGGATTCTGCGATGCGAGTGCATATGCCTACGGAGCATGCATTTACGTAAGAAGCACTGGCCATGACGGTGTGGTGACTGTTCGCCTTCTCACAGCAAAATCAAGGGTTACCCCAATTCATCCTACGACCATTCCACGCTTGGAACTTTGCTCTGCTGTATTACTAAGTCATCTCTACTGTCAAGTTACTGAAAGTCTGAATATTAACGCAAAATCATTCATGTGGTCTGATTCTATGATCACGCTCCATTGGCTACACAATTCACCATCCAAGTACAAAACGTTTGTAGCGAATCGAATAGCGGAAGTGCAACGGCTGACCGATGGTTGTGCTTGGATACTTCTCCGGCCTGGAGAATCCAGCGGACATAATCTCCCGAGGAACTTCTCCTAACGAACTCTTCAATTTATCTTTATGGTGGAAAGGGCCGCCATGGATAACATTGGAACCAGCAGAATGGCCGAACTATTTTGCAAAATTTGATACATCAAAGGTGTCAGTGAATGAACTCGAAGAAAAAAGTAACACAGCGGTTGCTGCCGTTGTTAGTACACCTGATCATTCTTTATTCGAACGTTATTCATCTTTAACCAAATTGTTGCGAATTGTCGCCTACTGTCGAAGATTCGTCAATAATTGTAGAGGAAAACTTTCAGGCACATATCTGGTATCATCAAATCACTTAACAGCTGATGAAATTTCTCAGGCAACAATGAGTCTGGTTGTGGCTGTTCAAGCTGAATGTTTTCCTCGACAGCTTGCTCTTGTTCGCTGTGGCAAGGAACAGGAATTAAAAAAGTCATGGCGAAAACTCAATCCCTTTTTTCATGAAGGTGTACTTCGCGTTGGTGGACGGCTAAACCAATCTCCTTACGCATTTTCCCGAAAATATCCAATGGTACTCCCAGCAGTTCATCCGTTCACCGAGCTGGTTGTGGATTCCACTCACAAGCAATTACTTCATGCTGGTCCTCGATTAATGATTGCACATATACGTGAACGTTTTTGGCCTTTTGATTTCCGTAACCTGGCACGGAAAAAAGTTAGAACTTGTATGCAATGCTACAGAGTTCGCCCTTGTACCGAAAATCAGCTTATGGGTCAGCTTCCTAGGGTTCGAGTAACACCTGCACGACCGTTTCTTAATACTGGCGTCGATTTTTGTGGGCCAGTCCTCATTAAAAATACTATTCGAAGAAGTAAATCGATTCCACCATTGCGCGCCTATATCGCACTTTTTGTGTGTATGACTACGAAGGCCGTACACATCGAGCTGGTCAGCGATCTTAGTACCGAAGGATTCATTGCAGCATTAAGACGTTTCTGCGCACGACGGGGAAAGCCAATCAGTATCTACTGTGATAATGCGACAAACTTCACCGGAGCTGAGAGAGAACTACAATCACTTTTAAAACAGTTCCTTAATCAACAACAACGAGAGAAGATTGCGAAACATTGTGCAGAAACCACCATTCGATTCCAGTTCATTCCTGCTCGTGCACCTACTTTCGGTGGCCTGTGGGAGGCCGCTGTTGATGCATTGAAATACCATCTTCGTCGTGTCGTCGGTTTTGAACCAATAACGCTTGAAGTCATGCAAACGGTTCTCTGTCAGATTGAGAGCTGCCTCAATTCACGACCCTTAACAGCCATATCCGAGGACCCCAGCGACTTGGGTGCCCTAACCCCGGGACATTTTCTGGTCGGATCAGCACTCCAATCAATCCCGGAGCCCGACCTTGCCGATGTTCCCTGTAATAGACTTTCATTGTGGCAAACAATTCAACGGAAGTCTCAGCAGTTTTGGAAGCTGTGGTCAACTGATTATCTTCATCAACTACAGCAACGCACAAAGAATTTCTACCAGCATCCAAACGTGCTTGTTGGAAAGCTTGTGCTATTGAAGGAAGACAATTTGCCGCCGCTTAAGTGGAGTTTAGCTCGAGTTACCGCTGTTCATCCCGGTCCGGATAGACTTGTACGCGTTGTGAGCGTGAAGGTACCTTCTGGTGCTATCTACGATCGTCCGATATCAAAAGTATGCCTACCTTCCATCAACGATGAAACTTCTGACCCTCCATCGAATCCTACAGTGAGAAGTTATGATCCCGACAACCAACTTCTTGAGCATTCTATAACATCTGATGACGAAGATGAATAACTAGTATAGTTTTAAAAATTTATATTTTGTGAATCATTTTTTTTATATGAATGGAATTAGTATTCCATTGGTGGCCGGTATGTTGCGAACGCAAAATAAAGAAACCTATTGTCTCTAGATTTCGAATTAACACTCGTGTGAGATAGCACAGTAGGCAGTAAAACGCTATAAAAGCAGAGCAGAATCACAATAAATTATCAGTCTTTATCAAACCGTGACACGCAGTGTTCCTATTTATCCGAACAGAACCAAGCCTGAGTTAAACTTTGATATTCAAAAGAACTATTAGAGATTGCTTACGTGAACTATTTAGAAGTCTATACAGTCCACATCCACAATCCACGGCAGATTGGTTTGTGACCCCCCCAGCTATCGAAGAGAGTGTTCCGGCGCGAACAAGTGTTATCCAGACTCTGCACCGGGCGAAACAACAATTCGTAAGTGGTTTGCAAAATTTCGTACTGGTCATATGAGCACCGAAGACGATGAACGCAGTGGACGTCCAAAAGAAACTGTTACCGATGAAAACGTGAAAAAAATCCACAAAATGATTTTCAATGACCGTAAAGTGAAGTTGATCGAGATAGCTGACACCCAAAGGAACGTGTTGGACATATTATTCACGAATATTTGGATATGAGAAAGCTTTGTGCAAAATGGGTGCCGCGTGAGCTCACAATCGATCAAAAACAACAACGAATTGATGATTCTGAGCAGTATGAAATTGAACGAATTGGGTTTCGAATTGCTCCCTCATCCACCGTATTCTCCAGATTTGGCCCCCAGTGACTTTTTCCTCTTCTCTGACCTCAAGAGAATGCTCGCTGGTAAAAAATTTAGAAGCAATGAAGAGGTAATCGCTGAAACTGAGGCCTATTTTGAGGCAAAGGACAAATCGTACTACAAAAATGGTATCGAAAAGTTGGAAGATCGCTATAATCGTTGTATCGCCTCTGATGGCAATTATGTTGAATAATAAAAACGAATTTTGGCAAAAAAATGTGTGTTTCTATTAAACGATACGAACTTTTCAGCCATTGCAACCGCGATTTTCAAAAAAAAGTAACACATTTTTTTCTTGGATAATGGCAGAATATGGTTTGAATTATAAAATTATGTGAAATGCGACTCTCTTTTTAAAGCATGTTCGCGACAAAATCTAGACACCCCTAAATACGTATTGTATCTCTGGAAAAACTTGCCTCAACGCGAGAAATATTTCACAGACTGATGAGTCTGTTCATTCTGTAAAATCAATTTTTAGATCGAAGATGGCGTCCTAAAAAGAGCAAGTGCGAAAAAACAATTGTGTGCGGTCGCAATGAAAATCCGGATCTGTCAGTAAGGAAGCTTGCGAAAATGCTTAGTTTTCCTGCAAGCACTGTCCATAACGTTTTTAAATTTTTCGATAAATCGACAAACGTTTAACAGCAGCCAGAAAGGCTGGGAGCGGAACAAAAACAGATCTCTGGAACCAGTAGAAGGACGCGAAGGTAAAGCAAATATTGCAGAAGAGATCAGATCTTTTGATACGTAGCGAGACTAGAAAAACGAAAATGTATCCAGCTTTCAAGCATACTTCCAAGTACCGGTAAGGTATGAAGTCGTTCAAGGTGAAAGCTGTACCGAACCGTAATGATAAATAGCATGCTGAACTGATCACTGAAATCCGGGTTTGCAAGTTGTATCGCGAATATTTGACGAAGTTTTCCTGCGAGATAATGGACGATGAAACTTATGTGCTGGAATACTTTAAGCGACGTAGAGGAGCGTTTCAGGAGGAAGAAGAATGTCAAATTTCCTTAAAAATATTTGATTTGGCAGGCAATCTGCAGCTGTGGTTAAGCAAACCAAAGCATCATCAATAATCTGTCAGCAATACCAGAGCGTCTAAAAAAGCGATTGTTACCATTCCTACACAACCATGACGCTTCTTCGCTTATCTGGCCTGATTTGACATCTTTCCACTAGGCCAAAGATGTTTTAGAATGGTAAAAAGCGAATGAAGTTCACGTTGAACTGAAAGAGGCAAATCCACCTAAGCTAGTGGTGTAGTGCCGCTTTTCTAATATTACTGAAAATTTTATAAATATGAATTATCGATTCTTGAATTTTATGAATATCAATTATCGAATTTTGAATATTGACTAAGAATAGTTTGTTTGGGCACACATGACAACAGATCAACTACGATCTATGATCTTTGCGATAACTTTAATATGACTATTCTGAATACGGGAGAAATGACACGGATTTCTGCAGCACCAGCAAGAACAAGTGCACTGGACTTATCGCTTTGCTCGACATCGCTACAGTTGGACTGCACGCGTATAAAATGTTCACCTGATAACTATCGGAAATATAAAATTAAGAACTTGATAAAAGCTAAGCAACGCGGTTATTGGCGTCGGTTCATAGACGGCCAAACGAGAGAAACATCCATGAGCACTCTTTGGAACACAGCCCGCGAATACGCAATCATAACACCACGAATGAAAGCGAGGAATATTCCAACCACTGGATATTCGATTCCGCCAAAAAAGTTTGTTTCGATTCTGTTCCGGAACAGAAGATCTCCGGCGCCGCAACATCAAACGCAAACGAAACATCGTTTTCGGTGGTAGAATTCTCACTTGCGCTCTTGTCATGTAACAATAAAACCCCGGGACTAGACAGAAACAAATTCAGCTTGTCGAAAAATCTGCCTGATCCCGCCAAAAGGCGCTTGTTGAATTTATTCAACAAGTTCCATGAGAGCAATATTGCCCCACAAGATTGGAGACAAATGAGAGTTATCGCCATTCAAAAACCAGGAAAATCAGCATCCGATCACATTTCGTATCGAAATGATTCTCTATCATCTAAACAATTGTCTAACGGCTTGGTTTCAGATACACAGTTTTGTTTCCGGAAGGGTAAAAGAAAAAAGAAAGATTGTCTTGCGTTGCTCTCAACAGAAATTCAAAGAGCTCATAAAGAAAAAATGGCATCAGTTTTCCAAGACACCAAGGGGGCTTTTGACTCAGCATGGTCAAACACGTACTCGAAGTGGACTTACTTTTTAGTCCTAAAAACGCATGTGCGAGATCCAGCGGTAGGATGTCTTTCTCATTTGCAGAATCTTGCTCAACTATGGTAAGCTCGCGCACTTTCTCTTACCAGTTATCCAATACTTGGGATCCCCCCCCTTTGGTAAGTACCTCACTCTTGCTATGAGTCACGAAGTGCTAGCGAGCGTTATTCCGTTTAAAAACCGGTTCTGGGATCTCTCATATGGTTTGTTTATTCGATGCGACATTTTAAACCCTCTGGTGATTGAAAATTTCGAAACATTAGTTGAGCTTTATTCTTCAACCCGTTTTTTTGGTTCAGAATATTAATCCTACTTCGTTTGTTTCCAACCGTGCTCATTTCTTGGATACTTCTGATTCTCATGAAATCTCCGAAATCGAAAAAAATTCTAATGCCAAAAGAATTGCATGAAACAAAGATTTTTTGAAAAAGCGACTTTCTGGGTCTTAGAAAAAATATCAAAATTTTCAAAAACTATCGAAATATATTTAAAAACAATTTTTTCGAGATAACTTTTGGTATAAAAAATTTTTTCGCAATGGTTCAGAATCTGTCAATTTTTCTGGCTGCGTCCTGTTGTTTACACTCTTCTCTAACCACTTGTGCTGTTGTTTATTCGTTTTCATTAGTTTGTTTCGAAATACGTGGACTTTCAGCAGAACAACGTCGAAAAATTGTGTACAAATGGTGCACAGAACGCGGACTATCACGGAGAGAGATAACGAAAATGAAAGGAGTAAGCGAAAAAGCCGTGCGAAATGCAATCAGGAAGTTCGGTGAGGATAACACATTTGAGGATAAACCGAAAACGGGTCGAAAAAAAGGTCCTGCTAACCCTCAATTGGATAAACGTATACTGAGTATCGAACAAAAGAAGGAGGTTTCAGTTCGGGATGTGGCCAAAAAAGTGGGCACTTCGAAGTCAAATGTTCTTCATGCTAAAGAACGTTTTAATCTTCGAACCTATAAGAAGCAGAAACAACCAAAACGTAATCCGAAACAAGAAGCATCGATCAGGCCGAGGGTTCGAAAGCTGTACAATACGATTCTTGCTGGAAATTGGAACTGCATAATCATGCACGACGAAACCTACGTGAAACTCGATTACAAATCCTTGCCGGGACCACAATATTATACGGTGAGAGAAGGGCAAATGTTAAACCAGTCCGAGACATCGATTGAAGTAGAAAATTTTGGTAAGAAAGCTATGGTCTGGCAAGCAATTTGTAGCTGCGGTAAGATTTCGAAGCCCTTCGTCACCACTGCTTCAATGAACAGCCAAATATACATCAAGGAATGTTTACAAAAACGACTTCTACCCATGATTCGAAGCCACAAGGATCCTGTTGTCTTATGGTCAGATATTGCTTCTTGCCACTACTCGAAATCAACGGTAGAATGGTATACTACCAAAAATGTCACTTTTGTCCCAAAAGATATGAATCCACCTTCGACCAATTGAGTAATTTTGGGCATTAACGAAGGCACATCTTAGGAAACATGTCTCGGCAGCCGAAACCATTCAACAGTTCGAAAAAGATTGGAGAAAAGTGTCAAAACTTGTCGCCAAGAAGTCTGTACGGAATTTAATGAGGAACGCTCGCAAGAAGGTGCGCCAGCTAGTCTACAATGGCTAAGTAGCAAATGTTGAGAATAATATTCTGTTGTTGTAGTCTAATATTATCAGTATATCGAATAAAATTTGAAAATCTAACAATTGTGAATTATTTACAGCGAAATCAAAGTGCGTCCATACTTTCTCTGTCTCTATGGGCAACTTTGTCCGTGGGTGGATTTTACAAGGCTCCACACTTTCCATGCCGGACGATCTAGGCTACGGTGCCCAAACGAACACTAGTAACGAAGGAGGAAACCGGTCATTAATAGGTTCCCTCCAGCATGGAACCCAAGCGACAAATATATTGAAGACCCGTACAATATGTGTAAGTGTTTTTTTAAGAAATATTGATAAACTAGAAGTCGCCATATTGAATTTCGAAACGAGTTCAAACATCGTTTCTCCGAAAGGGTCATTTCGCCGAATTCTTCAATAGTCTTCATATCGTGATTGTAATTGATTTGAAATAAAGACAAATGAGAAATGATATCGTTTGCTTTCGTTTTGTTGAACTACAATCGTACTTCTGAAATCCAGAAAGACTGGAATGATTTTTTTAAAAACCAGAATTTTCAATTGGCTTCCGACGAAATGACCTGCTTTACCGGCATCTGCTCTTCGAATTCTCTCCAGAAATATTCATATTGTAGGGGTTTTCTAGAATTATCGATAAACCGGAAGTCGTCATCTGAGATTTCGGTACAATTTCAAACAGTGTTTTCTTGCATCTAATAATCAAATCCGTTTCAAAAGTAGCCAAATTATAACCATTTTCATTGAATATCAATTAACCGGAAGTCGCCATGTTGTATTTCGTAACGACTTCGAACATCGTTTTCCGGAATCTACTTTGCAAACCCGTTCCAAAAATATCCATATTGTGGTGGTTTCTATTGAATATCAATTAGTCAGGAATCGTTTTCTTTGTATGCAAAAACCTCTTTTTACGAAGTAGACGTCCGAATTATGTGGGGTGCGTGTCATCTGAGTCATTTTATTCTGATCCTGAACGTAAACAATGCATCATCACACCACTAGCTGAACTAAAACAGGTTTTATCCAGTTTGTTATCGTTAGATACATTTACTTTCTAGACCTACGTAAAAATCTTGTTAGAAAAAAACCAAACAACAGTGCATAAGTTTGAAACGAAAATACGTCTATAAAGTTATAAAATATTAGATTCAAAAACTTTCCTTCCATCCGTGACCGATCACAGACAATTCACGTAAACCTGAACAAACAAGTTCTTTGTGTGATCCTCGTTAGTCATGCACACCGGGAGGGGCTTTTCATAATAAAATCAAATCAAACTCCCACAAGAGCACGGATAGCAGAGCATCATAAGGTTTGTGTGGATCAATTTCCGTCTGGAGAGGTAAACAATCCGTGAGAAACTGTTTGTATCCTAGACTGCGCGGGATAAAGATAGAGATAGAGAGAGACTGAAACAGCGAAAGTATACAATCATGTTCCTTCCCCCGGAGCCTACATAATCAAATCGGGAGGAAAGAAGAAATCATCATCATCATCATTATTTTTCATTATCAACTTCGGTTCGAGTTAAGAGACTACTCCCGGAGGACCGATTGATAATTGAGCTTAGAATACACTCACACTGCCTGGCTGCCTGCCGGTGTATCGAACGGAAATAGCCTATTGATTTCTAATCAAACAAGTTCGAACACGCACAAAGCTTCAAGATAGAACATAACATAGCGTATTTAATTGAGAAATAAATTGCCGGATTATAGACAACCCGGAATACACAGCTGGGCCCGCATGCATTGTTCACTCGATATTCCGCCGGCCCCAGGACATCATCGCAGCCCACTGGCTGGCTTCGAATGGACAAGGGGAAACAAAGAAAATGAAAATGACGACTCACCCGGCATTGAGGCTCTTCCGTGCTTCCTTACCCCTTTCCAGGGGTAACGCATTGCTGATCAGTTCTGTCTGCGGTTGGCTACTCGGTTGTTTCCCGTAGGGGTCATTTCCGCTCGTACTATTCCTTAGGTTGTTTTGCGCCAACTTGTTTTTCACGTCGTCTATGTTGGTGGTGTTGTTGTTGTTGCTATGGTTGTTATTGAGCTGATTCAGCTTCTGCTGCTGCCGAAGGATCTGCTGTTGTGATTGGGGATGTTGCAGATTGGGCGAATGGCGATTTTGCTGTGGTTGTTGTGTTATAGGCGGAGTAGACGAAGTGTTGTTGTTGTTGTTGACATTTTTGGTGTTGTTGTTGTTGTTGTTATTGTTGTTCTGCTGCTGATTTTGATCCTTTTTCTGGTCTGACCGTTGCAGTATAAATTGCACATCGCTCGAGTATTCACCCCACTTCATCAGGATTTTCAGTGGATTCTCGTGCGGTGCCAGAAGCCGCTCATTGTTGCGCCATCGCTCGATTAGTGTGAATCGGCCGGTTTTTCCGGTGGCATGAGCTAAGGCAAAAACCACGTCCTAGTTTCACATCGATTCCGGTGCGGCAGCGGATGTCACACGGAAGGAAGCCCGATGATACCATGCAAGAAAGGAGAGTATACACATCAGAAAGCGAAAACAATGATTCATGACCTTTTTTTTTTCGTCATAAACAGGTCGGAAAGAAAAGAAATAGCATTGAGCACGATAATAGCTTACCTGGCATGTGGTGACTTCCGTCACTCCACAAACAATACGCTGTATTCCTTCGACCCATACTTTCAATTCCATCTTTCTGTAGGCCGCCTCCGCTCGGGGTCGGGTTGGGCTGATGTTGGGGAAAGTCGTTGCACGGAAATAGTGCCTCTATTTTACTTCACTTTACGGCTATGTCACACGAACAATTTTCCTTCCAATACGCTGTCGGCATGCGGAGGAACCGTTTTTCTTTGTCATAATATTAACACACTTACTCACTCACTCGGTTTCGGGCTCCGCATCGGTAGGGATGCTGGTGGCTGTTTGTTCTCCAGGGATCAGCGCTCCCGGGTCGATTCACTGGCTGTCATTCTGTGGAGTAGACAATCAATTATTTTCTAAACGAGGATACTTTCGCAGTTCGTCATCAAGCAAGTTCTTCGCAACTCGAGAGCTTCGGCGATTAATTTTGACATCGCCTGGAATCTGATGGATTTTTCGTTCGATGAATGCCTGCCTCGGCGGAGCAGGAAAAAAAGCCTATCTATGTAAGTGTATTGCTTATGACGCTAGGAAAACCCGTTGGATACAAGTTACTAGACTCTGGTTGATTTAGTCCCGAGGGAAGGTTAGATAAATCATGCGATTTCATGTTTTTTTCCTCTTAAAGCGAAGCAAAAGCGTCGCCTGGATTATTTCCTTTGTGTGTTTAGCTGAATCAAGGTTCGTGCGTTATCATGTTTGAATAGTATCAATTTGTAATTGTGTTTAAGTGGATGAAATGGAGCAGTGAAGATAATCATTGCTTCTACAATCCCATAGAATTAAATACTACCGATTAAGATAGCACAAGTTCATGCATACAAATGTACAGATTTGAGAAAAACGCGGGTGATTAATGTCGCAGACGTAACCGGATACGTAAATACGAATAAAACTGTCACGATTCATTTATTTCAATAGAAGAAACCTGTTCTTAGACCGATTCTTCAGTCTTGAAAATGATCAAAATGATGAATTTTTTCGATAATTTTCTGCTGCGGAATATTGAAGAGATTGATGATGATTTGAATTTTGAATAAGAACAAAAAAGTTGGTTTGAACAAATCTTCGTTTTCTTTTGTATTTTTGCTCTGAATGACGCTAATTAAGCACACACTTCACCCTGTTGTTCCGGAACTGGAAGTCGCATTCGAACAAAAGTAATGAGTCATATATGAGACCATGACACCTTTCATTTTAGTTTAAATTTGTGACTTCGCACTACACAGTGCCTCCATTAAGTTTCGATACTGATTTCATAAATCGCAAAATAAGCAAGATTTCTTTAGTTTTTTTTTAAATTTATTATTCCAAGTATTTTCCCTTCATAACCCAAACCTCCGTTTACGTAAAATTTTTTTACGTTACCTCTTTTTACGTAACTCTTTTTATGACAAAAAATCCCAAATAATGTAAAATTTTTGTACGAACCTACTTCGTGAAAAGAGGTTTTTGCATAGAATGAAAATCGTTTCCGGCTCATTTATATGGAAATAACTCATTTATATGGATATAACTACAATATGGATATTTTGGGAACGGGTTTGATGAGTAGATGTCGAAAAACGATGTTTGAGGTGATTCTGAATTCCAAGATGGCGACTTCCAGTTTATTGATATTCCTTCGGTACGGGTTTTATGAGTACATGTTGGAAAACGATGTTTGAGTGTAACGATATGAAGAGGAACTGTTAGTTGCTCATTCAGGTCTGTGAAAAAGTCACCAAAATCATTTTAAAATTTAATTGTTTGACTCATTAGTTTTTTGTGATGTACCGGAATTTAATAAAAAAAAATCCATTGTTGATTAGTTCAACAAACGAAAATAACAATTTTAACAGCAGTTCAAAACTTGAATTCACTGGCTGTCATTCTGTGGAGTAGACAATCAATTATTTTCTAAACGAGGATACTTTCGCAGTTCGTCATCAAGCAAGTTCTTCGCAACTCGAGAGCTTCGGCGATTAATTTTGACATCGCCTGGAATCTGATGGATTTTTCGTTCGATGAATGCCTGCCTCGGCGGAGCAGGAAAAAAAGCCTATCTATGTAAGTGTATTGCTTATGACGCTAGGAAAACCCGTTGGATACAAGTTACTAGACTCTGGTTGATTTAGTCCCGAGGGAAGGTTAGATAAATCATGCGATTTCATGTTTTTTTCCTCTTAAAGCGAAGCAAAAGCGTCGCCTGGATTATTTCCTTTGTGTGTTTAGCTGAATCAAGGTTCGTGCGTTATCATGTTTGAATAGTATCAATTTGTAATTGTGTTTAAGTGGATGAAATGGAGCAGTGAAGATAATCATTGCTTCTACAATCCCATAGAATTAAATACTACCGATTAAGATAGCACAAGTTCATGCATACAAATGTACAGATTTGAGAAAAACGCGGGTGATTAATGTCGCAGACGTAACCGGATACGTAAATACGAATAAAACTGTCACGATTCATTTATTTCAATAGAAGAAACCTGTTCTTAGACCGATTCTTCAGTCTTGAAAATGATCAAAATGATGAATTTTTTCGATAATTTTCTGCTGCGGAATATTGAAGAGATTGATGATGATTTGAATTTTGAATAAGAACAAAAAAGTTGGTTTGAACAAATCTTCGTTTTCTTTTGTATTTTTGCTCTGAATGACGCTAATTAAGCACACACTTCACCCTGTTGTTCCGGAACTGGAAGTCGCATTCGAACAAAAGTAATGAGTCATATATGAGACCATGACACCTTTCATTTTAGTTTAAATTTGTGACTTCGCACTACACAGTGCCTCCATTAAGTTTCGATACTGATTTCATAAATCGCAAAATAAGCAAGATTTCTTTAGTTTTTTTTTAAATTTATTATTCCAAGTATTTTCCCTTCATAACCCAAACCTCCGTTTACGTAAAATTTTTTTACGTTACCTCTTTTTACGTAACTCTTTTTATGACAAAAAATCCCAAATAATGTAAAATTTTTGTACGAACCTACTTCGTGAAAAGAGGTTTTTGCATAGAATGAAAATCGTTTCCGGCTCATTTATATGGAAATAACTCATTTATATGGATATAACTACAATATGGATATTTTGGGAACGGGTTTGATGAGTAGATGTCGAAAAACGATGTTTGAGGTGATTCTGAATTCCAAGATGGCGACTTCCAGTTTATTGATATTCCTTCGGTACGGGTTTTATGAGTACATGTTGGAAAACGATGTTTGAGTGTAACGATATGAAGAGGAACTGTTAGTTGCTCATTCAGGTCTGTGAAAAAGTCACCAAAATCATTTTAAAATTTAATTGTTTGACTCATTAGTTTTTTGTGATGTACCGGAATTTAATAAAAAAAAATCCATTGTTGATTAGTTCAACAAACGAAAATAACAATTTTAACAGCAGTTCAAAACTTGAATTTAGCTACGGGTTTCGAGAAACACCATCTTGGATTTTGAAATGACTTCAAACATCATTTTCCGACATCTACTCATCAAACCCGTTCCTAAAATATCCATATTGTAAGGGTTTATAAGGAATGTCAATAAACCGGAAGTCGCCATCTTGGAAATTGATGCTGCTTAGAACTGTTTCCTGTTGAAAATTCCAAATAACGTAATCTTTTTTTTACGTCAGAATTCGATTTACGTAGTACCGATTAATACGTAAATGGAGGTTTGGGTGTAATACATTTCTTACAGCGATTCAATGCGTGCTTCTTCTAATTTTATGGAATAGCCTTCATTGCTCGTGTCGAAGCCGTTGTGATGGTCTCAACATCTTCAAAAAAGCATCCTTTCAACGACAACTTCAACTTTGAAAACAAAGAGACGTCACACGGTGCCAAATCAGGTGAATACGGTGGGTGGTCTAACACGGGGCCAAAAACTGACGCACTGGTTTTTGACTCGATATTCGGATTCTGGGATTTGATGCCCTGATGCTTTAAAACTTCCATATAAAATGCGCCAGTGATCGTTTGACTAGTTGGAACAAACTCTTTGTAGATGATGCCTTTGCTATCGAAAAAAGTGATAAGCATAGTTTTGATTCTTGGAGGAGATGCTCGCGTTTTTTGGCTTATGGTGAGTGTTTTGACTTCCATTCCGAACTTTGGCGCACAGTTTCTGGATCGTACTGAAAGCACCGCGTTTCGTCGTCAGTAACAATTTATTTCAGGAAGTTTGGATCTTTTCTGGCGACTGCAACGACTTTTCTGAAATGATAGACACGAAGTGTGCGTGCGGGACAAACTTTAAAACCTTGACCTAAGTTTTGCCCAAATCCTGGTGAAGAATGAGACGAATCGTTCCATTGCCCATATTTATAGCCTATTTTATCTTATTTAGAGAAGCATCACTTTTCCAATCATTTCGGAGGTACGAGCTGGAATTGGTCTTCACGTTTGTTACAACTCGGCTCTCCAAAAAAACGTTTATGCCACAAAAAAACCATTTGCTCGAAACCAACACTTATCACCGCACACTTTTTGCATCAATTGGTATGTTTCTGATGCACTTTTACCAAGTTTTTCGTTGAATTTAATGGCCGCTCTTTGTTCCATGTTGGAATTCCAACATCAGATGCAAAACTGTTTAGAAGGAACTGTCACATCCTTGTTATTTGTCAATCAATCACTCTACGAGGTCTGTTCAAAAAGTTCCCGGAATTTTTTAATTGCGCGCGTCTGGAGAGTCCGGTGGTCAAAAATTTTTTTTGTCGTGAATACGACTTACTTTACTATGGGGTGCCTTTTCAAAATTTACCCTCTGAGAGAGTGATAAGTTTTTGATCGTGAATATATCTTGTTGTATCTAACGAATCAACATAATTTTTGCTACATGCCATCGGAAATATGATCACAATTTTATGATAAAATTTTCAGTTGTGTGACATAATCTCAAATAGTTCAAAATTAAACTTTTCTGAAATGTTTGGTATAAACGAGTATCAAAGAGGATAATTCATATGGCGCGTTTGCCTTTCTCGTATTTTGAAAGCTCATAGCTCAGTGATCTGTGAAAGGATTTATATAATCTAACTACCAACAGAATCGAAATTTTTCAATTTAAACGTGTATAGCAAGAGCATTGAAGTATTTCAATAGTACACTATTGAAAAACCTATCTCATTTGACCCATGTCAACACCAGCCAATCAGAACGCGTTCTGAGGAAGAGAAGAAAATAGCTGCTGCTGTACAACAAATCGTTCAAGAAAAATGTTTCCAAAAGTGGTGAATATCGTAGTGAGTTCCTCAATTTGGTCCTTCTGAATGCTAGAAACGAATCCCTACAGCATATTGATAGTCTCTTTCAATAAATTATGCAAATCCGAAATGAAATAATCGACATTGAAATTCTATATGCGGCTATTTTTATAGCCGTTAGGACCGCCCATTAGTGAAAAAGCTACAAACGAAATCACATAAAAGGAAATCTCTTAACAAAAATTGAATCAGTTTGGATTCTATCGCCACTGCGAGCAGATGTGTTTTGTGTCGTCTGCACAGCTAGTTTCGCTTTCGACAAGAGCGATTACGTCACAGCTGCCAGTCATTTCGATGGATGAAAAAGCAACGTTGGAGAGCATTATAAAAAATCAGCCGTTCTAATGGCTCTAAAATTTTTCTAAAGAACTATTAGGATTTGTTTTTCGCAAATCGCAGGTAATTATCCTCAGTTTAGTGCAAATCAAGAACAATTTGGTTAGATTTGTGCACTTTTCGCTGTGTGAAATTCACAGTAATCGAGATCAAGTGAAGCCTTTTTTTGAGAAAAATGTTCCGAGTTTAATATCGTAGAGAATTCCGCAATTTGACCCTTCTGAATGCTGGAAATTAATCCCTACAGCATATTGATAGTTTTTTTCAAAAAATTTTGCAAATCCGAAATGAAATAATCGACATAAAAATTCTGTATGCGGCTATTTTTATAGCCGTTAGGACCGCCCATTAGTGGAAAAGCTACAAACGAAATCAAATAAAAGGAAATCTCTTAACAAAAATTGAATCAGTTTGGATTCTATCGCCACTGCGAGCAGATGTGTTTTGTGTCGTCTGCACAGCCAGTTTCGCTTTCGACAAGAGCGATTACGTCACAGCTGCCAGTCATTTCGATGGATGAAAAAGCAACGTTGGAGAGCATTATAAAAAATCAGCCGTTCTAATGGCTCTAAAATTTTTCTAAAGAACTATTAGGATTTGTTTTTCGCAAATCGCAGGTAATTATCCTCAGTTTAGTGCAAATCAAGAACAATTTGGTTAGATTTGTGCACTTTTCGCTGTGTGAAATTCACAGTAATCGAGATCAAGTGAAGCTTTTTTTTGCGAAAAATGTTCCGAGTTTAATATCGTAGAGAATTACGCAATTTGTCCCTTCTGAATGCTGGAAATGAATCCCTACAGCATATTGATAGTTTTTTTTTTCAATAAATTTGCAAATGCGAAATAAAATAATCGACATTAATATTCTGTATGCGACTATTTTTATAGCCGTTAGGACCGCCCATTAGTGAAAATGCTACAAACGAAATCACGTAAAAGAAAGCTCCTAACAAAAATCTAATCAGTTTGGATTCTATCGCCAATGCGAGCAGATGTATTTTGTGCCGTTTGCAAAGCTAGTTTCGCTTCCGATAAGAGTGATTACGTCACAGCTGCCAGTCATTTCGATGGATGAATAAGCATCGTTGGAAAGCATTATAAAAAATCAGCCGTTCTAATGGCTCTAAAAGTTTTCTGAAGAACTATTAGGATGTGTTGTTCGCAAATCGAAAGAAAATATCCTCAGTTTAGTGCAAATGTAGAACAGTTTGGTTAGATTCTTGCACTTTTCGCTGTGTGAAATTCACAGTAATCGAGATCAAGTGAAGCCTTCTTTGTTTTTGCGAAAAATGTGGAAAAGGGGAATGCTTGCATAATTCATACAATTGATCAACTATTTGATATTCGGAAGTGTTAAGGAACATGTCATTTGTTTTCGTATTCACGACATCCAGTTATGTCTCTGACATTACCCACCCGCCTTTTTATTGTGTTGGTACATATGTCCCTAATGTATGGTGAAATTTTCAGCTGTATTCATTGTTTACATTCTGTCTTATAGCGGCTGGTGTAGACGTGTTTTTTTGAGCTCGGCGATTTTTGTTAGTTTAAACAATGGAAGAATTGAAGAGTCAAAGAATTTGTATTAAATTTTGCGTGAAAAATGAAATAAAGTGTAACCAAGTGTGCGAAATGTTACAGAGAGCCTACGGTGAGTCTGCTATGAAAAAAACAAGTGTTTACGAGTGGTATAAGCGTTTCCAAGATGGCCGCGAAGACGTTGAAGACGACGAACGCTCCGGTCGACCCAGCACGTCAATAATCGATGAAAATGTGGGAAAAGTGGAAAAATGATTATGGATGATCGCCGAATCACTATTAGAGAAGTTGCTGATGAAGTTGGCATATCAGTTGGCTCATGCCATCATATTTTTTCAAATGTTTTGGGCATGAAACGAGTGGCAGCAAAATTCGTTCCAAAACTGCTGAATTTTGATCAAATTTTTTGGCTAAAAACAAGACTTTAATCATGCCCTAACCTTCTTATTCACCAGATATCGCTCCGTGTGATTTTTTCCTGTTCCCAAAGTTGAAGAGACCCTTGGAAGGACACCGGTTTTCATCGATTGATGAGATAAAGGTAGAATCGCTGAGAGTGCTACAGAGCATTACAAAAAGTGACTATCAGGGGTGTTTCGAAGACTGGAAAAAACGCTGGCATAAGTGTATTATATCTAGGGGGGATTACTTTGAAGGGGACCATATAGATGTAGACGAATAAAAAAATTTTTTTTAGAAAAATGAGGATTCCGGGTACTTTTTGAACAGACCTCGTAAATGACGGACTACAATTTCATTCTCACAGTATTTCCGGAACCGAAAGTCGGATTCGGACAAAATTCTGCGCTTACTTATGGGAACATAATAACATTCATTTGAGTCCAAGTTTGTGAAAATCGGTCCAGCCGTTTCTTAGGAAATCGGAGATATTTCCGGTTTGGAGTACACGATAATTTTTTGTCGGTATTTCTGGAATCGGGAATGAAGACCCGATTACACTCAAAATCAATGTATTTGATCATCAACTAACCAAACCTGTTCAATTGAAAAAATATACGATCAGTTGAAGGTATTTTGCTCGATTTTTAGGTGTCATATATAGACACACGCTCCTGGAAATGGAATTTATATAATTCTGTAGTCTGTAATTTCGAAATTGGAAGTTGTATCCGGATGAAATTTTATGGGATTGTAAGACCTTCTTACAAGGTATTATGTGTAAAACTATTTGAGAAAATGCACACTCATTTTTCTCGGAAATTGCTTAACCAATTTTTACAAACTAAGATGCAAATGAAAGGTCTTGAAATCCTTGAAAAATCCCTGAAAAGTTGATCCAGAGCAGACTTCCAGTTCCGGTATTGATAAGTGAAAAATTTTCATTTTCATGAGTATTTTTTCACATTACTTTTAAGAAATTATTAACATATATATACAGCGTAATTTGATTCTATCCCTAATTGTGCATGGCCTACTTTGACAAAAAATATAACCATAACTTTTTTTCTGAAGAGATAGAAATTTTTTTTCTTCTACAAAGTTTTAGAACTATTGAAAATACTTCACTTTATCAAATATACCAAAAGTCTAGGTCGCACCGTTTCGAATATACAAAGCGTTTTAATGGCAACCCCCTTAAAATCAGTTTTTTATTCATAACTTGTTCCGAGTTATTTTGTTATGCATACTTTGTTTGGAATAATTGTAGAAAATAGAAAATGCCATAATTTTGTAGAAGGTAGTGCATAGGTTTATTCTTTTCTGGAATAGTTATACATCATTTTACCTTTTTTTTATCTAGGAAACCTTGTGCCGAAGCGAAATATGCAACTTAATGCAGCAAAATTTTCACAATACTTATACGAAATTATATTTCTAATCCAATTTATTTTCCAATGAGAATATTTTGAGTACTATTTGCGTGACTCAATTTCACAATGGTCATGCTAAAACCATGAATGGTCAAAAAACGGAGGGCGTCACGCGTCTTATATTTCTGTAACTCACTTTTGCAGCGAGCGTCAACATCTCGTCTTAAAAATCGTGTTGCTTCGCGATAACTCAATTTATTTACACAAAAGCATGTATAAAAATAATCTATATATATATATATATATATATATATATATATATATATATATATATATATATATATATATATATATATATATATATATATATATATATATATATATATATATATATATATATATATATATATATATATATATATATATATATATATTAATTTGAAAGCTGGAAAGGAATTGTCACTGTAAGCAATTGAAATGCTAGAACTTACAACAGAACAAGAAAATATAGAGCAAGAAATTAGCGACACAGAAAGTGACATAAATTGATTACCTGATTGATTGATTAGGTTGTGAAAAGTATTAGGAAAAGTTACTCATTTAAATGCCATCTAAAACTTTGCAGTAGATACTTAGGTAATAGAGGTAGATTCTACGTAGATAAATCCAAAAAAACTGTTTTTAAAGTAAAGCGAATATATCTCAGAAAATAATTTTTTTACATTATTTATATTTTCAGCAAAAATACTTCAAATGTGTTTTTCTTCAAAACAAGATAGAAAAAAAAATTTTTGGGAAGAAAATTATTTTTATTCGAGATTAGTACTACATCCTTAACAAAAATAAGGGTGCCACTTTCAAAAGAAGCGATATATAATCTTGTAAAACTTCTTCGAAAACATGTTAGCTCTTAAAAATCAGTGAAAGTCAGTACAGACTTTTGACCGTCTTTTTCCAGTTTTGGACCACTGTGCGTCTGCTTGAAAAGTGGAATGTGTGCTGACACAAATCATTCTTGTAAAAATCAGTCATTTGACGAGTTACGTTCCTATGGATTGTGTCGTATGTGGATTTGTGTCACCTGTAAATTTCATAATTTTGCATAAGTTTTCAACCGATTTTTTTGAACCAGGATACTGGTATTGAATTCTTGAACTTAATCCTGAAAATGAATTTTGGAACTGGATTTTGCATCTTGTTTCAGGTCCAAACCCAGATTCAGAAGTGAGGATCAGAATGCATTTCCAGAATCCAGGTCCAGAGCCCAGGTTCCGAATTCAGAACTAAATTCTAGAAATAGAATTACGAACTCTGGTTCCGAATTCAGTTCCAGAAACTGTATTTTTGAGTTTGAAATCTGAAGCAGAATTTAGAATCGGAATTCCGAAACGGTTTTTTGAATCGGGTAATAAATTCTAAAACTGAATACTAGGTTCGTATTCTGGAATTGAATTCTGGACCAGTATTCTGGAACTAGATTTAGGAAATGAATTCTGGAACTGTATTCTGCATTCTGATTCAGATTCCGAAACCAAGTCTAAGATTCAGGATTCAGGGTCAGAATTCAGTTCAAGAATCTAGGCTTAGAATTGAGCACCAAAATCTTTTTACAGGTATTATCATGACGGTACGACCACTTTTGTTTTAATTATTGAAAGACGGTTTTTTGAACAAGTGTTCCTTTACAAAATATTTATTCTACGTTAAAGGTCGACGTTTTGAAGGAATATCCCTTCATCTCAAATCTGGAAAGTATTTGTTGTCGTTTCACCCTGAAGATGAAGGGATAGTCATTCGAAACGTCGGCCTTAGAGTAAATATTTTGCAAAGCAACACTTGATCAAAAATCCATCACAATTTGACAATTTTCGATCTTGAAAAAGCACCATAGGGGGGAGTACATGAAATTTCCAAAATCGAAAATTATTTTTGATGCCGAAACTCTTAAAACTGCATGAAACATCGAAATTTAGTGTCATCTCAAAAAAATTTTTTTTTTGAAAAAATCAGCTTTCTGGGACTTCATATTTAGTCCCAAAAAGTCGACTTTTTAAAAAAATTTTTTTTTCGAGATGACACTAAATCTCGACGTTTCATGCAATTCTAAGCACTTTGGCATCCAAAATTTTTTTTCGATTTCGAAAATTTCATGTACTCCCCCCTATGATGATTTTTCAAGATGTATGAAAATTCCACTAAGTGAACTAAGAAGGGTATTTTTAGATTAGCATCACTCTTCTCATACAAATAGGAAACTCAAATGTCAAGCACTAGTTTGGAAAAATGATGATGACTGTGTGACATAAACACTGAAGCATGCTTTTGTGAACTACTCGAATCAATCTGAATCAATAGGTGTCAATTTTAGTATCCGAAATTATTTAATAAAAGTATGAAACATATTTTCATGAGACTGTTATGAAAGAAGAGAAAGGCATTATCACACCACTAGGTGGATTAAGAAGGGGTTTTTTCAGATTAGCATCACTCTTCTCATATAAATAGGCAACGTAAATGCCAAACGCTTGATTGGAAATACGATACCGCGTATGTGACATAAACACTGAAGCATGCTTTTGTGAACCACTCGAATCAATCTGAATTAATTGGTGTCAAAAATGAGCCAAAATTAGTGTCAGAAATTATTTCATAAAATGATAAAAAAATCATGAGACTGCTTCGAAGAAAAAGAAAAGCATTATCACACCACTATTTTATATTAGCATCACTGTTCTCATACAAATAGGCAACACAAATGTCAAGCACTAGGTTGGAATAATGATGCCGACTGTGTGACATAAACACTAAAAACTGCTTTTGTGAACTACTCGAATCAATCTGAATCAATTGGTAATTTTGACACCAGTGTCCGAAATTATTTAATAAAAGTATGAAATATATTTTCATGGGACTGTTATGAAAGAAGAGAAAGGCATTATCACACCACTAGGTGGATGAAGAAGGGTTTTTAAAGTGTCCAATTAATTTTGTACAACTTGTTCTAAAATGCCAGTTTTGTAAAAGTAACAGTTTTGAATGACTACGATTCGAAGAAAGTTCATCGGCCTTTTTTAAAAAATCAGTTTTGAGTCGAATTGGTCTATCTATCCACCCTAAACAAATAGTGGTTTAAACCGTTCTTGAAAAAAAATTCACTAACCGCTCAATCCCCAAACATTTGACAATGGTGGTTTGCTATACTGAAAACGAGCGCCAGGTTTCATCCAAGTCTGGCACAGCATTTAACTATGGAATTTCCAATGATAACATCTTCAACAAGGCTACTCGTATGAATCAATCGATTTATTGGTCCGATTGAAATATATAGGTTCTGAGCATAGTAAAATTTATTGACACTTTCAATTAAATTTAGAAAGGGTTACATTTTCAGTTGCAATCTGATCACTAAACTGATCGATCAACATAAGTCGGTGCAGTTTTAATCGTATTCACATCAGTACGGTTATGACTCTGACATAACCCACCCATTTGTATTTAAGTAAGTAAAATTTGAAAAGTTATAATTTTTTTATCATTTTCTTTTTATTTCATTTTTAGAATGAAACCTCTTTCGTCTTTTAGTTTGTTTTATCTATGAACGCTGCAACGAAATGAAAATCACTTGAACCAACTCATTTGACCTCCTCCAAAAATACAGAATAAATATTTTTTTCACCGCCACCAGCTATGATTGCTACAATTATCACAGGGAGGAATAAACTCCTGTGGTTAAACGGAAATATTTAATTAATGTTCATATACGTTCGATTTACACTACAACAGACTAATGACTGCTCATCATCGCTTCCGCGAACGCACCCTCGGATGATGATGATTGGTCTATCGACTGTATGTAGCCTGTCCTTCCGAACCAGTGAAGTCAGCAGGGTTTTTCGAGGCCAGTTACCAACAGTCAGCATTACGAATGAAGTTTTGATCTGAGTTTACGCGGGAAGTTTTCGAAGTGCGAAAATTGAACACTTTAAGAGCATTTTCCTGAAAACACACGAACGCACATTCAGCCACAGACAGCCGGGAACGGAAGGCGAACGCTTTTAAACCAATTATGCACCTTCAGGCTGTAGAGTCGAGAACACAACCGGAATGGTACCGAATGGATGTTCAAGGGAAAGTGTTATTGACCGTGAATAAAAGTTTCACCGTCTTGTGTGCTACGAAAGCGGGTGTTGGTGCGGGTGCGAGGGTGGGTTGGTTTTCCGGCCCAGCATCGCCGAAGCAACAACGACGAAGGATAAAGTTTTGGCCCTGGCTTTGTTAGATCTTGGGGAACAGTTTACGGAGCGAAATGCGAGCACCGTGTAGGTTACTGCGTGCGTCATTGAGGTTATGAATATTTACATTGGAAAATTTACTCTCGATGTGAGTTCTGCGGAGGTGGTTCATTGAACAACCAGCAAATCACGTTGGCAATAAATGTTTTGTGTGGCTTTCTTCACTGGGAACCGCGGCAACCCGAACCGGGCGACCTCGTGTGCCTCCACTGTGCGATGCGATGCTAGTTTTGGGAAATTTGTGTTTGTCATTTTGTCGACGTCGTAACGCTGAGAAGCAGTAAAAGAAAGCAGCAGCAGATTGTGCAATATCATGATGACGGAAAGTCGATTGGCAAAGCAGGGGCGGGCGGAAGCACCGTCTTTGTGATAAACGTTGATGGCTTCTTTTTTTCTACTACACAAACATGCCATCGCATTAACGTGTTATGTTCATTACCCAATTTTCGGAAGCCTTTACCAGCTACAAGTTGTTATTTTGAAATTTGCGCCGACGGAACAGACTGTGCCAACAATTTCAATATCAAATAATCAAATATGCCATTAAAGCACTGAACGAGACGATAAATTGTTCAATTTAAATAGCTTGAACTTTGCCTATTTCCGGAAAAGTAATAAATTTATGGACGACCAAACATATTTTCTCCAACGTTGGACCGGTGACTATGTTGCATGCTTCCTGGCGAACGACGTCGTCCGGCTAGCCTAACTCACAGGCGTATTTCCTTCGGTTGCACAAGGATTCAACACTAATCCACTCCGACGATATTGAATTATCGGAAAATATTGGACCATTATCGAAAATCTACTGAAATGTTGAAGCGATGTTCGAGGGGTTGTAAGTAACATATATGAATACAAATTACTTGGGAAACAAATCGTCTCCCTAGACACTTGACTATGGTTCGACTTTGTGATGGTATGAGTTTGTGATATCACGAGAATTACAATACAAGTTGGGTAGGATAACGACGCATTCGGTAATTTACTTTCGGTGAAGTTTAAATCCATTTTGTATAACGGCATTATTGTTAATATTTGCTTTCTACTCAATCGTAATCGATGATCCGGTCCATTTGAGTTGGATTTGTCACGCAATGATATAAAACTAAAAAAAACTGCTTCAGAAACTTCGGAAAACTGTTTGAAAAACAATGCTCAAAGAACTGCTTGAAAAACTATTCGAATCAGCAGCACCAAAAAGTTTTTGGGGAAAAAAAAAAACAAACAAATTTCTCGAAGATGACAAAAAATTGCCTAAATGGAACTGCTTTAAAAAATTGTTCGAAAAAACGGCCAGTGAAAAGCTTTCCAAAAAAAAACTGCAAGAAAAATCGCATCGAAGGAACTGCTTGAAAAAACTGCTAAAATAACTGCAATAAAATACTGCTTGAAAAATCTGCTACAAAACCTATATAACTACTCAAAATAGTAGACTCGAAAAAACTGCCCAAAAAACTGCTCGACAAAACTACTGGAATAACTGCCAGAAAAAAACTGTTCAAAAACCTTCGAAAAACTGTTTGAAAAACAATGCTCAAAAAACTGTTCGAATGAGCAGCTGAAAGAAACTACTTGATAAATTTTCTCGAAAACAAATTGCTGGAAGATAATACTGAAAAATTGCTCGACACACTTATTGAACAAACTGGTCAAAAAATTGCTCAAAAAATCAGCCAGTAAAGACGTCTTCTAGAAAAATCGTATCGAAGGAACTGCCCGAAACAACTGCTAAAATAGATGCTGTAAAATATTGCTTAAAAAAACTGTTCAAAAGTACTGCAAAAAAACTACATAAAATACTGCTTGAAAAATTTACCAGGAAAAAACTACTCAAAATGAAAGACTCGAGACAACTGCACAAAAAACTGCTCGACAAAACTACTGGAATAACTACCAGAAAAAAAACTGTTCTAAAACTTTAGAAAACTGTTTGAAAATAATGCTCAAAAAATTGCTAAAAACTGTTTGAATTAGCAGATCGATGAAACTACTCGATTAATTTTCTCGAAAACAAATCACTGTAAGATAATGCTGAAAAATTGCTCGACACATTACTTGAACAAACTGCTCAAAAACCACTCGAAAAAACAGCCAGTGAAAAACGTTTCAAAATAGTCTGCTAGAAAAATCGCATCGGAGGAACTGCTCGAAAAAACTGCTAAAATGATTGCTATAAAATATTGTGTCCGTGTGCATAGGTCAGTAGATCGGCGTCGACTGGGTGCTATAGTCTTCTGCGTTAGTAGTAGAATGATAGGGTGCGAATTGGTGTGTATGGAATAATCCATTTGAAACACGAAAATTATTCAAAATTCTTCAAACAGGTCAAGAAAAAAAGGAAAGGCATTATCACACCACTAGGTGGATTAAAAAGGGGTTTCTATTGGTACAAGTTGTTCAAAGAGGCTCGAGAACGCGTTGACGACGAACCACGTCCAGGACGGCCATCAACGCCAACTGATGATGATCACATCAATAAAATCAAGGAATTGGTCCTCGAGAATCGACGATTAGCAGTCAGAGACCTTACTGAGATCGTTGGGGTATTGGGAGGACCAGTAAAAACCATTTTGAAATATCATTCGGGTCTAAGAAAAGTAAAAGCAAGATTGGTTGAAACATCACACAATTCTTTCATTGATTCTTCGTGATTTTCCGCCAAAAATTCAACCAATATCGTTTTGCAACCACCGTATTCACCTGATTTAGCTCAGTGTGACTTCTGGTTATTCAGCACACTGAAATGACCGCTCCGGGGAAACCGTTTTGAGTCAATTGAAGACATCAAACGTGAATTGCTACGCACACTGAAGGCAATTCCGAAAACTTTAACAACTGTTTCGAGTATTGGAAAAAACATTGACACAAGTGTATTGGTGCCGGGGGCGATAACTTTGAGGGGATATAGACGATATAGATTTGGAAGAATAAAGGGCACTCCGCATTCGGCCGATCCGAGCTCCCCGGAGTTGACTTTTTCTCTCTTCGGCTATGACTGAGCACGGGCGTGCGCATGTATAGGTATGCCGGATCCGACACAGTTGCTACGGTGCGAAAAGCTCGGTGAGGAATATCGTTGCCAAAGATATGAATTTTATGTCGGGTCCGGCGTACCTATACATGCGCACGCCGGCAGCTCAGTCATAACCGAAGAGCGAAAAAAGATCGGCGATGGAAATGTCAGCCGAATGCGGTTTGACCTTAAATGAAGAGTTTTTGCCTTTTACATATAGAAAGGTTGTCACTGTGCGATTACTGTGAAAACCGACTTTTGAAACGAGGCCCGGAGGGCCGAGTTTTATATACCATTCGACTCAGTTCGTCGAGCACGCAAAATGTCTGTGTGTGTATGTGTGTGTGCGTATGTTTTTTGCACTAACTTTTCTCGGAGATGGCTGAACCGATTTTCACAAACTTAAACTCAAATGAAAGGTCTTGTGGTCTCATACAAAATTTCTGAATATTATTTGGATCCGACTTTCGGTTCCGGAATTATGGGGTAAAATGTGCAAAAAACCGAAAATATGTGTTCTATCTTTTCTCATAGATGGCGCGACCGATTTTCACAAACTTAGGTTCAAATAAAAGGTCCTGTGGTCCCATACGTAATTCCTGAAGTAAAGTGTGTTAAAAATTTTATACCATCACTGAAAAGGGCGAAAACTCGTAAAAAGTTTTCTAAATCGACCTCAAATCTTCTTCAATTGATAGTTTTTATCAGTATCAGATGGTCAAACGAATTTGATAGTTTTTATCAGTATCAGATGTTTTTATCAGTATCAGATGATCAAACGAACCGATATTCTTTTAAGAATCGAAGAAAATTATTTTGAAGAATACCACAGTATTAAATATGATAGTATGATTGATATGAGCAAGGCATCATTACACCACTAGGTGAATTAAAAAAGATTTTTCGAAATTATGAACAGTCCTACTATTTTTTGCCCACAGTAGTAATTATTGAATTACTCGAGTATTGCTAAGATAAGATAATGTTAATTATTCATACAAAACTGAAGAACAAAAACTAAATACGCGTCGATTGCTTGCCAACTGCAAGGGATCGAAAGTCGTTCTGTAATGGTTGAATCTATTTGATGCAAACATTTCATTTAGGCGGAGCTTAAAGTTCAAGAGCAACTGATGCAATCATAAAATTTTTCAATTGAATGTAAATTTTTGGAAATCGTGGCCGCCATTTCTGAGAAATCGATGCAAGTTCACGTCACTATAGACAACAACACTTTGGAAATGTATAATAAACGTTACATCACAGATGCGTACCTCGAATATTTTATGTGTCAGTGTATCAGGTTTAAAGTTTATTGAAAGAATGCTGCAATGCTGTTCCTTTTAGCAGGTAGAAAAGCTTGAAGAATAATTTGTTTAGTTTAGTTAGTTTATCCCCTGTGTGTGGGTTGTAACCTAAAAAGCCAGGAAGACTTATTTTCTTGGTCTCAGTTTCGGATCAGGGTCATTTCGCCAAGAGCCATTTCGCCGAACGCCGTTTCGCCGAATGAGTTATTTCGCCAAAAGGGTTATTTCGCTGAATGTCATTTTGCCGAAAGGGTAATTTCAATAGTCTTCATATCTTGATTGGAATTGATTTGAAATAAAGACTAAATCTTGGCTTCGTTTATGTGGCTGTGCCACATTCAATTATCCAGGAGACATAAAAACAAATAGATAATTTTGATGAATAACCAGAATTCGCAGTTTTCTAATTCATTATGTGAAACGAAATAACCCTTTAGGCGAAATCATGGTTTTCGGAAAAGGCATGCTCTACTACTTTTGACTTGAAGCGGTGTGGTAATCTTTTTTTTTCAATCTCTTTAATGCTTTCCATATTTCTGCCATGTGTTCCGGGTATCTCATGTTCTCTTTGTTTATCCAATGTATAATTTATCACAATGAGAACACAAAATTTTGTATACCCCAGATTTTTTCAATTTATCAGTAGGATCTTCAGTAGATCCTAGTAAAGTTTCCAATTGGTAATTAGTTCTAAATACTAAATCTAAGCCAAAGGATTTTAATTTTGATTTAAATGGATGTGCCATATTTGAATTGAAGTCCACCGATATTCTTTTCAAATTTTATGATAAAAGGGATCAAAGCTAATAGTGATTGTTTTTTCAATGATCTTAATTTTTTATCGAGAATTGTTTGGATTGAGCGCTCCGAATATCTATTGAGCTTTCTGATTTAGAATTTTTCTTTTTCTACCGCTTCTTCTCTGAGGGGCATTCTATGGTAAAATGTTGCCATTTTGTGTTGGTGGTTGGCTTCCTGTTTACTTCTATAGATAAAAGTTTCGCCTCTCGTACAATAAGAACATCTAAGAAAGGTAACGTATTGTTTTTCTTTCTCTGACAGGTGAATTTAATGTTTTTATGTAAATTATGAATTGTCTCTAGGAAGTCTGTTGAATCTTTACGTTCGATGATGCAAAATATATCTTCAACGTATCTTCACCAGCGATTGGGTAATAATCCCCGTATTTTTTTCAAAAGATCTTCGAGGTTTGCCATAAATAACTCGCATCAAAATGGAGAAAGCGGATTACCCATTGGCGCCCCTTGTAATTGCTTGTAAATTTCACCCCTGAATCTGAAATAATTCATATCCATATAAAGCCTAGTTAGGTTAAGATAACACCTTACTTTGTTTTTCCACAAACTACTACTTTTTTAGTTGAAGTTATCAATCATCCAACAGGTTGATAGAATCCTTCACTGGTATACTTGGGAATAAGGTGGTTACATTAAAAGATACTATTATTTCGTCATCTTCGATTTCACCCGAGTTCTGAAGTTGAGTAGAGAACTCTTGCGTTTTTCAAACAAACTGATCTACTTAAAAACTTGCTCGGCAGTTTTGGGTAGGAGATCCTACTGAAGAAATAATTTCCCTTATTGCATTACCAGTCTTATGAACCTTTGGTAATCCTTTGATTTTTGGTAAAGAGGGGTTGGGAACTGGCGGCTGATGTTGATATCGAAGGTCGTCCTTTATAATAGGGCTATTTGACTATAAAGCACTCATCACTCTACAATCCCGGTTCGGAAATTGGATATAAATAGAATTAAAAATCAATTGATGAGACCATCGGGCCTTTCATTTAAATATAACTTTATAATGATCGATCTTGCCGTCTCTGAAAAACCGTGATGAGTTCCTTTCTGGAAGTTTTGGCACCTTTTTCGGTGCTTCCGGGAAGTCAATTCTTTGGAATTTGAATTTGTGGAAATCGTTTCAGCCACATTTCTGGGACTGTTCTTACAACTCTGTAATTGCGAAATCGATAGATGAATTAGAACAAAATTCAACATCTGGCTATGAGAACCTTTCATTTGAATCTAAGCTTGTGGAAATCGGTTCAGCCATCTCCAATCAAATTAATTGCATATTTTTATCACACTCGCATACACACAGTTATTTTCGGATCTCTACGAACAGAGTCGAATGGTATATGACATTTATCTTCCAGGGTCTCTGATCCAAATTGTGGTTTCAGCATGATTGCATAACCTTTTCATATGAGAAAGGTAAATAGAAAATAAATCACAATTAGCCAATTTAATGCTTCTGATCAGAGCCGTAGTGACCGTTTCTGGTACCCGATTCAAACTCAAAAATCTTCGCCCCCACTAATTTTTTAACCAACACCATGAAGACGAACTGGCATTATTTTGTAAGGTTATCCCAAGTAACATTTCTAATTTTAAATACTTGCAGCAGCCTTGTGTGTTACGTCATAAATCTCGCATTGAAACTGTAAACTGCACAAAAGCCTACTGAAAACCATGTTAAGATCATATTCCAGCCAAGCATACCATTCTTCATAAGGTTCATAAAGCAGAATTAAGAATCAGCATAAACCTGTGTTAAATCTATTTCAGAATAATTCAAACTCCAAGAAAGTTTTAGAACCTGCTTTACGAAAATCAATTTATTTGGTTTAATTCCATAGCAAGAATTAAATTTACGAATTTGAGCTTTTCTCTGAATTAAAAAAATCGATTTTATTTCTCTCGTAAATGTATGGATAAAATATATATATGATATTGGTAAAAAATTATTTGAACGAGCATTCTGAAAATAAAACATACAAGTCAATCGTATTTCCTCCTTTTTGTTTTTGGAAAATTTAACCCACAACACATGTGTCATAAATATACTTTAAATCCTTTGTTTGCGCACATTCATTCAGAATGTTTGAGCTCGACGAAGTTAGAACTCGCGGATACTATTCAACTGTATTTATTGGGACGACTAGTACAACAATTTGGACTGGCAAACACGGAGCCTAATTTTGGGGGACTGACTAACATACAACACTGGACTCAGTAAGTAATTGTAACTCAATAACGAGCCAACGAATTTAAAAAGCCAATGAATTTTATATAAAGCCTAGAGGTATGTGTTATATGTACATAGCATGAAACAATACAATCCTAGCCCAAATGGGCGGTTCAATGCATTGGGCGCTGGTCTTACAAGCCAGTTGTCATATGTTCGAGCCCCGATCTGGAAGGATACATAGTTTCAGTTGAAATAGAAAGATCAAATTCCATAAAAGAAATGTACACACTATAAGTGATAGTCCATTGGGTTTTATTCGAACTGTTGACGTAGGACTGCACAACTATTGTAAAAATCTCTGTTCATTTTTGTGTTGAACAGTTAGGTATCAGTTATTTTTTGTGTTCCTCATATCCGTGATACAAGCGAATAATACTTTCGATAATTTCTTTCAGAATTTTGAGTTTCCAGAAGAGTACCGTTAGTATGTTTTTGTCGGTGATAACAGGTGCTGGATTTGCATGAACGCATTTGCACGGCGTTAACGAACCACACAGAGTGCAAGTTCAATACTAATTTTAATTGTGTGAAGAGGCTCAGTTCAAATGGTTGCGTCCATGCTGTGCGAAATGCAAAGTGTTTTTTTGTATACAGCATTGTCGTCTCTGCTAGGGGTAATTAAAAGAACGGCATGAGAAACAGAGCAAATTATACATTGTTGATGATGATGATGGTCCCGCCTCATACCCCTACAAAGGTGTGAGCTGGACGATTTATCTAAATGATAATAAATATTGCATCACATATTTTAACCAGTTAACTAAATATAAAACGATCTGGTTAATCCAGCAGGTATAGATTCTCCTTCTAAAGTACAACTGAGAACAAGAAAACATTCAAATATTTCCGATTTACTATCCAGGGTCATTCAAGAAAATTTCCAACCCGGGAAGATCCTTGAACAAATCAGGAATCGAACCCGATATCTTTGTCAGTATCAGACAGTAATTCACCTGGCCCTTCCCGCCGGACCAGTTCATCGCTACACACATCAGCTACGATGGAGTAACGAGACTGCGGATGAGCAGAGCCAAGCCCAATTCCATCAACAACTTCCGATCCCTATTATTTCCGAAATATAATCAATAAATAATTCATCAAATCTTACAAAGTTAAGATTCGATCTCGACACGTAGAATGCTAAAGCTCTCAAAAATAAAAGAGAACATATCCAGTTTCAGTCATATTCAATTTCCAGATTGCCTATACCTGCTTTGCGCGCGCGAGGCTCATACTTTTGTAGACAACTCATTTTTTTTTAACTAAACAAATTATTAAAAATCCATCATCATCATACAGAACATAACAACCTAATGCGTCTTACTTGAAAAAAAAAAACAAAAATAAAATAAATACAATCTTCGTCATTTTACACAGTTTTCGAAAAAATCAAATTGCACTAATTCATTAAAGATCTAATTACAAAATAGATTTTATGTGTGAAATACACAATTTTTTGAACTCCCTCAATGTTGCAGCCCGCTTGATTCGTCCTGGCATCGAATTGAAAAAAAATTAACCCCTTTGTACAATAACGAGTTCTGGGATCTGGCTGACAAAAAGCTTGGTGTTCTCGCATCAGACGCATTTCTAGTATTGTACCTATGCAAGTCACTTCCTCTTTCAATCCGATCACACAAATATCGAGGCAGCATTCCATTTAAGATTTTGAAAATAAACACCATTGTTAAATAATATACTCTCTGTTTCACTGAAAGCCATTGTAATGCGTTCAATAGAATATTAGAGGAAGTATATCTATTACATTTCAAAATCAATCGCATGACCTTATTTTGCAATCGCTGGAGTCTCAATATTTGCGTGTTGTTAGCAAGGAACAGAATCGATGAGCAGAAGTCAATGTGAGGAGAGATTATTGATTTATACAGAAGAATTTTACTACTGATCGTTAAATCATTTTTCAGACGGCATAATACACCGTACTTTTTGGCAACCTTCTTGATGATGTTGTTAACGTGAGATTTGAATGTTAGCTTTTCATCAATTATGACTCCAAGATACTTCAACTCTCTAACGCGATCAATAATCTCTCCATCAATTTCAATGTTGGCTTCACGTCCAGTGCTTAAAGCAGAAATAACCATATATTTAGTTTTCGCGACATTCAGTTTTAACTGCTTGAATTTCAACCACTGAGCCAGAGAATGTAAGTCCTCGTTCAAATGTGCAACCGCGTCATCCAAATCCTTAGCTGTAATGAACAGAACAGTATCGTCAGCAAACAAATTTATTTCACAAAACCGTAAAACTCGCTTCATGTCATTTATGTACATAATGAATAAAATCGGACCTAAAACACTACCCTGTGGCACACCAAGTGAATTACCCTGGAAACTAGACACAACATCGTTGAAAACAGTTCTCTGAGTTCTATCAAATAAATAGCTTTCAAACCATTTATATGCTACTCCTTCGATACCAAAGCGTTGTAGTGTTTGAAACAGTATAGGTCTAGAAATTGTTTCGAAAGCGCGCTTGAGATCCAAGAACACTGCAAAAATAGTCTCTTTAATCTCGATTTTCTCCTTCCATTTTGCTAAAACCAGGTTTAAAGCGGTTTCGCAAGAGTGACTTTTCCGATATCCCGATTGTTCCGGTATTAGCAAACTGTTAGAGTTTAAATAGTTCATCAGCTGATCTTTAACAACAAGTTCCAAAATTTTTTCCAACGTGTGCAACATGTTAATGGGACGGTACTCCTCGGCTTTATCCGTTCCAGTAACCTTGGGGATAGGAACCACCAGCGATTCTTTCCAAACTTTTGGCACATGCCCCGTGTATAACGATTCATTTACCAAGTCCAGCAGATCGTGACCGATAACATGAAAGCAATCTTGTATCACTTTTGAGTTAACATTGTCAATACCAGCCGATTTTCCTAAATTAAAACAAATATCTTTCAATTGTTCAAAAGTGATTGGGTGAAATTCAAGAAATCTACAATAATTACTAATCGGTTGTGTTATTTCAACAGGTTCACCAACCAAATCAATACTTTGATTGATCTGCTGTACACTATTTATGAAATAACTGTTTAATTTTTCTGGTATCACTTGCTCTGAGTGCTCTTCTCTGCCATTAAATGTTAAAGTTTTTGCTGAGCAATGTGTAGGTTTTAGTAATTGTTTAAGAATTTTCCATAACTCCTTGCTGTTTTTCTGATTTTGATCGATCTTCCCCTGAACAAATTCACATCTAGTCTTCTTCAGGGCCCGTGAATAAATGTTTCGTGCATTGGTATAAGCACGCCAGTGACATTCATTATTAGTCCTACAGAACCTCTTGTACTGTTTATCTCTCTCTCGTTTTAATCGTAAGAGGTCTATTGAGTACCAGCTACTTGAGCTGTTCAAACTAACGTACTTTTCCGTGACTAATTTATTAGTACACTTTTTTAATACGTCCGTAAGAATAGATGCCCTGCGATCCAAATTTCCAGTCAACTGCGTACAATACAAGCTACTTGACACAAGTCGAGACATGGCTTGCTTTGAATATTTTTTCCAACATTTAATTTTCACTGTGTTTTTGTAATCTCTAGGGGTACTCGCTATGGAAATCGCAATTGTCTCATGATCTGAAATCTTGCAATCGGTCTCCACACACGAATAAACTCCGTCAAAATTGGAATATACGTGATCTATCAAAGTTCTACTATGTCTCGAAATTCTTGTAAATTCATTCACAGTTTGTTTGAAACTGAAGAA
The DNA here is from genome assembly GCF_030247185.1 of Malaya genurostris. Classification (NCBI taxonomy): domain Eukaryota; kingdom Metazoa; phylum Arthropoda; class Insecta; order Diptera; family Culicidae; genus Malaya; species Malaya genurostris. The sequence goes on from NC_080571.1 coordinate 48,093,308, forward strand.
TTCTGCTAACTGTTTCAAGTGATTCGAACTCTGATCACTGAGCCAATCAACGTTGAAATCTCCCGCAATAATATTAAGTTTACTAAAATCTACAAAATTTTCCCACCAGTTTTCTAGAATTTCCAGAAACTGGCGATCGCTTGAACTAGGGGAATGATATACTACTCCATAGTTTCCCATCTGCATGCCTCTCTCAACTGATATACCCAAGAACCAATTATTTCCAACTACTTCGTTTGATAGAATGCTGAACTCAATCGATTCTCTGGCGTAAATGGCAACTCCACCCGTGTGTCTGGAATGTGACAAGCAAAACGCAATAGTGTAACCCGGAATACTGAACTGATCGAAAGCATCAGAATCAACTATATGTGTTTCTGAGAGCAAAACTAACAAAGGACAGTTATTCTCCACAAGATGCCGCAATGCGACAAAATTAGTAGATAAACCGGCAATATTTAAGTACAATATTTCCGATAATCTCCCCTTCGTTAGTTGCTATTCACTTATGTTGTTTTTTCTCGATTCAAGCAGTCTCAAATATACCGGACACTGCTTGCTAAATGCTGGATGGTTGATGTCCAAATTCATTTTACGTACAGTGTTCATTTTCATACAATTAACGCATTTAAAATCAGTTGAAGTACACTCAGATGTTCTATGTGCAGCATTGCATTTGGAACAATTTTCTTTATTCGAACATTCGGTGCTCTTGTGACCAAACTCACCACACCTGAAACAGCGCAATACGTAGAACGACTCGAAAACCGAACACCTATCCCAGCCGACGCACACCTTGCCAGCGGTCATCAAGCTAGAATAAGTGTTCTTATTTACCTCAATTATAACACTATATTTGTTATATTTGAAGCGATATCATATTCCTGTTACTTTTGCGTTTCGTCTTATACTCATCAGTGCATTAGTACTGCTAATGCCACCTCACGCATTAACATAGTCCGCTCAGATGGCGTGAAGTATTGGCTATTCACAAGCTACTGATTTGCACCGAAGTACAATGTTTTTTTTATGTGCCAATAGAACGAAACAAATTCACAGCATACTAGCCGTCAACAGGTTGTAGTCATTCAGGGGTTTTTTTAGGCAAGTGACATTAGCAGTCCAACATAATTTTGTAATGCACTGATCAGTCTAAGACCAAACTTAAAAGTAAGTACACTATAACTTAAATTTACACGAGTTTAATTTACCGTGTTACAGTACTCGTGACTGTTTTAACGCGTTTTATTTGAAATACCGCGATTTTGCATTCAATTTACGCGATGATCGAGTAAACAAAAATTTTTGCATGATGAAGTAAATTTTTATTTATACGTATGGGGCATTCCACGCACAATCAGCCGTGGTACGTGGAATTTTCGAGATATGATTTTTTGAAATTTCGCATTTACAAAAAAGTGCCTTTTCCAACAACCTATACTGTAAAATATAATAAAGATACAAAAATTCGCCCAAGACACGAAATATGCGTCTTTTCTTTAGCTTTCAAATTAGCGATTCCATAAAACAACCTTCAAAACAAATTTAATGAAAAAGGTTACAAATTAAAAAAAGTTCAAACTTGGGCCTAATTTTTTTAGTTGAAAAAAAAAGCCTTAGGGGCTTAACTCAAACTTTGTCAAAGTTTCAGAGTGGAAAGATTAATATTTTCGGAGCAGTGAATTTTTCAATCACGACCCGCACGCGCGGAGTGTACCGCAGCGCAACTAGCTCGAATACGGGCTTAACTTAGCGACACATGTCGCGCCACTGATCGAATCCGAACTTTGACAGTTTATTGTTAGCAACGTTACAGTTAAGATCGTGGTGTAAAAATCAATTCAAAAATCAAAATTTTCCACTAGATTCCCTACTTTTGTAACAAATATCTTGATGTGTTTTTTGGTGAAAAAGTTGAAATTCTCATTCTCTCGGATTTAGTTGCATCTTTTGTATGACATTTTTGACATACAGCCCCTAAGATTTATTTTTTCAACAAAAAAAAAAGAAAAAAAATTAGGCTCAAGTTTGAATTTTTTGTATTTGTTTATTAATTTGTAACTTTTTTCATTAAATTTGTTTTGAAAGTTGTATTACGGAATCGCTAAATCAAAAGCTAAGGAAAATACGCACATTTCATATCTTGGGCGAATTTATTGTATCTTTAGTAGATTTCACAGTATAGACTGTTGAAAAAAGGCTCTTTTTTGTAAACGCGAAATTTCAAAAAATCATATCTCGAAAATTCCACGTACCACATTGAAATAAAAAAATACGTGTCAAATATTTTCGAGTTCTTTACCGAAAAAAATAGAATGAAAAAAAATGTTGGGTGGCTGATTTTAAGTATACAAAACAATCCAACATGCTTCAGTGAATCAAATTTTTTGAAATGTACACTACGGAATTGTTTGAATTCGTAGAATCCAGTTAAGATCGGGGGCATCCAAGAATTCTCTGGAAAAAGAATTCGCGTGACGTTCTCCTAGCACTATATTCAGCAAATTGACATACTGTGGTAATGTCTGTGGAAATTCTTGTCCATCCAAAACCTCCTTGGAATAAAAGCCTTGAGGGCTATCAACGAAACCGATCACATGAGTGAGTTTCTTTTTTGTGGTCCATACTCGTGGTATTACGTTCAATTATTTGGATCATTGTGATAAGTTATGAGGTAGTGCTTGTTCATCCAAAAACTACCTGGAGTACGAACTTATTGATCACGGTATGTACTCGTGGTTCCCCATACAATTAGGAGGTTTATTGTAGATGCTATGGGTCACCCAAGAACTATTCGGAGCTCAGGCTTTAAGATCTACCAGCACAAGAAACTGCGTTAATGAACTTTTTGTCCTCGACCCGTACTCGTGATACCACATGCATTTAATAGGCCTATTGTGAATGAACTATGTCATCCAAAAGCTACCTGCAGTGCAGACCGTAAGATTTACCTTAACTTTGTTAACATAACAAACTTATAAAACCGATACACTGAAGAAGGATGTAAATAACATTCCGAAATACGCGTATCTGTATTGTAACGTTTGTTATGCTTCATTAAAGTATAGTGACTTTGTGAAAGTGTAATAACGTGACAGTGAAATAGTGGAATTAAATGGTACATAAATAAGTGCAATTATTGAATATATTCCGCTAACAGCTCCAAATTAAAAATAGGGAAATCGAAATAGACAAGTAGGCAATATGTAGCTCCACGACTATTAACAGCATTGAAAAATTATTCATAAGCCTCAATAGGCAAAATCGGAAAGAACATTGTAAAGGGCAATTAAAAATGGGTTCCATTACGATAATTCTAATCGCAGAAAGTTATGGGGATCCCACGACGATGGAAAAACTAATATATTAGTTTTTTTTGAGATGGTGGGTGTTTCCATGCAAGTTTTAAATTAAATGAGTACACTACTGAAATATTAATACAGACTAAACGACATGAAAAACTCGAACATATTAATCAAGTATTCAACTCGGGCTGGAGTTCCGTAAATGCTAGCCCAACTTCATAATGAAAAGTTTTATGATTAAACGGTAGGTATAGAAAACGGCACCAGTCACAATTCATTTTAAATTTTGAACGTATCATTAAAAACATAGAACCACCTCCTTTTAATTCCAGGCACATACGCCACAAACTGACAGAGCAAACATGGGTCAGGGTGATGTGACTGGCTGCTGCTGCTCAATGTATCCCCACTTTCCGACGCAGGTCGTGTCAGAAATATCTCGGAAATCCCCCACCATCGTACCTACTAAATTCAAATATCGCTTTATCCCAAGTACCATTCAGCAGAAGTTTGAACAACATGTTCGTTTTTGAATACTGTTACAGTGCTCGTGCCGTGTCACAATCTATGTATAGACTGACTGTTGTAGGTATTCCATCCCCCTTGGCCGAAAAAATAGATGCCCCGGTGGGCGAGCTTTCGTAGCAAACAGAAAAAAAAAGTTTCATCTCGAAGGACGCAAGTCATCAGAACGAGTATTGCACCTGCAGTTAGCTGGCGTTTGCCAGAAGGGAAAGCTTACCCTTCCCCCCCACAGTACTTAGCGTTGAGCAGCGAAGATGTGCTCATAAAATTGCCATACATACCTCTATACGTACGTACGTACGTACAGAAACGGCACCTGATTACACCCAAGAAGCTGCACAATGGTAAAATCTGCAACAGAAGCATGACTTTCTAGACTTTCTAGCTTCGAGACAGGGCAGGCAGCTCATTGGCAGCCAGCCTTCCCCACTTCGCGCTGACTTTCATTTGGCAAACAATCGTCACGAGAAGTTTGTTGCTGCGAACTCGCGAACCCGAAAAGAAGCTCACTACAGAGTACTTATGTTACCTTGCTCATTATATTTGGGTCACTGACTGAGCAGCAGCAGCCAGCCAGCCACCAACCGCGCGCGTCTCTCGTCGACATTCTTCCCCACACTCAACATAATCATTATCATCATCGTCAACAATATCAACATCAACGGTAGAACGGCGATACTGTGTTTGTTGTTGATGCTATTGTTCGCACTCCCCCCTCACAATTACAATTGTTCATTGTGCGACCATTAGTCCGTCGTCCGTGATGGCGATGATGAAAAGTGCGATCTAGGTCCATCGGAGCTGAAGTGCGAAAATAATTAAGGTGAAGTGCGTCGCGTTAACCGCTTTGATGCACGAGAGTGTAAACGGTGAAATAATAGCATTTGTGGCCGACTCTCGAGTTCTTCCTCTCTCTCGGCTGAAGTAGTTCCGTATTCGCATATTCAAATGAGCTTGTGTCGCTTGTGTCTAATGTACCTTACTTGTAGTTACTCGCGTCGCGTACCACAACGGGGCACGAAACGACACGGCCCGGTAGCGGCGTCTTCTCAAGCGTTACCGCGAGAAAACCGGGAGTCGATCTCATTCCACAACTGGATTAACGAGCCCAACAAACGGCGTTGTTTTAGATAGTCACGCTAGAGCACGAACGAACGAACAAACGAACGAACGGTGTTAGTCTACAACGGTGAGAAGCGAAAGTGTAGAAGCAACAACAAAAAACCCTTCTTAATCCACCTAGTGGTGTGATAATGCCTTTCTCTTCTTTCATAACAGTCTCATGAAAATGTATTTCATAATTTTATTAAATAATTTCGGATACTAATTTCGAAACTAATTGATTCAGATTGATTCGAGTAGTTCACAAAAGCATGCTTCAGTGTTTATGTCACACAGTCAGCATCATTTTTCCAAACTAGTGCTTGACATTTGCGTTGCCTATTTGTATGAGAATAGTGATGCTAATCTAAAATAAAAAAAGCCTTCTTAGTCCACTTAGTGGAATTTTCATATATCTTGAAAAATCACCATAGGGGGGAGTACATGAAATTTTCGAAATCGAAAAAAAAATTTTGATACCAAAAGGCTTAGAATTGCATGAAACGTCGAGATTTAGTGTCATCTCAAAAAAAAATTGTTTTGAAAAAGTCGACTTTTTGGGACTTAGAAAATATATGAAAATTTTTTAAGTCCCAGAAAGTTGATTTTTTCAAAAAATTTTTTTTTTGAGATGACACTAAATTTCGATGTTTTATGCAGTTTTAAGAGTTTTGGCACCAAACAAAATTTTCGATTTTGGAAATTTCATGTACTCCCCCCTATGGTGCTTTTTCAAGATCGAAAATTGTCAAACCTTTACCACCGGGCAGCACCCCTTACGCATGTCCGATTTAGGTCAAATTTTGCATGAAGGCTTTTTTCGAGGTGCTTAAACTTTTGAGCACTAGATCTTAACGAAAATAGAGGTGATCTCAAAATTTTGGCACCCTTATATATATATATATATATATATATATATATATATATATATATATATATATATATATATATATATATATATATATATATATATATATATATATATATATATATATATATATATATATATATATATATATATATATATATATATATATAAGAGCGGTAAATATCAACGTGTTTTGTCGGTTACGTCACTTATACAATCATATCTCCGGAACTAAAAGTCACAGCCATTTGATCTTCGAACTTGATCAATAGCCCGACAGTAGCTTTCAAACGAGCCCAAGTTTGTTAAAATCGGTTCAGCCATCTCTGAGAAAATTGAGCGCGTTCAAATACAACGCTTTTTGTCGGTTACGTCACTTATACAATCATATCTCCGGAACCAAAAGTCACAGCCATTTGATCTCCGAACTTGATCAATGATCCGATAGTAGCTTTCAAACGAGCCCAAGTTTGTTCAAATCGGTTCAGCCATCTCTGAGAAAATTGAGCGCGTTCAAATACAACGCTTTTTGTCGGTTACGTCACTTATACAATCATATCTCCGGAACCAAAAGTCACAGCCATTTGATCTTCGAACTTGATCAATGGCCCGACAGTAGCTTACAAACGAGCCCGAGTTTGTTCAAATCGGTTCAGCCATCTCTGAGAAAACTGAGCGCGTTCAAATATCTTCGAAAAGTGCACACACATACACACACACACACACACAGACATTTTCCGATCTCGACGAACTGAGTCGAATCGTATATAACACTATGGGTCTCCGAGGCTCCGTTCGAAAGTCGGTTTTTCCAGCAATTCTAATACCTTTCTATAGAGAAAGGCAAAAAGCACAGAACGGTTCGATGTGGAGATAAACCAATTATGATTAGCTAGGCGAACCGGGCCTACCACAGCAGCAGCAGCAGCAGCAGCATGTGTATGACACGTGCTGTGACTGCTGTGGTGCTTTTCGGGCGCACTTTTCATGGCGAACGATGTAATGTATGATGTCGAGGCAAATTTTTATTACCCTCATTATTGCGTTGAAGAGCACCAGAGGCTGACAGGTTCCTGAGGGGAAAGCCCAGAACGTTGGGCGCGGCGATGAGAGACGATAACGTTCTGACTTTTGGAATTTTTGGTATCGTTTCCGCTTGAAAATGAAATGTTTTCAGAATGGGTTGGTGCATGTACCGAACTTTCACCGCGATACAATCCGGAAGCAAGGGAGATACTCATTGCCGATTGTGTGAAATGTAACTTAGCATGATAATTAAAGTAAGTAATTGTAACTGGAATAGCTTAATAGAGATCTTCCTACTTCGTTGCTATTCTAAGGGTTTTCAAGTATTTCATTTTAATTGACTAAAAAGAACACTTGAGACAAATTAGAAAAAAAGTGCCTTATCCACTTAGCAGTAAGATGATACCTTTTTTATCAATCCGCATGTGTTTTTTGCATGAATATTGTTCGATGTTTTAGTTCTCATTACATAATTTTAATGATCGTCGTTTTAAGCGGCAGATTGAAATTTCAACCACTCATTACCTTGTAATGTCGAAGCTGCAAATCGGATTGAATTTGAATTTGAATTCTAAAAACTCATCACCCTGTAATTCTATAATCGGAAGTCAGAATCGCATAAACTTCATTAATTTTGTATGGCACCATAAATCCTTAAAGGCTATAGCAGGATAAGCATGTGAATGCTCCCAAAGGGAATTCATTTTGTTATACCACATTCGAAAGGTCATAGACTGGAAACAATTTTCTCAAAGTTACAACCCTTCAACTGCCATATTGACGGAGCTAGGGTGGTTCTATTGATTTTTATTTTATTTGAATTTTGAAGAAACTGTTCCTCCGAATAATTTGAAAAAAAAAGGATATGTTTAAGGCATTATGGGAAAGGTTTTCAATTTTTTTTTCAAAATTTTTGAAGATGTATCTCTTCCATTAAAAAACACTTGAAAATTTTGAAACATATTATCTCCATTTTCTAATTTATGCACCACATTGGATTTTTTAGTGATAAATAAAAAATTTTTGGACATGTTAAAATGGTATGTTTTGTGGACCACAATATTTGATTTTTTCTAAAAAAAATAAAAAACAGCGACCATGCGTCCCCATCAAGTTCTGTTAGGAATCTTTGAAACTCATTTCCTCCTTTTCGTTACTTTGATTTCTAAGCCCTGCGCTTGAGTTGCATAAACTACTAGAACAAAGCACCATGCGTTTCCTTCGCTCAGAAATTGATGGGGACGCATGGTCGACTGTTATTTATTTTTTAGAAAAAAATCAAATATTTTGGTCGTCCACAATTTTTAAAAATATGAAAACATACCACTTTAACATGTCCAAAATTTTTTTATTTATCACTAACAAATTCAGGGTGGTGCAAAAATTTGAAGAGGGAAAAAATATGTTTTAAAATTTTCTGGTATTTTTTAATGAAAGAAAAACATATTCAAAAATTTTGAAAAAAATTGTAAACCTTCCCCATAATGCTCTGAAAATGCCTGTTTTTTCAAATTTTTCGGAGGAGCAGTTTCTTCAAAAATCAAATAAAACCCTAGCTCCGTCAATATGGCAGTTGAAGGGTTGAAACTTTGAGAAAATTGTTTCCAGTCTATGACCTTTCGAATGTGGTATAACAATATGAATTCCCTTTGGGGTCAGATTTCACATGCTTATCCTGCTATAGCCTTTGAATTTTTGTTTTTGAAATTCGAATTGGCCTTTTTTATGAAAACGATTGTGCTTTGAGAAACGGTTCGATACTGTAACCGGAATTCAAAAACCGGTGTAGCCGAAGTCAGTTAAATTCACCTGAGGAACTGTACAGTTTCGAAAACCAGTGTGGACATTTTTGAGAAATCGTAGTGTGAATTAAATTTGGGGGTGTCTTCGAATGGGGTGAATCGAAAACTAAAACTGAAATAAGTTTCCTTGGATATCGACTGTACAAATCTGCTAACCCGATAAACCTGATTAATTTATATGAAATAGACATTTTTATACTAATCACCCTGTATCCTCTAAACCGGAAATTGGATCTGACTGAAAAGCAAGATGTTTTACAGAATCTCAAAACTTTTCATTTGAATCTTAGATGATTCTTAGATTTCATTTGAATCATACATCGCACAGTGGGGGAAAAAACGATAAAAAACGCGACTTTGCTCAATAATTTTATAAAAACATGACCAAACATTTTCAAAATTAGTATTTCTTATGCAAATTTTTCTGTGGAATCGATTTATGATAGTTAGAATATCCGTAAAATTCACTATCATGCCCGTTTTGCTCCAAATTCCTCTTTTATCTGACTTTACTTTGAAAGCTAACTGTGAAACTCAGGAAAAAATTTAATTCCACCAATCGGAAGGTATTCCTGACATGCTCATAAGTTAGATAAATGGATTGTTTTTAATAAGATTGACCGTAAACAACTGTATTCGGTTTTACCCCCAGTCATCTTCTTCCGTGAATTTACAGAAAAAAAGTTCTACTGATCGGTGTTTGGACCAATTTTGGTTAAACAAGACAGTTCTATGTTTCGCATATAACCTCAAATAATAAATTACAGATAGTGTTCATGGTCGCATGCTTCGTGCTACATCGTTTTACCTCAATTTTCCGACAAATATAATTTTTTGTTGAATTCTGATTTACAATCCCGAAGCAGATCCAATATGACCTACCAATATTGGTTCATATCACGTACAAAACATCTGTAATCCAATCAAACACAATGGAAATGACAGTACTAACATGTTTAACCCGTTTTACCCCAATTTAAGTCATAAGTCGTATTTCTAGTTAAACTTTCTTTCGCATACCGAAAGCAGGCTGATTGCGGTCGATGAAAATCAATTGATATTACGAAGAAAAACCTGAGAATTGGATTACGAATTTTATATATATATATATATATATATATATATATATATATATATATATATATATATATATATATATATATATATATATATATATATATATATATATATATATATATATATAAAAAAGGTTAAAAAATCCGAGATGACACTAAATCTCGAGTTTTCTAAAACTTTTGGAAATAATGAAAAAACTTATTACGCTTGCTTGCCTTTTTCGCACCCGGACGACGGTTTTGAGGTAGTCAGCCACATACCAGTCCCGATGCTCTACTGGACAAATACAAAAGGTAAGCTTTGATTTGAAAATCGAACATTTCTATTGTGCTTTAGACGGAGCTGGATGTCAAGGTGAGGTTCTCCTACCAATATCGGTAAGAAAAAATCAGTTATGAAGCGTGAAACACTCAGGTCGTGCTCTCATTTGGATTTCGGTCGTTACTCGTCAGGAGGAGCAGTTCCCAAAGAATTATACAAAGTTTTCCTACTGTGTAAATCTATTATTCCGGTTGGTTTAGGTCCAGAGCTCAGTTCCAGTTTCAGTATCAATAATTCAGTTCAGTATTGAATTAATTGCGGTACGTTCGCAGAGCCAGTTTCTCTTCAAAGAAGATCGATTGCGTCATCCTCCTGCTGGTTGTTTGCATTGGAGGAAAATACAACGAAAAAGGGACAACAGTATTGTTCCCCTTACGCAAAATCAGCCCTACTAATGGTTTCAAATGTTATCTAAAGAACTATAAAGATTGCTTCTTTGCAAATCGGAAATTAAAAGCACCAGTGTAGTGTAAATCTAGGATAATTTGATTAGCTTTGGGCAAATTAATCCCGTATAGCAAATTAATCCCGTATAGCATTTTGATAGTTTCTTTGACTGAAATATTGAAAGCGTTTTTCAATTGTGTAGTAGAAAATATTTGCCGACAATGGGCCGTATGAATAAAATGTAGTAAAGTCTCTTGTTTGTAGTATCTTCTCAAAAACATAGTCCACAGAGTAAAGCACGTTTGGTTTGGTTTCAATTTTTCTACTTCACTTTATCAGCAAACACACGAGTAGCAACCTCTGGAGCTACCTACCGAAAAATTGTAGTAAATACTACATGTTCGAACGTTGTTGTGTAGTAAAGTCTCTGCTTTTGACAGGAACGTGATCCACATGCAGCATTTACTACCGAAATTCAAGCATGCTACGTTTTATTCATACGGCCCAATAAGTCAATCTTTAGTAGAAATGCACCTTTTCAAGTCTGGAAGCATTAAAAGTTGCGAAATTCACACAATAAACTAATACTTACGATTATCATTTTTGTTCTTATTCACGTCCTCCAGTTATGTCTGTGACATTACTCACCCGCCTTTTTTATTTGGTACGTATGTCATACGTACGTATGTACGTATGCAGTGCAAACAGTTTATGAAAATGGTTTGAACGTTTGAGTTCCGAAACATCTTTTTTAGCGAAAATTTATTCTCAAACGAATGATAAGCCTGACTTTTTGGATGAAATGTAGGTTTGGATCAATTTTTCACCAATGTGTGATGGAAAATTGCTTACATTTTATGAATGTAGATTTTAATTGCTCAACAACAAAAAAAGTTACCTACACTGCTTCAATGCATTTGTATTAGATCGAAAACTAAATATTTTCTGTTCAAAAGCAGTTTTCCGAAAAAAAAACAAATAGTTTTTCCACCACGTCTTCATATCCAATTCCTTTCACGTGTTAAATTAAAGGTTCCTTTTTGCGGGATTACTAATAGAAGGTACGTAAATCTATATTTTCGCAATAATTTCTGCAAGAGAAAATCCATATCGGAATGTGTTCTTTGCTAATCAAATGTGTTAGTGGGAGTAAGCAGAAACTGAAACAATTTTTCAGTTTCAGGAAAACGGAAGAGTTTTCGTTTTTCTTGAAATTCAATTCTAAGCATAATGCACTGATTTGTTTATTTTTCAACCATATGTAATATTTATTGATTAAAATCATGGAAAAAAGCGCAGAAATTTGTTTTTACGCACACATTGTTGACATTACTCATACACTTGCAAAGTGTCTCCTTACATGTTATGGAAATGCGTGATTTTTAAAAATTGTTGGCATAGAGAATATAATAGAAGCAAAATGCATCGTTTTAGAATTTGGCAAATTCAAAAAATCGCATTTATTCCAAAGCTATAAGGATTCTAAAAATATACACTGAGGTCTTTTTTACGCGTGGGATACGTACAGCATAAGAAAACCGCACAAAAAATACCGCATAATTTCGGAAATCTACGCAAAAAATCGCGTAACTTGTTGCCAAATATCCTAGAAAAGCATGAAACATCGAGATCTGGTGTAATCTAAAAAAAAAACTTTTTTAAATCGATTTTGAGAAATCGAAATTTTTTTCGAAGCCGGATGTCTTAGAAATGATGATACTTCCGGATCCGGAATCCGGAGACTGGTATCGTCGAAATCCGTTAAAAGATCTTTCTTTTGATTCTAAGTTTATGAAAATCGATATCTTCATGTTCGAGAAATTAGAGTGGGTTCCAATTAGAAGTGTTTGATCACTATTTCCGGTACTGGCTGGCCCCGAAAACCGATACAACTGATATGAGTTTATTTGGTCAACGATTATCATAATCTGAAAACAAGAGATATTTATTACCCAATTTAAATGAATTCACTGCTCATTACATGATCACTTTAGGAAACGACCCATGAAATCAACTTTGAACATAAATCACACTGTATCTCCGGAACCGGAAGTTGTATCCAAATAATATCCAGTAAGAGTCATTTGTTTTCATAGATAGTCAACTGATCTTTAACATTCTAGGAAAATGTCAACAACATGATTGAAAAACATTTTAGTTATTCGGTTCCTTTAGGATTAACAAATAGATCCCCAAGAACCGATTATGATGTTTTCTGTCATATGAATAAGAAAATCGGTAGAGAAGTGATCAACGAAGAAAATATTCGTATTTTCGTGTCATATTTTTACTAACACCAGCTACGCCCTTATTGATGACTGATGCGGATATTTAAACAGAGAACTTTTATGCAACCAGCATTAGTATGGATTTTTCTTTGTTTCGATTATAGAGGTTAGAACTTTAAGGTCATTCGTCGGTTCGGACCAGAACTACTTTCTGACGCGAATTCAAAACATGTTGTATCTGAATCGTATACCAATGTATAAGTCACAAATTAAAAATAATAGGATATAATAAAACAATACTTTTTGAATATGCTCGGTTTTGGATGTTTGAATTTGGAAACTCGAAATTCATAAAATAAAAAAAAAACATTTTATGAGATTTACAATAACTGTAGGTGAGTATTGAAAAGTTTTTAAGGACTTATACATATGTATAGGCTGACCATAACGAATATCACACTCAGCGTTCACATTAAATCAATTGTGAAAGCATTGAATTGACCGTCCTTAACAACATGCACAAAAGTGTCCCCCCATATTACTCAATTAAAAATACTCATGGTTTATAACCATCCATAGTTAGTGTCTGTTTTATCAGCGAACAAAACATGTCGTAAGTCTACAGCAGGCAATCACTGAAAATATTCCGTACTTCTATGTGTCGGTTTTACACGATACGTTTTGTGCGATAATTCGTTAAATTCTTGTGTTTGGAATTTTGCGCGCCGTATATTGGCACTGAGTTTCGCCTTAATGCTCGTTCATACCAAACATTTTGGAAAACTTCACCTTTGAGTTATTTTTGGATATCTCATACTACAGAAACTTTTATCATAAACTGCTGACCACATTTCCGATTGTATACAAATACAACAGAAGATGGTCACGATTAAGTTCTCGGGTAAAACTGCGCATTTGTGTACAAGGTAAATTTTGAAAAGGCTAAATTCACGACAACAAAATTCGGGATAACACCAGATCTCGATGTTCAATGCGAAAATTCGCCTAAAAATAACCGCGTAACTTCGGAAATCTGCGTAAAAAAATTACGTTACTTCGGAAATCAGCATAAAAAGGCACGTTGAAAAACGCTAAAAACGAGTAAAAAATGACCTCATTTACATCTTATCAGTAAGACTAACTGTTTGGGTATAAACAATCGTTCTATTCTTATTATTAGTGCATTATTAACATCTATTAAATGGGTGCAATGTCATACTATGTTCCAACGATGCAATCGACTGATTTTGAAGATCGAAGGTTGGTCACAATTTGTAAGAAATATAACATTGGAAGCAAACTGGAGCATTGGTAGTATCGCTTGTACAAAACTGATGAACATAAACGAAATACGCATCGACTGTTTGCCTTTGGCAAGGGATAGAAAGTCTTTCTGCAATGTTTGAGTCCATTTGATGCAAACATAGTATTGAGGCGGGGCTGGTTGATGAAACGGTGACCTCAGTATACGGTTTGGTAAAAAAAAACGTTTACATTGACGATGACAAAGAATTTTTAAAATTAATTCAGTCTTGATATTTAGTTCGCCGCTATTCTAAAGTCCTCAAGGCGTTTTTCTAATCGTCACATGATAGGATTTTTTTACCGTCTACACGACCGTAACATTTTTATTAGATTACACTGTCAAATAACAATTTTCTAGCGAAACAATATAGCTGCAAAATAACTTAAACTGTTTATCCTGCCCTGATCCGCGGGCTTTCTCCAAGCAAGCAGAATTACACCGTTTGTCAGTATTTTGTTATCCTGATATTTTTTTTGTTTGCTTCCTCCCTCAATCACGAGTCAAATTGAAACGAATAGGCTAACGGGCTTAGGGGCATAGACAACCGAATCAACATACGACCGAATGGGGTCACACGGCTCGGCAAACGAGCGAGGAAGACGGTCTCCCCCTGATTAAATTTGAATGGATTTCGTGTAGCACTACAAATCAAATTAGTCTTTCACGTAGCGTACAGCATTCCTTGTCTGGGAAATTACGCTCAGAGTGTGGCCAGGCGTTAAATCCCTCCTTAGGGTCGGTTTGCTGTGATTATGTCATCAGCACCAGCACAGCAGTGAAGGCGATGATGAAAACGACGACGACGACGACGGCGAAACCAACGACGGCTACAAGCTACTACTACGAGTGAGGTGTCGTTCTAGCGAAGCGTGGCATGAGCTTCCATCATTTACCAAAGTGATTGGAAAGTGAAACTTAGTACTAACCAACCAACCAACCATCAGAACCGTCGGGTATCACTACTACCGTAAAGCCTTCGGCTGTATTCCCGCCTGAAGTACGTAGATACGATGATACGTGCGTACGTTTACTTAAGTCGACAGCTGATGCGATGCCCATATTTTATAGCCATCAACTCCCGCGAGATGAGTTGGACTGAAGGAAAAAGTCGTTCGAGTGATAAAAGTCTGCATGTAGGTAGGTGTACGTGTTTCAGCCGGTCGATAGGGGAAGCATGCCTTGGAAAGAATATCGGGAGGTAAAATGCTGTCTCTAATTTTTAGAAGAAATAATAAGTACTTTTATCAACAAATCATATTCTTGTTCATACTCCAAACGTTCAACTGTCTTTGAGATATAGTTCTTTTCGAAACAATAAAAAATCCTCGATCAAAATAAAGTATGAAATTTTTCACATATGAAATACAGAGCCAGTATAATTATTACTTGCCTTTTTAAAAAAATACGGATCATGAAAAAAAAAACTATTAGGACACCCAATAAAAACGTAATGGGTAGGGAGAGTGGAAATGCTCTTAACGATACGTGGACAAGGACTACATTCTGCTGCCTACACGGAGAAGTACTTTGCAAGTAATATGCTAACATTGCGTCTTAGTTATACTATAGAAACGGCTAACACACTAATGACTGTAAGACGAGGCGTGGAAAAAAAGTACTCATGAACGTTCTAGGACTATTATCATTGACAAAAATTCTTAAAACTTCCTAAATTACTCGAACCATATCAGCAGACTATTTCAAAAAAGAGCATTGCTGAGGTTTTCTATTCATTTCAATTCTATGGTTTTATGCGGTCGCCAGAAAGTGACCAAAATTTCTAACGCATGAAACGCATTTCAATAACGGATTGACATCAAAGATTGATACCATAGAGGATCATTTTTATGATTTATGACCCTTTGCGGAACGATCAATTAGGTATAGATTGGGGATAATTCACAATAAAATTTGCCTACACCAAAAACGAACCTTGAGCCGGCCATGGTTTTCAAAACTCTATGAATTTCTTTCAAACCTTTCTGTTGATTCTCCAATGAAATATTTTCAATCTTGAAAAGTTTGATTGTTTGAAGTTATATTACTTTTACTCGCGAAATAACACTCTGGGCAGCCAGTTGTCCAGAGGGTTGCAGTCAGAAGTTCAAAGGGTCAGTTGACTTGACGAATTTTGTCGTGACGTCTTACTTTAGTTTGTGACTCTCTGAGAGAGTGATAGGTATTTTTACCGTTAATAGCTTCTGCTGCACCTAACGTAATAACACCAATCTTGTTTCATCTATCGAAAATATGTGCATATCAGGCTAATACAGTGATGATTCGAAGATGACGAAGAAGATGACGTAAGAAAGTAGTACCCATGAGCTTTGTAGACCTAAACTTCTCGAAACATATCATCAGACTATTTTAGAACAGAATATTCCTGACTTTTTATTCATTTCAATTCTATAGTTTTCAAAACTGAATTAAGAAAATGTCTGCTTTGTGTTTTTATGTGGAACACATCTATATTTTCTATATAGGGGTGCAAATCAGAAACTCAAGGAAAAATACACGTAGAAATGTGGTCAGGTTTTAAACACTTACAGCTCGGTATATTTTAAATCAATTATTAATATTATTTCATCATTTGATTGGAAATATGTCTAAGATTCGATTTGAATATATCAAGCCACGTATTTTCAATTATAAATGATTGAAATTTTGATTAGTAGCGAGCAGTGTCCTATTTTGTCTGCTAAAAATCTCCGGCATACCGTATTTTCCTGCCATAGCCGACGGTTTTGAAAGAGTAAGCGACATATCAAACGGAAAAGCATCGCTCTGATTGGTCCATCGATGCAAAAGCGAAGCTGTTTGAAGCACGCGAATCTATAAATAGAAGCAAAATTAAAGCTAACGTTTCAGTCCTACGCGTAGCATGCTAGAGTTAGGTTGTTGCTAGACAGCAAGACAAAAAGAGCCATAAAACGATTTGAAGCTTTAATTGGTATTCTCTGATCTTGTGTCATGCAAGCTCGGATGAAATTCCATGTTATGTCGTTTCGCCTGATTGACAACTACCCTAGGTAAATTTTGAGTACTTATGATTAATTTTTAATTTATATAAGATGAGCTCGGGTGATAATGAGAAAAAGTTTATCGCTTCAACTAACTGCTTGCATGCATACAAAACTTGAACACAAGCTTGGCGAAGAGAAGCTTAAGGGCTGAGGACAAACCGTAAAGTGGAAGGTTTTTTGCTATTTTCCCGTTTCAAATTAATTTTTTTTGGAAACGGTGCAGAATATAGAAAAACCCACTTGACAATGGCTTTGAAATTTAGTTGAGAATATTCTGTTAAATTTTCAGAATGATTCATTGAGTTGAGCGGTCGTGCTGTATTTTTTTCTGACTGAAGAACTGCTGAAAATTGGAACGCTCGGAAATGCATACCTCTACTTGTTCAACGAATATCTCGGTTTTGAAGGCTTGTATCATGAATCTACCGTGACAAAGTCTAGATAATTTAGTTTAGATGCGATTAGTACATAAAAACATATATGTTATCGCGATAAAAATAAAGTCTTGTATTTTTCTGTGAAACAAAGTCAGTTTCAATGCAGCCACCATTTTTTTTCGCTTTGGTTTCCTGATAGAATTCTGAAAAAGGAGAGAGAAATAAAATTGGGTCGACAAGTCTGCCAAACACACAGACATTCAATCTTTGTGAAAGTTGAATATTTTTTCTTTGTTCATTGGAATCCATGTAATGTTCAACCCATACGATATATTAATGTGATAAAACTTCTCATCAAAATGATAAAATGTATGCTGGCAACCCGGTACAGTTTGCTCATATACGAGAGAGTACAAGAGAAATACGATGCGCAAAGGGAATTGAGCGAGCCAGGTGGTTGATTTAAAACTCAACACGTGACCCTCTGTCCTCAGACCTTAAGGCTGTGAACCATTTCGTGGTTAATTTTAACTTTTGGTTAAAATCTGACATACAAGTGGTTGTTTTATGTCGAGTAGTTAAATTTAACTAAAACTGCGGCCAATTTCAAAGTTTGACGGATGGAAAGTTATTTGGGTTTATTTTGCACTGGAATTGATCTAAGAATTTTCTTTGCAAGATTTTTTTCAGTGTCGGAAAATAACCATCGATCTGTCAAAAAAAAACATGCTTTCGAGCAGGGTTATTTTTGACAACATCAAAATAACCACTCGAGTTTCAGATTTCAACCAAAAGTTACAATTAACCACGAAATGGTTCACAGGCTAAATTTAAAAATCGTATCGCAAGTATGTACAAAGATATAATTGCATACATTTGGGATATTGGTGTAATTTCGTCGGCTATAAAACAAACAATGTTCGGTTTTGGTTGCTAATCAAGATCAATCTAAGCACACTCTCGTGCAATTGCGGATTCAAAAGTTTGACGATTAATTGAACTGTTTGATTGTAGATCATTAGAAATTTTGGTTGCCTTGTTCCACATCAATGGCTCGAACAACCCCATGGGGCTGATCCTTGTAGTTTTTGTTACACTTTTACGCATTCAAACCGTCGACTTTGTTTGTGAAAATTTATAGTGGGGAAAATATTTAAACAGAAAGCTTTAAAGGAACCAGCAACTCATATTGATGAGCGGCTTCGTAAATCAAAGAGAATCGAGTCGTTGTAGCAATTCATCAGATGATTTAAGACATTTTTCAAAATATATTTGGTTTATGTTATCAATTTTAAGAATAGTTATATATGGATGAAGCGAATCAAATTTGTATACTGTGCAGCGTTCGTTGAGCATCTGCAAAAGTTGAACTAGATTTTTTGACATTTTTTATGGAATTTTGCAACAGCAGATTGGGATGGCCAATCCAAAACGACAATGCTATTCTTCTCTCTCCGGCGGGACAAATGCGGCTTCAATGCTTTGGTAATCAGGTTCGAATATCTACTCGATCGACTTCAGCAGGCTTCGTTAGTGAATTTTGAGCATTTTCACATACCAAATTCTGCTTGGGAAGCTTCGATCAACCAAATACCCGCTCTGAGAAACACTGTGTTAAACGAAAGTGGTACGATTTTTCAACCAGGCACGCTTCATCTGAGATCGATTTTTTGTATTTCTTTTTCAATTGTCTTCTATTTTATATAAGCGTTCTTCATTATCGAAAAGAACAATTTGTTCCATTAATTCACAATTTTGACTCCAGCCTCACTTTGAGGAGTTCAAAATGTCTTGAAAGTTCGAGAGTTGGTGTGCAAGCAGCGTATTTTATATGGCGGAAGTGGAAATGCAGTTCAGTTGAGTATTGTTACTTTTAGACATGGCATGTGGGTAATGTCACAGACATAACTGGAGAACGTGAATACGAATACAACTTACATGTTTCTTTCACAATTTCGAATAGAGCATTGGTTGAATTTTGCAACTACTGCTTAGCTTCCAGAATTGTAACGGTGCATCTAAACTGAAGTACGATTTATTGACAACAAACATATTCTACCACACAATTAAATAGCACGCAACAAATTAGAGTAAATTAATACAACAAACAATGTTATAGTGATTTTTCAGTAGAGAAAAACTTTGGGAATATTTTATGGTTCTCAAAAGAACCGATTTGTGGAATTTATTCGATTTTCACAACTGTTGAGTACTTTTCGCCATAATATATTTATTTACAGCAGAACCAAAATTCTGGACCAGGATTCAGTAACTGAAACGGAATTCAAGAATAAAATTCGAATATGGAAACAAAATTTTGGTTTAGAATCCAGATCAGGAATACAGTTCATAAATTCAATTCGAGAGTTATAGAACTAAGTTCACTCTCAGAATCCAGGTTAGGAACTAAGTTCTAGAACTGAGTTTTGAACTTGAATTCCGAAGCTGATTAAAGGAACTGAAGTCCAAAGTTCCAAAATGTAGTTCTAAAATTAATGTTCCCAATTTAGTTCCAGCATGCAGGTTCTGAATTCTGGTTCTGGAAATGAACTCTGAAACTAAGTTTAGGAAATAAATTCTGAAACTGAATTCAGGGATAATTTAGGTTTAGAAGTCAGTCCTAAAAGTCAGGTTCTGAGTTTAGATTTTGGGTCTAACGATGAAAAAAAAAACACTATCAGAGAATCTAAAAATAAATAATATTTAATAACTTCTTCGAGAAAAACCATTGAGAAAGTCGGTGAAGGAGTATTTCTGAGGACGCTTCTTAGAAATCATAATTTGCGGTGTCCAGTGTATCTCAGCGCAGCCTAATCAGAAGTCAACAAATCAAAGCAGCATAGTTATAGTAGATATCAGTGGCGTCTCGTCCTCGCGTGCACCTCGTGCACTGCACAACCGATCGAATTGAAGGAATCAATACCGACCCCATTCAAATTCAATTATTTGGAATATTTATTTATTCGATGAAAGCAGGTTGGATCGCACCGAAATTACGTGTATTTACATGCATCTCATATACATCAGACATAAAATTTCAAGTATCTGTTGTCGCTGCGTTAGTGTCTTTTCCGTGCACATGAGTTACTGCACAGATTCAAGAAGAGAAAGAATTACTCAGCTCAGCTCTGAGATTTGTTTGTTTAATAAAAAATCCCATCCGAATGTATATCGTTATCTGATGGTATTGAAAAACACAAGCGAATCTTCATTCCTCAATTTTTAGTTTTTACTTTTTCACTTACAACCAACTGTTACATCTGCTATCGAGAGTTGGCATCACTGGGAGTGCGATGCGGTGTCCTGGTGCTGCTCTCAAAAAAGTATAATTTCAATGTTTCGTTTGATACGTATAGTTAACAATTTGGTTGAAATAGCTATTTTGAGTGATAGTTCAGGTGTGGCAAGTGTGTGCGAAACTAAAGATGCTTAAGCGACGGAAACTGAGAATTTACCGTCCCAAAATTCAACGATGTTAACCTGTTAACCGATCGAAGCGCCGTCTGCATGTCATTGTCGGTGTTGTCGGATTTCTATGGAATGTGTGAAAGTTCACAAGTCGATCGTGTAATTCAGACTGAAGGTCTAGGGTTGGTCTGCAGCGGACCCATTCGCGAGTGTTTTTATTCTATTCTTTCAGTGGTCGTGTTTCATCTCGCGTTGTTGACAGCAAGGCGAGCAGGAGAAAAGGGATACTGGTGAGATCGTTCCTGGCAGATATTTTATATTTTTCTTACTTATTATATTTCTCCTGAGTATCGAAAATCAGGTTTTATTGAGATCATATTGTTAACCAAAACATATCCGGATCTTTTTCCATCCTACTAACAAATCTCCTATCCCGTGATGCTCTTGGAGATACAGTGGTACCAGCGGTCTCTAGAAACAACGAGTATCGGACTAACATTCCTTCCTTTCCCTCAGTAGCACAGCCTTTGGTCGTAGCCAGCGTCGTTATTGATCATTTAATAAAAAGTTAGGAGCGAGTGGGTATGCACAGTGAAAATGATTTGCTCCTCCCAAGCTTGATTTTCTTGGTTCATTGTACATTTCCACTCATTCGGTCAATCACGAAGTGCAACTACGGGCGATTTACTTCAGCTCAGCTCAGCTCAACGAACTGTTAATTCTGCTATCATACCACATAAACAGTGCACAACTAGTCAATTTTGTCACGAGACGCCACTGGTAGATATTTATCCAGACCCCAACGTTTTAGTTTGATCTTTTTTAAATTTTTTGAACTTTAGGTGGTTGTTTCAAAACAAAACTGCAATTTTTTTAATGAAAAATATCCATCATTTTGTAGCTGTAAAACCTCCCAAAACTAACAAAAAAGATAATTATTGGGGTATTTTACATGTGTGTAAGCAGAACCGGTGAAACATATTAAGCCCAGGTGGGGAGAACGACCCACTAGTTTGAAGTATTATTTAGTCGATTTTTAAATAATATCTTGTTTCGATATAACTTTGCATGAGACGCGTAAATTCGAAGCTTGAAGCGTTTTCGATATTTTGTTGTTAAACAAAATTGCGCATTTTTAAGGGTTAAATACAATATCAAACTACCAAATTTCTGCCAATACTTGTTTTGGAATTTTAAGTCAGCAGTCTTTTTTTTTTAGCTGGTTGGGGTTGAAGGTGAAAGATGTCTCCTCGCATGAATCGAAAGCAATGTCTTGGCATTACATTCCTTCTGTGGAATTTGGCCTTCACAGCCGATTCTTAGCATACAGGCTTATGGCTAGTAGTACAATTCTACTGACACTATAAATCATTCCAGGTCGAGGCTCGAACATATGACAACTGGCTTATAACCCCAGCGCCGTATGCATTGAACCGCAAACCCGGGCGAATCGAACGGTGCACAAAACAAATCCAGCCGCTGATGTGCATAGCACATTGTTAAAAAAAAAAGTCCCGGGACCGACTGAAATGACGTTTGTAATGGCAAACTATCATCATCGTTCAAAAGACAAGTGTCAAATTTTCACGTCAATCGTACCACAAACACTAAACTTACCGACATATAAGTGACGTTACTTTTTGATTAACGAAAACTTAAAAATAACGAATTCCGTTTATTGATAAAACATTGCTTCCTATAAGGAAAAACTGGGAAAGTCCAGCAATGGTTTAAAAAGTGTTACCCGCACTCAGAATAAAAACAAAGATTTGTAGTATTCTGATTTTAACGTGACCAAATTAAGCAGTCATCCGGAAAAAATGTGAGCAAGTTTTGATAATCGTTATGGATGAACACAAAATCATAGTCCGACTGAACTGGAAGTGCTTTCATGATCGTACGCAAAAATCTGGACATGAAAAAAATCTATCAAAAGCAACAACGTATCAACAATCCAGAGAGCTGGTCGGCACTGATTGGTCGCAATAAAAAGGATTTCTTGCTTCGATATGAAACATTGGACGAAACATGGATCTATCTTTTTTCTCCGCAGTTGTTTCAACAATCAGACGGGGAAAACGCAACAGATAGCTGCAACAAGTATGGCGTCAGTTTTTAGATGCTCGAAGTATAATTAACGTCGTATATCTTGAAAAGAAAGTACCAACAAAAGTATTCAGTTATTAATGCGTTTGAAGTATAGAATCGTAAAAAACGGCCTCATATGAAGCAGAAAAAATCATCTTCAACCAAGACAATGCACCGTGCCACAAGCAATGAAAATAATGGCCAAATTGAACGTAACGATCTGTTTCTCCACCCACCATATTCTCAATAACCTAGCCCCCAGCGACTACTTGTCATTCGATGATCTGAGAGACTGAAGCCTATTTTAAGGCCATGGACAAATCATTCTATAAGTATGATATAAAAAATTTAGATAATAAATAAAGAAATTTTTCTCAAGTAATGTTGTTTTCCTAGTTAGTTCCTGAACTTTTTGGACGATGTGGAAGCAACGTTCTCTACGGCAGTATCGAAACGCACAGAGTGCAAGTCGATTCGACACTGAATTTGGTTTTCTGTGAGTAATTTTCAAAAATGCGAACGCACTCATTGAAGAGCAGCAATCATATCGAAACCGTGAACTTATGTATACGAAACCGTCATATCAATTAGAGGAATAATAATGGTTTGAAAAACAGGGAGAATTAGACATTGTTCGTGGTTGAGTTGTAGATGTTCAAAACCTAACCACTGTCTATATGGTTTTACTTCTATATTTTGAATTTGTACCCCGGTATAGAAAACAAAGACGTAATCCTACGTCAAAAGATTTTGAGTGATTTCATTTATGTGAAGATAAAGAATGGAAAGGCGAGATGTGACAAGGTTGATTTAAGAAAGCTGAAATCTTTTACTAACTTAACTTTTGCAAGAGGAGTTTAACTTAAGCATCTCATCAATGCAAATCACTCGGGTCTCTGGTATGTCGGAAAGTACCGATGAAGGTTTTTTACCACTTACTATCCGAACCGATAAAAGAATAGTTATCAGAAGTTGTTACTTTCTACTTCCGGTGCATTTTCGTACACAATTAATTCTTCACTATCTCTAATAGTGAAAAGGTAAAAATAGCATGATGGGTTTCCATCAGGTAGCGGTGAGTTCAGCGCTACTGAATACCGCTTACAACCTAGGCTAAACAGCCAGCACGCTGTGACTCTGGGGGCATAAGCAATAGTTCGAACAAACCTTTCATTCGGATGTTCAACTAGCTGTATAGAGATTGAGAAAAATATCCATACAGTGAAGAACTGTAATGTGTATAAGAATGCTGTCGCAAGTAGAAACTGACAACTTCCGGTAACTTTTCTTTTACCGGTTCGTATAGTAAATGGTAAAAAACCTTTTTCGGTACTTTCCGGCATACCAGAGACTCGAGTGATTTGCATGAATAAGATACTTAAACTCGACCCCTTTGGTTGAAGGTAAAAGTTAAGTCACTAAAAGATTTCTGCTTGCTCAAATGACCATTGTCACGCCTCACCTTTTTGTTGTATATCTTCACATCCTTGCTCTACCTTGAGTACTAGCATTTTATAATTCTGATTTTATTTATTATTCTTAGTTACAATAAAACTATTTTTATTCTTATAAGTGATACTAATATTACTTTTATTTTTCGTTAGAAATTTCAGGTTTGTAATTACCCACCTTTGAAATTTTCGGGTGGGTAGTACTACCCACCGTACCCACCTCTTTCGCCGGCCCTGTGTGTAAGATTTGAAAAAGAATGGTCTTTCATTTTTCTAGAGGGCGCATAGCTCAGCGAGGTATTTCTCACCGATGATAACGCAAATGGGTGAACAATTTGTTGTTAATTAGTAACGATAATTTGGAATTTGTTGCTCATTTTTTAATTTTTTTATGAGTACTTCGCTAAGTTCATGCGAAGTTAACGGAGCACGCTTTCTAAAAAGGTTTCAAAACAAATCGAAACCAAGAGGATATGTATGGTCATGATTGCTTTATAATTGGGCTGCTATATCAGCTACAACCAGCCGGATTTTTATATGTCCTCACGATGTTACCAACTAGTAACAAAGGTATACAAATAGTTTAAAATCATAAAACTTTCTCAACTTCTTACGCTTATAATTCTATATAGAGTTTTCATTACGACCTATGTGCAAATGACAGATTCTCTTTGTTTGCTAACTATAGGCGGAGCTAAAATCATCATTTTGGGACTATACTAAAGAAATTATTGAAAAATACAAAGAAATAATTGAGCAACAAATTCAACATGCCCGTAACTAGTTAGTAACTAGTTAGCAACAATTTAAGTGCATGTTCATGGGCGCGTAGAGTTTGACACATTCCAAAAATCTTAAAATCTTTGTGTTTTGTCCTAATAAAACAATTCAAGAATGTTTCGTCAAATCTCAAGTCAATCGAAGCACAAATCTTGGGCCTGTGCGCAGAGGTGATAACTTCCGGAGTTTTGTTACGACATACTTGCAAATTTCACAGAATATTTTTTTGATATTCTACTATAAGAAAGTACAAATAAATGATTTTTTCAAAGTGTTAGACCATATCCACATATTATTTACCGTATAGATAGTTAAAATAAATCGATTACTAAAATGATTAAATTATTTAGATTAGCTAGAAGAGACACTCTTGTTCAGAAACTAAAAGCTTGATTATGCAACGTAATTGATGCTATCTGGAAGCTATCCGCTTTCGGGCCCACTTCCCCTACTAGTTTGGGGGAAAAGATGTTTCAACGTGTTTGCACAGCTATCGAGGTGACTCGGCACTTGTAGGCGCTTATGATAAGATCCGAACGAAACAGAAGCAGAGCGTAGTAGTATTATACGAAAATTTAAATATGATACAGTGACGATACATGGAAGCTGAAGCAGGACGGTGCTGATAATATATAAAAAATTTTTTAATTGGACTATCTCAGTGCTTTCAAAACACCGAGCGTGGTTCGAAACTTTGTCAGTAGAATTTCGCCCGCAATTTTTGAGGCATTGCAAATTTTGCGGAATGTTTAATTAATGCAACGAGAAAGAATGTGGTGTTGCAAATAGTTTTTTGATTTCCCCTGCTGCCCACTGAACTCTATTCACTGTTATGATGCATGTTGAAAATTTTATCATAGATTGTATCTACACTTTGCGCTGTGCCTCTGCCGCCGTCCGTACCTGAGCACGGTTGCACACCCGAAGAATTTGCATATTTCACAAAACTTCCTTGTTCGTACGAATGATGACTTATTCCACTCTAACGCTCGTAAAATAGAAGCAAGTATAGAATAAATGGTGATGATGCCCTGCAGCTTACACCGGACGATGGGTTCGCTGTCTGCTTCTGTTCTGGTGGAGGGAGTGGTGGGATTGGCGACGGGTGATGATGTCAACCGCTCCAGGCAAAAGGGTAGTCTATTGTTTTCAGCATCCACCAAGAAAGGACCTCCGTCCAACTAGTCTTAAGGTTTGTGTTGATTTTATCTTGCAATAACACATGCTCGCTCTGCCGGCTGGGTTTGCTCTTAGGTCTACAGGTAAGATGCGATGTATCCTTCCGGAGCATAAATTAGGTTTCCATTTGAATTTCTCTAATAAGCATTGAGTTTGCTTTTATCTTGGGACCATATTTTTCTGGTGTTTCTGGAATAATTACCGGGTATCTTTCATTCCAGCCACCTTCCTTCATTAAAACTTTAGTCATCGGTCGGCACAGGCAGAGGAGACAGGTATAAAATGCGTCCACTTTGATGGAACACCCCAAAACATAATGGAAATGGTTTTAATTTATGCGTTGACTGATTCTGTAATTCTCTATTCTGACCTGGTTCCGATAAGTTGAGCGACTAGCACCCACCCCTCCTCGAATATGGCACCGAGGACGAATGTCTAATTGATCAATGGCAAGGGACACAGCCAGGTCTAATTGAAAATGATTGAAAACTCGGCTCTTTTCAGGACAAGTTGAAAGAGTTTTTTTTGTAATGTTGTTGGGTCGAACAAAGTTTTAATTCAACAGCCTTCGGCTCAGCAATTCAAACGAAAGAAAAGAAGATTCAACGTAGTATTTTTTTTTCGATTAGTGAAGAGTTTTCCCGGAGAGAAATGTATTATGCACAGGTGATAAAGAGTACTTGGTTTGTGGTTCAAGTATCAGCCAGTTTTCAATAAGTTGAAATTTTGATACTTGTTTATTGGGATGCTACCTCAGCAGTGGCTGTTTGGGGGAAAGATTATGATAATCGAAAACCTTTCTAAATCCACCTAGTTGTGTAATGATGCCTTTCTCATAAAGCTTGCTTCATTTAGAATTGGAACAAACTTTTGCTCATATTGTGGCGCTCCCGGTGGACGAATTTGGGAGTTCTTGGGAAAGTCGTTTAAGAATGGTATGCAGAGAAAGGGGTCCAGTTTGTTCCGAAAAACCTTAACCCACCCAACTGCCCCCAGTTCCGCCCTATTGAGAAATACTGTGCAATCATGAAGAGGAGACTCAAGTCAAAGGGAAAGGTTGTCAAAGACACACACACACACACACACACACACACACACACACACACACACACACACACACACACACACACACACACACACACACACACACACACACACACACACACACACACACACACACACACACACACACACACACACACACACACACACACACACACACACACACACACACACACACACACACACACACACACACACACACACACACACACACACACACACACACACACACACACACACACACACACACACACACACACACACACACACACACACACACACACACACACACACACACACACACACACACACACACACACACACACACACACACACACACACATACACACACACACACACACACACACACACACACACACACAGACATTGATCAGCTCGGTTGCATAAAGTTTCTGTATTAGCAGTATTATCATATTAACTTTTTTGCAATCATTTTAGCGTCATGCTTAATGTTTTCTAAAATTTCTTTTGATAAAATGGAAAGATGATGGCTTTGGCCATAATGTAGTAAGATAGTAAAAAAAATGATTGCCAATTATATTACAATATGCGCTATCTCTTAACAAAAAGTAGTTGGCATTTTAAGATTCGATTTATTGGCTATTCCTTTCGTTGCGCTTTAGTTTCTTATCATTTTCATATATAGATTTTCAATACAGAATTTTGATACAGATTTATAGATTTTTCTCCTGAAAAATATAGATTTAAATGTGGCAATCCAGCACGCTACACGAAAATTAAATAAAGCACGTTGTGTGCTTCGTTCGAAAGGCGGTGGTGTTTTCTATTTCCGTATCAGCGCGTACCGAAGCGTACCGGTTTTGCATCGTCATTTTGAATGACGATTTGAATGTTTTGGCACTCATTCCCCTGTAATTTCGGAACCGGAAGTCGGATCTAGATGAAATTGCACAGTATGTTTCAAGACAATAGGAGCTTTAATTTGAATCAAGATTTGTGAAAATCGGTTTATCCGTTGCTCAGATATAGAAGTGAGTTTCGTTTTCGGACCTTTGCTTAACTATTACCTGTAGTTTTAGAAACGGAAACCGGAGACTAGTAGTCCCTAAGTAGGTTTATATATCCACCAACTGACATAATCTCCCAACTAGTTGATTTTTCCTGCAAGTTTTATTAAAAATTGTACCTCGTTTCGCCATCGCTTGTGAAAAAATACTTACGATATTAAAAAATTTTCACTTATCGCGCTATAATACTGGAACCGGAAGTAGGATATGGATCAACTTTTCGGGGCCCTTTTAAAGAGTTTCAAGACCTTTTATTTGCACCTTAGTTAGTGAAAAGCGGTTCAGAAATTTTCGAAAAAATGTAGTGCGAATTTTCTCATAGATTTGCACATATTTCCTTGTAATCTCAAAGATGAAAATCAGAAGCAAGCTATGGAACCATAAGACCTTTCGTTTGACTCTAAGTTTGTGGAAACCGGTATAGCCATCTCTGAGAAAAGTTAGTGATAATTTTTTCCAGTTTTTGGTGAATATCACCTTGTAATTCCGGAAGCGGTAGTCGGATCGTAATAAAATTCAATAGCAGTTTAGTGAACCATAAGATCTTTCATTTGAATCTTTTTTTGTGAACATCGGTTCAGCCATCTCTGAGAAATTTGAGTGACATTGTTTGTCTCATACACACACAGACGTTTTGCTATCTCGACGAAATGAGTCGAATGATATATGACACTCGTTCAAAAGTCGGTTTTAACAGTGATTGCATAACCTTTCTATATGAGAAAGGTAAAAAGTTTGGCATTTAACTAAAAAACCTGTTTTAATCCACCTAGTGATGCTATAATACCTTTCTCATGTTTTTATAAAAACTAGCTGACCCGTCAAACTTCGTCTTGCTTAAAAAACATATTTGCTCGAATTGGTGTTTTCGGAAAGCAGAATTGCCAAACGACTGAGTGGTTAACGTTTCTCTCAATTATTTTTCTGATGACTAAACCTACAATCAATGGAATTCGGCACACATTCGTTTATGCCCGAAAAAGAAATATCACAAAAAATAGTAATAATTGAGCAAATGCACAGATTGTAATCTCATCCTTCGAGTCAATGCCCTTAACAGAGATTCCTCTCTAATAGCTTCGACATAATGGATATTCTAGATATGACTCTTGCTTATGGTAATCGATAAAAAAGTTAACTAACCAGAAATTTGCATTGAAAAACTTACAACAATGTTGAAAAGTTTTTTTCTAGAGCTGTTCATTCGGTATTTACAATTTGTATTTAGACCAAATAACCAAAAGTTCGTAAAAAAAGATTTGACTTGAGCAAAGTATTCAGAACAGACCGATTTTATTGAATTACTCATACTTGAATGTTCACCCGACGCAACAGAACAACATTTTGAAGCAGTTGCTTGTACAGCTTTTAAGCAACGAGAAAGTTTTCTCAGAACCTTTTCTGTACGTTCAAGTTGCCAAAAAGTGCCACGCGTGCTCTAGAGATCTAATTAAGTGCATACTTTTCGGAATGAAGAATCACACGGATCAAGTATGCATGCGAAATCTCCACACAATTGGTGGTTTAATGCATAGGGCACTGTTCTTACAAACCAATTGTCGTATGTTCGAGCCCCGATCTGGAAGGATTTGTAGTGTCAGTAGAATCGTAGCACCAGCCATGCACTGGTTCTGTACACTCTGAATCGGCTGCGAAGTCTGTTGAAACAGAAGGTCAAATTTCACTACAGGAATGTAATACCTACATGGAAAACCCTCCAATCAAAATATTACGATCTCGCAATTTTTGATTTTTGCAGTTGTTGTTTTAACTAATAATTAGTTAAAATAATTCCACCAATTTGCTATATGATTTGCACATATTGAGGTAGTTGAAAAATATGTTGTTTTTAATGCTGTCTTATGTCAAAAACAGCACAAAGTAAAACAAAAATCGCAATGGAAAATCAACCATTACTTTAGTTGAAATTCAAACGCGTTTCTTAAACATTTTCATGCAAACTTCGCAAATTATAAATTCACTGATTATACGTTTGTAAAACTCGTGAAGAGTAACTTTTTAATGATAGTAAATTAATGTTTATCACAACACTAGTTGTCAAAATATTAATGTGATGATAAATTATCTACATCTTTACTGCTCTGGCGTTACAAGAAACTATTGATATAAAAGTGCTATGCACAGAATTGATAGCCGTTAGAGATATTGCAATAAACAAAACGTGTTTAACCAAAACTAGAACGCATAAAACCAAAATTGTATGCGTTTGAATTTTGGTTTTAAAATCAACTTGATTCGCCATCGTGAAATGCATGTTAATGAATGAGAATCATGTTATCTTCAAGTCATGTACAAAAATTGTATGAACAAAGTGATTAAATTGAAAATGTTTAATATTCATTCATATTATCTGTTGAAATTGTAAGTTGCAATGGCTCGAAAAATAAAAATCAGTGCATTCCGTTCGACGTTTTGTTCGTAAGTAATATAGTGGTCACAATTAGAAAGTTTCGTTGACACCAGCACTACTAAAAGACAGTATAATAAAAACAAAAATAAAAATGGTTTCAGTGAATAATTCATTTAATATAAAGTAAGGGCTGAGAAAGGTTTTATCATACCGATAGATGGAAGGTAATATCATTTTGCAGCTTCATTAAAAATAATACTTGGCTTGATAGGATATGAGTGTGATCCTTCACCGAAAACTAAAAATTGAAAATAAATTTTAGGAACATATAATCTCATTAGATTTTGAATTGAAATCCTAGTTTTCTCGCAAATCAGTTACCAATCATAGAAATCAATTAATTTGATGCGTTACTTCTATACATGACCGCCGGTTTCAGTGCGTAGAAATACTACGCGCAGAACTACAACAACATTAACTTTTATTCATAACGTCATAATATAATTTATTATTTATATGAAATATTACGTATTTTTTATATATCTCAACATATCGAATTTTCATTTAAAAAATCAGAACGTATATCAATAAGGAATATTTTATTGTCATTCAAAATCAATAATGTTGCTTAAGTTGAAATAACTAATCGTAATATCTAAAACAACTAAAACCGATTTGTTTTTCAACTCACATAACTGTTAAATCAAAAATAAGGTCGGTTGTTGTAACTAAAATCTTTATTGAAATTGAAAGGTGTGTGTCTTGACTAACTGACAGCATCTTTTTTTTTTCAACCAAAAATTTTGTTATTTCAACCATCGTTTCTGTTGATCGAAAAATAAAAATGACAGTTTAGAAAAAAAAAACAATCGATTAGTTGTACCAAATTTTAACCAATCAAATTCAGAAAAACAACTAATATTTTGGTTGTTTCACGATCGCGAGGGGTTCCGTGTAGGCTTTGTTTTGCGCACTAACCATTTTTTCAAAAGATCTAGTATTCTTTCCTTCGACGGCCAAACACCCCAAGTAGTAAACATTGTTCTTGTGAAACTAATCACACAAAAAAAGAATCATGTAAATCCGTTCATCCGTTCTTAAATGATGCAATTACAAAGAATGACCTGTGCATTTTTGTATATATATTTTCTTCGTTTTTGCATTTCCACTCCGAATGACGGTTTACAATTTTAAACACATTTCACCCATTTGTTCCGAAATCCGATCAGATGGTAATAACAGAATTATAACAACTGGAGTAATTTATTTCAGAAATATTTTGTAACAAATTTTGAAATATTTTTGGCTGGTAAGCTGTTAAAATAACAAAAATCATAACAAAAAAGACTCTAGCGGGAAAAAATCGTAACAGATTATGAAACGTTTATATCACAATTATTATTGAATTTGAAATAACTACAGAAGTCTGAAAGCAAAAATTTTTAACAATAGTTGTAATAAATTAGATAACAAATTTAACACAGAAAAACTATATCACAGCCGACTTTTGGCATGGTATCAATCCAAAATTGTTGAATGATTTTTTCATTAAATGAATAATTTATTTATTGATCTGGTTTCTTGTTTTAATTTTTTAAAATTCTGGTCAATATGTCTCGATATAAAGCATCGGAAGAACTCATTCTTCCAATTAATGAACTTCATCATGAGTCTTGCCAATGAAAATAAACATCTTAACTGATTTTGTTATTATATTGTTATCGAAAGTTTTAGCTTTCAACTGTTTTCATTTGTTAAATATCTCAAAATAACACCAATTGTTATACATATCAACTGTTGATATACTTGTGTTATGATTTTGTTATGTGCATCAAAGGTCAAAAAAGTCTATTTTTATGTGAAAGTCGTTTCAGCTGTCTCAGAGAGAATGAAGTGAAGGGAGTTCCGTTTTCGAATTTTTGACCACTATTTTCGGTACTTCCGGAACCGGGAGCTAGGAACATAACCTATAAAAAAATAATTTTGAGCATATTTAGAAGAATTTTTACGTTTTTCGTATAATCGCTCTATATGACAGGCTTTTGTATCCGGATGAAATTTGGTAGTATTGTATAGGGTTGTAAGACCTTTCACTTCAACCTAAGCTTGTAAAAATTGAATGAGCGGTCTCTCAGAAAATCTTGTGAACTTTTTTAGTTTATTTTGCACATTTTACCCCGTAACTCTCGAAACGGAAGTTGGATACAGATGAAATTCAATTGCACGCTGTAGGACCTCAA
Source organism: Malaya genurostris (assembly GCF_030247185.1). NCBI lineage: Eukaryota > Metazoa > Arthropoda > Insecta > Diptera > Culicidae > Malaya > Malaya genurostris. The sequence goes on from NC_080571.1 coordinate 48,126,282, forward strand.
GACCTTTAATTTGAATCTAAGTTGTCAAAAATCGGTTGAGCGGTACGGTCAAGTTGAGAAAATCGAGTGCACTTTGTCTTCATTTTTTTTGCACATTTTAACGCGTTGCTCCCGAACCACAAGTCCGATCCGGGTGATTCTATAGCAACCTATCTAATCTAAGTTTGTGAAAATCGGTGCTGCCATCTCCGAAAAAATCGAGTGCACATTTTTGTTACATACACGCATACAAACCCACACACAAACAGACATTTGCTCAGTTCGTCGAGTTGAGCCGATTTTCATAGTGATTGCAGAACCTTTCTATATGAGAAAAGTAAAAAGCTTCATAAGGAGTGTATCGAAAATAGGCTATCGACATACATTTGCCTTGTACGCATGTATTTGTGGTTTTTTATGCTCAGATCACAGCATGCTGTGGGTTTGGTTGCCAGCTTTCGTTTGTTTACTTGTTTGTGCGGTTGAAATTCTACGTTTTCAAAATGTCGCATCTTGAAAAGGAAGTGAAAATTAAGGTTCTGGACACATGGCTAAGTGAGAAGGGTATAACTATGCGAAAATTGGCGAAGCGGTTTGGAATTCATCATGCCAGTGTTAAAACCATCATTAATAAGTTTGGGGAACACTATTCTTTGGATGAGCTACCAGGAAGAGGCAGAAAACCCGGTTCTTTCAACCCGAAACTGTACCGGAAAGTAGTATCTCTAATCATTAAGAACAAATCAATGTCAATACGTGATTTGGCCAAAAAAGCAGGAACGAGTGTCGGAATGATCCAGCGTATCAAGAGGCGAAATCACCTAAAGACCTACAAGAAGCAGAAAATCTCGAAACAAAGTGTAGAACAGAAGAAGCGAGCAGCAACAAGGGCCCGGAAATTGTATTCGCGTATTCTGCAGTGTCCGGATGCATGCGTTTTGATGGACGATGGGACATATGTAAAGGAAGACTCAAAAACCCTTCCAGGTCCACAATACTTTAATGTCGTCGTTGGGGAGGATGCGAGCGATGCGGACAGGTCGATTCAAGTGGAGAAATTGGGTCGAAAGGTACTGGTATGGCAAGCAATATGTTCCTGTGGTATGAAGTCAACCATTTTTACACTACCGGAACTACAAATGCAGAAATCTATCGATCTGAGTGTCTCCAGCAGAGATTGCTGCCTTTATATAAGAAGCATAGTACACCTCCACTGTTTTGGCCGGATTTAGCGTCGGCTCACTATGCCAAAACCACTCTCAATTGGCTTGCGGAAAAGGGTATAAATTTCGTTGTGAAAAATATCAATCCACCAAATTGCCCTCAGTTTCGACCCATCGAACGTTACTGAGCAATTGTGAAGAGGATCTTCAAGAAGACTGGTAAGGCAGCTGGGAACGTGCAGGAGTTCAAAAAAAATTGGGCTCAAGCGTCCAAAAAATGCGATGCAACTATTAATCGGAACTTGATGAAGAGCGTTCGATCAAAAGTTCGAAAATTCGTGAAGGAATAACTTAAATTTCATCTGGTTTTCATTATGCTCTTGTTTAGCCTCGTACAATAAAGGATCAAGTTTTAGTTTGAATAAAATATCGTTTTTTATCATAATTTGAAAGAAAAATTTGTGGATAGCTTATTTTCGATACACTTCTTATTTTGCTACACAAAACAAGGAAAATAATTTTAGCTTCTTTCGATAAACTCTCATGTGAGCAAAATTCTGGCTGTTCAACATACATTTTAATATATATATATATATATATATATATATATATATATATATATATATATATATATATATATATATATATATATATATATATATATATATATATATATATATATATATATATATATATATATATATATATATATATATATATATATATATATATATATATATATATATATATATATATATATATATATATATATATATATTGGGAGTACGATCAAATTCGGTCCATTTTTTGAGATAAAAAATGCATTTATTATAAAATAGAAGGGATCAAACATTTAATCAAAATATGGTTCATCGTTGGTTACTGCTTTCTCCCACCTCTCAGTCATTTTAAGAATTCCATCTCGAAAAAAATAAGCCAATTTTCGATATTTGCGAAAGAATTAAATCGATGATTTGCCAGATCGTGCTGCATCCATCGGATCAGCTGGTAATCAGAAGGAGCAATGTCAGGATAATACGGCGTGTGCGGCTGAATGTCCCACTTCGAAGCGTTTTCAAATATTTTTTCACAACTTTTGCGACATGAGGCGGAGCGTTGTCATGCAGGATAAAAACTTTATCATGTCTTTGCTTCTCGGAATGCACGGCTCAAACGCATCCAATTGCAGCCAATACCGATCGCCCGTTATAGTATCGCCTGATTGTAGCAGCTTATAGTACACAACGCTCTTCTGGTCCCATCAGATGCACAACCTGATCTTCGAAACATGAATATTTGGTAATTTGGAATTTGAATGAGAAAACAATTTTTTTTGGCTCCAACTTAATGCTAGGTGCACATACCCAACAAATTTTATCCTCTTCAAATTACCACAATGTCTATGGCTAGCAAGCCGAGATTTGTTTCGTCCGAGATGTCAGTTTAGACGTCACTTTTTGGTGTAAAAGCAAAAAGTGTTTTCCAAGTAGCGCCAAATTTCAACCACATGAGTTGAACAAATCATCGCACAAAGCGTATCACGCAAAACAGACGCATAGAAACACGAAATAAATTCGGTGGTTGAATGCAGTGGACTTACGACATGTTTTGTTCGTACCGTGGTTAAAAACCATAAGTATTTTTAATTGACTAATACGAGGAAGACACATTTGTGCATGTTGTTTAGGACGGTCAATTTATAACCGAAAAGGTCTTATAATTGATTTTCTCGCCTTTTGAGAAATTGTTCATTCTTTGTTACAGATCAAAACCTTTGGTATGGTGACAATGCTGCACCTAGCGCATTCAAACATTGCATCATTTTCTAGAAGAACCTAATAATATTCAAAAAAGATTTTTTTATATATGGAATTAACAGCTGGTAAGATGTAAAGACTGTCCCAGAAAGTATGGACGCAACCAATAACCGCTGGCATTTCGCAATGGTTAAGAATCTGTCAATTTTTATGGCTGCGTCCTGTTGTTTACACTCTTCTCTAACCACTTGTGCAGTTGTTTATTCGTTTTCATTAGTTTGTTTCGAAATGATGGTGGACTTTCAGCAGAACAACGTCGCAAAATTGTGTACAAATGGTGCACAGAACGCGGACTGTCACTGATAAAGATAGCAAAAATGGAAGGAGTAAGTGAAAAAGCCGTGCGAAATGCAATCAGGAATTTCGGTGAGGAAAAACCGAAAACGGGTCGAAAAAAAGGTCCTGCTAACCCTCCGTTGGATAAACGTATACTGAAGGCGTTCGAGCAAAAGAAGGAGGTTTCAGTTCGGGATGTGGCCAAAAAAGTGGGCACTTCGAAGTCAAATGTTTTTCGTGCTAAAGAACGTTTGAATCTTCGAACCTATAAGAAGCAGAAACAACCAAAACGTAGTCCGAAACAAGAAGCATCGATCAGGCCGAAGGTTCGAAAGTTGTACAATACGATTCTTGCTGGGAATTTGAACTGCATAATCATGGACGACGAAACCTACGTGAAACTCGATTACAAATCCTTGTCGGGACTACAATATTATACGGTGCGAGAAGGGCAAGTGTTAAACCAGTCCGAGACATCGATTGAAGTCGAAAAATTTGGTAAGAAAGTTACGGTCTGGCAAGCAATTTGTAGCTGCGGTAAGATTTTGAAATCCTTCATTATCAATGAACAGCGAAATATACATCAAGGAATGTTTACAAAAACGACTTCTACCCATGATTCGAAGCCACAAGGATTATGTTGTCTTCTGGCCAGATCTTGCTTCTTGTCACTACTCGAAATCAACGGTAGAATGGTATACTACCAAAAATGTCACTTTCGTCCCAAAAGACATGAATCCATCAAATTGCCTACGACCAATTGAGGAATTTTGGTCATTAACGAATGCACATCTTAGGAAACATATCTCGGCAGCCGAAACCATTCGACAGTTCGAAAAAGATTAGAAAAAAGTGTCAAAACTTGTCGCCAAAAAGTCTGTACGGAATTTAATGAGGAACGTTCGCAAGAAGGTGCGCCAGCTAGTCCACAATGGCTAAGTAGCAATTGTTGAGAATAATATTCTGTTGTTGTAGTCTAATATTATCAGTATATCGCATAAAATTTGAATATCTTGTGAATTATTAACAGCGAAATCAAAGTGCGTCCATACTTTCTGGGACAGTCTTTATACTTTTTGCTCACGATTGGTGAGTGGATAGTAATAACTTATGTTTTAGAATTCTTAAAATCGTAGATGACGGCTTTCGGTTCGTGGACATTCTTTCAAATAGTTAAACAATTTGTATTCTTGAGACGAGTTTAACAAGTAAGATATTAAAATTAATGTCATAATAATTTCTAACTTGAATTAGGAAGCTGGATGGCTAAAACGATTTACTGTGGATTCTTCAATTTATGAAGGAATTTGAACATTGCATTTTTGATTTCAGCGGTCTTGTTTCCTTCAGAACTCCGTGATTTTTTTGCTCTCGTGTGTTTCGCTTTATAACTGTACCGTTACAATTATGCAAGTTACGCATTGAAAGTTTGCAAAATTCACACAACCAATCAATTACTACATGCAATTATCGATATTCAGTTGAGTGGGTTTTTTTTCATATTCACGTCATCCAGTTATGTCTCTGACATTATCCACTTTCATTTTTAAAGCCGAATGACTTAGAATTGCATGAATTTTTTTCGAGAGAACACCAGATCTCCAAGTTTCATGCATGAACAACTACTTGAAAATTGACAGACAGATTCAACAGTTTCGATTATCGATGTGCCATTTTTGTCAAATAGCAATGCTTTCGAATCATTTACAACGAAACCAATCGTTCGACTTGACGGTAATTTGAATTCGGAAGCGAGCTTTCTTCAATGTTTGACGCGAATTCTCTTCCAGAAATGCCTCTAAGTCAGTGTTATCGAAGGTTTTGAGATATCCTTCATGGTCCGTCAACTTCTAAACTACAGATTTAAAAGCGACGAAACCAATCACGACACGTTGTTTGGCAGCATTTTCGTACATTTTTTTTATTTAAACACAAAGCACGAAACTCAAATCAAACAAAGCTTCTATCGTAGTTGTTAATAGTGAATTATTCTAGAAAATGTATAAGATCGTATCTCTTCTTAAATTTAAATTTTATGATCGAAATTTCCCCTCTTCATTGATAAGAACCATACCCTTAAAACGTCGATTGATTCTGGTTGGGGTTGAAATATTTACCAACTAAACTATCACTGCCAGTACGGTTGTGGCTCTGACATTAGCCACCGGTCGTTTATTTTATTTTTATTTTTTCTACAACCACATGCCCTTCAATTACGGAAGTTAATAGCATTAACTGAAAAATCACTATAAATCAGTCTTGAACTGTTGTGATTCCTGTTAGGTGCTATATTTTATCAAATGCCACCAGAAAGCAGTCACAACCGCCGAGAACCTCGGGAACCAACCAACCAACCAACACAAATGTTAATAAAACTGTCGGAGGGCTGCTGCTGCTGCGCGGTAAATGATTTAGGTGCGGCTTACATCCAACCAATAACTGTAACCCATTTGGTTATGATCAGCAAATTGTCCTGGTATTTAAATAAACTCTCAGCGTGCGGCACTAACTAGCTGTGAGTAACTTGACATTGTGACCTACATATGGGTCTTTTTTTCCTTTTTATTCTTCGTTAGACTAACTAGGCTTTTTTTTCCTTCATCGCCAACGGAGCTTGTCCGAACCGAACGCATCCAACCCAGACGGGAAAATTAACCTAGTAGTAGAAAAGCCAGCCGAAAGTCATCCCGAAAAGCTCAACACGAATCGACAATTGATGTAATAAAAATGCCAACATTGAAATGCACACCCAGCATGCAGTTTCACGAAGCAAGAAGCACGCCATTCATCTCCACACGTCATATGAGAAGTGGGTGGGGAATTGCAAAGTGGGTGGGGGAATGCTCGTTTTATTTCACTCGTAAATTGTTTTCCCCCATTTTTCGTTCTGTTTTGTCGGCATTATTTAGTTTGCTCGTATTGTGCAAGATAGGAGAAAAGAATAAAAAAAAAAAAACGAATAGCATTTTCAGTTTGTTTACAGAGGCTCAGCGAGATGATTTCGTTTCGGGTTTAGGTATTCTACGTCTACCTGCTACTTTACGATGCAGAGAGTGTGGCTTATGAAATCGTCCATTCGATTTACGGTGGACGAAGTTTTCTGTTATTTTTTATTTTTCGTTTGTTTGTGCGAGAGACACACATCTCTCGGGTCTCTGAGCTAGCAAAACTACCCAAGTTCATCCGATCTGTGTGTGAATCGCACAAATGGTAAACCTCAGAACTTGACAGCTAAGTGCGAAAAGTTTCTCTTCACGTTTCATTTTTTGTTGTTGTCTTTCTTTCTCTCTCTGTCGGTTTTCTGTCAACACCTCCGAACGATTTCAACTAAAAACTCATCCGCATGACTCTATAAACTTGTCTGAACTCAAACACGGCTGAGGTGAAGAGATAAAGTGTTTCGATTTGCATAAAATGAAGATTATCTACGTGATTGGAAAAGAAAAGTTCCCGGTGACAGTCGCCTGGGTTTTGTTTTCTTCTGTCTTCATTGGAGCCATCATCGTCGTTGTTTGATTTTTTTTTATTTGCCTGCGTTCGCCCTCAACAAACTGGCGGCAGTCATGAACTGTTCCAATGTTCTCCTTGTCTACTGATATACATAAAATGAAAACATACCAGTCAGGGGGCTTTGATTTTTCGTCCGGCTTTCGAATGTGCCACGGGTAGGACGGTATGCTGGCCTTCGACTGTATATTGTAGCTACCCATTTAATGAACTACAAAGCACAAAGGAAACCCTCCCCAGTATCGCCGTAGCACCAAATCGCCGTGCATTAATCATATATAAATTCAACCCCCAAAGCCAGGTGTTCCTTCTTCGCTATTGGGTTTTCTGTTTGAAGAACGGGGACGGTTGGGGGTTGGGATCTAGCGGGGAGCAGCCACAGAGACAGACATAAGGGTTTATTATCCTAACCATATGGGAAAGTTTGTAAAGGCGCTGAAACGGGCATTGAATGTGCCGGCTGTAACAATACTTGTACTGTGAATTTTAAAGTTCCTTGTAACAAATTACATTCCTTATTCGTAATGTGAACGACACAAGAAGCTGCCGGACAAAAAATCTTCAGAGACGTAGTACAACTGACGATAACGTAAGTTCAGATAATTTAATTTGTTATGATTAATAACTTAGCTCAACTTGAAATCGAATTTAATTCGCTAACAATGATCACAGATTGATGTATTTGCGACTATTTTAGCATGACAATATTGAATATGAGTAGTACAAGTACATTAGATTTATCTCTTTGCTTCGACTAGATTGCACCTGGAAAGTATTTCCTGATTTACACGGTAGCGATCGTTTACCAATCGTCATCTCAATCAGCAGTAACAAATGCATTGCTAATTCAGTTAATACTAGCTGACCCGTCGAACTTCGTCTCGCCTGAAATTATTTTTTTAAATTTATGTTTTCGGACAGCAGAGTTGTCAAACGTTAATGTTTCTTTCAATTATTTTACTGATTACTTGGCTTACAATAAACGAATTACGAAGAAATATCATCAAGAAGTATTGTGGATATGTTCAATGCTTTTGTCACGCAAAAACTAAACAAATGCACCGATTGCCATCTCATCCTTCGATTCAGTGTATTGAACAGAGATTGTAGATCTAGCTCAAACTAAAGGTTTGATGTATGGGATGATGGATTAGATTGAATCATATCCGACTGGTCGTAGTACGACCGTGAAAATTGGCGACTGCGTTACTCCATCATTCATCGTGAGTTCTGGCGTTCCTCAGGGAAGCCATCTAGGACCATTCATATTTTTGCTATATCTAAATGATCTGAATTTCGCATTGCAATGTATGAAGCTATCATTCGTCGACGATTTCAAGCTGTTTCATCTCATCAAAGATCTGAAAGACTCAAATTTCTTGCAGTCACGGTTGGATGTATTTTCTAACTGGTGCAACGTCAACAGAATGGTTATGAATGCCTTTAAATGCTCCGTTATCTCCTTCTCTCGTAAACAAACCACGACCATGTATGATTACACTATTTCGCAAGCTGTACTAAAACGGGAGACATCAATTAAGGATCTAGGAGTGTTATTGGATTCAAAACTTAGTTTCAAACATCACATAGAATATACCCTCTCTAAGGCATTAAAGATGCTAGGTTTCATTTTCACATCTCAAAAAATTTCAATAGAATATACTGCCTGAAATCGTTATATTGTTCTACACTGGAGTATGCTGTTGTTGTTTGGACACCATATTACCAAACTGATAAGCTACGCATTGAAACTGTTCAGCGCAAATTCATTCGTTTTGCTTTGCGTCGTCTACGCTGGAGAGATCCATTGAATCTTCCAAGCTACGAAAATCGATGTAGGTTCGTACACCTCGATTTGCTATCTGTCCGCCGTGATACACTGAAAGCTGTTTTCGTCGCGGACCTCATCCAATCTCGAATTGATTGTGCAGATCTCCTACAACAGCTAAGTTTTGACATTCATCAGCGTAATTTGCGGTTAATCCCTTTCTCAGAACTCCTCGTGCTAGAACTAACTATGGCTTTAATGAACCGTTTTCGAGTATGTTTCGCGTGTTCAATACTTGCTCTGATGAATTTGATTTCAACTCGTAACTCCATTAAAACCCGTTTTTTTCGAATTTTTTCCCGCTAGTTTTATTAAGATAATTAGACGATATCAATAGTTGTTGTTTAGGTTTGTAGTTTAAATAAGGGTAATCTAAGATTTCGTTATGTATCATTTGGACAAATGTTATCTGTTGATACAAAAGATGAGAAGGTTTTATGCCTGCTGGAGAAGCAGAACCAAAATCTCAGCTCCAGCAGGCTTTTCCCTTGCTCCTAAATAAACAAATAAACAAATAAACAGATGGATGGAAAAGAGATGACCAAGATAAATACTTTAAATTGATCCCACAAATTTCCAAAAGCAGCTCTCGGGGATTGTTGTTTGTCATTGGATGTTAAGACTTACTTGTACTGAAAACGTTTAAAAATTTAATAGCAAATTCTTAGGGATTATCGAAAGTAATAATTTGGTTTTGAACGGTTGTCCATAACCTGCTTCACCGCTAGTGATATGACTTAGTCGTGTTTGATGAATGTACGTAGCATGACAATGACAGGATCAATTTTCGATTAACGAATTAGCGATAAAATGAAAAATTCTTGGACATTCGAAAGTTCAAATTACCCTTTTATTAAATATTGTGTCCAATAACTTTGACATGAACGCTATATATTGAACGTTCAAGAATTGTATCAAAAGGCCTCTCATTCGTCGAGCCACCACATCGTTTTGCTTAGTATTCAGTCCTGAGAATCAATATTCTGTTCTAGCGGAGTGAAAATGAGGAGTGATTATACCAGTATTCTTCTTATCGTTAAAGCCAATGTACAAAACAGCAGATCTCACAACTAATGGTCTTTGGATTATTACGGTACTCTTAGCAATCCTTCACTCAAATTATTTACCGATAATAATAACTGAAGCTATCTTTGAATCTGCACTGAATAAATTACCGACAAAAAGCAGGAATGTTTCGCAATAATCGAAAGAGAAAATAAACAAAGAGAATCTCTCATTGTTACATTCGTCGTTTTAAGCATTTCATACATAAATGTCATGTATATGTGCATCCTAAGCAGACTGTTTTGAAGTAAACCGCTCTTGAAAACTTATCCAAATCGGCTGAACAAACTTCAGCATGCTAAATGCCAGGAAAATATTTTCATCTGAACTCATTATTTCAACCGCAGAATCTTATCATTGATACGTAAAAAAATCGTTACATTATTTGATTTGTTCAACTCACGCCCACGATTGCCAACATTATTCATCTAACTACATCTACTATACCTAAAACAGTCATGTGCATTCCACCATAAGGTCATTTGGCAAGTAATGATTTTGATACCCTATTAGGCACGTGTTTCCAAATGACGAATCAATCATGCATGTAAAATCTCCACACAAAACTATTCATTGCGCGCCAAAAAATTGATTCGACGATCTAGTATTCTTTCCTTCGACGGTCAAGCACTTATGCAACTCGTTGCGCGCCATCAATAGTAAATCTAGCAATCATTGGCGACTTTTTTAGTGGAAAATTCCATTGTCCATACAAAACAACTTTATTGGTTTTTCCCACTTTTCCGGTAAGTTTTCCTAATTTTATTTATATACGAACCCGATGGGGGTAAAAACTGATCAAACAAAAAAAATCATCTCAATCCGTCCATCCGTTCTTACGTGATGCGATTACAAAGAATGATCTCTGCATTTTTATATATATATATATATTACATGTAATTTGACAAAAAAAAATTGACTGGATTAAATACCAAAGTAGTATCTCAAGTACCTTGAACTCAATTCACAGTGATCCAAAACGGGAAATTAGCGTGACAAAATATGAATATTAGTTTTTTGTAGTTGGTGTCTTCACAAAAGTTATTTGTAATCAAATGGCGCTCTTTTTGATAAAGAAAGTTACTAGGGTGGTTTAGATTGAAATCTGATATTTAACTTTCTTAATTGAACTCAAAAATTAATTTGTTGTACTATAAAGTTGCAGGAAATTTTATTTTGAGCAAGTTTGCCGGAAAAACAGCACCTCTCTAGCTTTTCATTTGAACGAGTTACATTAATTTTCTCGAGTAAAAGTAGGGTGGCTCCTGAGGAATCACTATTTTTGTTCTAACTTTTTTGTGAAACGTTCTACGGAAATGTTGTCTTCAGAAAAGTTGTTGAACTAATCATGGCGCACAATTTTGCTCAACCAAGCTTTTTCATATGAGCTACCAGTAAAAAGTTATGATTGTTTTTTCATCAAAAACTAGTCAAGCTTCAAATAACAGATCGGCTGAAAAGTTCGTATTGTTTCTATGAGAGGGCGCCACTAGAATTAAATCCATACCATTTTCAGTTAGTACCAACCTTCAAAAGATACGTGTATAAATTTGACAGCTGTCTGATTATTAGTTTGTGAGATATTGCATTTTGAGTGAAGCTACTTTTGTTATTGTGAAAAAAATGGAAAAAAAGGAATTTCGTGTGTTGATGAAACACTACTTTTTGATGAAAAAAAGTGCCGCCGATACCAAAAAACGGTTTGATGAGTGTTATCCAGACTCTGCACCGGGCGAAGCAACAATTCGTAAGTGGTTTGCAAAATTTCGTACTGGTCATATGAGCACCGAAGACGATGAACGCAGTGGACGTCCAAAAGAGGCTGTTACCGATGAAAACGTGAAAAAAATCCACAAAATGATTTTCAATGACCGTAAAGTGAAGTTGATCGAGATAGCTGACACCCTTAAGATATCAAAGGAACGTGTTGGACATATTATTCACGAATATTTGGATATGAGAAAGCTTTGTGCAAAATGGGTGCCGCGTGAGCTCACAATCGATCAAAAACAACAACGAATTGATGATTCTGAGCAGTGTTTGGAGCTTTTATATCGAAATAAAACCGTTTTTTTTCGTTGATATATAACAATGGACGAAACATGGCTCCATCACTTCACTGCGGAGTCCAATCGACAGTCAGCTGAGTGGAGTGCACGCGATGAACCGAACCCAAAGCGTGGAAAGACTCAACAATTGGCCGGTAAGGTTATGGCGTCTGTTTTTTGGGATTCGCATGGTATAATTTTTCATCAACTACCTTGAAAAGGGAAAAACCATCAACAGTGACTATTATATAGCGTTATTAGAGCGTTTGAAGGACGAAATTTAAAAAAAAACGGCCTCATTTGAAGAAGAAAAAAGTTTTGTTTCTACAAGACAATGCACCGTGTCACAAGTCGATGAAAACCATGCTGAAACTGAACGAATTGGGCTTCGAATTGCTCCTTCATCCACCGTATTCTCCAGATTTGGCCCCCAGTGACTTTTTCCTGTTCTCAGACCTCAAGAGAATGCTCGCTGGTAAAAAATTTAGAAGTAATGAAGAGGTAATCGCTGAAACTGAGGCCTATTTTGAGGCAAAGGACAAATCGTACTACAAAAATGGTATCGAAAAGTTGGAAGATCGCTATTATCGCTGTATCGCCTCTGATGGCAAATATGTTGAATAATAAAAACGAATTTTGGCAAACAAATGTGTGTTTCTATTAAACGATACGAGCTTTTCAGCCGAACTGTTATCAATATTCATTAGATGCCAGATCGATAAAAATGTATCCTATTCAGATCCATTCTATTCCTATTGAAAGGTCATAATATAAGTAAAAAGTTAAGAGAAAATTGGAAGGGAGTTATTTTTTTAACTTATTTAAAATAGTTTTAAAAATACCTTCAAAAAACTCAAAAACATTGCATAACTCCTAAACACCTTAACGTATCAACGTACTTCCTTCGGCAAAATAATAGTATCAAATTAGTTCTACAAATGTTCCATACATTGTCCTTTCGAGAAATGAGACACACAAAAACTACAGCCGAAAATAGATAGCCGAACAATTTTAATTAATTTATTACCAAAATAACTATTTCAATTGAGTTTGAGCAACTGAGGATTAGAGATACTGTGTAATAGAGTTATTCCGAACTAGTTGGCCATGATAAATCAATGAACAGAGATTTTCATGATTTCGACAACCATTCCAACAAGCTGATGCAAGTTAATAAAATGCAAATATTTTTATCCACATCGTGCCAAGACGCCTATGACATTGGCCCTTCTTTCTCATCCACTTGTGTACCGAATAGCCTGTAAAAACCGGAAAACGACGCACAATGAGTTTTGATTCGAATAAATACATTTTACCCATTTTAACAAACTAATGATTTTCTTGGGTTTCAGGAAGTGCTTTGACTTTCAAAAAATCTATTTTCATTTTCATTTTTTTTGTGTGTCTCATTACTCGAAAGGACAATGTATGGAACATTTGTAGAACTAATTTGATACTATTATTTTGCTCAAGAAAATATGTTGATACGTTAAGGCGTTTAAGAGTTATGCAATGCTTTTGAGTTGTTTGAAGGTATTTTTAAAACTAATTTAAATAAGTGAAAAAAATAACACCCTTCCAATTTTCTCTTAACTTTTTTCTTATATTATGACCGTTCAGGAACCGCATAGGATACATTTTTATCGATCTGGCATCTAATGAATATTGATATTTGAAGCTTGACTAGTTTTTGATGAAAAAACAATCATAACTTTTTACTGGTAGCTCATATGAAAAAGCTTGGTTGAACAAAATTATGCGCAATGATTATTTCAACAACTCTTCTGGAAACAACTTTCCCGTAGAACGTTTCACAAACAAATTAGAGCAAAGAAGTGATTTTTCAGGAGCCACCCTACTTTTACTCGGGAAAATTGATGTAACTCGAAGAGCTAGAGAGGTGTTTTTTTAACAAAGTAGCTCAAAATAAAATTTAAACTTTATAGTACAACAAAATCATTTTTGAGTTCAATTAAGGAAGTTAGATTTCAGATTTCAATCTAAATGTGGACCACTCCAGTAACTTTTTTCATCAAAAGGAGCGCCATTTGATTACAAACAACTTTTGTGAAGACACCAACTTCAAAAAACTAATATTTAATAGTGAAAATATTTTTGTCACGCTGATTTCCCGTTTCGGACCATAGTGCAATGGAAGAGTCTCCCCCACTTGAAGAATATTACTTCCTCGTTTGTTCGATTCTGGAGGCCGTAGAACAAGCCCAAACCAAACGATTTCTTGGTCCATCGTCTAACAGAAGCCCTCCAAACCCTTGGTGGGACAAAAAGTGCTCTGATGCTAAACACGCGAAACAAAATGCTTTCGAGAAGTTTTTAAAACGACGAGGAGGAACTACTCAGAATTTTGAAAAATTCTTGATTTTAGAAACCAAGTACAAGAGCATACTTCGAGCCAAAAAATGTAGCTACTGGAGACATTTTGTCGGAGGTTTGTCAAGAGAAACCTCAATGAGCACTCTTTGGAATACGGCCAGACGAATGAGGAATCGCAACGTAGGAAATAAGAGTGAGGAATACTCGAACCGATGGATATTTGATATTGCGAGGAAAGTTTGCCCAGATTCTGTTTCTACGCAGAGCATTATTTGGGAGTCTTCTCCAAATAATGGTTTCATTGAAAGCCCTTTTTCAATGATGGCATTTTCCATAGCACTCATGTCTTGTAACAATAACGCTCCTGGGTTGGAAAGAATTAAATTCAACTTGGTGAAGAATCTGCTCGACCTTGCCAAAAAGACGTTTGTTGGAGTTGTTCAACAAGTTTCTTTCGGCACGTCAGAAAAGACATTGCACTCCGTTGCAAAACAAAAAGTGTTCTGTAAGTAGCAGAAACTTTACGTCTGCTTAGCGGTTCAAATTGAACTGCCGAGTTTAGCACTAAGCAGTTCAATTTGAACTGCTCTGCACTGATGAGTCAAAGACGAAACGTAAAAATAATAAAGTTTCTTAAGCAAAATATTGTCCCATCTGACTGGAGGCAAGTGAAAGTTATCGCCATTCAAAAGCCGGGGAAACCAGTATCCAATCACAACTCATATAGACCCATTGCAATGTTGTCCAGCATCAGAAAATTGTTCGAAAAAATTATTTTTCGACGTCTCGACACTTGGGCATCTAAATTGCCTTCGCACAAAAACAACGAATGGCCTCTGTATATTTAGACATTAAAGGAGCATTTGATTCAGTTTCCATTGATGTTCTTTCAGACAAGCTCCACCAACATGGACTTCCAGCGGTTATAAATAATAATTTGCACAACCTTTTGTCAGAGAAGTGCATGTATTTTTCACATGGCGATTTGGCAACATTCAGAATTAGCTACATGGGTCTCCCGCAAGGCTCATGCCTCAGTCCGTTCCTGTATAATTTCTATGTAAACGACATTGACAGCTGTCTCGTAACTCCATGTACACTAAGGCAATTGGCAGATGATGGCGTGGTTTCAGTTACTGGACCCAAAGCTATTGATCTGCATAAACCATTGCAAGATACCTTAGATAACTTGTCCGTTTGGGCTGTTCATCTGGGTATCGAATTCTCTGCGGAGAAAACAGAGCTGACTGTCCTTTCAAGAAAGCATGATCCCGCGCAACTTCAGCTTCATATGATGAGAAGAATGCTCCAACAGGTTTTGACTTTCAAATACCTCGGGGTGTGGTTTGATTCCAAATGCACGTGGGGAGGACACATTAGGTATCTGATAACGAAATGCCAACAAAGAGTAAATTTTCTTCGAACAATAACAGGATCTTGGTGGGGTGCTCATCCGGAAGATCTAAAAAAATGGTATCAGACAACGATACTTTCAGCGACAAAATATGGATGCGTTTGTTTTCGTTCCGCTGCAAATTCTCATATTATCAAACTTGAGCGAATTCAGTACCGTTGTTTGCGAATTGCTTTAGGCTGCATGCATTCGACACATACAATGAGTCTTGAAGTTCTGGCGGGAGTTCTTCCATTAAAAGATCGATTTTGGGAGCTTTCATCACGCCTGCTAATAAGATGTGAGGTGCTGAATCCCATGGTAATTAATAATTTCGAACGACTAGTCGAGCTTCGATCTCAAACAAAATTCATGACAGTATATTTTAGCCATATGTCACAGGAAATCAACCCATCAAGATATATTCCTATCCGTGTCAGCATCCTGAGTGCCCCTGACTCAACTTTATTTTTCGATACATCCATGCAGCGCGAAGTGTGTGGAATCCCGGATCATCTACGCTCGGCGGAAATCCCAAAAATATTTACAAGTAAGTTCATTCATATTGACTCTGAGAAAATGTTTTACACGGGTGAATCACGAATTGAAGAAACTACTGGGTTTGGTATGTTCAACAATAATGTTTCGGTCTCATTTAGGCTTCAAGAGCCTGCATCAGTTTACATAGCAAAGTTAGCAGCAGTTCATTATAGTAATCGTCACATTATCTCCAAACCATTTTTTTCTCTTCACAGATAATCTAAGCGCAATTGAAGCCATTCGTTCAAATTCTGCTGGCAAAAATGCACCGTTTTTCTTGAGCAAAATAAAACAGTACATTAACGACAAATTGAATAATAATTATCAAGTCACAAAAGTGTAGGTCCCGGCTCATTGCTCAATTTCAGGTAATGAGAGAGCCGATATTTTAGCCAAACGTGGTGCTAATGAGGGTGAAATTTATAAGAGACCAATTGCTTTCAACGAATTCTATAGCGCGTCTCGCCAAAGAACACTTGCCAGCTGCAAGCTTCTTGGGTTAAAGATGATCTGGGTCGGTGGATGCACTCAATTATTCCTAAAATATCGACAAAGGCATGGTTCAGGGGACTGGATGTGAGTAGATATTTCATTCGTGTGATGTCCAGACTCATGTCCAATAGCTACACGTTACATGCACATCTCCTTCGAATTGGACTTTCCGAAACTAATCATTGTGCTTGTGGCGAAGGTTATCGCGATATTGATCATGTCGTTTGGACATGCGTGGAGTATCTCGATTTAACCAGAAGAATTTAATCGTGAATATAATGATTGTACTAAATCGATCATTTCTTCTTGTACTTTACACGGAACTGAGGGTCGTGGTAAGGACTTTCCGCCAACAGCAGCAACAACCGATTTTCTATGTGGTATTAAGGGCTGAGGCCAGTGTGTTTTAGGGCGTTTTAGAGGGCTATTTTCACGCTTCAAATCTGATTTTCTCAGAAACGGTGACGAATAAAAAAAAAACCCAACTGAAATCTCTTAGTTAGTTTAGTTTAGATTATTCTGTGGAAATTTCAGACTGATTCATTGACATTAGCGGTAGGGAAAGTCTTTTTTCTGAAGAAAGAATTGAATAGCTGAAAACGTCGTCTATCAACTTGTTCATTGAATATCTCACTTTCAAAAGCATGGATCAAAAGTCTATCCTGACAATGTCTAGATAATTTAATTTAGATGCGATTAGTGCATAAAAACATAGGGGTTGTCGCGATAAAAATGAGGTGAATGTTATTTTTGTGAAGGTAAGTCGATTTCTATAAACGCACCATTTTTTCTGCTCTTGTTACGAAACATGAGAGAGACATAAAATCGGCTCAGCAAGGCTGCCAATCAAGCGGTAGCTTTATTAGATCTTATGTGATGTAGTCAAATTTGTAACCGAAAATATCAAAACTTTCTTGGCCACCCGGCCACATCGAGTCATTTCGCACATTTGCGAGAGAGCATGGAGGGAAATGTAATACGCAGAGCGAGCCACGTGGTTAAGGCCTCAAACGCTCAGGTGGCGCTTTCTTTCGTCTTACGAACGTCGTGGCGAGCAGTCACCTTCAACCAGCCGCAGCTACAACAGATTATCAGTAATCGCATTCAGCTTCTGGATTCGAAAACTGAATTTTGGATAGGATTGTAGAACAAAATTCTAAACATGAATTTCGGAACTGAGTTCAGAACCTGGATTCTGGTTCACCTGAATCCTGATCTTAATTTCATATATCTGATTTTGGATTTCAACTCCAGAATGTAGACACAAAATTCAGGATATGAATTTAAGAGCTGGATTCTGGAACTTAATGTTAGATTTGCCCTGAACTCGACTTTAGTCCCCGAATCTCGTTTCAGAATTTAAGTCCTGAATTCAGTTTGGGTAAGAAATTCCTTAGTTTTATTTAAGAATTCATCTACAAATTTCACAAACTGTATGCTGGAACTAAATTTGGCGGTTGGATTTGAACTGAATTCAGTTCCTTCATTTCGATTAGGAATTCAGTTCTAGAGCTTCTGAATTTTGAAAATGAGCTCAGTTTTATAATCCTACTACAAAATTTTTGTTCTGGATTCCGAACCAGAATTTTGCAACTGAATTCTGAGCTTATGTCACATTTCTAATTTAGTTCTTGAATTCAGTTTCATTTCCCCAAACCTGATCCAAAATTTTGGTTCTAGTGTAGATAAATAAATGTTGCAAACATAGGATAAATTCTGCAAATTATTCTTTTTAGGACCATGCAAATATTCTTAAAGTATTGCGCGAAGTTTTCCTCTACTGAGTGTGTAAGTCCACAAAAAACTGTTTTAGCATTGTTTGTTGTATTTTTGTCGTGAATACAGCTTACTTTACTATGGGGCACCTTTTCCAAATTTACCCTGTACAAGAATGGATAGAATTCAATCATGAATATCTTTTGTTGTACTTAATCCAATAACAAAATTTAATCTCTCTGCTATCGAAAATATGATCAACAATTTATGATAAAACGACTGACTCAAAATAATAGTTTTCCAAAATGTTTGGTATCAACATTTTATTCTCGTGGTACCTACTATGTAGGTATAAAATGTCTAAAATTGACACGATTCATTAATTCTAGTCAACACCGTTGACTATTAGTATCAATAAATCATTTATTTATTTATTAAAGAACTTTTCAACATTTTCCACCTTTGAAATTATTGTAATTCGTACCGAGTATACTTCAGGGGAACAATTTTTTACTCTCTATTGCCTTTCTTATTAACTTGTGTGTTAGAATAAGTGTATCGGAGATTCGTCGTATTTTAGTATAGATGCATCGTTACAATTCAGGAAGCGAATCAATAAAAGTTGTAAAATTCACACAGTCAACTAATACGAACGATTATCTATATTCGGGAGTGTGAAAGAAGCATGTCAGTTTTATTCGTATTCACGTCATCCAATTAGGTCTCTGACATTACCTACCCGTCTTTTCTTTAAACGATAGTAACAGAATTTTGGTCAGGAAATCATTCTCGTTGCGTTTTTCGTTAGCAGATAAATTTAATCTCCAAGTGATTAACAGTTTAGAACCAAAATCAACTTGTACACCAAAACAGAAATCGAACGAAATATTTGATTAATGTCTTTTATAGTTAGTTACCGTGCAAATGTTTTCCAACTTTTCTCGAAGCTGAAGAATTGTCTGCATATTTTTGTTTTTACGTTTCTAGGCAACTACTGAACACAAATTTCACAATTTTTCAATTCGATAATTTACCAAAACTATCACTTCGATTTATGTTCAGATAAAAATTGTAACTGTCGCACCGGTTTCATTAATCATAACTTCGTGTTTTTTTTCTTTTTGAAGGTAATCGAATTCCACATGAGTCACACCAAAAATGGCCATATTTTCGAAGCGATCAACCACCAAGAGAATCAACGGGCAACCCTTTCTCCCAGGTGACCAATATCCGTTTCTCAACGGTGGTTTATTATGTTTTGATCTGGCACCCGTTCAAATCCACCGTCCGATTGCTTCCCTCGGGTTCGTCTGGCCTTCACACACGGTTAACTAACGCACACACAAACAAACACAAAAAAACATCAGCGCACCTCGCTGGAACGACGAGAAAAACATACGAAAACTATTGTATGGTTGTAACTTTAAAAACTGACTGCCTCTTTTTGCGGCCTTTGATATGCTGGCAGTTTTTCTGACTGGAATGCAGCAGTAACAGCCGAGGCATACGCAGAAAAGAAAAACAAGAGAATGAACAAAAAGTGATCCACACCAACAGGCAGAACTCCGAGTTGCGAAGAAACCAAACTAACCAAACACTGGACGGGTATGAGGGGAAAATGTGTCACACCGTCACGAACTTCAGACACTTACAAAATTGCACTAAAGAGCATCCAAATTCGGCACTGAAACACATTTTGTAAACACGGAACCGCCGATCTCACACGTAAGTCACAGTTGCAATATCCAAAACTCGTCGAGAAACACGAAAACTTTTCTCGACTTCTTTGCTATGAGGTGAAACGAACGACAGGCTACGACTACGACGACGACGACGAGAAAAGTGGTTGGCTTACTACATGCCAGGGAAACGACCGCGTTACGATCGAGACGTGCATCCGTACAGCTTGGCGAACGCGATAAAACTGTACATGCATCGCACACTTCCCCTCAGCAGAGACCAATCCACAAACAAGAAACAGACCGACCGACCAACGACCAACCGAACAAACCGACAGCCAGTCACAGCTAGCGAGCGAACGAATAGAACCCGAACGACACATTCCAATCGGGGTTCGTGTTTGGCTGCATGGGCTCACTGTCAGTAACGGGTGGCTGTGAGATTTTCTCGCAGCAGCGTTAGCCCATCGGTCGTTACGCGAACGACCGTGTCGGTTTGAAATGGTCGTTAAATTTGCGTTCAATAATTTGTTAGAGTCAGTAAAAATAATAAAAATGAATTTGAAAAGAAATCTGAGCATGACTTTTAATAAACGTTTGACTTTTTTTCATGCTACCGCTTGTGATAGAATTAAAATGAATGCTAGTAATTTTCACAGCTTTATTGAAAATGTTTTCCTGTAAACAACAATAATTGCTAACTGGTTTGATTTCGATACAACATTTTCGCCACCCTTACAGGCTAAACTCATTGATATGCCAGTTGAAAAGGGGTTTACACAGTAAAAAAAATATCGTTCATAAAATAAGAAATCTTCTCTAGATCATTGAATAATCTTACACATTTATCGTATAGCTATGCCTCCAACCGACGGCGTTCGAGTACGCCCTAATAAACGAACATTATGGATAATTAATATAATTTCTCTACCGAAGACAACATAAGAAGAAAAAAACCATCGCTACTTCTGTCTGAGCTTCCTCCTCTTCCACTTACTATGGTACATGAGATGAAACAGTTTAAAATGAGATCAAAAATGCACATCACAGGTTTCCCACAGCACCCAAAAACATCACCGCTCACTGTCACGTTGTCATAGGTGGGAAATCATCCTCGCTCGAATTAAGGCTACGATTTACGACTAAACACTGTTTTTTTTGCTCCTAACCATAATCCGGAATTCCCCACTGCCTTCCGGTTGGTATTCCTTTCGCTTTATGCTTACGTAACAGAGTTAAAATCTTCTGAGAGGAGTAAATTCGTTTCCTGTATAGAAATGCAGCTTATTGGTCTATCTATGTTCTAATAAAAAACACTTAAAAAATCGCAACGGCTTTAGCTAATGCTAGAAAAAATATGATGGTACAATTTACTATGCTCCTTCGATGGGACATAAACGAAACAAGGTAAAATTATTTTAAACACAAAAAAAAAGTAAAATATTCAAGTTACACACAAAACAAAAAAATAAAAATAAACAAGCAAAAAGACTTCCGCGTTTGGATTTGAGATCATTGTGTTCGAATTGATGGGTATATTCTTTGGGAATTTTGCACAGCAAGATTCGAAAGAATCTGTTTCTCGTTTGTGTCTCGATTGTTCATGTCTTTTTTTTGCCGCCCAGGAAGTCAGTATCGGTGTAATTTCTTCGTTCGACTATTCCCTAGAATTTGGGTTCAGAAACTGGGTGAGTTGTTCCAGTTTTATGTATGTACATTTATGTCATTTAATGCTTAATACTATTGCTATGGGCTTTGGTGAACCTGAATTGTTTTGAGCTAATGGTTTACAGCAGTTACAATTAGTAGATAATGGAATTACAGATGTTGGAAGACTTTGTTTTATTTTGCTCTATGCCTTTTCTTATGTCTTTCAATGTTTATAAATTGGAAATTATTTCATTATTTTGAATTGGATTTGATACCAATTTGCTTTTAATATTTTTCTGCTGATCAAGAAAAAATTTCAATATTTTCGATCTATAACATCTAGTGTTGCGCACCTTATACAGGGTGATTTTTTAAGAGCTTGAGAACTTTTTTAAACAATAAAACGCATAAAATTTGCAAAATCTCATCGGTTCTTTATTTTAAACGTTAGATTGGTACATGACATTTACTTTTTGAAGATAATTTCATTTAAATGTTGACCGCGGCTGCGTCTTAGGTGGTCCATTCGGAAAGTCCAATTTTGGGCAACTTTTTCGAGCATTTCGGCCGGAATAGCCCGAATTTCTTCGGAAATGTTGTCTTCCAAAGCTGGAATAGTTACTGGCTTATTTCTGTAGACTTTAGACTTGACGTAGCCCCACAAAAAATAGTCTAAAGGCGTCAAATCGCATGATCTTGGTGGCCAACTTACCGGTCCATTTCTTGAGATGAATTGTTCTCCGAAGTTTTCCCTCAAAATGGCCATAGAATCGCGAGCTGTGTGGCATGTAGCGCCATCTTGTTGAAACCACATGTCAACCAAGTTCAGTTCTTCCATTTTTGGCAACAAAAAGTTTGTTAGCATCGAACGATAGCGATCGCCATTCACTGTAACGTTGCGTCCAACAGCATCTTTGAAAAAATACGGTCCAATGATTCCACCAGCGTACAAACCACACCAAACAGTGCATTTTTCGGGATGCATGGGCAGTTCTTGAACGGCTTCTGGTTGCTCTTCACTCCAAATGCGGCAATTTTGCTTATTTACGTAGCCATTCAACCAGAAATGAGCCTCATCGCTGAACAAAATTTGTCGATAAAAAAGCGGATTTTCCGAATGGACCACCTAAGACGCAGCCGCGGTCAACATTTAAATGAAATTATCTTCAAAAAGTAAATGTCATGTACCAATCTAACGTTTAAAATAAAGAACCGATGAGATTTTGCAAATTTTATGCGTTTTATTGTTTAAAAAAGTTCTCAAGCTCTTAAAAAATCACCCTGTATAAGCACCGAAGTTTTTCTTAAATAGTCATTGACTGAAAAATGCTAAAAACAAATGAGAAAAAAGCTTATCAATATTTTTTTCGAAGTGAAAAATAATGTTCCATGCAAACACGAATACGTTTTCTGTAAGATTCGGAAAATTAAGTGTTTTTGTGTAAAACCATAGATTAAACTTTCAATTCATAGCCGAGATACGACGATTTTGAAATACATTTTCAGTTATTTTGACTCCATTTCGAACCAACATTGGAACAAACTAATGAAAAAATAATGAAAAGTTCAGATATTCTTTTTGAAGGCTAAACGACATTGATCTGATGCAGTACAAACATTCTGATTTCCGACTTAATTAAAATGTAATCCAACTTTTTACAATTTCAGTAATTATAACTGAACGTTGGAATTCTTCAAATGCCAAACAAAAGTGTGGGTCAACATTCAACAAATGGCTTGACACTGAACCTTTATGGGACCAAATTTAAGTGATTTTAATAGAATAGATTATTACGGTACTCTTAGCAATTCTTCGTTCTAACTATTTGAAGAAAATTATAACTAAAGTATCATCTTTAAATCTGCACTAAAGAAATATCGAAAATTCCAGCAATATTCGTTAATAATTGAAAGAGAAAGTAAATGTCATCCGCATTTAGCACTTGATATATTAGTTCATCGAAAAATTTCTTATTGGGATATTTCATTCTAATAAGATTTTTTTCTCATCACCTGTTATCATTTTTCGTTTCCAAACACTCGCCTTGTTATGGCGTTTATGCTTGAAGTAAAACCCAACCCAGTTTCGACCCCAACTGCTGTCAAATGAAGACAAACACGAGAAAAGGTCCTAAGTGCCAATGAGAGTTTCTCTTTATTTACTTTCTCTTTCGATTGTTATGGTCCTATAGAGATTTCCTCTCTCTCTTTACATAGAATAACGACTGCACCCATCTCTAGTTAAGAAATTGTTGGAAAATACAGGAATATGCCGTAATAATAGAAAGAGAAAAAGAACTGTCAATTGCACTTGAGGCTGGAACTGAGTTAGTTTTGTCTTCAAGAAATAAATCAGAATGAGAGAAACAATAAAGGTTCTAGAAGCTTACTTAGGTTGTAAATCATTTCGCGGTTAATTTTAACTTTTGGTTAAAATCTGACACTTGAGTGGTTATTTTGTGTCAAGTAGTTAAATTTAACTAAAACTGCGGACCATTTCAAAGTTTGATGGGTGGAAAGTTATTTGGGTTTATTTTGCATGCTCTCGAGCAGGGTTACTTTTGACAACATCAAAATAACCACCTGAGGGCCAGATTTCAACCAAAAGTTAAAATTAACCACGAAATGGTTCACTACCTTAGTGTGACTTTCCATGTTATTGTCATAATATGAAAATTACAAATGATGAACAAAAACTGAACCAAACTGGTAGCTGACATTATGCACTCGAGATAACTCAAACTTTAAACAGCAAATTTGCTCAATTCGGTCTCACTTCTATTCTGAAATTGTCATATTGATTTGTTGTAAGTGGCTTGTTTGTTTAACAAATGTATACATATTTGCATTGAAATGACAGCATTTTGCTCGGATGGCTCAGATTACCTATCAAGTGTCCTGCAGAGGTGTTTTTTAAACGGTTTTTTATGCATAATTTTTTACACGGATTTCCGGAGCTGTTTTTACGCTGTTTACGCGGATTTCCGCGGATGCCGTTTTCTAGTATTGTCTTAAAAATGCACGAAGCTTCGAAATCTGGTGTTATCTCAAAATTTTTTTGGAGTCAAATCTCTGACACTGGAAATTTTAGACTTGAAAAAAACTATTTTTTGACACCACATCATGCTTTTTCACAATATTTGGCAACAAAGAAATTTTGATTTCGGAAATGTCGTATGTGTATGTTCTGTAGGTGCATATAAAGCAAATGTAAGGCCATGATGTCTTATATACGCAAGTAAAACGAATATGGTGTGGTTACTTGGGTTATAATCAATGACATACCCGGCATAAAATTGCGAGAAAATGGCACCAATTTCTACTTTAATTATAGTAAGCACTGATCGATGATTAGTTCTTTATATCCGAAAAAATATTGAAATTTACACGATATGTTAATCAACATGAAATAGACACCAGCGGAATCTAAAAGCTGATTTAAAACTAGAATCGATGTATAATCAAATTGGAATGTATTGATTTTTCAAATATGTGCATGAAAATTGATGCAAAAAGTTATCTGTGAGGTTCCGTAAAAAATCATGAAAATCACCACAATAACTTATAATAATAAGAAAACCGAATGACAAATAAATCCTTTTCCTATCACTCAATTTCGACAGATTCCCGAACCGATCAGTAGGCGGGGAAATTTCATTCAGTATCGGTTGTTCCACTGGAGTGCGAATGTATTCAGAATTCATTATGAATACCTCTTTAAAATTATTTTTTCATCTGTTTTCCCCTTTCTGACCCCTTGATTCCGAATTTACTCCAAACTGGATATGTGAGATCGTTTTCATACAAAAATTTTACTCGAATAAAAACAAGATAATATGAAACTAATTTTGCATGTCATTTACGTAACGAAAAGGAATTTTTGGTTTAGTCAGATGCCAATGCCTCTCGTGTTTACTTGAGTCACAGATAACAGACATACAGGGTTGACCATTTTTTTTCAAAATCCTGTATTAATTTCAAATTGGAAACAATGAACTCACTACTGTCACTTTCCATTTCGTTCCGGAACGATAACAAACTTCCCGTGCCTGTTATGGAAATTTTCCAACTACAAAAATTTTAACATTTATCACACGATTTTTCTAAAAGTAAAATAAAACTTTATTTCCGTGTCGTTTGAAATACACGTGAATTTAATCGAAAAATGGCAAAACCAAAAAATTTGCGTGAAGTGAATTTAGTACCCAAAATAGTGTCGCCATATGAATGCTGCACCCAAAATAGTGTCGATCGTAGTGACATCTGCAAATATTTGTCACACTGAACGAACAAATTTTTACACATAGTTCGCATGCCTGATCACCCAAGCAGCGTTTTAATCTTGTTTCAAATATAAAGAAATAGAACGGCAGCGTATATTAGTTTTAATATTGACAGTAGAACTGTTCGAATAAATAAAGAAGAAATCAAATTCTTTAAGAGAGCGTACATGTTAACTGAGTTTTTCCTGTAGTGGAATTTGACCTTCTGTTTCAACAGACTTCGCAGCCGATTCAGAGTGTACAGAACCATTGCATGGTTGGTGCTACGAATTCTACTGACACTACGAAGAATCCTCCTTCCAGGTCGGGGCTCGAACATACGGCAACTGTTTTGTTAAACCAGTGCCCTATGCATTGAGCCGCCAACCCGGGACGCATGTTTTAGGAATAAGACAAAGATTACATACATTAGCAATCTTTAAATTGATAAATATACATACTAAAAATCACTCACTATTATTGTATTTGTTTACTAAAAAATTAAATTCATGACTCTCAGAACGCAAGAACGGTTAAATAGAGCTAGTTCTTTTGGTAGAACCATCAAGTTCTGATAGGTTCTTTTAAAACGAACGGTTTTACCCATTTCTCATCCGAACCAATCGGTAGATGGCGAAATTGATTTGTAATCGCCCAAGCTCGGAATGAATTGCGAATCAATTCCGAAAAGATGAGAAATTTTATTCAAAGTTCTACGTGGAACAGCGCAACAATCGATTCCGAATGAATTTGAGAGATTAAGCGACCTGAATTGTCAATTCATTTTCTTCTTCTTCGATTTTATTTTCGTGCAGATTTTTAGTTGAATTCGAAATAAATGTAATTGCATATTCTTCACATATAAAGAACTAGTCCTCCTAAAATGCCAGCATAAACGGTTGAAATTTGCTGGAAACCAACAAAAAGGCATACCTTAGTCGCTGTCAATCAGGTTGAACGAGCTTCTACGGCTTGTCAAAAAATAACCCTGCTCGAGAGCAAGGTTATTTTTGACAGATCGATGGTTATATTCCGACACTGAAAAAAATCTTGTCATGAAAATTCTAATAATAATTCTTTAGTTGAAATTACATTAAATTTTGAAATAGGCCGCAGTTTTAGTTAAATTTAAATACTCGACACAAAATCACCACTCAAGTGTCAGATTTTAACCAAAAGTTAAAATTAACCGCGAAATGGTTCACAGCCCAAGAAACGAGAGTCCATTACTCAGTCCGTCTTTGAGACGATCTGGGCGGTTGTTGCACTGGAGTCCGCCTTGATTCGGAGGTCATATTGAATCTCACATCAAATTTTGAAAGATATTGTTTTCGCCTACTCGGATTTGATTCAAAATAATTCATTCAGAGCTGCACACACCCGCTTAGGAGGGTTTCCGGCAGCCCGCAGAAGCCAGGCAGATTGTATTTTTGGCTGCTGTTTAAATCTCGCATGCAAACTTGCGTCATTCTATCATCGGACGCAAATTCACCTTTCCTTCGTTCATTTCTTCTGTTCGACTTCCTAGGATATTCGGTAATCCTGAATGTGCATACCAAAATTGGAACCAATCTTGAAAACAGCTAAATCTCGGTTGATTTTTCATTAGGGCGTGTAAGCAAGTGACAGTTTCTCTTTGTTTACTTCCGTTCTATTAATTATCAAGCGGTTTCCACGTTTGTCACTCAACTCTTTGCATAAAATGGTACCCGAAACTTTCGACTTTCAAACAGATTAGTGAAATCAAAGAAAATCTTTTTAATCGCATCACAATAATCGAAAGAGAGAGTGATTAAAGAGAAACTGCCACTTGCTTATACGCCCTAATGAAAAATTAGCCGAGAAATGTGATGAAAATTGGATTACTGATCTCAGCTGTTCGAATCTCAGTAGCTGATTTTTCAGTAAAAATAACATTTCTTCACGGCGGTACCTTAATTTTGCGTTAAAAACGGTTTCAATGGTGTGGCGACATTGCAAATGTTAGAAGAGTGTTACGGCAACGATACTCTGAAGAAAATAATCGTTTCTCAGTGGCACGAACGTTTCAGAAGTGTCGTAGTTTTCAGTCGAAAAAAAAGGCGATGCTCACAGTTTTCATTGATTACAAGGGCGTTGTGTATCATGAATACCTTCCACAATGCCAGACCGTCAACAAGGAGTACTATTTGGGCGTTATGAGACGTTTGCGTGAAGCAATTTGCCGAAAAAGACCAGATTTGTGGGCAAACAACTCGTGGATCTTGCACCACGATAACGCACCGTCACACAATACCATCGGTATCCGTGAACATTTGGCTAAAAACGAAACAAATACCATCAAGCAACCACCGAATTCATCTGATTTGGCTCTTTGCGACTTTTTCCTATTCGGTCGACACAAGAAATCGCTCCGTGGAAAGCGTTTCAGCACCTGAGATGAGATTATGACAAAAATCGCAGATGTCTCTGATGGTCATACCGAAAACTGAATATAAAAAATGTTTCGAGGATTGGATTAAGCGTTTTCAAAAATGTGTTGCAGTCGATGGGAGGTATATTGAAGGGGACAATATCGATTTTGATGAATAGTCTTGTATTTTTAATTTTCTGAATGAATTCCGGGGACTTTCTGATCAAGGTAGTGATTAATCAGAAAATTTTCCCCAAAGTTGAAAAATTTCTCGGAGAATTATTTTAGTTCGTAACCAATATTTAGGATAAATTGCTTCTTTCACGGAAGTTATATTAATGGATGCTCAATTGCGTCTTACAACAGCTAACGAGTCAGTAAGAACTGGCGACTTTACAACGAACAAAGTAAAAGTGAAGTAAAGTTTAAATCATAGGATGATTTAAATGATGAATTCATATGAAGATTGGCGTGAATTTTCTAATTTCCGTTCAGAATTCAGTATTCACCAAAGCGCTATGTTAAACCAGCTTAACCTTCGTTTAAGCAAACCCATGGAAGATCATTGATTTACCTTGTACAACTAATGCTACTTACTCTAGAAGCTTAACGCTAGAACATTAAATTCTTATTTTAAATCGGCACATGTTTATCCTGCACTGAAATCTACTGAAGATCATCTTTTGAAGATTATTCTTACGGCGAATGGGGTTAAGAACACGCTAACACTAATCCGATCCTTAAACCGACATGGCTCTGTTCCGTTGCGTAATTTTACTAACGTTATTAAATTTTCTTAGTACAGCTAAAGAAATCTTTATTGGCCTACTGATAACTATTACATGATAACGATTATTTTGCCTACATTGCTAGCCGTTTCAGAAAACGATTTAAAAATTTCTGTTACTATACTATGTGGATTCTCTCCAAAAGTGGCATATCTTTTTTTTTTTTAATAAAAAGGCAGATGAATAAAGTAGAATATTTCTGTTGAATCACAATCACTTTGGGTTTCACATTTCATTATTTTGATTTTTCCTCGTCGATGCACCCCAACAAAAATCATTTCATGGCAAAAACAAAAATACAACATAAACATTTATTGAAACGAGAGGGGCTTTCATAAACTCGAGATCACAATCCGTCGAATGGATTAAAAAACTGTTTGATAGCTTTAGAAAATAAGAGACAATAAAAAAAGAATAAGAGTACGCTTACAACCTAACAGAGCATTCCGTTGCAGAGTAATTATTCTATCTGGTGTAATAAAAGGATGTGCTTTTCGTTTTTTCTTTCACATGGTAAACTTCCTATCGTGCCAGTTTCACTACCCCCTCGAGGGCACACAACCAAAGCAAAGAGCAATCAGCCGCCTTCGTCGAACTGGTCCTGGCTGATAGGACCCTCCTCCTTGGGTTCGGTCAGTAAGAAGCACTTTTCGAAGGGATGTTTACTCGGGTGGTGAAATCAAATGGCGGGATGGCGCGGCGCCTACACTAAGGTCGACGATTACTACGGTATACTGGACATAATTATGATCCCCGTTGACTGATGCTGCTCCTGTGTGCTGATTCCTGATGCTGGGAACCGAAGCCAGAATTGGGCCAACGGGCAACGGGGCATGTGGTTTTGTGATATTCTACGGAGAGTTTTAAGCGGAGGATGTTTGCTCCCGTCCCGTTCACCTGGCAGCGAGCAGCCCACACCCAAGGGCAATCAGCGTCGCAGTCACGGCCAGCGTCGGCCATACCAGCGTCTGCTCCAGGAACTGTGGGGGGAGAAAAAGAAAATGTAAGGATCATTGGAAACATCACATTGGAGGCATTCGACGGGTGCGGAATAATTAGCGATTGTGGATAATGTTTTGTTTTGACGTAAATATGTCATAATTTACTATGGGGCGTCTTTTCAAAAATCGCTGCGTGAGAGAGTGATAAATTCAAAGATAACAATATCATATCTCTCCACGTCATCGCGAATATGATTAGTTGTTTGTGAGAAAACTTTTAGCATTGTGAGATAGTCATAAATTCAAGTTTACTAGGGCAAGGGCTCCCTATTTCATCTCATTTGTAAGGACGTCGCCTCAAAACCCCGATTTAGCCACTAAAATCACAATAACTATTTCATATTACTGCTTCATTCGCCTTGCTCCACGTTAAGAATTGATTCAGATTTCTTGAAAATTTAAGTAATATTCATCAGAACAGCTGAAAACACTTATGATGTGTTCACTGCTCTGCTCCTAATTTCATCTCAATGGATTTTTATCCATCCTATTGTTGGTCCTTTATTCATCATATATATAAGCAATGGCGACAGCAATCAAAACAAAATATTCCACTATTACACTCTCAGGTTCAAAATGTCAGAATTCTTCTTAAGAACGGCCTAATGCCAACTATGAAACAACACACGATATTTTTAGAACCAGTTTGAAATCATTTCAACGTTTAAAATTTTTTCGGTCGTTTCCGTTACCTTTCGCTGTAAATTTAAAATTTTACTGCAAAGTTAATTTGATGAACTTTAAATAAATACAAAAAAGGTATTATTACTATTTAGGCATTAGCCCTTCTTAAATCAAAATGCAGAGCCAGAGATGCCATTTATACAGATTTATCTGTATTGTATAGATTTTTGCGTTCGCATACTGATTTTAATCAAAGTACAGATTTTATACAGATTTCCTAAATTTAATACAGATGTGTACATGTTCATAAAAAGTAAGAAGTAAAAAATTAGACTTTTCTCTCTGAGTATCTATTAGTATTTGATTGCAAAGATTAATCAACGGACAAATCACATGGAAATCTTTGGTGCAGATAATTGATTATGATTATATTAAAATTTTGATCCAATTTGAAGTGATTTATACATTTATATTTTTATTGATAAAAAATATCCTCGTTGAATATTCTAGTGAGTGGGGCAATGACTTACAGATATATAAAGAACTATCTTTTAGCATCATTTTATTAATGAAAACAGATAGAGCAGATATAGACATTATATGCAAAGTAATACATATTTTCTATGAAAATATCTGGCATCTCTGTGCACAGCCGATGAAACACACACACACACACTTCACAGCGTTATGTTGACGGAATGAAACCAGTGCTACTAGATTTGCCACAATGGTTATTTCATTAGTATTTAACATACTTTTTGATGGTAATTTGAAGAAGAAAAACAATTTTTGTTTTGTAACATTATGAGAAGGTTTGGCAACTTTGCGAAAGCAAATGAGATGAAAACAAAGCGCATTCAAGTGAACTAAGTGAAAAATTTTCATCTCATATTCTTGAAAACTTTTATTGCTCGTCGGGTAATTTTTTAAGTTTTAAATCGTTAATTAAACAAGTGGCAAGTGAACATTACTAATTATGAAGTCATCCAGCATTCAATAGTAGTGTAATTGTGCGAAATAGCGATCATGTTTTGAGACGAATCGATTAGTAGATATTCAGAAACATGACGAACTGTAAATCTTGAGACGAAAATGTGTCCTAAATTGAAAAGTGAGTTTATTTTAAATGAAAAAAATGACCACCGAAGAATTTAAAACCATTTCTATCAATGGGAAAGTGTGACAATAGTATTTATAATCATTTTAAAACATTTCACAGTTTGCTTTAGGTAGGTTGTAAAATATTATTCATGTTCAAAGTAATGAGGTGAAGGGATGAGATGGAAATAGGAGCTAAGATGAAATGAGGAGCCGTTACCCTATTATGTTCGGTATATACGAGAGCATCAAAGTGAAAAACTCATGGCGCTTATTTGCTTTTCTGGTACTCGGAAGACGGTTTTGACAGTGAATAGGCTGAGCGTCTTCCCAGTGCACTCCATTTCGGTCGATTCAGATCCTGGTCAAAAATTAAACTCCAGAATCCAGATTCAGAACCCAGCTTCGAAATTCGATTACAGAATCCAATTTGAAAATTCAGGCTCAAAATACAGTTCACGAATAAACATTTTTTTCTGAATTCAGACTTAGTTTCAGAATCCTGGTCCGGAATTCAAATTTAGGTAACACATGGATCAATAAGTCCCGAGACTAAAGCAGAGATGGCGCTCGTAGTAAACCAGTAACCACGTCTTTCCAGAGTACTAACCTTTGCTTGAAACGGGTCAAAATTTTAAGTCGATCCGACCAGAAACAGCTGAGTTATCGAGGTTGGAGTAAAGTCGTTTTGTAGTTTGTTTAAAAAATGGAAAAAACCGAGTTTCGTGTTTTGATAAAACATTGTTTTTTAATGGGTAAAAACACCGTGCAAGCAAAACAATGGATTGAAATATGTTATACGGACTCTTGTCCATCAAAAGCAACGATTTGTCGGTGGTTCGCCGAGTTTAAACGTGGTCGTACCGACACAAATGACGCGGAATGCTCGGGTAGACCTGTGGAAGCCGTTACACCGGAAAATGTGAGTGAAGTGACAAAAATTATAATGAAAGATCGTGAAGTGAAGCTCCGTGAGATTGCTGAGATGACACAGATATCATATGGAAGTGTATTTACTATCCTTCATGAAAAATTGAGCATGAAAAAGGTTTTTTCCAAGTGGGTGCCGCGATTGCTTTCGACGAAACAAAAACACCCTGCCACAAGTCGATGAAAACAATGGCGAAATTGAACGAATTGGGCTTTGATCTGCTTCCCCACCCCCCATACTCGCCAGATTTAGCCCCCAGTGACTACTGACTCTTTGCTGATCTTAAAAAAATGCTCCAGGGAAAAAGATTTGGCTCAAATGAGGAGGTCATCGCTGAAACTAAGGCTTATTTTGAAACGAAAGATAATTTTTTTTTAATCATGGTATTGAAAAATTGGAAAAACGTTGGAACCATTGTATCACCCTAAAAGGTGATTATGTTGATGAATAAAAAAAAAAGTTTGCAAAAAAAATGTAGTTTCCATTGTTAGTCTCGGGACTTATTGATCCATGTGTTACAGATCCTAAAACTAGGATCAAAATTCAGTGTCCGAGTTCAGATCCAAAATTAGGTTCAAAATGTTCAAAATTCGGTTATAAAATTCAATTGCAGTCTAGTTCAGAACTCAGTTCTAAAATTCATGTTTAAACTAAGGCTAAACTAAGAAATCAAATTCAGACTTCAGGAGCAAAATTTAGTTTCAGAATCTAGTTTCAGATTTTAGTTTCGGAATTCAGGTCTAAAATACAATTCTAGATTCCAGGTTCAAAATTCAGCTCCTGAATCCACAATCAAAGATAAAATTGGAAATTCAGTTCCACAATTCTAGTCCAGATTTCAAGTGTATCCCAGAATTCAACTTTCGAATTTATATCCAGAATTCACGTTTAGAATCCAGCTACACATTGCTGCCTTTGAATTCATATTTAAAATCAAAGTTTCTAATTCAGTTCTTAAATCCAGATTCATTTCTAGCTTCTAGCTTCACTTTCAAAATTTAATTTCAGAATTCACTTTCAAAATTTAATTTCAGAATTCAAAAAGCTTCAAATTTTAGCTCGAGAATCAGGCCGGAAGTCTTATTTAGAATCCAGTTACAGAATCAATGTCAATGTATATTTTCCAGAATCCAAGTTCAAAATTCAGTTCCAAAATCCAGATTTTTTTTTGAATTCGAAATCCAGCTCCAGATTTAAGTTTCCCAATCTAGATCCAAAATTCAGTTTCAGAATCCAGAACCAGAATTATATATTTCACCATCCAAATTTACAATTCATCCAGCCTCTGCTTCTGAATGCAGTCTCAAAATTGAGGTTAAAAATACAGGTACAAAATGCAGACTCCAAAATCAGATCCAGAATTCAGTTCTGGAATTTAGGCCCAGAATCCAAGCCTAGAATACAAGTCTAGAATCTAGCTCTACATTGCAGGTGCAGAATCCAGATTCAGAGTTCAGTTCCAGAGTTATGATTCAGAATTTATTTTCTAGAATTCAGGTCCAAAATTTGGTTACAGTTTTTTTTTCAGTTCAAAAGAGTGATTGTTAAGAGGTATAGGATTTGATTTAGAAAAACACGACAAAACACAGAAAAATGATTAAAATTGATGAAAATTGAAGATGATTTCAAGCACTCCACGACTCCAATTTAGATGGCAAGGGATCAGGGTCATTTCGCCGAAAGCCGTTTCGCCGAAAAGGTCATTTTGCCGAAACATGAAATCGTAGTTAGAATTGATTTAAAATAAAGACAAATGAAAGATGATAGCGTTAACGCCCGTTTTGTTGACCTACAATTGTACTTCTTGAATAAAAATTGATTCTTGTACTCTTGAATAAAGATTGATTCATGAACCCCAGAACGGAGTTCCCAAGAAAAGCTACTAAGCATCAAAGCAATTGCATGGGTGTATTTATCAGGCAAATGTATGTGGTATTTTCCGTTTATTAAGTGAAAATGAAAAAATATCTAATGCTACGCCACATCGTTTTGGTTCATGTGCTGTCCGACCTCGCTACCGATCGTTCGGACCTAACTAAAGCAACGAAATCTTGCTTTGAAAAGACCGGACAAACGAGGCGGTTACAGGTTTGCATGCAAGAGGCCGCCGCTTCCGACGGTGGGTCGGCGGCCGACTCAGCTGGCGTCGGCTCGGCGGCTTTGTGCCATCTTGGTTTCGGTTATGTGGCTGCATCACATCATTTATACAGGAGACATAACATACAGGAGACATGACCCTTTCGGCAAAATAACCCTTTCGGCGAAATGACTTTTTCGGCGAAATGACCCTTTCAGCGAAATGACTCTTTCGGCGAAATGATTCTTTCGGTGAAATGACCCTTTCGGCGAAATGACCCGCTCCCATCCATACTAAACAGAGTCTTTTTTTTTTTTGAGAAGCTAGGTAGTAGGTTGGTAGCTCTTGCAATGCTTCTGGCTGGTCTTCGCTTCAGATGCGGCAATTTTACTTGTTGACGTAACCATTCAACCAAAATTAGCTTCGTCGCTGAACACAGTTTTTCGTTAAAATCGTGGGTCTTCCTCCAACTTTGCTAGCGTTCAATCATGATTAAATTATAGACCAAACTAAACAGGTTTGACGATGACACAAGCAGAGCTGTCAACTGTTTTATTCAAAAACCTTGTATTTGGCGGAAAAATCTACCTGTACTATATCTATCTCGAAATCAAACATCGATTTAGTGAGGAAACTGATTTTGCGAGCAAAACAAAAACAAAGGTCGCTCAACCAGGTTTAACCCTATGGAACCAAACATTAAAACTGAAAAGCGGTATTTATCTGTACGAAAATTGTAATATCGGTATTTTGAGAGATCATATCTGTTTTTCTGTATTGAGTCAAAAAATCGGTATAGTTGGCAGCGCTGGACACAAGACACGATTCACGCGTGATCTGTCAAAAATAATGTTGCCGAAAAGATAACAGCAAAATTCGAAACAGTATCCGGGTTTAAAATTCAAGTACTGAACCCAGGTTCTGAATTCAGCTTCGAAATAAAGTTACATAATAAAATTTCACAATTCAGGTCCGGATTTTCGAATCAAATTCAAATTTTTGTTTGATATCCTCAATTTACAATTTACGTTTGTAGTATCCACATTCTGTTCTAGAATCCAGGCTTAAAATTTAGATACAGAATTCAGGTTCAAGATTCAGTTCAGGGGACGGGTATAGCGTGATGGGATAGTCGATGCCTATAACGCAGCCCACCTGGGTTCGATTCCCAACCCGCACATAGGGCCGGAAAACTTTTCTGATCCGAAGAGGCGAATGACCTTAAGGTGTTAATACCTCTATAATTTAAACAAAAAAAAAAGATTCAGGTCCAGAAATTTAGTCTAGAATCCAGCTCCAGATTGCTGGTTCAGAATCCAGAATTGCAGTTTTGGTTCAGAATCTAAATTCAAGAATTCATATTCAGTTCGAGAGTCCAGATTCGGAATAAATTTTTAGAATTTAGATCAAAACTTTACTTGCAGAATCCAAGATCAGAATGCAGGTCCAATATTCAGTTTCTGTATCCTACCTCAAAATTCAGAATTCGAGTGAAGCCCAAAATTCAATTCTCGAATTTTGGCCCAGAATTGAATTTCAGAGTCCAGATTCAGAATTCAGTTCCTGACTCAAAATTTAGGTTCTATAAACTGTTTACCGAGATTTCCGGTAAGTTGATGTTATTTATTTGTTCATTTCGGTAAAATAACCAATTTCTGCACAGAAAGAAATTATGAATTTTACAGGTGACATAATTCTTCAAACGATACAATTCATAACTACTGAGCTTCTCAAATGACACAGTATTCCGTTCGTACAGAAATTTACAAGCTCCGAGTGTAATTTGCACTCGGCTAGCAAGTGAGACTGTATGAATTTATATGCACGATTTGCCAGCCAAGCAGATATGTGCTTCTGTGGCTCAGTCGACTAACTGGTGTGCTTTGTGATCTAATATTTTTCGGTTCAAGTCGCGTTGTGGATGTCGATCTTTTGATTTTTATTCCTTTCGTTTTAAAGCCATGTAATTTCCAAATCACACAATTTTACCATGTTCTTGAATATAAATTTGTGTGAAATATCGCTCCATTTATGTGCATCTGATAAGATGTAAAATCACACGAATTTTTTGAACTGTGTGGTAAACACGGTAATTTACTACACCGAGTATCAGTTATAACATTTTGAATTGCCGAGAAATCGAATATTATAAACCGAATTGTTTGAAAAAAGTCAAAATCTTGGCTGAAATTTCAGTAAAATATCACTTCGCCGTTTGTTTTCGGCATCTTTAGTTTTTAAGTGTGTGGCGAAATTTATTCGGAATCGGTATCACAATCAGTTCTTCTTAAAATTCCAACATAAACTGTCAGCATCGTATATTTCTCTAGTAATGAAATGGCGTAAGTCGCCTAACTTTTACACTAACACATTCATAATATTAGCGAAATATCAATGGCATTTATAATGTCACTGTCAATCGGGTTGTTCGAGCACCCCGAAACGAGCTGTCATAGCTCATTCTGTCATTTTGATAATCTGGGAAGTAGTTGTTGCACTGAAATTCGCCTGAATTCGAAACTCATATTAAATTCCTCTTGGAATTTCGAAGGAATTTTCTTCGCCCATTTGGTTTTGATTCAAAATGCATTTAGAAGAATGTTTCCAAATGTTGGCAGCCACTAAAAAATTGTCACATTCATTCCTGAAGATTATTATTGAATCTACGATTGGACATGCATTGTCTCAATCATAGTCTTAATAAACGAAAAATAAACAAAGAAACAGTAAATAATTGAATACTCATTCGGACAATCGGAAATACAATTAGGTTTTACACGAGCATGACATAACCTCATAAAATGAACTGAATGAACTTTTTTGACAGCCGCCAAAAATCATCATAGGTTCATCGTTTGAATTTAAAAATTGGAAGTCGCCTCACACTAAGCAGATTTATGCAAATATCGCTCCTTGGTGCTGGAAACGCGTATAGGGCAATCTTTTAAGTTCTTTTCACTGTGAAAAACGTTTTTAACAGGCACTTTTTCGTAATTTTTCAATTTTTAATTTGTAGTTGCAAACCTAAATAAACTAACAGTTCGGCAGAAAAGTTCGTATCGTTTAATAGAAACACACATTTTTTGCCAACATTCGTTTTTATTATTCAACATAATTGCCATCAGAGGCGATACAGCGATTATAGCGATCTTCCAACTTTTCGATACCATTTTTGTAGTACGATTTGTCCTTTGCCTCAAAATAGGCCTCAGTTTCAGCGATTACCTCTTCATTGCTTCTAAATTTTTTTCCAGCGAGCATTCTCTTGAGGTCTTAGAACAGGAAAAAGTCACTGGGGGCCAAGTCTGGAGAATACGGTGGATGAGGGAGGGATATAACAGCTCTAAACACTGCTCAGAATCATCAATTCGTTGTTGTTTTTGATCGATTGTGAGCTCACGCGGCACCCATTTTGCACAAAGCTTTCTCATATCCAAATATTCGTGAATAATATGTCCAACACGTTCCTTTCATATCTTTAGGGTGTCAGCTATCTCGATCAACTTCACTTTACGGTCATTGAAAATCATTTTGTGGATTTTTTTCACGTTTTCATCGGTAACAGCCTCTTTTGGACGTCCACTGCGTTCATCGTCTTCGGTGCTCATATGACCAGTACGAAATTTTGCAGAGTCTGGATAACACTCATCAAGCCATTTTTTGGTATCGGCGGCACTTTTTTCTAACAAAAAGTAGTGTTTCATCAACACACGAAATTCCTTTTTTCCATTTTTTTCACAATAACAAAAGTAGTTACACTCAAAATGCAATATCTCACAAACTAATAATCAGACAGCTGTCAAATTTATACACGTATCTTTTGAAGGTTGGTACTAACTGAAAATGGTATGGATTTAATTGTAGTGGCGCCCTCTCATAGAAACGATACGAACTTTTCAGCCGATCTGTTAACGGCAGCTGTCAAAAATGAACTTGATTCATCGGCAGTTCATTTGTGTCGTCATCGTGTAAAACCTAATTTTTCGTATTCATGAACAGCGATGAATTTCTGAAAAACATTGGTTGCTTTGATCGCATCTCTTTTCGACCCGTTGAATCGCGCCACGTTTCCCCCAGGTGTCACAGTCCTTCATTTGGAAATAAGGTTAAAAGCTTTACATCTGTAATTACTCTTTATTGCATCCGAGATGCCGAGAAAAAAAAATCTGAGACTGAGGCGGCGCCACGCCGTTGGTGTAGGCCATCCTTTATAACAAACACCAGTTACCCGATTACTTACATATGAGAGGACGATGATTATGTTGATGATACGATGATAATTCGAAACGGGGTGAGCAGAAGAAGGAGAAAAAAAATATCGTCCTGATCCGGAGCTAAAGCATGTCAGTGAATTACGTAGTTTTTTACACTGAAAAAATGTATCTCCCTCTTGTTAGAACTGAGCTAGGTGCGATGATGAAGCCTGCAGAAAATATGGCGCTTATCGGTCCGTCCAGGGTATCGTTGATTAAATAGAGAATGAGAAATCCTAGATAGTGCAAATGATGACTTTCGGATCGGCCTACTGAGGTAGGCAGCGCAAACCAAGAAGCGATGAGGACGGCGCGGATTTTTATTGCGAAAATAATTATTAGAAGTCTCGCCTCGCACAGTCTGCAAGTAAGAAAGCAGGCCGGATTGATGTTTGTGATCAATTATGTCAAGCGTCATGGTTGCACAGATAATGATGCCTGATGCCAATGTTGTGATAATACTGATATGCAATCAATGGTGTCGTGTTCCGTAAATATGGGGCAATCAGGGCATAGAGCTTCGGAAAGGGTGGGTTGTCCTACTAATGACCAGTGGAATAGTGATGAAAGTGGTGCATTTGAAGGGATTGGCAAACGCGTCACAGGTGCTGAGTGCATTCATTATTTTCTCAGTGATTAGATGACTTGTCTATCCTTTTATGAGCTACCCTTTGGGCCGAAGGTAAGCGCTTCTCGGTAACCTACATTTCACATTAGAATAACTAGGCAACGTTGCCGACTTGAAACTCGGGCAATCCAGAACAACCGAGGCCATCGAGGAAATGGCAGATCCTTCGCCAGAAATGTACTTGACTCGGTCACCGGATGATAGTTGGGTTTGATCGACACACTAAAACATGGCAAAACGGAGAATAATTTCGTTTGAAGGCAGTTCGAATGTTTATCTACACTGCAGTGTATAGCTCATTTCATGCAGCTTTTTCGAAATTCACATTCATTATGCACCCAAATAACTAGGTGTTCTTAAAAATAACTTAATTTAATTTAAGAAAAATGGTATCGATTTAACCGCAAGACAATTATTCAAAATTATCGAGCATTTGCTTGGAAATTGCACATATTGACAACGTTGAGTGACCTCTACCTTCGATCACGAACTGCTTAGAACCAAAGCAAAGCAAAGCAAAGCAAAGCAAAGCAAAGCAAAGCAAAGCAAAGCAAAGCAAAGCAAAGCAAAGCAAAGCAAAGCAAAGCAAAGCAAAGCAAAGCAAAGCAAAGCAAAGCAAAGCAAAGCAAAGCAAAGCAAAGCAAAGCAAAGCAAAGCAAAGCAAAGCAAAGCAAAGCAAAGCAAAGCAAAGCAAAGCAAAGCAAAGCAAAGCAAAGCAAAGCAAAGCAAAGCAAAGCAAAGCAAAGCAAAGCAAAGCAAAGCAAAGCAAAGCAAAGCAAAGCAAAGCAAAGCAAAGCAAAGCAAAGCAAAGCAAAGCAAAGCAAAGCAAAGCAAAGCAAAGCAAAGCAAAGCAAAGCAAAGCAAAGCAAAGCAAAGCAAAGCAAAGCAAAGCAAAGCAAAGCAAAGCAAAGCAAAGCAAAGCAAAGCAAAGCAAAGCAAAGCAAAGCAAAGCAAAGCAAAGCAAAGCAAAGCAAAGCAAAGCAAAGCAAAGCAAAGCAAAGCAAAGCAAAGCAAAGCAAAGCAAAGCAAAGCAAAGCAAAGCAAAGCAAAGCAAAGCAAAGCAAAGCAAAGCAAAGCAAAGCAAAGCAAAGCAAAGCAAAGCAAAGCAAAGCAAATTTTTAGTATAACAATTCACCTTCAATTCTCAACGTATAGAATATTACTATTATCCTATTGACATTGAAAGGATATTTTTACGTTGACCCGAAAACCCGAGTCAAACGTGATAAATTAACTATTCAGTTAAACAGCATGATTTAAAAAAAATCCAATGCCAATTCCAATGACTAAGGAGTGTATCTAAAATAAGCTATCCACATACATTTGTGTTGTACGGATGTATTTGTGATGGTTTTTTTATGCTCAGATCACAGCACGCTGTGCGTTTGGCTATCAGCATTCGTTTGTTTACTTGTTTGTGCAGTTTCAAAATGTCGTGTATTGAAAAGGAAGTGAAAATTAAGGTTCTGGACACATGGCTAAGTGAGAAGGGGTTTACTATGCGAAAATTGGCGAAGCGGTTCAGAATACATCATACCAGTGTTAAAGCCATCATTAATAAGTTTGGGGAACAGTATTCGTTGGTTGAGCTATCAGGAAGAAGCAGAAAATCCGGTTCTTCCAACCCGAAACTGGACCAGAAAGTGGTATCTCTAATCATGAAGAACAAATCAATGTCAATACGTGATTTGGACAAGAAAGCAAGAACGAGTGTCGGAATGATCCAGCGTATCAAGAGGCGAAATCACCTGAAGACCTACAAGAAGCAGAAAATCTCGAAACAAAGTGTAGAACAGATGAAGCGAGCAGCAACAAAGGCCCGGAAATTGTATTCGCGTCTTTTGCTGTGTCCGGATGGGATCAGGGTCATTTCGCCGAAAGCCGTTTCGCCGAAAGCCATTTCGCCGAATGGGTCACTTCGCCGAATGTCATTTCGCCGAATGCCATTTCGCCGAATGCCATTTCGCCGAAAGCCATTTCGCCGAAAGGGTCATTTCGCCGAATCCTGAAAACGTCTTGAAATCGTAATTAGAATTGATTTAAATTAAAGACAAACGAAAGATGATAGCTTTAACGCCCGTTTTGTTGACCTACCATTGTAGTTTCCAAGAAAACTTGTTGACTATTAGCTACTAAGCATCAAAGCAATTGCATAGGTTAAGTAAAAATGAAAAAAAATCTAATGTGGCTACGCCACTTCGTTTTGGTTCATGTGCTGTCCGACCTCGCTACCGCTCGTTCGGACCTAACTAAAGCAAAGAAACCTAGCTTTGAGTAGACCGGGCAAACGAGGCGGTTACAGGTTTGTATGCAAGAGGCCGCAGCTTCCGACGGCGGGTCGGCGGCCGACTCAGCTGGCGTCGGCTCGGCGGCTTTGTGCCGCCGAGCCATCTTGGCTTCGGTTATGTGGCTGCGCCACATCAGTTATACAGGAGACATAACATGCATGAGATGTGACCCTTTCGGCGAAATGACCCTTTCGGTGAAATGACCCTTTCGGCGAAATGACCTATTCGGCGAAACGACTTTCGGCGAAATGACCTATTCGGCGAAATAGCATTCGGCGAAACGACTTTCGGCGAAATAGCTGCCGGCGATATGACCCGCTTATGTAAAGGAGGATTCAAAAACCCTTCTAGGTCCACAATACTCTACTGTCGTCGTTGGGAAGGATGTGAGCAATGCGGACAGGTCGATGCACTGGTATGGCAAGCAATATGTTCCTGTGGTTTGAAGTCAACCATTTTTACACTACCGGAACTATAAATGCAGAAATCTATGGATCTAAGTGTCTCCAGAAGAGATTGCTGCCTTCATATGAGAAGCATAGTACACCTCCATTGTTTTGGCCGGATTTAGCGTCGGCTCACTATGCCAAAACCAATCTTAATTGGCTTGCGGAAAAGGGTACAAATTTTGTAGAGAAAAATATCAATCCACCCAATTGTCCTCAGCTTCGACCTATCGAACGTTACTGGGCAATCGTAAAGAGGGTCTTCAAGAAGACTGGTAAGGCAGCAGTCCTAAAAGTTTCGGAATTACCGTGAAAAACAGAGAAAATATTAGATGTTTTTCGCTTGTTTTCAGAATAACGGTACATCTGCAAAGGGTAAATTTCAAGTGAACGACGTTTCTCGGGCTATCAAGTCTGTAATGTTGGAAAACGAATCCCCAAGAGCTGCTGCAGGGTGGAACAATGTGAAAGCAGGATTTCTTGCTACGGGGATTTGTCCAAATAGTCCTGATATTTTCACGAATTCTGACTTTATCCAAGTTGTGTATAGTGGAGAAACTGCGAACTGCTACAGAATAGGATTCGCAACACTGTACTGCCTTGATCAAAAAGTTCCCGGAATTTATTCAGAAAATTAAAAATACAAGATTATTCATCAAAATTGATATTGTCCCCTTCTAAGTACTCTCCATCGACTGCAACATACTTATGCCAGCGCTTGATCAAATTCTCGAAACATTTTTTATATTCCATTTTCGGAATGACCATCAGAGCCATCTGCGATTTACCCATAATCTCACGGAGTTCCCGGGAGCGGTTTCTTGAGTCGACCGAATAAAAAAAAATCTCGGGGAGCCAAATCAGGTAAATTCGGTGGTTGCTGAATGGTATTCGTTTCGTTTTTAGCCAAATGTTCACGGATACCGATGGTATTGCGTTAACGTGGTGCGAAATCCACGAGTTGTTTTCCCACAAATCTGGTCTTTTTTGGCGAATTACTTCACGCAAACGTCTCATAACGCCCAAATAAAACTCCTAATAATCAATTTGCGGTCATCCATTCTTTGATTTTTTTGATGTTATCGTCGGTTTTCGAAGTCGATGGCCTACCGCTTCTCTCATCATCATTCACTGACTCTCGGCTACTTCTGAAACGTTCGTGCCACTAATAAACGACTATTTTATTCAATTCAATTCCATTTTGAAAATTGTAGAAAATCGAGGACACGCACAATCGCG
The DNA here is from genome assembly GCF_030247185.1 of Malaya genurostris. Classification (NCBI taxonomy): domain Eukaryota; kingdom Metazoa; phylum Arthropoda; class Insecta; order Diptera; family Culicidae; genus Malaya; species Malaya genurostris. Next base: position 48,169,796 of record NC_080571.1, read on the forward strand.
GTTTTTTTTTCTTCAGTAACCTTAAAATTCTAACTGATAGTCTATTCAAACTGATTGATGTTCCATTAAAATAACAATGAATATTTCCATGTTTGTCATTTGAAATTATTTAAGTACATATTACGTTCAGAATCAATAGTGGCCCAATCTAGACTACTTTTTTACTTTTTCGTTTTGTTAATAACTTTTTTATATAATGCGCAGCAACTCACCCTAATTAGAAGTTGCTTATGGCGGACCAAACTTTTAATTAGGACACCAATATTGAGAATATGCCAATATAAACAAAAGATACAGGGCAAATTCAAAAAGTGGACCAACCTAGACGACATTCCCCTATAGACTATAAAAAAATTTTAACCAACGAACGAAAACACTAACTTCGCCTATTTTTTATACGTTTTCGTTCAACTCAGTGGTTCAAAAGTTATGAATTAAAAAGAAGGTTCGTTTTTGAGTAAATCGAGAAAAATAGATTTTTGGAACCACCCCAAAAAAAGTTGATTTTCACAGTGATTGCATAGACTTTCTATATGAAAAAGGCAAAAACGGGGCTAATATTTTTCGATAGAGAACGATTGTACCAAATATTAAAATTTCTGAGAGATCGCATATCTTTTTTTCATGGAATTGATGTTTATTTATGACTATATTATAATTTTTGCCTTTTTCATATGTAAAGGCTATGCAATCACTGTGAAAACCGACTTTTTAACCGAGACCATTTTGTCATATACCATTCGACCCAGCTCGACGAACTGAACAACTGTCTGTGTGTGTATGTATCATAAATATGCACTCCCTTTTGCGGAGAAGGCTGAACCTATTTTTACAAACTAAGATTCAAATGACAGATCGCATGGTTTCATAGTCTGTTATTGAATTTCATTTGGATCCGACATCCTGTTTCGGAGTTACATGGTAATAGGTTAAAATTAGAGAAAACATGTGCACTAAATTTTCTCGGAAACGACTTAATCGATTTTTAACAAACTAAGATTCAAATGAAAGGTCTTATAGTTTCTTAAAATTTTTAGTACATTTCATTAGCATCCGACATTCCGTTTCGGAACTAAAGCGTGATAAGTGGAAATAGTCAATTTCATGAGTGTTTTTTCACGAACGATGATCATAAACAGGCACAAATCCCATAAAACTGTCTGATAAATTCTTCTAGTTGGCAGAACTTGTTAGTTTTGGGCATAAAAATTTAATTCAGCACTGCTGGTCTCCCCTTTTCCTGTTTTGGAAGCACCGAAAGTAGTGAAGAAAAACTTCAAAAATAGAACTCACTTCGATTTCCCAGTGATGCTTGAACCGATTTTCACTTATGAATTAAAGCTCATATTGTCTTTAAAACTGCTGTGAAATTTCATCCGGATCCGACTTCCGGTTCCGCAGTTACAGGGCGATGAGTGTCAAAGTTTTCAAACCACCATATAGAATGACAATATGTACAAAACTATATAGAAAACGAAACGGTTTCGGATGTCTGCTACTGGGGTGTGATATTGGTAAAAGACGGTGCTGCGGTTGATCATATCAGTTTCTGAAGTATTGGGAATAGTGTTAAAAAACTGCAAAAAGGATCTCACTCACTTTTCTTCAAAGTAGATGCTCATTCGAGATGAGGTCAACATCAGTATTCTCTAACATGCAGACATCGATCTAGTTGGAACGTTTCAGAATTTCAATTACTTTCGATCAGTACAAGAGTAGTCACTCGCTGGTGGTCTTCGATGCAAATGTTAATATCAAAATTCCGAAAAGAAGTCTTATAGAACTCCACGAAACTTGATTTTTCACTTGGGATCCTAACTGACAGATTCTCAAGTGACAGTTGGTGCAAAACTAACAACAATTTAATTGATCTCTTATCAGTGGCCAGGTGAAACAGAAAATAATTGTTATACAACTCCATTGTAGCAGCCCATCAAAGCACATATTGTTCCTGAAGTTTACTGAAATCAATCATCACACTCCCGTGCCATCCAGCACAATCGGTAAACAAACGCGCCCCTGCAGTGTAGCGCCATTCCATTGAACCCTTTTCACGGGCCGTCATCATCGGAACGCACCGTAGTATATTTAAACGTGAAAAGTACCGGTAAACAAACCTCCCACAGGAACCAACACGTTCATCGGTTTTCATCGTGATCGTGGCCCGTTGGGTGGTGGGTGGGTTGGAGGGGCCTCACAACAAACAAATAACGTTTCTTTTCAGCCCCTTTTGTACGTTCCGCTCGCGTACTGAGATTCAGATGCTGTTGTTTTGATTAGTTGCCTTGCACTTGCCAATCCTCACCTTACCACGCGTTTAATGTTCTCGGTGTAAACAACAACCTTTCTGGCCACCACCAATCGAGCAGCAGCTGAAAATGTATCACACATCGGGAAATCTTTTCCTTCTATACATATGCACATTGTATGTATATTTATGCCATTCTCACAAACATAGCCGGCCTGTTTTTGATACCCTCAATGGTAATGGTACAGTAATAACAATAATAATCTCGCGTACTTTTTATGGATCCTCCGGGCGGTCCCGTGAATAAAGGAATCGTCTGTGAATGATGTTATGAATTGTAATATTTAGCAAGCGTATGGTGCCTCGAAGTAACCGTCATTCACGGATGTACCCTTTGCCGAGGAGGCTTGTACGGGATGATGCTCTATTTTATTTGCCGTTAATAGCTGCAATGTACATTTATTGACAGAAATAAAACCAATCCCAGCGAACATATTGATTGGAAGATCACACTAAAATAGAATTGGTGTGTTGATGGCCGGAAATCAGAGTGAATGCGGAACAATTCAGTACATTTTTTTTTTGTATGAAAAGAGTTCCAGGAAAACAGTTTTCGAAATAATATGAAGCTCTAAGAATCCTAATAGCATTTGACAAAGTGAAATTGTAGCGATTCGTTTTTTGGATGGTTCATACATTATTTTAAGATAGCAGACTCTTCAGTGCTTGGCGATGATAAATCTCGTTTTCAAATACTAGGGTCAAGGCTATAGCAATTGGGTTTTTGCTTGACTGCAACAGTGGATTGTATTTTCTTCAACTGAGATGTGATGCTCACAACATAGCTGAGACTCAACAAGGAATCATACCTAAGCGTCCACAAATCTAGTATAAATAAACCGGAAATTAACCGATCATTTTTGAAATGGACTTCATTTACCTTTATGATCAAAAAAGAACCGGAATTTTCATTTTAAAATTCCCGCGCTTGTCCAATCGGTAAACTTTTATTCTCTCAACGTTGGCAACACTTTTATACACATTCTGTCAAATTTTGACGCATATCGTACGATTAGTTTTTGTTTGGCGTCTATACAAAGAAGTTGAAAATTTTTCGTGTGGCAATTTTTATAATGGATGAAAATTTAGAACAACGTGCCTGCATCAAATTTTGTGTTGCAAATGGATTTAAGTGTTCCGAAACGTTGAAAATGTTAGAACAGGCCTTTGGTGAATCGTGTCTAGGAAAAACACAGGCATACGAGTGGTATAAACGCTTCAAAGGTGGTCGTACAAGCTTGGATCATGATGAGATCCCTGGCCGCCCAACAACATCTGTTACTGAAAAAAACATTGAATCGGCGAAGCAAAATCGTTCTGTACCGATTAGAGAGATTGCTGTGTTGTTGGGCATCTCTTATGGAGCAGCCGAACACATTTTAACTCATGCTTTGGGTTTGAAACGCGTCGCTTCTCGGCTGGTGCCAAAAAAGCTGAATTTCACGATAATGCGCCGGCTCACACAGCGTTGGTTGTGTCGCAGTTTTTGGCTAAAAACTCAACCAATATCATCAACCAAGCACCGTACTCTCCAGATATGGCCTCGTGTGACTTTTTCCTCTTCCCCAGACTCAAATTGCCATTGCGGGGAACGCGTTTTGAGACCATAGAGACCATAAAAGAGAATTCGCTGCGTGAACTAAAGGCCATACCTTCGGCGGCCTACAAAACTTGTATGGAAAATTGGATCATGCGTTGGCATGCATGTATTGCCGCAGGAGGAGAGTACTTTGAAATTTCGGTTCTTTGTTGATCATAAGGTATATCTTACTGGCTTCTCGTTTGTAAAAAACCTTCGGGATTCTAATTTCAAGTAACATGTTAAAAAAAATTTAGGATTTATTTTCTGCGTTACCAAAGGTTTCTTTTGAGAGCACAGTTTTGTTTCTTAATGCGTTCTACACTTGAATGTGCTGTCTGCACAGTTCGGAAAAATCTTGTGATTTTACATCTCATAATATGCACATAAATGGAGCATCGTGTTTCACACAAATTGATATTGAAAAACATGTAAAATTGTGTGATTAGAAAATTACATGGCTTGAAATCGAACGAAATAAAAAAAAAATTGATAGCAACAGCGCGACTTGAACCAGGAACCATCAGATTACAAAGCACGTCAGTTAATCGACTGAGTCACAGAAGCACATATCTGCGTAATCTGCTTAATGATTGATACATATAAATCCATAAAGCGGCAATTGGTAGTCGACTGCAAATTACACTAGGAGTCTGTAAAATTCTGCACGAGAAGAAAACTGCGCCTTTTGACAAGCTAAGTTGTTATTGATCGTATCGTTTGTGGAATTATGTCACCTGTAAAATTTATAATTTTTTTCTGTGTGGTCACTTCATTACAGAAAACAGTATCCTACGCATACATATTTGTCCGACTCACTCTCCATTGGTTTCTTTTGAGATACCTTCTGAGTTACCCTAATCGATACAATTAGACTGATCTTGATTTGTTATTAGTTCGATGCTACACACTTAGAAAAAAAACATGTAAATTTACGTCTTTATAGATGCACATTAAAGGAGCGTCATAATTCACTTAAATTGACTATTCAAAGCATGTAAAGATAAGCCATATCAGTTAATTAAGCTGAAGATCATTAAAGAAATTACGGCATGCTATAATTTACGTCAAGCGAAAATTTCATTTTTTCTAAGAGTGTATGTTTGCAAGGTGACTTTTGTGGTAGATCTACTTTAATCACGAATCGATTGCTCTTAATTTGTGCAATTGTTACATTTATAGACATTCGTCGTAATTTTCGAACCTATTCGTTTCTTCGTATTCAATTTTGCTAGGTTTAATTATGGATATAACGAGTCCTTTGTACCGCATATTCAGTACATTCGATTCACGTAATGTTATCAAAAAATTCATTTAATGCTTAGATTGCTGTCCAATTAGTCCAAAATGTTACTGGGGGACGGGTATAGCGTGATGGATAAGTCGATACCATTCACGCAGCCCACTTGGGTTCGATTCCCAACCCAGCACATGGGGTTAGAAAGTTTGTCTGTCCCGAAGAGGTGAATGACCTTAAGGTTAAAGCCTCTATAATCTAAACCAAAAAAAGTTTCATGTTACTCTAATTAGACTAATTGGTCCAATTAGAACCACTAGATTTAGGAAAATGGGTGATTGTACTCAGCAGGAAGGAAAATATAAGAAGGTTTTATGCCTGTTGGAGAACAATTCCTCAGTGTATAAAACCTGTTTTAATCCACCTAGTGGTGTAATGATGCTTTTCTCATATCAATCATACTATCATATATAATACTGTGGTATTCTTCAAAATAATTTTCTTCGATTCTTGAAAGAATAACCGAAATCGGTCTGTTTGACCGTCTACTGATTAAAACTATCAACGGAAAAGATTTGAGGTCGAAATAGAATTTTTTTATGGTTTTTCCCCATTTTCAGTGATGGTATACAATTTTAAACATACTTTACCCTATATTTCCGGATCCGGAAGTCGGATCCGCATGAAATTCAGGAATTACGCATGGGACCACAGGACCTTTCATTTGAACCTAAGTTTGTGAAAATCGGTCGCGCCATCTATGAGAAAAGTTAGAAAACATATTTTCTTTTTTTTGCACATTTTACCCCATAGCTCCCGAACCGGAAGTCAGATCCAAATAATATTCAGGATTTTTTTATGGGACCTCAAGACCTTTCATTTGAATCTAAGTTTGTGAAAATCGGTTCAGCCATTTCTGAGAAAAGTTAGTGCACTTATTTTCACAATTTTTTGATCATTGCACACATTACCCCATAATTCCGGAACCGGAAGTCGGATCCAAATAATATCCAGGAATTTTGTATGGGACCACAAGACCTTTCATTTGAATCTAAGTTTGTGAAAATCGGTTCAGCCATCTCCGCAAAAAAATTAGTGCAAAAAAACGTTACATACACAAATACGCACATACACACACATACACACACAGACATTTTGCGTACTCGACGAACTGAGTCGAATGGTATATGACACTCGGCCCTCCGGGCCTCGGTTCAAAAGTCGGTTTTCACAGCGATTGCATAACCTTTCTATATGAGAAAGGCAAAAAGCACATTTTGTCAGAAATCAAAATTCTCTCAGTCTAAAATGTTTTCGGGAAATCGAAATAAGTTACCATCGACACTGGATAAAAAGTTCAGTTTGGACAAGAAATAGTTATCTTGGGAATAAAATTTTATCAAATTCAAAAAAATTTTTTTGGTAAATCTATTTTAAATTTTCATTGTCATTTTTTTTCAGTGTAGGACTCAAAAGATTTTTCCTTAGCATTTTTCTCGATAATTTGACTGATTTTGTAAAAATCACTAGAACAACACTTTTTCTGTAGGATTTGTCGTTTTTCCACAATAACTATTTACAAAAAAAAGATAGGTTAAAACCGTTTGACTCTTTTCGAAAGACAGTCTTGATAAATTTTGGAAAAACGAAGTTTGCATACTTCGGTGGCTGAGAGAGTGCTGCACACATTTGTTCGAGTTGGCGCGAAATTGGTCTAAACATTTAAAATAATAATCCTTTTAAACTACTACGTGATTTTGTTGTATGTCTTTTGTGGACCACTGATACTCGAAAATATTTCTTGTATCGCAATTTTCCAGTTCGCTTTTATACCTCATTAGAGATAGTTGACATAGTATACCGTTTACTGCTTGGCCGACAGAAACATAGAACAGTGTACTATAGTGTACTGAACAAACAGACGATTCGAGTTGAGAAAATTTTACGAATAAAGAGCAGTGGATATTGCCCGACTAAGGACAATTGTTATTGACTTCAAATTGAGTCGTTTTCGAATACGAATGCACATCGGCCTTCAAAAAATATTGAGATACAACTGAACAAAATTAATATTTCCATATACATCCAATTCGCAGCTGTGAATGAGACAATTTAATTTGCAGATGATAACAATAATATACATAAAAAAATTATACTGGTGTGTATCGAGAAGACTCTGCAACAGAAATGGGTGCGCATGATGTTCCTCTAGAGAAAATTATACGGCAAAAAGGTTTGTCTTAACAAGAAGAAGTTTTCTCTATCGAGAGGTAATGGTGGAAGAATTATTGCCCAGTGTTCTGAATGATATGAGTTTCGTACGCTTGCGCTTAGTGAAACCAATCCCTTCTTATGTGACATTAAAACATGACGGAAAGCGGCCATGTCACCTACGAAAATCAGCAAGCCACGTGTCAAATATTTAGAGAAAATTCGGCGAGAAAATGGACAACCCCAATTGTATTTTTTATAAAATAGTCACTTTCATTGCTAAAGCTGTCGATTTAAGTTTTACGGGTATAGGGACCGATTTGACTCTAGACTACACTTTAAAATGGGCAAAACTTTTACTTACACAAAAATGATGCCCAAGCAGAATCGTAAGAAGTCAATTGGGCATTTCTACAAGGGAAAAATGTTTCTTCAAAATTTTTAAAGCTAATCGGCAGAATAGAATAAAAAAATTCATCTCGGCAAGTCAAAAAAGACATTGCACTCCGTTGCAAAACAAAAAGTGTTCTGTAAATAGCCGAAACTTTACGTCTGCTTAGCGGTTCAAATTGAACTGTCGAGTTTAGCACTAAGCAGTTCAATTTGAACTGCTCTGCACTGATGAGTCAAAGACGAAACGTAAAAATAATAAAAACGGTTATGTGCCCTAGCACAAAATTTGGCTAACCCCTAAATGACATCTCTAATGTTTTTGCTTTTCTCTTATAGGCAGGCTAGGCAATCACTGTGAAAATCGACTTTTGAACGGACGACTTTTTATAAACTACGATGCAAATAAAAGTTCTTGAAATTCTCTGAAAAGTATCCGAATCCGACCTCCGGTTTCGGTATTACAGCGCGATAAATGAAAAGTTTTCATTTTTTCATGAGTACACACTTAAAAAAAACCCTGTGATTTTACATCTTATTAGATGCACATAAATGGAACGTCGGAGCTCTCGCAAATTTACGTGGAAGAACATTTAATATTGTGTCTAAAACTCCATACATGAAATTTATTGAAATAAAAAAAAAGAATACTGAGAGCAACCGCCACGACTTGAACCGAGAATCATTGGATCGCAAGTACGTCTGTTAATCGACCGAGTCACAGAAGCATACATCTGCTTGGCTGGTAAAAGGTGCATTTAAATTCATACAGTCGCACCTGCTAGCAGAACGCAAGTTACAGTCGAAAATAGTAAAATTCAAGCTCATCTAACATTAAGTCATTACAAATGAGATTTTCCGTCATTTGACAAATTAGGTCTTTATGAATTACATCGTATGAGGGGTTAAGTCACCTGTAAAATTCAATTTTTTTTGGTGTGTATTTTTTCACAAGTGATGGCGAAACGCGGTGCAAATTTGCATAGAACTTACTGATGAGTTTATCTAGTTGGCAGATCTTGTTAGTTTGTAGATTTATTAATTTACTTTGGGACTACTAGTCTCCGGTTTCCTGTTTCGAAAGCACCGGCAATTGTGAATAAAAGCTGAAAAAACGGAACTCTCTTCGATTTTTCAGCAACGGTTAAACCAATTTTCACAAATCATAACTCAAATTAACTTTCGGTTCCGAAATTATATGGCGATGAGTGTCAAAACTTTCAAACTGGCATGCAAAATGATACAAAAACCGGTACGCATCGATACGTGCTGGTACGGAAGAAAAAAATACCATCGCCTAGAACACAGTTTGGTTCAATTTTGTGCATAGCGTGCAGGGTTGACATATTTAAATCGAGGTATACTTGACATAATTGTTTACAAATTGAAACGGGTTTGGTAGTTTATATCCAACGATAGTTTTTGTTTTATACAAGTGTGAAAACAATAAATTTTGACAAAATCTTCTAGTGATGTTTTTGGAAATATAAATAATATGAGAAAGGTATCATGCCACCACTAGGTGGATTAAAAAGGTGTTGGTAATATTTTTGTTTTCAACTAGTTGTAAAACTGGTGGTGTGATATTGTCTTTCTCTAAACTTTATAGAGTCAATAGTCTAGAGATACTTTTTGATACGAATTTGTGCAAATTTTTGCACAAATTAGATTCCATTTTCTCGAATAGTTCGAAAAGCATGCTTCAGTGCTTACGTCACTTATACAATCGTATTTTTGAAAACGGAAATGTCAAATTTGAACAGTATCTAAAGGGGAAAACAGATTGAAATGACAGGTGAATTCAACTATGTAATGAAAACCGCAAAAATGTTACTGCAGAGACGGGACTCGAACCCGTAGCTAGCTCCTAACCGGAGAAATTGTTTTGCCGATTGAAGTACCCTGTATATCAAAACACATGAAAAAAAAGCCTAATTGACTAGAAGAACCAAGCATGCTTCGCTTTACTTGATCATCACAGCATTCTATTATAGTCCTACATCTATGGAAACACAGCCAACAGAAAACAAACGCGTCACAAGTCTATCCTCGCTATTCTGCTTTGCCGAAAAAACCAAAGAGTTGTTTTTCATTCTAATCGCCCTTATTCTCAATAACGACGTATCGTTTTTTTGATCGTATTTCATTCGTATTCCCAATACCGCTAGCAAAATCAAAGGTAGCTAAGATTCGATCGAACCACATTCGATCGAATAATCAATACGTCGTTATTCAGAATAAGGGTGAATATCTTCTGTTAAGGTTTAGAAAAAAATCGTTTCTTTTCTTGGTGTGATTTTTTAGAGTGCGCTATTGATTTCCTCCATTTATGTACATGTATTTGTATTTGGTACAAATCTGAAGAAAGTTCATACACAAGTTCATTCACCCGTTTGAAAAATTAGTGCACCGAAACCTTCATTTACGAACTAAACGGGGATTCGTAAAACGAGGTAGTTCGTGAAAAAAGTTTACGTTATTTGGGATTTAATTCGTAAAAAAAGTTTTGTGTAATGAATTTGGAAACCGCGCATTATATGGCTATTTTCGGAACGGATGTGAAGAGTAAGTGCAAGAAAATGACGTTTGGGCTCGTTTCAAAATCCCAGATGGCAACTTCCGGTTTATTGATATTCCTTGAAAACTCTTACAATATGGGTATTTTGGGAACGGGTTTGATGAGTAGATGTCGAAAAACGATGTTTGAGGTGATTCTGAATTTCGAGATGGCGACTTCCGGTTTCTTGATCTTCCTTTAAATCCCTTACAACATGAGTATTTTCGGAACAGGATTGATAGGTAGCGGAAAAAGCTGTGGTGGTTTTGAAATTCAAGATGGCGATTTCCGGTTTTTCGATATTCCTTTAAATCCCTTACAAATTGGGTGTTTTCTAAAAGAATTGATGAAAAGGTGCTGGAAAACAATGTTTAGGGTCGTTTCAAAATCCAAGATGGCGACTTCCATATCATCTATATTCCTTGAAATCCTTCACAGTATGGGTATTTTCGGAAAGGATTTGATGTGGTGCCATAAAAACGACGTTTGTGGTCGTTCCTTCCCGTTCTAAAAATATCCACATTGTAAGGGTTTTCAAGGAATATCCATAAACCGGAAGTCGCCATCTTGAAATTCAGAACCACCTCAAACATCGTTTTCCAACATGTACTCATCAAACCCATTCCCAAATTTCCCATATTGTAGTAATTTCGTTGGAATGCAAATGAGCCGGAAATGATTTTCCTTGTATGCAAAAATCTTTTTTTACGAAGTAGGTTCGTAAAAAAGTTTACGTTATTTGGGATATTGTTCGTAAAAGGAGGTAACGTAAAAAAAGTTTACGTAAACGAGGGTTTGGGTGTATTAAGCCATCCCCATTGGTAAAGTTAGTGTTGAAATATCCCTTCCCGACCGTATAATATAAATGGTTTGCTGTGCTGAAGACGTGTGGCATAAGCCATGGTATTACATTTATTTTGTGGAATTGGACCTTCTGTTTCAACAGACTACGCAGCCGATTCTAAGCGTACAGAACCATTACATGGCTAGTGCAACCGACGTCAAGAATCCTTCCAGGTCGGGGCTCGAACATACGACAACTGGTTTGTAAGACCAATGCCTTACGCATTGAACCGCCAAACCGGGACGTGTGGTAAGTTTCGTACAAATAGGAGTGTGAGAGGTCTGTTGACTTACTTCACGATTCTGAAATTGCTCCAGGCTGGATATATTCTTTTCTTCTCACAATAGAAAATCTATATTCAGTCTATGAATATCTTTTCTGCTAAATTACTGAAACCAAAAAAAATGTCCTCTATGTAGATTCCGTCAAATTGAACCATAGAAATCGCACTTTAGCACAACGGACTGGATATCAGCTTGACATCAATATAAAGACTCCCCACAGTGTACGCCACCCCTTCATATGCTCTAATCAGTGCAAGTTCAGTAACAGCAAGGAACTGAACCGAACTGAAGCGTGTCAAGTCGCAGCACAAGTAGAGGAAAAAAACCTTAGCCACAAACACACACGCTGGGGAGAATCGTGTTTCGCTGCAATTATGAAATAATTATCTCTTATCTCGACCGCTTCTGTCCATTTCCCCTTCATCCATCATCATCATCATCCCACATGTACTTACTCTCGATTTCTTGGATTTGTTTGCCTTGGACTTCTTCTTGCGCTGCGGAATTTTGCCGGCAAACTCCTGCAGCTGTTCACGACCTGCCATGTAGTCCAGATGGGGTGGAATGAACCCTGGGTTTGCCACTGCCATTAGGCCCATTGTTCCGCTGCCGCTATTGCAACCGTTGCCGCCACCAATGCCACTGCCGCTGCTGCTGCTGCCATCGTGTGCCGGAAGGCCTAAACAGTGCGAACTGCATCCGGCACCGGATGAAGGCTGCGACGAGTCCGACTCGCTCGATTCGTCTCCCTCGTCGTTCCAGGAGGAGGAAGAGGCTGCCGCCGTCGAGGCCGGACTGGTGCTGCTGCCAGTTCCCGAGAAGCTCGTCGGAAATTGGTGGCTGTAATGAGAGAGAGAAAGGGAATAAAGAGGCTCTATTGTTACTTACTAATTTTATCACGGGAACGCATTTAGAGATACCGAAAAAAAAGATAAACCCAATTGAGGTACTGATTTTGAATTGGATGTCCGATCTGGGGGAATTATGTTCTTGCAAGGATTGAATTCTACATTTACAATGGAATACAATGCAAATGATGGTGATTTTAATTTAACAATTCGCTATTCTTTCGTGTTTTGAACAAGAGTGTTTTCGTTGACATCTGTTACAAGAAAGCAACAGAAATAAGATGAATGTTATACAACAAATTAAATCAAATCCAGTTGTAAGTTCCAATTAGCATCTGAATTATTCCTTGGAAAGAATGGTGAAACTTCTGTTTCCATAATTCAATGCATGCCTTTGTAGTTTACGTTAATGATAATGGCAAATTTACTCCTTTGAATGATGTGTTAATTTATTTTGTGGTAGTTCATATTTATTTCATAAAATAATTCCAGCAATGGGTAACAAGTCTCCAATTTGGAAGACTTTGTGCACATGTTTTCAGTATGGCAGATTTTTTGTTTTGCGTGGATAGAGAGACCAATTTGATTCAAGACTACTTTTTAAAAGAGACAAATGTACTTTTGCGTGGACCATCTTCGAATTGATGTAGTTCGGAAGTGTAATTTCGAAATAAGAGCGATGTTCAAGAATAATTTTTCAAATATTAACAACGAAACTCTTACACGTTGATCAATAGGTACCTGGTCCGTCAGACAGATGGCATCAAGCGCTTTTTCAATTTAATTTATTTTTAAAAATCTGTCTTGAGCCGAAACACTCTCCATCAGTGCCAAAATTATTAATTTGCCAAACTGAAGACGTGTACAATGTTTCATCCGAAGACAATCGTTCCAGATCTAGCTACTTTTTCTGCTCTTCGTCATTAACTGAACATCGCCATTAAAACTGTTATCGTTTTCATTTTGCCTTTCTCATATAGAAAGGTTATTCAATCACAGTGAAAACCGATTTTTGATTCGATGCCCGGAGGTCATATTCCATTCGACTCAGCTCATCAAAATCGTAAAATAGCTGTGTGTGCGAGTTTGTGTATATACTATTCCCCTTCTTCACTACTAGAATTCCCACCTACACTAAAGTACGGATTAGTTACATTGGATCAGGGTCATTTCGCCGAAAGGGTTATTTCACCGAACGACATTTCGCCGAATGGGCCACTTCGCCGAATGCCATTTTGCCGAAAGGGTAATTTCGCCGAATCCTGAAATCATCTTAAAATCGTAATTGGAATTTATTTTATATAAATCCAAATGAAAGTAATCCCGAAAAGCTTCAAAATTGAACTCAAAACTATTGCAATTTATTCGTCATATTAATTTATGGCCATACGAATAGTTTGGGATTATGCTGGTTTCTGAATACCGGATCTGGAAGTACCGCAAATAATGACGAAAAACTCTAAAGTGGAACTTACTTCGACATATCATGGAATATTCAATCAATTGTTTAGATTCAAATTCGATGCGATTTGCAGTTTCGACTTTACAGGGTAATGAGTGATTAAAGTCTCAAACTGCCGCTTGAAACGACAGTCATTGAAATAATGTCATGAGAACTAAAACACCAAAGAATATTCATGCAAAAAACACATGCGGATTGATAAAAAAGTTATCATCTCACTGCTAGGTGAATTAAGCACGTTTTTCATACGAAATATTGGCATTTATTCACATTTCCAAAAATTAGCAGAATCGGCCGGTGGTTCAAAAGTTATGGGTCTTAAAAAAAATGCTGTGTGTGTCCAAAATGACAAAAAGAAAAAATACGGGTCTGATGGCGCTCACCACACGATTATGATGAGGTTCATCTGAACCCTACGTTGTGTTTAAATTGTACGTAAATATTAAGCTCGCGACAGCTTTCCAACTTAAGCCATGGTACGGCTTTCGCACGGATGGGGACACCGCGGAACACTTCGGATGTGATGTAATAAACTGGTACGCGTTTATTCTTGATTAACTGACTAATATATTTTAACGAACTAGGACAATACTTGGACGGCATCGAATTACGACTACGACAATCACGACGAGTATAACGTAAACTTAATGTACTATCGAAGTACCGTAGTACTGTAGTACCGTAATACCACAGTACCGTCTCTGATCTGATCTGCACTGCCCTTATATAGTCTGCGTACATTATTATATGAACAAAGTTTGTCTCTACCGGAAAGCATATTACGTAGAATATGCCGGAAAGCCTATATCGCAGACGAATGTAATCGCAAACTCTCTCAACTACTAATAAAACTGCTCGAATAATAACGTTGATCGATTTCTACTTCATGTACAGTGAAGCTCATGGAATTTCTGCATATATAAGTGTGGAATTTTGTCCGAATCCGACTTACGGTTCCGGAATTCTAGGGTTTATTGTGTACAAAATTCCAACCCGTCATTCAAAGTGATAATAGAAAAAAGGATTTTTTTTCTAAATTGTATGTATGTATGTATGTATGTATGTATGTGTGAAGCCACCATCAGTTCAAGGCATTACCAGTGGATGCAGGTAGACTTACAGTAGATCCGAATTTGATTATCAGATAACTTTCATATTACTGCTGTTAAGAAGGCCAAAATGGGCTTTGAGGACCCGGCGCCTTCCAGCAATAACATCCGGCCATATAATAAAAGAATTCGCTGTACCAGCTTAAACCTGCCTGATGGTTTGTTTGTTAGAAGGGTGCGTCTTACTCATTTCAGACCTTCTGGGGAAAACACACAGCTTTCCCCTGTGAATCGGGTTGACATTTCACTCCTTCATCCAGTCATTCACTTGTAAGATACCCTGATGCACTCCCATCCCTCTTCCCTTACAATGTACTTGAGCATAGTATTATATAATGTAACATAATACACTTTAATATAATTTCCGGCAGTATAATACAATAAAACATAATATAGTATAAAACGATGCAAAATCGTATGGTACAGTGTATTATAGTCTACTATAATATTTTATGATGAATATAATAGTATCATAATGTTATGTGACATAATATAGTAAAATATACCATAATATATTATAATATAGTTTGGTCACTATACGACACTGAATATAATAAAATATTATTATGCATAAAATATAAAAATGTAATACATCACAATGCAATATAATACACTTATAATTGTGTATTAAAAAAATGCATTACAATACTATATAAAACAATACCAAACATTGTACCATAATACAGTATAATATAGTACAATGTAATATAATATAATACAACAAAATATGACGTAATATAATATGATACAATTTAATAATATATGTGTAAAGTGAAATGTGTAGTATGGAAATGAAAATGTAGCGGATAATGATAAAGATTATAATGACGGTAACGATAGTAATAATAATAATAATAATAATCATAAAAATAATACTAATAGAAACAATAGAAATACTAATAATAATAATAATAATAATAATAATAATACTTAAATACTACAAAATTATATAATATAACATAATATAGTATAATATATTTTAATTTAATATAATATAATACAATGTCATACAATATAATATATTATATAAAATAACAGTTAATGTAGAGTGTCAGTTATGCTCTTCTATCTTCGCAATACTGCAGAAAGTAGAATATTTCTCTTCTAATAACAATAATAATATCCACATCTATAAAAATAATAAATGCTTTTATTATTGATGACGAATTAATAATAATAACAATAAATATGACAATGAAAATAATAATAAAAAACAACATAATATAGTACAACGAATTATATAATAAATAATAGAATGAATAAAATGATATGTTGCGATATGCTATGATATTATATTACTTCAATTTATATGTCATTTCTCATCCTCTCATTCTGCCATCAACGCATTCCATCGACCAATTGTCACCACAGATACACGTGTAGGCATGAAACAGGAACCAGTGAAGACCAAGCTCACCTTGTGACGACCTTGATATTTAGTTAAAATTTACTTTAAAAATGATAACTTATAGGGAAAACAAATTTATATTTTGCGCAGAGGTACGTAGTAATAAAGCCTATAATATAATATAATATAATATAATATAATATAATAAAGGGTGATTTTTTAAGAGCTTGAGAACTTTTTTAAACAATAAAACGCATAAAATTTGCAAAATCTCATCGGTTCTTTATTTTAAACGTTAGATTGGTACATGACATTTACTTTTTGAAGATAATTTCATTTAAATGTTGACCGCGGCTGCGTCTTAGGTGGTCCATTCGGAAAGTCCAATTTTGGGCAACTTTTTCGAGCATTTCGGCCGGAATAGCCCGAATTTCTTCGGAAATGTTGTCTTCCAAAGCTGGAATAGTTACTGGCTTATTTCTGTAGACTTTAGACTTGACGTAGCCCCACAAAAAATAGTCTAAAGGCGTCAAATCGCATGATCTTGGTGGCCAACTTACCGGTCCATTTCTTGAGATGAATTGTTCTCCGAAGTTTTCCCTCAAAATGGCCATAGAATCGCGAGCTGTGTGGCATGTAGCGCCATCTTGTTGAAACCACATGTCAACCAAGTTCAGTTCTTCCATTTTTGGCAACAAAAAGTTTGTTAGCATCGAACGATAGCGATCGCCATTCACTGTAACGTTGCGTCCAACAGCATCTTTGAAAAAATACGGTCCAATGATTCCACCAGCGTACAAACCACACCAAACAGTGCATTTTTCGGGATGCATGGGCAGTTCTTGAACGGCTTCTGGTTGCTCTTCACTCCAAATGCGGCAATTTTGCTTATTTACGTAGCCATTCAACCAGAAATGAGCCTCATCGCTGAACAAAATTTGTCGATAAAAAAGCGGATTTTCCGAATGGACCATCTAAGACGCAGCCGCGGTCAACATTTAAATGAAATTATCTTCAAAAAGTATATGTCATGTACCAATCTAACGTTTAAAATAAAGAACCGATGAGATTTTGCAAATTTTATGCGTTTTATTGTTTAAAAAAGTTCTCAAGCTCTTAAAAAATCACCCTTTATAATACAACATAATGAATACAATATAACATAATATAATAGAATACAATATAATATAATAAAATATAATATAATATAATATAATACAATATAATATGATATGCAGTATAATACCATACAACATAGTATATAATAACATAAAATAGTGTAAGACGATAATATGTGAAATAATATGCTATGATACAATATAACAGTTAATGTCGCAGTGTAAGTTACGCTCTAATAATAATAATAATAATAATAATAATAATAATAATAATAATAATAATAATAATAATAATAATAATAATAATAATAATAATAATAATAATAATAATAATAATAATAATAATAATAATAATTATAATTATAATAATAATAATAAAAGTAATAATAATAATAATAATAATAATAATAATAATAATAATACATGATGTAATAAACAACAGAATTATATGTTGTAATATACTATGAAAAACACTGCACTTTAGGATGGGCTTCAACCTACAAGCCATTTCGCACCCTCTCATTCTGCTACTAACGCAGAAGGCGATAGCACCCAGTCGACGCCGTTCTATTGACCAAATGTCATCATAGACGCTCGGGGAGGCATGAGATAGGGACTTGTGAGGACTTAGTTATCTCACCATTTGACGACCTAAAAGGATTTTTTTTCTAAATTTGGCTAAAAATTGTTTCAATTTATAGGTTGCGTTAGTCGTCGGTTCTCAGTTCCCGGTTCTGGAAGCACCGGAAATAGTGGTCAACAACTCAAAAAACGGAACTTTCTTCACTTTTTCAGAAAAAATTGTGTTGAATTTCACAAACTTACACTCAAATGAAAAGTTCTTCATCTATAAAAATAGACTGTTTTTAACCCATGTTCGGATCTGACTTCCGGTTCCGGAATTACATGCACAAAAAAAGGAAAGAAATAGTTGGACATGGCCGATTTTCATAAACTTAGATTCAAATTAAAGGTATTATATCCTCATACAATTTTCCTGAATCAAACTTCCGATTCCGGAATTACAAGGAAATATGTACGAATTTATGAAAAATACGCACTCAATTTTATCGGAAATTTCTTTACCGATTTTCACAAACTAAGTGTCCGCAAAGTTGATCCAGATTCGATTTCCGGTTCCGATATTACAGTGCGATTAGGGAAAATGATCAATTTCATGAGTACTTTTTCGCAAATAATGGCGAAACGGAGTGCAATTTTTAGTAAAAATTAGGAGTGAATTCATCTATTTGGCAGACCTTGTTAGTTGGTGGGTATATAAATTTACTTCGGGACTACTAGTGCCAGGTTTCCGCTTCCGAACGCACCGGTAATAGTGAAAAAAGATCCATAAACGGAACTCACTTCGATTGTCTCATTGACCTAAAATATACCGTGTAATCTTATCTAGATCCGACATCTGGTTCCGAAATTAGCGTAGCGTCGGTACGTGCGGCTTTGCTCGGTTCGCAGCATGCTTTGTTCAATTTTGTATACCGTGCAGGGTTACCACTTCTAAATCTATATTTTTCTTCACTTGAATGTGTAGATCTTTTATTCATTTTGTATCTAGTTGTTAGTTTTATTACAAAATCATGAAAACGATGCATTTCTATAAACGTACACTTGTTGTCTTTCTCATATAGAAAGTTTATGCATTCACTTGAAAAATTGATTAGTTGGAGGGGCTGGAGTCCACAGATTGATAGTATCTATTAGCTCTCTCCGGACAGTAGCAGCCTAGTTGCCGTGTTAAATCCGGCGGAAAAAATGATCCAAGAATAGATCCACTGGGTTCCTGCTTCCATGTCGTAAAAGGCGACAATTGCAGGAGTTTCTTTTTCCTTTCAGTTATCAGATATTTTCAATGTTTTACTTCTGATTACTCTATTTTACTAAATTATCTCTTCATTCAACCTATCAATTTCCGTTTAGCTTCGGAGAAGTTTTATTTGGAATGTTTTCTTCTTCCATGTTATTGATTGTCTTTCAGGATTATAAATTGAATGATAAAAATCAACTATTGCTCTAATCCGTTGATATTACAAAGTTAATAACAAAAGCAAAGTCTTGGCATTACATTCCTTTCGAGGAATTTGGCCTTTCTGTTTCAACAGACTTCGCAGCCGATTCATAGCGTACAGAATCATTGTATGGCTAGATGGATCCTACTGATACTAATAATCCTTCCAGGTCGGGGCTCGATCATACGACAGCTGGTTTGTAAGACCAGCGTCCTATGCACTGAACCGCCAACCCGGGAGTTTGATAACAGAGATAACATATATCGGTATATTGAATACATAGTAAAAAACCCTTCTTAATCCACCTAGTGGTGTGATAATGCCTTTCTCTTTTTTCATAAAAGTCTCATGAAAATATATTTCATACTTATATTAAATAATTTCGGATACCAATTTTGACACCAATTGATTCAGATTGATTCGAGTAGTTCACAAAAGCATGCTTATGTCACACAGTCAGCATCATTTTTCCAAACTAGTCCAAACTAGTCCACTTAGTTGAATTTCCATATATCTTGAAAAATCACCATAGGGGGGAGTACATGAAATTTTCTATAGAGAAAGGCAAAAAACACTTGATATTAATATTTCAAACAATATATTAATATTTTTCTCGGTAGCCGGCTGCCCAAATCAACCAATATAACCAATTAATAATTTTAATAAATAATTAAAATAATAAAGCGGAAATAATACAGAATCAAGACGCGCGTGAAATCTGTTGACCTTTATTTGGTGATTCAAAATGATTTTATAACAACTGTTTAGAATATTTCAATGCAATGAATCAACTATTTTGTCTAAATCCTATTCACTCGTTAATTTTGTATCACGTAATGTCATTTATAAAAAATAGGGAAGTTTTTATTCTTTACGCGATAGTATTGAAAATTTTTCTTCAGTTTCCTCGAGTAAGAGCTGTGAATCAAGACATCCCGGGACTTAAACCAAATTATGGACAACATTGCGACTTTTTCACATAACAGTGCTAAGGACGGCCAATTTGAACTGGACCCTATGCGACCTCCAATTGTTCGTCTTACTGAACAGTCTACAACTGGCGACGGTCGCTTCTTGAAAGCTAGACTTCGTGACCCGAAAATCTTCAACATTGTGCGACTGTATCTAGCATACATAAGGACCAATCTTCCAAAGTCTGCATTGAAGGACAAACTCCAATAAGTCTAAAAATGCTGCTCGCGTCTGAAGGACTTCCTACATAACCTGAACATCTCCAGCGTATCTTCATTGAAGTGCATAACGAATATGGACTTAAACCGGACGAAATCGTAGCAGACCTCGACGCATACCGAAATTATTTGTCCAGTGAGCGGACTCGTCACTTACAACACGTATGCAACAGTACTAGTAAATTTTATCAGCCGATTTTTCGGAACAAATGACGCCCTTCGACGAAGGAATAGACACAGAAATTAGTAATGTAAGTATACCAGAATTCTCAAAAACTTCTTCGCTTCATAGAACAAATGTGACTGAAATTTGCCATTGCCAAAATTTCAACCGCATGAAAAGCCCGGCCAAAATGAAAGAAATTCATCAAAATTTAATAACCTCCTCTTTCGACGTAATCCTTGGAACTGAAAGCAGCTGGGATGAAAGTGTTAGAAGCGAAGAAGTATTAGGAAATAATTTTAACGTATTTCGGCACGACCGAAATTTATCTCTCTGTCAGAAAAAATCTGGAGGTGGAGTCCTCATAGCCATTAACTCTTGCTTTACTTCTGAAGAAATTATTACTCCTAAATATAAAGAATTTGAGCATGTATTTGCCAAAGTCTCAATATTGGGAGAAGAACATATTTACTGCTCTGTCTGCTTCCCACCCGAAAATGCGGACAAATTCTCTTTTGAATTATTCTTTCAATTTTTAGACACAATTATTTCGAATATGGAACCTGAAGTAAAGCTTCATATTTTTGGCGACTTCAATCAACGTAATGCGGACTTCATTTCTGACATTGAAACTGAATCAATCTTACTTCCAGTCGTAGGAGAAAACGAAACATTGCACTACTTTTTCGACAAAATTTCTAATTTTGGCCTATATCAAGTAAACTCCGTAAAAAATCAACAAAACGCATATTTAGACCTTCTTTTCCCAAATTGCACAGAAAACTTTTGTGTAAATGCATCAAACCTGCCATTATGGAAAAATGAAGCATTTCACACCGCAATTGAATATTCATTATTTACACACAATGCATCCCTTCCCTACGACTTGGAATATGAGGAAGTGCCGGAATACAATAAAATTAACTTTGAAGAAGTCAAGTGTAGACTAAGTATAGTAAATTGGCGGAACATACTGAGTACAGAAGGAAATGTCGACGTCGAAGTAAACAAATTCTATTACATTATAAACAAAATATTAGCCGAAACTTTGCCCATGAAAAGAAGAAGAAAAAATTATAACAGCAAATTACCTGTATGGTTCAATTCACAACTAAAACATTCGAAAAATAGAAAACAAAAAGCACACAAAACTTACAAACAAGAAAAAAGTGACGCTCATCTTCAAAATTACTTAAATCTATGCAATCAACTCAAAATAGCCATTAACACAGCACATGAAGAATAAAAACCGCAAAATTGTAAACGAAATAAAGACTTGCCCTAAGAACTTTTTTAACTACACAAAAACTAAACTAAAAAGCAACAGTTTTCCATCTCAAATGCACCTCGACGAACATGTAACACATGGATCAATAAGTCCCGAGACTAACAATGGAAACAACATTTTATTTGCAAATTTTTTTTTATTCATCAACATAATCACCTTTTCGGGTGATACAATGGTTCCAACGTTTTTCCAATTTTTCAATACCATGTTTATAAAAAAATTCATCTTTCGCTTCAAAATAAGCTTCAGTTTCAGCGATGACCTCCTCATTTGAGCTAAATCTTTTTCCCTGGAGCATTTTTTTAAGATCAGCAAAGAGCCAGTAGTCACTGGGGGCTAAATCTGGCGAGTATGGGGGGTGGGGAAGCCCAATTCGTTCAATTTCGCCATTGTTTTCATCGACTTGTGGCAGGGTGACTCGTTGCTGTTTTAGTTTCATCGAAAGCAATCGCGGCACCCACTTGGAAAAAAACCTTTTTATGCTCAATTTTTGATGAAGGATAGTAAATACACTTTCATATGATATCTGTGTCATCTCAGCAATCTCACGGAGCTTCACTTCACGATCTTTCATTATAATTTTTGTCACTTCACTCACATTTTCCGGTGTAACGGCTTCCACAGGTCTACCCGAGCATTCCGCGTCATTTGTGTCGGTACGACCACGTTTAAACTCGGCGAACCACCGACAAATCGTTGCTTTTGATGGACAAGAGTCCGGATAACATTTTTCAATCCATTGTTTCGCTTGCACGGTGTTTTTACCCATTAAAAAACAATGTTTTATCAAAACACGAAACTCGTTTTTTTTTTTTCATTTTTCAAACAAACTACAAAACGACTTTACTCCAACCTCGATAACTCTGCTGTTTCTGGTCGGATCGACTTAAAATTTTGACCCGTTTCAAGCAAAGATTAGTACTCTTGAAAGACGTGGTTACTGGTTTACTATGAGCGCCATCTCTGTTTTAGTCTCGGGAATTATTGATCCATGTGTTAGGGAAAAATAGTACAGAAATCTGCAATCACTTTGGAAATTTTTTCCAAGAAGTATATACATCTTATTCAGAAACTGACCGTGATCGTGATACTTCTCTTTCATACCTGCATTTTCCAACTCCATCTCTGTAAACTATCTATCAGAACATGACATTTCGACAGCACTGAAAAACTTAGACGCCTCAAAAGGAAACGGACCTGACAGTATACCACCAATATTCTTAAAAAATCTTGCTGAAGAACTTACACTACCACAACAACTACTTTTTAACTTATCACTTAATAAATGTGCTTTTCCTAAAGCATGGAAATCTTCCTTCCTTGTACCAATATTTAAATCTGGTGCAAAATCTAACATTCGGAACTACCGTGGAATAGCCATTATCTCATGCATTCCAAAATTATTTGAAAAAATTGTAAACGAAAAACTTTTTCATCAACTTAAAAATGTAATAACGAACAAACAACATGGCTTTTTTAAAGGCCGCTCAACTACAACAAATCTCTTAGAATTTATGACATTCACTCTGAATGCAATGGACGCTGGCAACTACGTAGAATCTCTTTACACTGACTTAAGCAAAGTTTTCGACCGTATTGACAAACCATACCTCAGGGTTCTCACTTAGGGCATCTCCTCTTCAATTTACATATAAACGACATTTCCTTCATATTTAAAAATATAAAATTGCTTATATATGTAGACGACATGAAGCTCTTCATAGACATTAAAAATATCAACGACACTCAAATATTCCAGAACGAAATCAATCTATTCAACATTTGATGCTGCAAAAGTCTACTCCAACTCAATGTAAAAAAATGTAACTCAATAACTTTCAGTAGGAAAAATGAAACTAAATTCATAAACATACATCTAGGAAATCAAATAGTAGAAAAATGTAAAATTGTACGAGATTTAGGCGTAATCTTAGACTCCAAGCTCATTTTTGTGGAACACTACAATACCATAATCAAATCAAATAGTATGCTGGGCTTTATTAAACGCTTCAGTCATAACTTTCAGGACCCATACACAATTAAATTATTATACACTACATATGTCAGACCTATTTTGGAATATTGCAGTCTAGTATGGAATCCATACAATATTATTCACGAAGAACGCATCGAATCTATTCAAATACAATTTCTTTTATATGCACTTCGTAAATTAAACTGGACAGCATTTCCTTTACCACCATATGAAGCACGCTGCATGCTAATCAATATTCAAACATTTAAAGAACGCCGTGACCTTGAAATGCTTTATTTTATCAGTGACATTATTTCTCAACGCATTCAATCACCTTCCTTATTATCGCAATTAAATTTTTATACACCTAGCCGTCAATTACGAACAAGAAAATTTATATTTAGAAAGAAACACTAGAACAAGTTATGCAAAATATAGCCCAATTAATCGAATAATGCGCCACTACAATCAATATTGCGAACATCTTGACCTTGGTATGTCCAAAAATGAAATGAAATTCCAGCTTAGTCGAAGAAATAAGGCGTAGTATCTAAGTAAACATTGTAAACCATTCATATGTAGTCTACATTTGCTTGACGAAATAAATAAATAAAAATAAATAAAATATAGGACAGTGTTGAAACGTTCACTCGGGAAGTCAGTGAGTTTAGCGGTGTATCCGAGCATCTTGAAATCGGAACATACTGAGTAGCGCGCGAATAATACCAATACTGAAATTTTTACTAACAAATATTCTTCTCCCGTGACACTTGAGGAGTGCGCAGTAGTATATACGGCCTCTAGTAACAACAAGTGTTGGACTAACATCCCTTCCCATTCCTTAGATGATCTACGTTCGGGCCTGGCCGACGCCGGTACTAATCAATGAATTCTGGGATTACCAGAAGATGTACATTGAAGGATGATTTACCAGTTCCAGTTCGGATCATCTAGAAACTGCCTGTACTGTATTTCAGCTAATTCCGATCAGTAACGGAGTAACAACCAGGGGTGGTCGCTCAAGCCCAAGGTCACTTGAAAAATTGACTAGTTGGCCCGGACGGCTAAGTATTCTATTCCACACAGTTCATCGAGCTGAGCAATGTTTGTGTGTGTGAGTATGTGTCAAATAATGTCAATCATAAAATTAAAAACCTCATAGTCCCATAGATAACTATTGAATTTCATCATGCTTTCATAGGGCAAAGAGTGTTTAAAATTGCACACCGTAATTTATTGCGACAATGCAAAAAAGAATAAAATTCGTCTAGATTTGGCTCAAAACTGATTTAATGTATAGGCTATATTAGTTACTTACTAAACGAACCGATTTCGTTCCCGGTTCCAGAAGTACCGGAAATAGTGATCAAAAACTCTAAAACGAGACTCACTCAATTTTCTCAGAGATGATTTGAACGATTTTCACACACAGGCTCAAATAAAAGTTCCTATAGTCTCATAGGTTGCTGTTTAATATCATCAGAATCCGATTCCGGTTCCAGATTTATGAGAAAAAGTGTGTTTAATCATTTAGTGCGACGATGCAAAGTAAGGCAAAATTCCTATTAACTTGACATAACTGTTTACTAATAGAAAAGGTTATGTTAGTTCACACCAAAAGTAAGTTTCTTATACTTTTCAAGATTGAAAAAAAAATTTGACAGAATCTTCTAGTGATATTTTTGAAAATATAAGTAATATGATAAATGCATCATTACACCACTAGGTTGATTAAAACAGGTTTTTTTTTACAGTGGCGCTACACCGATGAGAATCGATGCAGCACAACAAAACAAAATCGACATTATTAGAACATAACTGATATTTCAATCGACCGGAACTGACAGTTTCCAACACGAGAGAAAAAAACCACCACCAGGCGAAACAAAGATCTTAGCACCTAAATGTACTTACAAAATCGGTCCGGCCGACGAGCAGGACGGCGTGTTCGGACTGTTGGCACTGTTCTGGCTGCTGTGGCTGCTGCTACCACTGGGGCTGGGGGTCGGTAGCCCGAAGAACACTCCACCGCGCCCGGCCGCTCCCGGAAGAGGCCGCTGCACCGCGTTCGGGGTCTGCGGGAAGAACACCTGGCCGCTGTAGTATCCGGTCGTGAAGGGACTGCAGGAGGTACTCTGCGGTGACTGCGAAATCGGTGTCGAGGGGGTGTCTGTAAAGCGGGACGGTAGATCAATAAATATATAGGTTAGAAGTTGCTTGCTAGATCTTCATCTCGATTTATAGTACGAGGTATGGTATGGATATGAGTCAGAGCGGGTGTAAATGTGAGAGACGTTCGCTTTGTTAGCGCGAAGTGCGACAACATTCCGAACGTCCTAACGAGCTGCTCAGAAGCGAGCAAAAATGGAACCGGGAGCAGCTTGAAAAAGGAAATATCTGGCATTCCGGTTGGAATTCTGCACCAGAATCGAGCGTGGCTGATTGGGGTTTTAAATGTTAATCTCATTAACTGCAAACATATGATTAGTTCCGAACCTGACTTGAGGTCCCGATTTTCCTTGAAAACTTAGTCATATGCAGAATGCTGCCGCTGCTACTGCTGCTTACTTCATATCGCATAATTGCTACCTTAGAACTCGTCACTCTCCGCACAGCAGGTCTGCACTACACCTTCGGTTAATCGTCAGTAATCAAGCTAAGCTTGAAACGATTCTCATAATGAGGCTCATGTCCTCGTCCTAACTCACGTTCAGTCAAGCTGGTTCGTAATAACAGTGCACATGGGAGACTCCAAGCAGATTGTTTTTGTTTTTTCCTCCTTCCAACACCATTAATTGCAGTGTGCACTTGCACTTCGGTTTTTGCCCGATGGAAGTCATCGCCGAGTAGCTGCAGTTCGCTAAAACGAACACTCTCTGACACGGTCCCGTAGGGATTCGAATGAATCCTGGAATGATAAATTCGGCTTCCAGTGGCCCCAGCACTGTTCAACAGGTTTTTGCGTCGGTTCGTTTACATGGCACCGACTCATTAGTGGCCAACGAGTCTTTGATTACACGATTAATTGTTGGAAGTGATATTTACGATTCCTATTCATTGGGCCGAAGGTGAGCCGCTGGCTTGGCTTCGAATCTCGTTTGATAGAACTAATGATCGTAATAATAGTAACAAAGTTGAAAAGATTCCTAATGAAAAGGTGATGATGCATTCTGGATCCGATTCAGGTGGTCATTCCGCAATGATGACGACGACGATAGTTTGCACAATCAGGCTCTTATCGTCATCGTCCATCGGTTAGATGTTTCACGCCTTCGGCACCGACTGTGTGGGCTTGGTCCGGTTCGTCACAAAGCTTGTCCCGCCCGTAGGAGAGCATGCAATTAAAATTCCCATGTGTCAAGTGTGGTGTGGAAGGGGGGAGGGCACTAGTCATCAATCCAGATTCCGATTGCAACCATCGGTATCCTGTGTTCGGTCGAATAAAGGGCTGCGTCTTGTGTGTTTGCGGCTGTCATTTTATTACTGATGGATTATTGCTGCAATTCCATTGATGACAACTGATAATAATGATGATGATGTGATGAATTGTGGAATGACGCGTTGATTAGTTTGCCTTTGCCGGAAACAATGGAATGCAATACAATCGGTTTTAATTACGCTGTGAATGCTCTTTTCCTTCCGAAATAAGTGATTACACATTGATCATCAGGCGTGAATCTCGGTATCAAGGAGAGGAATTTGAGAATTGCAGCGCAAGCTAGAACAGGATGGCAGAAAGCCAACTTGTGTAAGGATGCATTATCTTCAAAGCTGAATAAAATTTCCTGTTCCATCTACAACTCTTGTTCTTGAAGGGTCTGACAAATGGTGCACTAGATTTCACTTTGCTAGGATATTGTTTCCTGGGGCAAAAGTGCCAACTTCACTGTGTTCCGTCGATTGGAGGTTGAATATTGCATGGAACATCGTGGTGTCTTGACTAATGAGATGAATATAGATCGTTCAGCTTTCTTGAATGATTTATTACTCAAAGAGCTTTTTCGCATTATGATTTACTCTGTGTTTTGCTGTGTCTATGGCAAGTATTTTTTATTCCAATACATTTGAACTGTCAAGAGCTTAATAAATCATTACTAGCCATCTTGCAATGATGAAGAAGAAGATTTAGAGACACCCACAAAGGTTATCAAATGACGAGATAAATAAGTTTCCTCAAGTTCCTATCTCATGCCTCACAGGAAAGTCTTCGAATAAACTGCGTTGAATAGGTTTTAATCGCATCTGAGTTAGTAGCGAAGCGAAAGGGTGTGAATAGGTTCGTGTGCAAAATGACCCACTTGTAATCCACGGAATCGATCAAAAGTCTTTTGAATGGGTCAAGTACTGTAGCTTGCCATTGAAATGTTAAACTATATTTAATATTGAAATAAAATTATATTTAGAATCGTGTCCGGCAGATCATTTTTGATCCGAGTGGGCCTTCTTAAAAAAAAGTCAGCGACTGCATTTCTATTGTTCATGAATGGAAAATATACAAGTATTTTTGTCTTTGATTTATTGCAGCACGTAAAAGATCATCAGAATATATACAAAAAATCATTTGCGCAATGCAAACACAGAGTTGCGCTTTGCGTTTCGCAAAAAAAGTCGTCTGACAATAGAGTTTGTCGATTATGTCGCGATATACACGTTAAATAGCAACATTATTGAGTCGATTTTGCAATATTGTTGATCCTGCGCAGAACCGAAAAACTACGCTCATTCGAACAAGATGATTCTGATATTGATGAACGAAACGCACAAACTCTGGAACAAGCCCTCTTATCCAATTATATTTTTGAAAGATATCTACAACTTCCCTCAGACTATTTGCCTGTTCATTTTGCCTTTTCAGTACACTGTCACTGCGGGGGATACCAACTGGGTAAAAAAAACTGCGTAACTTCGGAAATCTGCGTAAAAAAACCGACAAACTGAGGAAAAAGTTTTGTTTATGCCTGAAATTGACTTTTTTATAAAGAAGGTCATACAATCTCTTTGAAAACCGACTTTTCGACCGACGCCCAGAGGGCCGAATGTTATATACCTTTCGATGTATGTATGTGTGACCAGAGCTGCTAAATGTCACTATCAACTAGCAACTTTGCACGACGATGATTGGAAAGTTTATGTCACTGGACTGCTGCCAACCAGGCTCTACCAATCATCATATATTATTGAGTGTCTGAGAGCCGATCTGTCATAACTTAAATTCTCTTGATATTACACTCACCAGGACGCTCATTGATTGCCGATGCGATTGATATTATCTTCATTTCACCTGTCACTGCTTGATGACGATGTGACTAAATATTAATCAAGCAGCATAAACATTGAATTGAATTCATGTACACCAATAAACTCCGAAGTCCGATGACTTTTTGCAAAAAAAACAATGAACTTTATCAATTTATGTTTATGTTAGTACTCTCGTGGTTTTTTTCTACTTCAACAGGGAATAGAAGAATGAGAGAGAAAACAAAAAAGTCGTATGTCTTTGACTGAGTATACTTCTACTTGGTCATAGAGCTATCGAGTATCTCATTTGACAGACACTTTGACCGTACCGATTACAGGTGACGATGATTTTAGTCAGTCTGTCAAGCTCATTCGACATGACTGACAATTTGCAACTCTGTATGTGACAAATATTGTCACCCAATTTTCTCGAAGATGGCTGAACCGATTTTCACAAACTTGGGTTCAAATAAAAGGTTTACGGTCCCATACAAAATTCCGGAATTTTATTTCGATCCGACTTCCGGTTCCGGAATGACAGCGTGATATGCACTAAAAAAGGGAAAATAAAGTCAGTAGCTTCTTTCGAAGATGGCTGAACCGATTTTTACCATCTAAAATTTAACTAAGAGGTTTTCAGATACCGTAAGAATATTCCAATTTTCAATCTGATCCAATTTCTTGTTCCGGAAATTGGGTGCTTGCTTTCATGTATATGGCAATTTAAAATGTTTTTTTTTTCATAAGAAACAATGTAATGAGTAGCGAATTAATTAATTTGGTCAATCAATCAGATTTTCATCATATAAAATTCAAATCAATAGGACTGATAGTCTTATAACATATCCAAGATGAACTTTCGGTTCTTGCATTATAAGGTTAAAAGTTTTCAAAATTTCAAACCGTCAGAGAATATCAAAAATATCTTTGATGTCGTATCCCATTCAATTCAGCTCGACGAACTGAGCAAATGTCTGTGTGTGTGTTTGTTTGTGTGTAACAAAAATATGCACTCACTTTTCTCAGAGATGGCTGAACCGATTTTCACAAACTAAACCTCAAATGAAAGGTCTCATGGTCCCATAGCCTGCTATTGAATTTCATTTGGATCCGACTTACGGTTCCGGAGTTACATGGTAATATATGAGGAAATTAGAAAAAAGTCAACTCTGAAACGGATCAACCAATTTTAACAAACTAAGATTCAAATGAAAGGTCTTATAGTTTCCTAAAAGTTTGTAGAACCTTTTATTCGGATCCGACTTCCGGTTCCGGACCTAAAGTGTAATAAGTGGAAAATTTCCAATTCATTAGTATTTTTTCACGAAAGATGGTCAAAAACAGGTACAAATCTTATAAAACTGACTGAGAAATTCTCCCAGTTGGCTGAGCTTGTTAGTTTGTGAGCATAAAAACTTAATTCGGCACTACTGGTCACCTTTTTTCCTGTTCCGGAAGCACCGAAAATGGTGAAGAAAAACTTCATGAGGAGTGTATCGAAAATAAGCCATCCACAATTTTTTCTTTCAAATTATGATAAAAAACGATATTTTATTCAAACTGAAAATTGATCCTTTAATGTACGAGGTTAAACTTGAGCATAATACAAATCGGATGAAATTTAAGTTAATCTTTCATGAATTTTCGAACTTTTGATCGAACGCTCTTCATCAAGTTCCGGACAAGTGTTGCATCGCTTGAGCCAAAATTTTTTTAAACTCCTGCATGTTCCCAGCTGCCTTGCCAGTCTTCTTGAAGACCCTCTTCACGATTGCCCAGTAACGTTCGATGGGTCAAAGCTGAGGGCAATTTAGTGGATTGATATTTTTCTCAACGAAATTTATACCCTTTTCCGCAAGCCAATTGAGAGTGGTTTTGGCATAGTGAGCCGACGCTAAATCCTGTCAAAACAGTGGAGGTGTACTCTGCTTCTTATATAAAGGCAGCAATCTCTTCTGGAGACACTCAGATCGATAGATTTCTGAATTTATAGTTCCGGTAGTGTAAAAAATGGTAGACTTCAAACCACAGGAACGTATTGCTTGCCATACCAGCATCTTTCGACCGAGTTTCTCCACTTGAATCGACCTGTCCGCATCGCTCACATCCTCCCCAACGACGATAGTAAAGTATTGTGGACCTGGAAGAGTTTTTGAGTCCTCCTTTACATAAGTCTCATCGTCCATCAAAACGCATGCATCCGGACACAGCAAAACACGCGAGTACAATTTTCGGGCCCTTGTTGCTGCCCGCTTCTTCTGTTTTACACTTTGTTCCGAGATTTTCTGCTTCTTGTAGGTCTTCAGGTGATTCCGCCTCTTGATACGCTGGATCTCGTTCCTGCTTTTTTTGCCCAAATCAGGTATTGACATTGATTTGGACTTCATGATTAGAGATACCATTTTTTGGTCCAGTTTCGGGTTGAAAGAACCGGGTTTTCTGCCTCATCCAAAGAATAGTGTTCCCCAAACTTATTAATGATATTTTTAACACTGGCATGATGAATTCCAAACCGCTTCGCCACTTTTCGCATGCTGCATGCTGTGATCGGAGCATAAAAAACCATCACAAATACATGCGTACAACACAAATGTATGTGGATAGCTTATTTTCGATACACTTATACCGGTATTGACAAATTCCAGATACCGGTTTCAGAAGTACCTCTTTTCGTTTCCTCAGATATGGCCTAAACGCCCTGAGTACTATTTCACTCTATAGGTTATACTAGTTTATAGACAAACCTTTTTGCTTTTCAAAAATCAAAGAAAATTATTTTGAAAAATACCACACGTTTATATATGAGAATATGTGAGATGTGAGAAAGGTGTCATTACACCACTAGGTTGAATTAAACAGGTTTTTTTTAAATTGATTTTAATTAATCGAAAATTGACAAATCCTAGAAAACCCTTTGGACAGTTGGCTTTCAAAAAATTAGTCAAACTTTTCAATAAAAATATTTAAAAAAACATCATTGAGTTCCACACTCCACAATATCGAATAGAAATTTATGGTCTATTTACAAAAACGCTATTGATTCTTTGGAGAAAAATTGGTGTCTAAATAAATAATTATGTTCCCTGTCAACCGTTCATACATGACAAAAAAGGCTCTTTGATGAAAAAAAATCCATGCCGAAATTTACAAGTCAATCGTGTGATTCAAACTCAAAATTTAAAATTGGTAACAAACCCATCCGTGAGTGTTTATTTTATCTTATTTTTTCTGTAGTGGTGTGTCATCACTCGTTGTTTACAGTAATGCGAATAGGAGAAGCAGGATACTGGTGAGATCGTTCCATAGAGATATTTCGCATTTTTGTTAGTTACAATTTAATTTATTTACAAGGTCCCTATTAAAAATCGGGATAGACGAAACTCCGTCGATTATTCGGGGAACGTTTGATCAATGGATCTATTTTTCTTCGGATTGGATGCTAAGTTTAAGGGACGGCTAGGATCTAATACTTTTGAAAATTCCTTTATTATTTTCTTATAGTAAAACATTTCAAGAATTGTCTGTGAAATTTTCAAGTCTACCGAAAAAAAAAATTCGGGAAGTTATGGGCCTTTACTTTTGCTTACCTCATACTACGAAGAAGTAGGAGCTCAGCACTCAGGCCCAAGATTTCTGCTTAATTTGACTAAAAAACTTGACAAAACATTCTTGAAATGTTCCATTATAACAAATTATAAATTAAAATATATGATTTTTATAAATGTTGGACCCTACGAGCTCCCTTGAGTAATAAATTGTTTTCATTGATTTTATAGACAAAAAACTTTAAACGCGTTTTTCTCGAAAAAAGGTTTTGAAAGTCCATCGTCATTCAAAAACTACTGCACCAATTTTCTTCAGTTTTTGCACACATTTTCTACATATAAAAAACCAGACCCCAACGTTTTCCTTTCCGTTGTTTGTTACTTTGGGAAGGTTTTACAGCTATAAAATGGCGGATTTTTTCGTAAAAATCGTAATTTTCACTTTGAACAATCACCAAAAATTCAAAATATTAAAAAAAAATCAAACAAAAACGTTGGGGTCTAGCAAAACTTCTACTCTATCTATGCTGCTTTGATTTGTTCACTTCTGATTAGTCTGCGCCTAGATACAGTGGACACCGCAAATCATGATTTTTAAGAAGCATTCTCAAAAATACCTCTTCTTATTTGTCAATATTATTCCACGAAAAAATTACAAAATGTTGTTCGAATGATGCTTTTTATCAGTGCTAATTTAATATTCGATTGATGAAAATTGCTATATATCTTGCCAGTATTACGTCTGTCTATTGACGGAAAATAGAACACAATGAATTAAAGGTAGGAGTTGATAGCGAACCTCCCGACAGCCGGCTGTCCGGAGTTTTACGAGTTTCGGAAAAAAGTTCGTATTTTAGTAGGAATCACATATTAAGCATTTCGGAAGCTTAATTGGTTCTGATCAATAACGGAGTAGAAACACACATTATTACATAATGCTAATTCTATTTCAATACTAAAAAAGTCTATTTGGACAAGAAAAAGAGTAATTCTGGTAAAAGTGTGTTGTATCATTTTGGAAGGATTTGTTATTTTTTCGATTTAATCTGTTTAAATAGAATCGGTAAGCCTTTTTCAAAAGACAGCCAAGATCAATTTTTCGAAAAAAACGAAGTATGCAAAGTGGCTTTTAGTGGTAATGACTACATGTAATTTCAATTCAGTTTCATCGAATCTTGAGGTATTGTCCCATTTTTTCGAGTTGTTGCGAAATTTCTCAACAATAACGAAATCATCATGATTTTTGAATCTACCACAAATACCAAAACGTGATCTGGATCTGAATTCGACAAATTGATTATGATAACTTTGAACATAACGATGCTTGTTAGTAATTGGTTATTTCGGTTGTAATACAAATTTGTTATTTACCGGAACACCTTTCTTACGTATCAAACCAGTGTCCCCAGGATAAATCCCGGCCACTATTTCGTCAATACACAACAACCTACTGTTGCAGCAGCGCGTGATGTACGCGTTAGAGAGTTCGTTGTACCTTTCTACGGGCACCGGCATCTCGTGTTCTCTTCGTTCTCCATTCGTGGCCACTTGGGATTTGTGAGCTGCGAGTTCCTGCGAGATAGAGGCCCATCTCGGGTGGTTCTGTTTGATTTTTTTTCCCTTGACGAAGAGGAACGGACGGGAAACCGGACGAGGAAAACTCGTTTTTTTCTTTTTTTTTCAATGCACGAAGCCCAAAAGGAACTCTCGACTGCATCAAATTCAGCCTGCGGCAGCCAGGCAGCGAAAGAACGATCGAAGATGAGATTATTATTTGAGCGAAGGGAAGCCGGAGTCAAAGTTTGAGACACTTGTGTGCCTCTCTCCTTTCGTTCGTTCTCGTGCATCACGCAAATGCCCACATCACCGTGTTTATGTGCCCAGCCAGACGACGGGACAGCATGTGAGGATCGGAGTTACGAAGATGAAGTAAGGAGTAGTATGAAAATAAAAATAAAAAATGAAAAAAAACGAACAGAAAAGAAAGAAATCTTTTATGCGATTGTGGGTAGTGTAAAGTTTTGTACACAAAAAAAAACCTTCATCCAAAGCGTAGTTCAGCGTCTTTTGCTCAGCTCGGTTCTAAAGACGGAGAGCCAGACCAAAGCAGACGAAACATCAGATCAAAACAAAAGTTTGTAAAGTCGTTGGATGAGAAGAAGTGAGCATATAATTATAAAGTTTACTCTGTAAATAAAGAAACGGGTATTCGAACTCTGAAGAGCTAAAACGCGTTGCAAACTGTTTGAACTAATTTGGAACTCTTTTCCAATCTTTGTGTGTTTCGCATCTCATGAATCTATTAGAAGAAACATTAACTGATCCTTCTTTTCGACTTGATTGTCGTTCAGTATTCTTCCAAATTTAACGACCAACTGAAAAGAATAAGATTCGTTAAGCTTATGATGACATTAACTGCTGGGATGCAGTTTGCTTTTATCGCATCATCATCGCGTTAAGTCAAAGCCGTAATGCACAATAGAATAACATGATAATTACTCTTAATCTGTTTGCACTGTGAATTCTGCGAATTAGCACTAGAATTCGCGACAAGATAGAACAAAAAAAAAACACAATTTTATTCGCAACACCACTCGCGCGACTCCATCTCAGACGGCACGGCACCATTAATGGTTTTGTCGGTGAGCGGTACAATGTTACGTATATGTGTCATGGGGCTAGGCAAGACTAGGATAGGCTAGGCATTCGCAAATTGACGTTACGGGGGTAAATGGGAAGTGGGATCTGCTCGATCGCTAAATGACGTCATCCGACAACGGTGTCTAATACGCTGTGAACACTTGAAATGCTTCGGTTTCGGATATACAGAATAAAGTGAAGTTTTTTTTGGAGAAATGCTTAGATTGAAGACGAAATAATAAAATTCTGAAAGAGCTTGAAATAACGATTTCAAATATGCTACGAGGTATGCCTAAAAAGTTATAACTAAGCAAAAAGTTGTAACAACTTTAAGCTTGTACATTATTTCGATTCAGTAATCATTTGCCTATATGTGCGTACAGTAAACCATGTCTGTGATAATCGTTGCTCCCATCAGCGGTGAAGCTCACGTTGTAATACGATTTTTGTGAGCAAAAGGAATCCAGCTTTTGAAACTCATCGAGATTTATGGCTAGTCTACTGTTTTTTTTAATAAATTGAACACATGTTCATAATGAAGAACGGACTGGTAGGAAAATTTTGCAAACCGATAAAATTGTTGTTTATCTGATGGACCAAAAACTGTGACCTAATCGTCGTTTGACAATTGGTACCCTAACTGAAGCATTTTCTCGCCTTGAACTCGTTACTGTCTACGCAATTGTCACGAAAAACTTTCGTTTTTTGTTACTTTGGGGAGTTTTTACAGCTTCAAAATGGCGGATTTCTTTGAGAAAAATCGCGTTTTTGACTTTAAACAATTCCAAAAAATTCAATTTTTTTTAAATCAAACAAAAACGTTGGGGTCTATAAAAACATCTAATATATCTATTTTTTTCTAAGAAGCGTCTTCAAAAATACTCCTTCACCGGAATACCCCTAAAGGAAGCTGGTGTGCAGCGATACAAAAAATGCTTAAAAATAAACGGTGATTATGTGGAAAAGTGAAGTAGATTGGTAAGATACTAATGAAATATGCGACTGATTATACATTTGTTCATGACAAAATGTGCCGAATTTGCCTTGTAATAAATTAAGAAAAAAAAAATAAGACGTCAGTCTGGCAGCGACTGGCACAGTAGAGAAGGCAACAAGTGATTATAAATATACTCTCCTACACAGTGTTTGAGCGGAGAGTAGGTCTAACACATGGATCAATAAGTCCCGAGACTAAAGCAGAGATGGCGCTCGTAGTAAACCAGTAACCACGTCTTTCTAGAGTACTAACCTTTGCTTGAAACGGGTCAAAATTTTAAGTCGATCCGACCAGAAACAGCTGAGTTATCGAGGTTGGAGTAAAGTCGTTATGTAGTTTGTTTAAAAAATGGAAAAACCCGAGTTTCGTGTTTTGATAAAAAATTGTTTTTTTTTATGGGTAAAAACACCGTGCAAGCGAAACAATGGATTGAAAAATGTTATCCGGACTCTTGTCCATCAAAAGCAACGATTTGTCGGTGGTTCGCCGAGTTTAAACGTGGTCGTACCGACACAAATGACGCGGAACGCTCGGGTAGACCTGTGAAAGCCGTTACACCGGAAAATGTGAGTGAAGTGGCAAAAATTATAATGAAAGATCGTAAAGTGAAGCTCCGTGAGATTGCTGAGATGACACAGATATCATATGGAAGTGTATTTACTATCATTCAAGAAAAATTGAGCATGAAAAAGGTTTTTTCCAAGTGGGTGCCGCGATTGCTTTCGATGGAACAAAAACAGCAACGAGTCGATGATTCAGAAAGCAGTTCATCGAAAAAAAAACAGCGTTGGAACCATTGTATCACCCTAGAAGGAGATTATGTTGATGAATAAAAAAAAAATTGCAAAAAAAAATGTTGTTTCCATTGTTAGTCTCGGGACTTATTGATCCATGTGTTATAGCGAGAAGACTAGTGTGTTATTGTCTGGTGATAAGGCAGAGGAGATGTTTGGATATGAGGTACCGGCCGTGAGGCGGCTAGGATTTTCTCATTCATTTGGTTTATTAAATATATGTTTCCACTCAGTCATTGCAAAACTGAACTTAGGTGACTTTACGTCAAACCAACTAAAAATGAATAAGCCGTAGTTTGGGGGTACACAGAAAAATATATGAATTTTACATGTGACATAAACTTACAAACCATATAATTCATAGCTACTTGATTTTCAAATGACGCAATATTCCACGCGCACAAAATTTTACACGATCTGAGTGTAATTTGCAATCGGTTACCAATTACCGCAGTATGGATTTATATGTATCAATTATTCAGCAAGCAGATATGTGCTTCTGTGGTTCAGTCGATTAATTGATGTGCTTTTTGAACTAATGTTTCTCGGTTCAAGTCCCGCTGTTGCTACCGATCTTTTGTTTTTTATTTCTTTCAAGCTCAAGCTTTTTTTTCTGTGCTGTGAACACCCGTTTTGTTGACCTACAATTGTACTTCTTGATTAAAGATTGATTCATGAACCTTAGAAAAAAGTTCCCAAGAAAACTTGTTGACACTTAGCTACGAAGCATCAAAACAATTGCATATCTACCTGGCAAATGTATTTGATATTTTCCGTGTTGCTACTAGATCGAGAGTCATGTGCTTCGTAGAACCAGCTCGCGATTCAACTGGTGTGCTGGCCCTTCTTCTAGCTCATGAGCTGGATTGGGTTCTAGCTCGTGAGCTGACTCATGTGCTGGCTCATTTGCTGACTTGAGTGTTCGTTCTTTTTTTTTATTCAATAATATAATATCATTTTTAGGCACACGGTGTCCGCTCTTGCCTTGTCTCTTGTCAGTAAGTTGGACTACACAAATCAATATTATAGTCAATCCAAATGATTAGTGGCTTTCACATGAGGTGATATTGGCAATACTCGACATTTTGAGTATGCTATTGATGATGAATAATCGTGTGCATTCAAATGGGAATGACGTATTGACGAAGGATTTACAATACTGAATATTGACTATAATATTGCCTCATGTAAGGGCTATACCACTTCAATATATCAATTAATTGGCATATAGTATTCTTTCCTCAAATTTTGGAAAAAAAATCAACGTTCAGAGCATTCAATATTGCAACCAACGTCTAAACATTCAAACTAGAATTGTATGTGATGTTTGTGTAGTTTCCACTACACTATCAAAAGAATTGTCAACAATCACGTTTCAAACCAATTCGCAACAAAAATATGGGAAAATTATCTTTTTCTTTCAATATTAATATAGTGACGTTGAATAAACTCACACCTGATTATGAATGATCATTTTCACGATTAACAGCCATGCAGTGATTTTCACTAAAACATGATGATATTTAGATGTCGGAAGTTCAATACGCAATAGCAATAAGCTATGCAAATACAACGAAAAAACATTTTGAATACTGATTATAGAAACAAAAGACTGTTTTATTACAATGTTGATTAACTTTCGTGCACTGTTTCGATTAAACCCTATTAAACGCTATTTATCATGAATTTGATAAAAAGAAATAACAAAAGCGCAAAAATTAGCTTTATAGCGTTTGAGCGTTTTTGTATTTTTATTGAATAAAATAAAAGAATGGACACTCAAATCAGCAAATGAGCCAGCAAATGAGTCAGCTCACGAGCTAGAAGAAGGGCCAGCACACCAGATGAATCGCGAGCTGGTTCTACGAAGTACATGACTCTCGATCAAGTAGCAACACGGCACTGTGCTTCAGACTTCGTGTGCGTGTTTTTTGCTAGCTCGCGTGTTTCGTACTTCAGCGAGCCACGAGCTCTATCGATACGGCTCTCTTTTCTTGCTAGCACACGTCTGGTCTGGTCTGGTTTGAAAAAGCACAGCACACGGGCTGTATGAGAATTGGCTCGTGTGGTGAACGTGTGCTGGGCCATCACTGCTTTTAACCCTTTCACAATCACAAGATACCCAGGACAAAATATGTCAGTATAACACAATATTTTAGCTATTGTGGGTGTAAAGTAAGAGATTACCAACAGAAAAACATAGCAGGGTGCATAAGTTTCCTATAATATCATGGGAAATATTTATTTCTATAATCCTCAGAAATAAATAAACGAAGAGTTGGGTTTATTATATCGTAATTTAATTTATTACTTTAATTGCTTTCATTATCAGAATAGTAAAATAAATAGTTAGTTATGGATTTCTACGGAACGGTTTCGTGTACTTGTTTATTTTCTATACGTCGTTTTGCACAAACTTTTTGAGTACAAAAAAGATTGATAGTTCTTTTTTTTTATTCGTTCAGAAACACATTTGTCGCCTTGGAAATGAATTTTTTTTAACATTCAGTAAAAAAACATCGATTTAATAATAATTGAAGAATCTATAACGATTTATATAGAAGGGACAAATATTTCCTATGGACGTTAAGGGGTTAAAGAAATTTGTAGATACTTTTTGTCCACGCTTGGCGAGTGACTATCAATAAATTTATATTTTCGAATTCCTAAATTCCGATTGAGGATATTTTTAAGACCTGTTTGACAAGTAAGTTATTGAAAAATAAATTTAGAAATCCTGGAAGTCTGAAATCAATTTGTTGTGAATTTCTCAATTTGTGAATGAAAATGAACATTGCATTCAATTCGGTTTTGCTCCCTACGCAACCCAGTAATTTTTTGCTCTCATGTGTGAAACGCATTGAAAGTTTGTAAAATTCACACAATCAATCAAGTAGTACGTAGAATTATCGATATTTGAATATGTGAAAAAAAGCATGTCAGTTTTATTCGTATTCACTTCATCCAGTTATGTCTCTGACATTAGCCTCTCGTCTTTCTGCCACGTAATCGAAAACATTCAATAATCACTAAATTCAAATTTCAAAAGTACATCAGAAAATTTACTTTTAAAAGTTCTTCCAAAAATTAAAAAAAAAGTAAAAAACGTACATGTTTTGGTATGAACACGATTGACGCCAAACTGAATTGACTCAGTGTCATCCAGCTCACTAACATCTGCCTGTCACATGAAAGTGCGTTTACAAAGTCAATCTATGGAACG
Organism: Malaya genurostris; assembly: GCF_030247185.1. Lineage (NCBI taxonomy): Eukaryota > Metazoa > Arthropoda > Insecta > Diptera > Culicidae > Malaya > Malaya genurostris. The sequence continues at coordinate 48,210,168 of NC_080571.1, forward strand.
ACATAAATGATGGTTTATAAGATCATTTGACTATCCTGTTTAGCCCCGATCTCCCCTAGTAATCGTACATTAGTACACTGAAATTTTTTTTTGCAAATTTTTTGGCGAAATTTTTTTTTATGGATTTCCGAAGTTTTCTTGCCGTTTCCTAAAGTTCGTGTTCATTTCATCGATGAGATTTTTTGTTTGTTTAAACTGTCTTCTAGATTATGATATCCACACGATTCGATTTCCAGTTTAAGAAAATTAAACAAAGAAACTTTTCCGCACAATTTATCGTTTATTCTTTACCTCCTTCAACCATTATTATTGTCACACCGTGATGACAGTTTTGCGTCGTTTGATCACAGATTCTTGGATACCGGTGCTCAACCGGTCGAAGCTAATATCATCACTCTGATCGAACGGTTTGCTACAAAGTGTGGCTGTGTGTTGGATAGCTGGTCGTTCAGAATCACAAAAAAGTAACATAAAACATAAAGCGGAACGAAAGATTGTAGCGTGTTCTGGTGCAGCAGGTAATGCAACGCGCCACCATCTCTCGTTTGATGTCGATCCGATCAGCGTGTCGTTACGCTGCCTACTGTGATTGGATGGACCGACTCGTGGTGCACAGAATCTATGCGGAGTATGTAGAATATTGCTAATCCTCCCTCCCCATCTCACTGCATAAACCCCGCTACATTCCCACGACTGTTAGCACTATTTCGCACCATCTCCTCCATCATCGGTGGCATCGAGTGGATCGCGATCGTCCTTAGACTTGTGCCATTAAATAAACATGATGTTGCATCATTTCGACAGTGTCAGTACCTGCCTCGGGTGCCGGTCTCCCCTGCCCCCCTTGGCGTTGTTGGCAGTCGGCAGTGCGCGAGTGGCACCAACAAGTGGCAAGGGTTAACCAATTGCAGTCGCACCGCGGATAAATGACAATGAATGCACATATCGCATTTTACGATGGTGAGTTTACCAAGCATGCATCTGGCTAATGTTGCACGATCCCAGGTTGAGGGACGAAGTTCCGAGGTGCCACTGCACAGATGAATTACAGATGAATTGCGGTCCGATGGTCGAGGTTCTTGTGACGAGAGAAGTTAATTAGGGATCAGTGGCGAACGACGATTATTGCTCTGTGCGGGTATTTAATTTTAATCTGAATGATATTTCAGAATATTATTTGCAACGAAGGCGTTGGGAAGGACTCGATTCCATTATTTATCAAATCGATTTTCTTTTATCAAATGTCTGACAGGTGCAAAGAAAAAACAATACGTTCTTGGAAAAGCGCGGATTCAGTTCCGCGGAGGCAGAGCATAGGGAAAAAGGCCCAAAAATGCTTCAATTTTACTTCAATATGCAAAATGTCCAAGTATTTTTTAGATTTTTTTTGCATATATACCCCTTACTTACTATTACTATGGGGCGCCTTTTCAACGTTTACCTCTCTGTGAGAGTGACAAGTTTTTGACATGTCTTCTGTTGCACTAACGTAACAACATCAATATTTCTGAATGTCATCCGGAATATGTTTAGCAATTATTGGATACAAATTTTCAATTGTAGAGGATGTCTAAATATCAGATTCTTAGCATTCGAAACCAATTCTATCAACCTTGAGAAACACCGAAGTGTTCAAAACTAATCGGCCTACAATATTTTTCTTCCAATGAAAACGGTGAATCGGCAATTTTTTCGGAGTTTTTACGTCGACATGTGACAATGGATGAAACATGGATACATCCAGTGACGTAGTTGTTCTAATTTCATTGGTTAGTCGCTGACTTTGTTGATGGGGCGCCTTGATTTCCGTGGTACAGGGGCGCATTGCAATTGACCATCATGGAATTTTTTTTTTCATTGTTGCGAATAAAATCACTAAAATGTATGTGCGGGCGATGGGGGCGGAGGAAAGTGCGGTACTATCTCTGTTGTACTAGTACAGGTGAATCATTTTACATCTTACAGATAACTCATTTTGCTAAACTACATTTAAATAAATGGTTAAACTTTCAGCTACGTTTAGTTTCCATCGGTTAGATGTTTAACATAAAATTTTAATGTGATTCGTTGTAAGCTCATAATTTTCTAAGCATGTTCAGCTGTTTTTGACTTGGAATGATAACCTTATCTAATTTCTCCGAAGTGCGCTTTGTTTATATGATCCGGATTTTTTCAAAGTATCTCTATGGTCTTATGTAGATCCTAGTATTATTCTTACGGAATACCAAATCCAGACCAAAACTTTTTTGTTTTGTTTTGAGTAGATGTGTAATATCATGGCTGAAATATATTAGAACTATTTTTAAATTATCTGATGGTTGGGTTGAAGTAGTAAGTGATTTTTTTTTTCAAGTTTTTCTTTTCATCAAAATTTGTTTGAATTAATTGCTCCGAATATTAATTGAGCTTTCCAATATCGAGAATGAATTTTTTCTCGTTTATCCCGCATTTTCAACATGGGCTAGGTTATGCATTCAATGAATCGTATGGTGAAAAGCTACCATTTTATGCTGATGAACATTATGAGAAGTAGAACGTATAATATTTTCCGTATCAGTTAGCTTTCTGTATATAAAAAAAGAAAAAGCTTTCTGTATATAAAAAAAAGTTTTCCGTCTTCCTCGTGATGAAAATGTCTAAGAAGTCTGCTGTTATTTGCTTCTCCACAAGTGAATTTAATGCTTTTGTGCATGTTATCGAAATATCACACCTCACTTCAGTCGGTATTTAATCAAAATGATAAAATTTCATAATGTCTCATATCAGAAGCATATAAGAAATTGGAAAATACCAATGAAATCCCCATCAGTTGAATTCATGTGGTAAACATGTGGTTGAATTCTACTAAACAAGGCCGAGTGTAAAGGAAAGATGCCAGTATTCATAAAAATTCACCTCGTTCAAAATTATTGAACTTCATCATTTCTAGCTCAAAATTTCATTATTATCCAATTTTCCAAAAGAGTCAACTTAAAACTATTAAGAGCTGTTGATGAAGATTACAGACAGTTATAAATGCTAGTATATTCTATGTTTGAATATAATAAATGTTACAAAAATTGTTGTTAAGGCAGCACTGCTCAAAGCTGCCTTGTTCCTTGCTTCCTCACGAGATTCTATTTATATAACTCAAAAACAATTTGCGAAAAAATTTGCGCTCCATGTATGCTTTCGAGAGCTTTGTAGTATTAGGTAAACAAATTTCGTTTTGCACCCTGATGTCAATCCTAAGGCACTCCTTACTTATGCTTTTTATTTAGCTTGACAATAAAGAACGATTTGTACCCTCAGTAGAATTATATGAAGTATTTTAAAAGATTGCCTCCATACGCCCTGGACTGAGTTTTAAGAGCGCCCTTTTCAATTCTTCTACCGCGATTCTGCGCCCTTAAAACATTCCTAAGGCATTCTTCCAAATTAGGCGTACAAGATTTTTTTTGCTTGAAAATAGATAGTGATTTGCGCCCTCAGTTGAATCATTTGAAGTATTTTAAAATATTTCCACCCTGCGCCCTGGAATCATTCCTAAAGCGCCCTTCCAAATTATCCTTACAAGATGTTATTTATTTAGCTTGAAAACAAAAAAAAATTGCGCCCTCACTAGGATTATTTAATGTATTTATAAATACTTTCATCCTTCATTCCTTCATTTCCCTATCGTGATTCTGCGCCCTGGAATCCAAATTATACTTACAAGAGGTTATGTATTAAGCTTGAAAACAAGTAATAAGTTGCGCCCTTAGTTGGATCAATTAATGTTTACTTACTTTCATTCTGCGCCCTGAAATTTATTATATGGCCCGCCCTTTTCCATTTTCCTCTCGTGATTCTGCGCCCTGGAACTATTCCTAAAGCGCCCTTCTAAATTATCCTTACAAGATGTTATTTTTAGTTAAAAAATAAGTAATAATTTGCGTCCTCACTACGATTATTTAATGTATTCAAAATACTTTCATCCTGCGCCCTGGAAATTATTATATGGGCGCCCTTTTCAATGCTCTTACCGTGATTCTGCGCCCTATAATCATTCCTAGTGTGCCGTTCAAAATTATCCTTACAAGATGTTATGTATTAAGCTTGAAAATAAGTAATAAATTGCGCCCTCAGTTGGATCAATTAATGTTTACTTACTTTCATTCTGCGCCCTGAAATTTATTATATGGCCCGCCCTTTTCCATTTTCCTCTCGTGATTCTGCGCCCTGGAACTATTCCTAAAGCGCCCTTCTAAATTATCCTTACAAGATGTTATTTTTAGTTAAAAAATAAGTAATAATTTGCGTCCTCACTACGATTATTTAATGTATTCAAAATACTTTCATCCTGCGCCCTGGAAATTATTATATGGGCGCCCTTTTCAATGCTCTTACCGTGATTCTGCGCCCTATAATCATTCCTAGTGTGCCGTTCAAAATTATCCTTACAAGATTTTATGTATTAAGCGCCCTCAGTTGGATCAATTAATGTTTACTTACTTTCATTCTGCGCCCTGAAATTTATTATATGGCCCGCCCTTTTCCATTTTCCTCTCGTGATTCTGCGCCCTGGAACTATTCCTAAAGCGCCCTTCTAAATTATCCTTACAAGATGTTATTTTTAGTTAAAAAATAAGTAATAATTTGCGTCCTCACTACGATTATTTAATGTATTCAAAATACTTTCATCCTGCGCCCTGGAAATTATTATATGGGCGCCCTTTTCAATGCTCTTACCGTGATTCTGCGCCCTATAATCATTCCTAGTGTGCCGTTCAAAATTATCCTTACAAGATGTTATGTATTAAGCGCCCTCAGTTGGATCAATTAATGTTTTAAAAATTCCTTTCATTTCATCTATTATATAAGGTCGCCCTTTTCCATTTTCCTCTCGTGATTCTGCGCCCTGGAACTATTCCTAAGGCACTCTTCTAAATTATCCTTACAAGATGTTATTTTTAGTTAGAAAATAAGTAATAATTTGCGTCCTCACTACGATGATTATTAAATGTATTCAAAATACTTTCATCCTGCGCCCTGGAAATTATTATATGGGCGCCCTTTTCAATGCTCTTGCCGTGATTCTGCGCCCTATAATCATTCCTAGTGTGCCGTTCAAAATTATCCTTACAAGATGTTATGTATTAAGCTTGAAAATAAGTAATAAATTGCGCCCTCAGTTGGATCAATTAATGTTTACTTACTTTCATTCTGCGCCCTGAAATTTATTATATGGCCCGCCCTTTTCCATTTTCCTCTCGTGATTCTGCGCCCTGGAACTATTCCTAAAGCGCCCTTCTAAATTATCCTTACAAGATGTTATTTTTAGTTAAAAAATAAGTAATAATTTGCGTCCTCACTACGATTATTTAATGTATTCAAAATACTTTCATCCTGCGCCCTGGAAATTATTATATGGGCGCCCTTTTCAATGCTCTTACCGTGATTCTGCGCCCTATAATCATTCCTAGTGTGCCGTTCAAAATTATCCTTACAAGATATTATGTATTAAGCGCCCTCAGTTGGATCAATTAATGTTTTAAAAATTCCTTTCATTTCATCTATTATATAAGGTCGCCCTTTTCCATTTTCCTCTCGTGATTCTGCGCCCTGGAACTATTCCTAAGGCACTCTTCTAAATTATCCTTACAAGATGTTATTTTTAGTTAGAAAATAAGTAATAATTTGCGTCCTCACTACGATGATTATTAAATGTATTCAAAATACTTTCATCCTGCGCCCTGGAAATTATTATATGGGCGCCCTTTTCAATGCTCTTACCGTGATTCTGCGCCCTATAATCATTCCTAGTGTGCCGTTCAAAATTATCCTTACAAGATGTTATGTATTAAGCTTGAAAATAAGTAATATATTGCGCCCTCAGTTGGATCAATTAATGTTTTAAAAATTCCTTTCATTTCATCTATTATATAAGGTCGCCCTTTTCCATTTTCCTCTCGTGATTCTGCGCCCTGGAACTATTCCTAAGGCACCCTTCGAAAATATCCTTACAAGATGTTATTTCTGTAGCTTGAAAATAAGTGACGATTTGCTTTCCTAGTAAGTATTATTACTTCTGCACCCTTCTTGTTTAATTGAATCAGTCATTAAAAAAATTTCGAAAAAATTTGTCCTAATTTCCGAGAAGTTGCAGTTTCATGAGCTGGTTAGTCACTGACTAACTGCGACTAACCGCAACTACAGCACTGGATACATCACTTTACTCCGGAACCAAATCGATCGTCATCGGAGTGGATAGCAACTGGTGAGCATCGTCCAAAGCCCGTCCGAAAATACAACAATCGGCTGGAAAGGTTATGGCCAGAGATGTCCATCTTCTCAGTGTGACGAAGAGCAAGCATAATTTCTCCTTACGCACTGACAACTTCATCGAAAGCTCTTCTCTTTCACATATATACACCACTGTTGTATAAAGTGTGCACACATCATGAGTGCGTTTGTTTATTTCCTTTTACCTCCTCCACTGAACCGCACCAAAGTGCTAGAGCAGAGCTAATAAATTCTCTCAGGTGGATGCAGATACTTTCACAGAGGTGTACAAGCCGATGAGCACTCTGGTGTATGGTTTGCGTAGAAGAAGCGTGGGTCACGCAAAATCAGCAAAATAAAACAATTTATCGTTAAATTTTCAGTTTTCATTGCAAATTTTTCATAGCAAGACCAGATCTACTCTCTATTAATTAAAGTTCACAGAAGTGTTCGCCCGCCATCACGCGCCAGTGATCACTTGGGTGCATTTAGACGAGAGCACTTGAGAGCGATTCGTGCGAAGAGAATGTTATTCTCTCACACCAGCTTCTTTCAACACAAGCACGCACTCAAAGTCTGTCTGTCTGGACACTGAAAAGAAGTGCGCTTTCCTCTTTGTGTGGAGCGGAGCAAATGTATCCGCAGTGTATAATTGAAACCTACGCCCTGGTGTATCACTCTAGTGAAATGCCATCTTTGGTTATGGCCTCGATATTTTGGGATGTGCGCGGTGTCATATTTATCGACTATCTTGAGAAATGAGATACCATTAACCAGAGATGCCGAGTAAAAATTTCATATATCTTCAGACAGGGTTGCAAAAGTCTGTATATTCCAAAAAAAATCTGCAGTTAATTAAGACTGTTTGTGTTGAACACTGTGAGGTGACATTAGCTATTCATCATAAAGTGCTAATGCAGGTATGAGTCGAAGACGAAACGTAAAAATTAGTGATAACATTATATAATTTGTTCAACAGTATCAAGCCTTCAACAAAAAAAACCCTTCTTTATCCACCTAGTGTTGTAATAATGCCTTTCTCTTTCTCCAAAACAGTCTCATGAATCTGTTTTAACTTTTTATTAAATAATTTCTGACACTAATTTGGGCTCATTTTTGACATCAATTAATTCATTCAAGTAGTTCACAAAAGCATGCTTCAGTGTTTATATCACATTCTTGGCATCATTTCTCAAACCAATCGCTTGACATTTGCGTCGCCCATTTGTATGAGAAGAGTGATGCTGATCTAAAAAAACCTTCTTAATCCACCTAGTGGAATATTTATAGATATGAAATTTCCGAAATCGAAATTTTTTTTTTATACCAAAAGTCTTCGAATTGAAGGAAACGTCGAGATTTAGTATCATCTCGAAAAAAATTTTTTTTCACAAAGTCCCAGAAAGTCGATATTTTCAATTTTTTTTTTCGAGATAACACTAAATCTCAACGTTTCATGCAATTTTAAGACTTTCGGCATTAAAAAAAGTTTCGATTTCGGAAATTTCAGGCATTCATTTTTTTCCTATGGTGAATTTTAAAGATCGAAAATTTTCAAATCATAACTGCCGGCAGCACCCCTTACCCGTATCCGATTTAGCTCAAATTTTGCATGGGAACTTTTATCTAGGTGCTTAAACTTTTGAGAACTACCGTTTTACGAAATGAGAGGTGATCCCAAAATAATAAGAAAGCAAAGTCCAGATATTACATTCCTTCCATGAAATTTGACCGTTCAGTTTCATCATACTTCGCAGCCGATTCATAGCGTACAGAATCATTGCATGGCTAGTACTATGATTTTACTGACACTAAAAATCCTTCCAGGTCGGGGCTCGAACATATCCCAAAATATTGGCACCCTTATATATTTGATGGGGACGCATGGTCGACTGTTATTTATTTTTTAGAAAAAATCAAATGTTTTGGTCGTCCACATTTTTTAAAAATATTAAACATACAACTTTGACATGTCCAAAAATTTTTTATTTATCACTAAAAAATCCAGGGTGGTGCAAAAATTGGAAGAGGGAAATAATGTTTCAAAATTTTCAAGTATTTTTTAATGGAAGAAATACATCTTCAAAAATTTTGAAAAAAAAAATGCAAACCTCCCCCATAATGCCTTAAATATATCTGATTTTTTTTCAAATTTTTCGGAGGAGCGGTTTCTTTAAAAATTAAATAAAATAAAAATCAACAGAATCACCCTAGCTCCGTCAATATGGCACTTAAAGGGTTGAAACTTTGAGAAATTTTTTTCTAGTCTATGACCTTTCGAATGTGGTATAACCCTTTGGGGGCAGAATTCACATGCTTATCCTGCTATAGCCTTTCATATACTCAAATTTTCAAAGCTTAACCGCCGGGCAGCACCCTTTACTTATGTCTGATTTAGCTCAAATTTTGCATGGGGACTTTTTTCGAGGTACTTAAAGTTTAAGGCACTAGCGCTTTATGAAATTAGATGTGATCCCAAAATATTGGCACCTTTATATACATTAGGGTAGTAAAAATAACTTGTTTTGTTATTTACGTCACTTATACCATCATATCTCCGGAACCAAGAGTCACAGCTAGTTTATCTTCGGACTTGATCAATGACCCGACAGTAGCTTTTAAACAAATCTATGTTTGTTGAAATCTCTTCAACCATCTCTGAGAAAATTGAGCGGTAAAATTATCATCGAAAAGTGCACACACAGACATATTTCGATCTCGTTGAACTGAGTCGAATGGTATATAGCACTATGGGTCTCCGAGGCTCCGTTCGAAAGTCGGTTTTTCTAGCAACTCTAATACAAATAAAAATAAAGATTTAAACTTTTCGATTTATTTTCCAATTCTCCAAAAGCCTTCGATTGTTTTATCAGTTCATTGTTTATACGTATGCTGTTAATTCTCTGTCAAGTTCTTCTTAGATTTCGTTTTGGCACAATCAACAGTTTTAGAGCAGCTACAACGATTGGATTAGAGGGAAAATGTCACAATTCAACAAGAATCTAAGCTAGGTGAAAAATTATTATGTATGAATTTATTGCTTTTGAACTGTAAATTAGTGTTGTAATGACTTCTTCTCATTAAGAGCTCGAATTCATGAAAATAATTAAAAATTTTGTCAGTTGTAACTACTTATTTTTTTCACACTAACTTCAATGTGTTGGTTTCGATAACAGGTTTAGAATAAAAATGTGAAAAAATTGAGATACAATACTACTAATAATTATACTTTTTACCTTTTTTATATATATAAAAAATAGGTATAGAATTCGCTCAAACTTTCGAAAAATTTTCCGAGGCCCGGAGGGCCGAATGTCATATACCAATCGATTCAGCTCGACGAACTGAGCAAATGTCCGTGTGTGTGTGTGTGTGTGTGTGTGTGTGTGTGTGTGTGTGTGTGTGTGTGTGTGTGTGTGTGTGTGTGTGTGTGTGTGTGTGTGTGTGTGTGTGTGTGTGTGTGTGTGTGTGTGTATGTGTGTTGTCAACTAAGAGGTCGAGATCTCAGAGATGGCTGGACCGATTTTGATCAATCTAGTCGCAAATGAAAGGTCTCCCCGTCACCCAAAACGCTATTGAATGGTTTTGAGATAGGATGTTTACTTTTTGAGTTCTACGAAGTTTTATGTCAAAATTTTCAGTTTTTTGACAGCATCTGTCACAATTGACCTTGAAAACAGAATATGTTTTCAGACTTAGATTCCTCACGGTAATAGCTATCCAACAAGCCATAGATTGTTAAAATCCGTCCATTTTTAACAGGGATATTGAAATTTTTGTGTAAGCGACTTTTCCCCCATATTCCAGCAGTAGAAGTTCTGAGCGCTGTATGGCAAAGAAAGGCTTGGGAGCAACGTAAAACACGATTTTTTATACTGTTACATACAATAGTTTCTAAGTACCAAAAAGTCTGTGAACAGCATTATTTTTCATGACATTTTGCCTCGGACCGATTTTAGCACGGTTCGTTCGTTCGAATATGACATATTGGAAAGATGGCAGTACTTCCGAATTCTGAACAATTTCATAATTATATTGATTTAAACTGCTTACAGCAATAAATGCTGGAAGAACAAAACACCCATATACCATTTGAATCAGTTCGTCGAGATCAGCAAATGCGTATGTGACAAATAATTTCACTCAATTTTTTACCTTATTTTCAAAGATGACTCAACCGTTTTCTACAAACTCAGATTCATATGAAAATTCGTGTGCTCCTAAACAAGGTTCCTGAATTATGTTTGGATCCGACTTCTGGTTCCGGATGATATGTGAAACGAAATTAAAATTGTGTAACTTATTTTCCTCGTAGATGGCTGAACCGATCTAAGATTCAAATGATATCTAAGAATCATCTAAGATTTGCTGATTTGAATAGTCGACAACCAAATAAACTTATTTCAGTTTTAGTGGTATTTAGTTTTCGATTCGGAAGGCACCCAACAATTTAACTCGTACTACGATTTCTCAAAGATGTCTATACTGATTTTTAAACATATTGAAACAAATGTAAACTAATCAGGTGAATTTGTCTGACTTCGGCTACACCGATTTTCGAATTCCGGCTCCAGTATCGAATCGTTTCTCAAAGCTCAATCGTTTTCTCAAATAAAGCCAAATCGAATTTCAGAAAAAAATTCAAATTAAAATAAACTTATAGTCCCACACAAAATTAATTAATTTTATTCAATGCTGACTTCCGATTCTGGGATTACAGAAGGATGAATTTTTAAAATTCAAACCGATATAGAAGATGATAATCCCGAAAAGCTTGAAAGTTGGACTCAAAACTATTGCAATTTATTCGTCATATGGCCATACGAATCAGTTTGGGTTATGCTGGTTCCTGAATACCGGCTCTGGAAGTACCTTAAATTACCGTAAATTCTAAAGTGGAACTCACTTCGACTTATCATGAAAAGTTTAATCGATTGTACCCTTTTTAGATAGAGTAATGAGTGATTAAAATGTCAAATAGCAGCTTAAAACGACGGTCATTAAAATAATGTCATGAAAACCGAAGAATATTCATGAAAAAAACACATGCGGATTGATAAAAAAAGGTATCATCTCACTGATAGGTGGATTAAGCACGTTTTTCTTACAACTTTTGAATTCTTGAAAAAAGTGTTTAACTTTTTTTCAGTGCCCAGTCGGTTCCTACCATTTCTATTTTGACACCAATTTCCCTCCAACTCCTTCCGAGTTTCGATTTGAAACAGTTTTGATGTAAAAATATTTTCGTCCTTTTCAAAACATCAAACTTGAATCGAATGGGTTTCGTGCTAAATTTATGATTTACCATACTGAGATTCAACCAAGTCAGAGCAAGTGTATCCTGATTTGTTACCTTTTTGGCTGATAGTTTCTGTAATTGTTCATTTTATTTTCCACGTATCAGTGCTTGAGCACGTACAAAACTATAAACTGCTAATGCATCGATGAGTCGAGGACGAAACCTAAAAAATAGTGATAGCCAAATAGTACTTGATCAACAGTATCAAGTCTCCAAGTAGAAAAAAAATCGTCGCGTTTTTTATCGTTGATGATTTTCCCCCACTGTGCAACGGAGGATAATTGTTCGGGACGACCGGAAAAAAGCTTGCAGAAAACGGAAGCCTGCTCCTCGAATTACCCGGTGACTGCTTCTTTTATTTTTTTGTTCTTTCGTTCTTTGATTCCGTTCTCCACAGCAGCATTGACCGTGCCCAAAAACGCCAAGTCTTGGTTGTGACTTGGTTTTTTCCTTTCTTCAACCGCGTTGATTCTTTATCTGGGCCGTGTCTGGTTGAATCACCGTTTTTTTTTCTTTTCCATTTTTTGTGCCCCGCGCAGCGACTGGGCTTTGCTCCATTGGTCCCCGGGAGACTAATGATAGTCGTTTGGAGCCGAAGTAAAGAATATGTTCAACAATATTCTTTTCCACTAAGGCTTATTGCTGTTCGTTCTTATAGTTATACATATTTTTTTTTCATTCTCCTAACCTGTATGCAGTTGGGTCCCTTCTCGGCTGGATCTTTCCAGACGAAGCCATCCATTATATTCCGTTCTAAGTTCCAGTCGGATTTGTACTTACTCATACGGGCTGGGTTCTCTATAAATGTGAACACCTGCACAGGACACGCCCAGCCGGCCGCGGGAGTACAGTCGGATCAGAACCGGATCGGGTTAGAGTTTATTCACGCCTGTTGCTGAGTAATCGGTGAGGAAGTTTTTTTTTTCTTTTCCGTTCGGGACCAACAGCGGGAACCGTTGGAAATCGGTAGCCTAAATTGTTCTAGCGTTCGAGTGTCACTCAGGAGCTGGAGTAATTGCACTACATATATATAAATTGTACCGACAATTAGATTAATTACACTGGCACGATGCAATTGCCAATGGCCAAAGCCTAGCTCTGCCAAAGTTAATTAATTAATCAAGAAAATGGTTGCCGCACTCCAGCGCGGTTGGCTTCTGGATGCACAGACCCCGACAACCAGACAGACAGTCACAATTGGTTCCTAGACCGACCGGGAACTGCACTGACTGAATCCAGCCGACCGAGTGGCCAATTTGCAAAGTTTGCTTCTTGTCTTGGAGTAGTGATCTTTCGATTTGACCGCCTAGAAGCTGCTGGTCTAAACTCAGGAAATGGTTTACCACTTTGGAACGGGTCGGCCACCAAGCCAAGGCACGGTTCGATGGGCAAGGGCAAGCACAAGGGTATCGGTTCGGTGGCGAGAATTGTCTTTTACAGTGTGATATTAATCTGCTGCGGTACTGCTGAAAGTACTGAACACCGAACGGGCACGAGCTACACGAACGGCGAGCGACCCCGGGAAGAAGTCGTCGGGAACGCGGGGCAAAGCAGGAAACGACCGAACTCCGTGACATGATCTGCACGTGCTCTCTTGGTGACGCCTTTGTAGGTGCAAAATTATACCCGGGGCATCTGGACATCGCGTCGGGGGTGAGTCAATATAATTGATTTAGCCTTGCGAATGTTCTGTCTAGGAAACGAGTGACGCTGCTAGCATAGAGAATCGGAAGTACTGCAATTTGGAGTTTCTAGGTGGAAGAGACATGATGTCATGAACGAGTTTCACTGAAATGAACCTCACACATTGTGTGCAAGATGTTGAGTGCTGATGGGTCAGTTCTAAGAAGGAAAACGGATTGGAAAAAGACTGACGAATTAAACAGAGACAGAAAATTTTAACGAAAATGCTACCACAGAGACGTGACACGAGCATGTAGCTTTCCAATTAAACTACCCTGATTATGAAACACATGCGAGTTCAGTTGTACTCGGGCGTCACACAATTCACCTACGACATCCTTTCCGCATGAGATCTACACATACAGGTTAAGGGTTCGAGCCCCGTCTGTGCGAAAATATTTTCTTATTTTGCGTCCCTTTCAGAATCAGGGTAATTTAATTGACAAAGCGATTTCCTCGAATAGAAAAAGTTAAAATTTCGAGTCCCATATGTGTGGTAAGTTTTTCGCAAAATTCCTTTTCTACTGTTTCAATCGTCAGTCCGATCTGTTTGTCTTGTTAGACACTGATAGGACTTTAAAGCAAATCCAAAACGGCTCTACGTCTTAACAAGACTAAGAGCAAATCGTGAAGAATAATCATTATAATAATCAAAATATGCGGAAGAAAACCAAATATAAACCAATGTACAAGAGACAAAAGTATAACGAAACATGAATTGGTTATTTAGGCGATTTATCACCTTAAGGGCACCGGTTTGCGTTAAAGTGTATAAAGTTATGTCCATTCAGAATCCCCAATAATAAAATCTTGGTAACGGATTGACGTACAAATAGGGTAAATACATCAAAACAAATGATTTACCGTACTTTACGAAAAAAACATAAATACAAATCATTTCTCTTCGTTTTACCTTTTTTTATTTATAAAAAAATAGGTATAGAATTCGCTCAAAGTTTACAAAATTTTTTCGAGGCCCGGCGAACCGTGTGTGATATACCAATCGATTCAGCTCGATGAACTGAGCAAATGTCCGTGTGTGTATGAGGTCGAGATCTCAGAGATGACTGGACCGATTTTGATCAAGTCTAGTCGCAAATGAAAAGTCTCCCCGTTACCCTGAATGCTATTGAATGGTTTTGAGATAGGATGTTCACTTTTTGAGTTATACGAAGTTTTATGTCAAAATAAAACAATTGACCTTGAAAGCAGAATAGGGAGTGTATCTTCACGATTGCCCAGTAACATTCGACGGGTCGAAGCTGAGGGCAATTTGGTGGACTGATATTTTTCTCAACGAAATTTATACCCTCTTCCGCAAGCCAATTGAGAGTGGTTTTGGCATAGTGAGCCGACGCAAAATCCGGCCAAATCAGTGGAGGTGTACTATGCTTCTTATATAAAGGCAGCAATCTCTTCTGGAGACACTCAGATCGATGGATTTCTGCATTTATAGTTCCGGTAGCGTTAGAAATGGTTGACTGCAAACCACAGGAACATATTGCTTGCCATACCAGTACCTTTCGATCGAATTTCTCTACTTGAATCGACCTGTCCGCATCGCTCACATCCTCCCCAACGACGACAGTAAAGTATTGTGGACCTGGAAGGATTTTTGAGTTCTCCTTTACGTCCATCAAAACGCATGCATCCGGACACTGCAAAAGACGCGAATACAATTTCCGGGTCCTTGTTGCTGCTCGCTTCTTCTGTTCTACACTTTGTTTCGAGATTTTCTGCTTTTTTTTTTTTTTTTTTTTTAATAACTATTTATTGGAATATGAGTTAAAATTAAATTATTAAGATTTAAATTGGGTGTTCAGCCACAAGTGGTGACTTTTCAGCCCTGTTATATATATATATGATTTGGTTATTACCATGAAGACATCATTTGCTTCCGCAATTCTGAGATTTTTGTGTAGGGAAAATTCTAAACCTACTTGTATTGTGTAATGGGGAAAAGGAACTTATATACTAACTTACTAACTAATACAGAGAGCGAATCGATTCAATTGAAGATTGCATCGATTTTTGTCGGAATTTGCTTATAATATTATGTGACATTACATCTAATGGTTCTATATTTGTGAGTCTGTGTAACTCATTTGTACTAAACCAGGGAGGACGCTTCAGAATCATTTTCAGAATTTTATTCTGAATCCTTTGAAGCGTTTTCTTCCTGGTGGAACAACAGCTTGACCAAATTGGTACCGCATAAAGCATGGCTGGTCTGAAAATTTGTTTATAAATTAACAATTTGTTTTTTAGACAGAGCTTAGAATTTCTGTTTATAAGAGGATATAAACATTTAATATATTTATTACACTTTGCCTGGATTCCTTCAATGTGATCCTTGAAAGTGAGTTTTTTGTCATACGTTAAACCTAAGTATTTAGCTTGATCAGACCATGTCAATTCCAAGCCATTCAATTTGAGAATGTGATTATTGTTTGGTTTTAGAAAAGAAGCTCTTGGCTTGTGAGGAAAGATAATTAATTGCGTTTTTGCTGCATTTGGTTTAATTTTCCATTTTGACAGATAATCACTGAAAATATTTAAACTTCTTTGTAGGCGACTGCAGATCACTCTTAGATTTCTACCTGTGGCTAACAGACTTGTGTCGTCACAGAATAGCGATTTCTGACAACCAACGGGTAGATTTGGAAGATCAGAAGTGAAAATATTATACAAGATTGGAGCTACACTCGAACCCTGCGGAACACCGGCTCGTACGGGTAGCAATTCAGATTTACAATTCTGATAGCTAACCTGAAGAGTACGATCAGTTAAATAATTTTGAATCATTTTGATCAAATAAATAGGAAACTGGAAATCAGACATTTTTGCTATTAAACCTTTGTGCCAAACACTGTCGAATGCTTTTTTTATGTCTAGAAAAGCAACTCCAGTGGATAACCCAGAAGATTTATTTGATTTTATCATGTTCGTTACTCTGACAAGTTGATGAGTAGTTGAATGTTCATGACGAAATCCAAACTGCTCTGGTAAAAAAATTGAATTCTCATTTATATGAGTCATCATTCTTAACAAGATAATTTTTTCAAAAAGTTTACTGATAGAAGAAAGTAAACTAATTGGGCGATAACTTGATGTTTCTGCTGGGTTTTTATCAGGTTTTAGGATAGGAATTACTTTAGCGTTTTTCCATCTTTTTGGGAAGTAAGCTAATGAAAAACACTTGTTGAAAATTTTTGATTTAATTTCATCAAAATTCGTCTCAATAATGTCATCGTGTGATAACACTTGGGTTGAAATATGATCATACTTCAGTGAGACTTCATTTTCAATAGGACTCACAACGTTTAAATTAAAATTGTGGACACTCTCGAACTGCTGAGCAAGTTTTTGAGCTTTTTCACCATTTGTAAGAAGTATTTGATTTCCTTCCTTGAGAGCAGGAATTGGTTTCTGAGGTTTCTTAAGAACCTTAGAAAGTTTCCAGAAAGGTTTAGAATATGGTTTAATTTGTTCAACTTCTTTAGCGAAATTTTCATTTCGCAAAAGAGTAAATCTATGTTTAATTTCTTTTTGTAAATCCTTAACTATGTTTTTCATAGCAGGATCACGAGAACGTTGATATTGTCGTCGACGAACATTCTTCAACCGAATGAGCAGTTGAAGATTGTCATCGATGATAGGAGAATTTAATTTAGTTTGAGCTTTGGGAACTGAAAGATTTCTAGCTTCGATAATATAATGATTCAAATTATCAATTGCTGTGTCGATGTCCGCAGAATTTTCTAAAATAGTTTCATGATCCACATGATTTTCAATGTGAGATCTGTAATCCAACCAATTAGCTCTATGATAGTTGAAAATAGAACTAATTGGATTAATTATAGCTTCGTTGGAAAGTCTGAATGTTACAGGAAGATGATCTGAGTCAAAATCAGCATGAGTAATCGGTTCACTACAAATGTGACTTTGATCTGTTAGAACCAGATCAATTGTAGACGGGTTTTTCACGGAAGAGAAACAAGTAGGATTACTGGGATGAAGAACTGTAAAGTAACCAGCTGAGAGTTGATTATGAAGTATTTTACCATTACTGTTATTTTGCCTACAATTCCACTGGACATGCTTAGCATTTAAGTCCCCTATTACGAAAAATTTCGATCGATATCTTGTAAGTTTTTGCAAATCGCCTTTAAAGAAATTTAATTGTTCGCCGGTGCATTGGAATGGCAAATATGCTCCAGCGATGAAATAAATTCCATGAATGGTTTCAACTTCGATTCCCAAGCTTTCAATAACTTTAGTATTGAAAGAAGGTAAAATTCGATGTTTAATTTGCCGTTGGACAAAAATGGCAACTCCACCACCAATTCCAGTAAACCTGTCAAATCGATGAACCACATAATGTGGATTACTTTTCAATTTTACATTTGGTTTAAGAAAAGTTTCTGTCACAATGGCAATATGAATTTTGTGAACTTTGAGAAAATTATAAAATTCATCTTCACTCGATTTCAAAGATCGAGCATTCCAATTTAAAATATTCAAATAATTATTTAACATCACTGTTAAATTTTAAATTCATTATAATATTATTTGCAAATTTCCATCCGATTTGAAATGCTTCAAAAAGTGATGAAGTCGAATTCATTTGGATGATCATTTGAAAAAGTTGATCTTGTAGGTAGATCATTTTATTTTCAGTTATATCGCCTAAATCGACTTCATTTAAAGAAGCGAATGGCATTGAAGGAATATTTGTAGGTAGACTGCCATTAGAAGAAGATGATTTGGCCGGTCTACCTATTAATAAATTGTTTTCGTTAGAAGAAGAACTGCAAGGCGGTCCTGTGTTTTGATTATTTACATTAGAAGAAATAGGAGATAGATTTCTACCTAATATACCAGCATAACTGACATTAGAAGAAGATGATGACGAGGTCGATCTACCTGTCAATAAATTGTTTTCGTTAGAAGACGAATTGGCAGGTGCCTTAGAAGAATTTTCAGGTATATTCTGTAAATTTAAGGTCGTTGATTTGACTTGTTGTCTAAGCGAACGAGCGTTTAAAATTTTTTCCCTGACAGGACATTTCAAATAATTGGATTTATGATTTCCATTGCAATTTGAACATGAAAATTTATCAGTGGTTTCATTCATTGGACAAACGTCTTTCGAATGCGATTTACCACAATTCAAACACCGTATATCCATATGACAATTTTTGGTTCCATGACCGAAGCCTTGGCAACGACGACATTGCGTTAAGTTAGCAATACGATTATGCCGTTTATAATGTTCCCAATGAATTTTAATGTGGGAAATGAAACGTACTTTTTCTAAAGTTTTCAAATTGTTTACATCACTTCGATTGAAGTGTATTAGGTAAAGTTCATGGGAAATTCCAGAGCGTGGTTTAGAAGTACCATTCGCTCTTTTTTTCATAAGTATTACTTGGGAAGGGGCAAAACCAAGCAATTCTTTTAGTTCATTTTTAATTTCATCAATACTTTGATCATTTGATAATCCTTTCAAGACAGCCTTGAAGGGTCTGTCTGATTTTATATCATATGAATAAAACTTATGAAGTTTCTCGGACAAATATCGAATAAGACGTTCGTAATCTTCCAATCCATCCACCAAGACTCGACATTCTCCTCTTCGTCCGATTTGAAATGAGACTTTTACTTCCGGGAGAAAAGTAGAAAGCTCAGTACGGAATGCTTTGAAGTCGGAAATCATCACCGTCACTGGTGGCATAGATTGATGTTTCTTCCCAGAACGACAAGCGTCCATTTTGGGAATTTTTGAAGATTTTTCTTCTATGTCGCTACAATCGGATTCAGGAAGAATCTCGTAAATATTGTTAGACGGCATAGGATCAACGGAAGGGAAATCCGTCCGTTGTCTTTTATTTTTACATTCAGATTCTATAAGATCGTGAATGTTATTAGAAAAATGTTGAATAACGGATTGTGATTTATTCCGTATTGAATTATTTTTAGCCTTAGGCTTGTTGCCTTTCCGGTTGGACGCAGGCATTTTTGAAATTAATGAAATTTTAAATTAAATTAACTAGGCTAAATTAGTCTTCGATTAGACTCCTAGCTAGCCTTAAAAAAGGCTGATTAATTTCTTAGTCACTCTAATATCACTCTTTGTATCACTTAGTCACTCTAATATCACTCTTTGTATCACTTAGTTAGTGATTCAGGTAGCCTTGAAAAAGACTGAAGCCTTGAATCAATGAAACTCTAGGTAGCCAGAAAAAAATTCCAGGAGCCAAGAGCTATACGCGTGCGGTGCGAACGACTGTTCAACACCGACTGAGATTTTCTGCTTCTTTTAGGTCTTCAGGTGATTTCGCCTCTTGATGCGCTGGATCATTTCGACATTCTTTGCTGTTTTTTGGCCAAAACACGTATTGACATTGATTTGTTCTTCATGATTAGAGATACCATTTTCTGGTCCAGTTTCGGGTTGGAAGAATCGGATTTTCTGCCTCTTTCTGGTAGCTCATCCATAGAATAGTGTTCCCCAAACTTATTAATGATGGTTTTAACATTGGCATGATGAATTCGAAACCTCTTCGCCAATTTTCGCATAGTACCCAAGTAGCAAATGTAACTTATTGAAATTTCAAAAGGTTCTACAATTGTTTTAGAATTGTTTATTATGTTAGTTATGTTCGAAAAGATGTATAAATATATTAAAATCGGTTGTGCAACTTATTCCTGTTAAGTTTTACGTTAATACCTAAAAAAATCACTATAGAACAACTTTAAGTATATTTAAAACAATTGTGCAGCAAATCACCAACTTACCCACGTTGCATTAGAAGTTATAGAAGCACTGCCAAAAATTTCACATCTTCATGTAAAAACGAAGTAACTAAAACAATTGTTCAACTTATCAAAAATTTGCCAAATGGCTGTCATAGTTGTATCCGACTCAATATATTCCGAAATGGCTTTTTATCTCTTGTGAAGAAAAAAATAGTGAAGCTATGCTCTCCGCAAGGCAAAAACTGATAAGCCGAATTAAAAACCTCGCAATAAAAACTATTTTGCTGCTGAGTCCGCATTATCTGGACTACCTCATGAAATTTTAGGTCAGTGTGTGCAGTTTTCTTCATTTTTAGGAAAACAATTCGAAACTTGCAAATCAGTTGTACCTGCTTGAAATGAACGTAAAACTTGTCGATATGAGAATATTATCGTAAAAATTTCAGAAATACAGCATTACATACGTAATGAAAACAAAAATTAAATATGACAATTTGAATTAGGTTTTCATCTCGTGAAAAAATGAACAGACCTTGAAGATGTTGAACGAAAAGTTAAGTTCATCATAGTTACTCTCATAGTTACATATTACCGCTTTAGCAACTTGTTTTAGCAACTCCAGCACATGGGCTTGCAAAATAATACATACAATGCGTAACACAAAAGTCGAGCCCGCTAAGATGAATGACTATACTGAATTATTGTTTAATTCAACCAGAAGATTTAAACGGATAAAAAACAACGTCGAAATATTACCATGTTAATGTTTCCTGTTATTCAGAAAATATAAGTCGTTACGTTGCGTGAACCATTTTCTATTCAACTCACTGTTACCATTGATGCCATATTGGAAAGTTTACAAGAAAAATTCATTTCGAAATTTTTCAGGTTCAATAAAACATTAGTGTTCTCAAAATCGTCTGAAAGTTTTAAAAATGTTTGAATATACGTATTTTAAACACCCTTCCGATGATTTTTATTGAAATAATAGACTATTATTTTCACAGAAACTGGTGTACAATCATCAAAACACGTTAATTCAAAGGCGCTTGAAAATTTCGGGCGTACGAATACAGGTTTCATCGTAAAAATGCAGTTCGTTTTCGATTTTTCATTCACAAAAACACAAAAGATCAACTCTACAATATGTAGCATTATCATTTTTCATGTGCAGGTTATTTTACAAGATCAATTTTTGTATTAAGAGCAGTTGTATTAAAAACCAAATGTGAAACTTATTCAGAAGAAATTAAGTTTGTTATGTTTTTGTAACGTCATACCATTTCTTGTTTACATTACGTAGTAGTTTTCACGAGCTTCATAATTGTTTTTTCGCTGATTTTATTACTGCCTTAGTGATGGGATCGACGCATGAGTTTTTATATCAGTTGCACAATCGTTGTGAAAAAATATTCGTAATAATGGAAGAACTTGAAGATATGTTGCATAACACAGAAAAATTGCGCTTTTCCCATAACACAACAGGTACTAGAAAAGTAATATGAACTGAGTTGATAAATTGCACAATCAGTAGAAAAATGCAGGACAGTAACTTAACATGCTACTTGGGTAATACCCTCCTCACGTCCTTTTCAATACGCGACATTTTGAAAACGCAGAGTTTCAACCGCACAAATAAGTAAACAAACGAAAGCTGACAGCCAAACGCACAGCATTCTGTGATCTGAGCATAAAAAACCATCACGAACATAGCGTACAACACAAATGTATGTAGAGATAGCTTATTTTCGATACACTCCTTATGCTTTAAGATTAAAAATTGTAACCATCCGTTGTAACAATTTTTAACGGAGATATCGATATTTTTTGTATGCGACTTTTCGCCCTATTCCAGTAGTAGGAGTTTTACGCGCTTGATGATAAAGCGATTTTTCGAAGTTTCACCACGATTTTCAATACTGTTTTTGTTCATTTGTTTCTTAGCACCTAAAAGACTAGGCACAGCACCCTTTTTCATGACGTTTCGATTTTAGCACGATTCGTTTTTGGCAACATAATCGTTCGAACATGAAATATGTATTAGCAAAATGGCAGTATTTCCAAATTTAAAACAATTTCATTTTAATTTTGATTTATACTGTTTGTAACAATAACTGCTTATCTATATATATAAAAATGCAGAGATCATTCTTTGTAATCGCATCACGTAAGAACGGATGGACGGATTGAGATGCTTTTTTTTTTGTTTGATCAGTTTTTACCCCCACCGGGTTCGTACATCAAAAAAATTAGGAAAACTTACCGGAAAAGTGGGAAAAACCAATAAAGTTATTTTGTATGGACAATGGAATTTTCCACTGAAAAAGTCGCCAATGATTGCTAGATCATTGATAGGTGTTTGGCGTATAACGAGTTGCATAAGTGTTTGGCCGTCGAAGAAAGGAATACTAGATCGTTGAAAGAATCTTTTGGCGCGCAACGAGTTGATTTGTGTGAAGATTTCACATGCATAAAGTATGCATCGATGTGATTCGGTGTTCCGAGCCACGTGCTTAATTGGGTATCAACATTATTGCTTGCCAAATGATTTGATGATGGAACGCATATAAGTGTAGCTAAACAGGATATTGTTTACCAGAAGATGCATTGTGTGCAATGTAATCAGTTAGATGATTAATGTTGGCTATCGTAGGCGTGAGTTGAACTGATACCCCTGATCACTCCTCATGTTCACTCCGCTATAACAGAAGAATTGCACATTATTTTCATATAAAACTTTCTGATATAGATTCTCAGTACTGAACTCCACCATTCGTTAATTGTAGGTTGGAAACTAAACAAAATTAATTGGTGTTGACTAATGAGACGACTATTGATACATCTATTGAACGAAGGCAGTTTTCATGTAAAAATTAATGGACACAATATTTAAAGGAATGTTAACTTGAACTTTCGAATGTCCAAGAATTACTCATTTTATCTTTCGGTTGTTAAACAATATCAAACTAACTACAGGGAAAGACCGAAATCAGCATTTTGGCGAAAAAATTAGTTGATTTTCTGATTTTAGTTAGTTAGTTTTTGAGACAACTAAAAAAATCTTACTTTTGCTAATTTAGAATTTTTATTTCTCATTTCCTTAATAATAATAAAATATTTGTTGAAATGGCTATTTTTTTTAGTTGAATTCACCAATTCAACGTACTGTCATTTCTTAGCTAAGGCACACTTCATATCCATTCACCTAATTTTTAGTTGAATTAGTGAAATAAAACGTTGTTTTCAACCAACATAAATGGTTGAATTGGTTTCTGCAATTTGCAGCTATATGGCGCTCTGTCACCGAAAAAACGTTAACACCGTAATGACTACTAGCCACTAGATGGCACACTACTACCGAAAAAAATTTCAGTCGCGGTTATCTTTTCTATATTGACAGGTATAAATACGATGTTGTATTGGAGAAAAAGACATAAGCGAAACATAAACTTCTTTTTGAAAATTTTTCTCCTAAATCGCTGTTTTCTTCATTCGACTTCGCAAAATCGACTCTCTCACTGAAAACTTTGAGCACTCGGAAACAAAAATCATATACAAGTAATACACCGGACGGCGTAGCCCGGAAGGTTGGAAGATACAAAAAACATCATTTGACATATACAATTAGAGTGCAACATTCGAAACTCATTTCACTGTTCCGCGTAAAAACATTATTACGCACAATCGCTTCAAATGCGCACAAATTCTGAATAAATACACTTTCCACTAACAGTTTACGACATTTTTACATATCGGTTTAGAAATTTATATATGGATATATCGTTAAACATGCGAAAAACATCTAAACAATTTGCAAGCAGTTTCTACAAGACTGTCCCTTTTAGCTTTTTAATGGTTTGTTTTGCTTTGACTGTTCTCATGAGTTCATTTTTGTTTTCTTTGTGCTGTCCTTCAGTAATGATGGTGATAGATAAATAGAAACAAATTTTCTGATTTTAATAACAAAATTAGTTGTCAATGAGAATTTCGTGTTGGATTGAAATATTGCTGGTTTGTGTCCAGAATATTCGCCAACTAAACACATTCTTTAAAAATAAGAGTTTTTTTTCAGCAAAGTAAATTCTCAATTTCAACTAATTTTATAGTTATTTTGGAAATTTTGTTGTTAAAATCACCTAATTCAAAAACAGTAATACGAATTAGGCGCAGAGCTAATTTCGGTCGTTCCGTGTAGAGATGGTTAGAGGAGAAAGAATATGAAAAATGTAGAGCAATAGTACTCAAAAAAGAGTAAGGATTTGAAGATAAAGTGCGGAAAAATTCGACGTAACAAGGTTCATTCAGGTAAGAAGAAGGTTTTTTGCATCTAAACTTTTACCTTCTACCAGAGGAGTCGAACTTAGCGATGCGAAACATCCGAGTCTCTGATATGTCAAAAGTTTACTAAATAATTACTGACTGACCAGATGTTTTAAAAGTAAAAATAATGTTTTATCGCTAAATTGTTAATCGAAATTGTCACGCTACGAACATTCATCAAACACGATTAAATAATATAACCAGACTAGCGAGAAGTGACGAACTACAAGTCGCGAGGACAGCTTTTGTAAATTTGTGGAATCAATTTAAAGTAGTCATCTTAGTTATTTTTGATTCACTTTTTATTCCATATGTCGAAACCATAGTTTGAGATAGATCTTCAATCACTATTCGATGCACTGACTTAAAAGATGATATGTTGCCTTCGCTTAATTTTTGCGTAACAAATCTTTTAACATAATTACAATTTTTTGATGAATTCATCGCTGCCAAGTAATCAGTCAAATATTGGAAAGATACATTAACAGCATAAGAGGTTTTACAATTCTACTGTCCGAGAACATAAATTCAAAAAAAAAATCGGGCGAGACGAAGTTCGACGGGTCAGCTAGTACCATTATACCTTTCGAATCAGTCGAAGATAAGTAAATTAGGGTGTGAAAAATAATTTCATTATTTTTCTCGGATATGGCTTAACTAATTACTACAAACTTAGACTAATAAGAACATTCCTATGCTCCCGTATAAGGTTTCTGAATTTCATTTGGATCCGACTTGTGGTTCCGGAACTACAGGCTTATATATGTAATGAATTAAAATAATGTCACTAATTTTGCTCGTAGATGGCTGAACCGATTTCGTCCATCTAGTATTCAAATGAAAGGTCTTAAGGTACCATTAAAACTGCTGTTTTTTAATCAGATCTTAAAGCTGGAATCAAAACTATTTCAATTTCTTCGTCATACTAATTCATGGGAATACGAAATAGTTTTGGTTTCTAGAAGTACCGTAAATGATGACAAAAACATTAAAGAGGAACTCACTCGTACATCTCATGAAATGCTTAATCGATTGTCACACGTTTAGATTGAAAAGAATAATTTTAAGGTTTCATAAAATTTCTAATTTCGATTCGTCTTGCATATGCAAAATTGTAATAACAATTAAAATGCTAAATTTAAATTTAAAACGACGGTAATTTCATGAAAACTGAACACAACTAAGAATATTCACGCGAAAAACACATACTGATTAATAAAAAAAGGTATCATCTCACTGCTAGGTGGATTAAACACGTTTCTAATGAAAATTCGCTCTTTCTGGTCGTCAAAAGGTGAGAAAACCAAGTCATCACAAGTTCCTATCTCATGCCTCCCCGAACGTCTATGATGACATTTGGTCAATAGAACGGCGTCGACTGGGTGCTATCGCCTTCTGCGTTAGTAATGGAATGAGAGGGTGTAAATTGGCCTATAAGTTAAAGCCCACCCTAAGGTGCAATATTTATCATAGTATATTGCAACATGTAATTATGTTGTTTATTACATTATATTATATACTAGCTGACCCGTCGAACTTCGTCTCGCCCGATTTTTTTTTTGAATTTATGTTCTCGGACAGTAGAATTGTAAAACCTCTTATGCTGTTAATGTATCTTTCCAATATTTGACTGATTACTTGGCAGCGATGAATTCATCAAAAAATTGTAATTATGTTAAAAGATTTGTTACGCAAAAATTAAGCGAAGGCAACATATCATCTTTTAAGTCAGTGCATCGAATAGTGATTGAAGATCTATCTCAAACTATGGTTTCGACATATGGAATAAAAAGTGAATCAAAAATAACTAAGATGACTACTTTAAATTGATTCCACAAATTTACAAAAGCTGTCCTCGCGACTTGTAGTTCGTCACTTCTCGCTAGTCTGGTTATATTATTTAATCGTGTTTGATGAATGTTCGTAGCGTGACAATTTCGATTAACAATTTAGCGATAAAACATTATTTTTACTTTTAAAACATCTGGTCAGTCAGTAATTATTTAGTAAACTTTTGACATATCAGAGACTCGGATGTTTCGCATCGCTAAGTTCGACTCCTCTGGTAGAAGGTAAAAGTTTAGATGCAAAAAACCTTCTTCTTACCTGAATGAACCTTGTTACGTCGAATTTTTCCGCACTTTATCTTCAAATCCTTACTCTTTTTTGAGTACTATTGCTCTACATTTTTCATATTCTTTCTCCTCTAACCATCTCTACACGGAACGACCGAAATTAGCTCTGCGCCTAATTCGTATTACTGTTTTTGAATTAGGTGATTTTAACAACAAAATTTCCAAAATAACTATAAAATTAGTTGAAATTGAGAATTTACTTTGCTGAAAAAAAACTCTTATTTTTAAAGAATGTGTTTAGTTGGCGAATATTCTGGACACAAACCAGCAATATTTCAATCCAACACGAAATTCTCATTGACAACTAATTTTGTTATTAAAATCAGAAAATTTGTTTCTATTTATCTATCACCATCATTACTGAAGGACAGCACAAAGAAAACAAAAATGAACTCATGAGAACAGTCAAAGCAAAACAAACCATTAAAAAGCTAAAAGGGACAGTCTTGTCGAAACTGCTTGCAAATTGTTTAGATGTTTTTCGCATGTTTAACGATATATCCATATATAAATTTCTAAACCGATATGTAAAAATGTCGTAAACTGTTAGTGGAAAGTGTATTTATTCAGAATTTGTGCGCATTTGAAGCGATTGTGCGTAATAATGTTTTTACGCGAAACAGTGAAATGAGTTTCGAATGTTGCACTCTAATTGTATATGTCAAATGATGTTTTTTGTATCTTCCAACCTTCCGGGCTACGCCGTCCGGTGTATTACTTGTATATGATTTTTGTTTCCGAGTGCTCAAAGTTTTCAGTGAGAGAGTCGATTTTGCGAAGTCGAATGAAGAAAACAGCGATTTAGGAGAAAAATTTTCAAAAAGAAGTTTATGTTTCGCTTATGTCTTTTTCTCCAATACAACATCGTATTTATACCTGTCAATATAGAAAAGATAACCGCGACTGAAATTTTTTTCGGTAGTAGTGTGCCATCTAGTGGCTAGTAGTCATTACGGTGTTAACGTTTTTTCGGTGACAGAGCGCCATATAGCTGCAAATTGCAGAAACCAATTCAACCATTTATGTTGGTTGAAAACAACGTTTTATTTCACTAATTCAACTAAAAATTAGGTGAATGGATATGAAGTGTGCCTTAGCTAAGAAATGACAGTACGTTGAATTGGTGAATTCAACTAAAAAAAATAGCCATTTCAACAAATATTTTATTATTATTAAGGAAATGAGAAATAAAAATTCTAAATTAGCAAAAGTAAGATTTTTTTAGTTGTCTCAAAAACTAACTAACTAAAATCAGAAAATCAACTAATTTTTTCGCCAAAATGCTGATTTCGGTCTTTCCCTGTAGTTAGTTTGATATTGTTTAACAACCGAAAGATAAAATGAGTAATTCTTGGACATTCGAAAGTTCAAGTTAACATTCCTTTAAATATTGTGTCCATTAATTTTTAAATGAAAACTGCCTTCGTTCAATAGATGTATCAATAGTCGTCTCATTAGTCAACACCAATTAATTTTGTTTAGTTTCCAACCTACAATTAACGAATGGTGGAGTTCAGTACTGAGAATCTATATCAGAAAGTTTTATATGAAAATAATGTGCAATTCTTCTGTTATAGCGGAGTGAACATGAGGAGTGATCAGGGGTATCAGTTCAACTCACGCCTACGATAGCCAACATTAATCATCTAACTGATTACATTGCACACAATGCATCTTCTGGTAAACAATATCCTGTTTAGCTACACTTATATGCGTTCCATCATCAAATCATTTGGCAAGCAATAATGTTGATACCCAATTAAGCACGTGGCTCGGAACACCGAATCACATCGATGCATACTTTATGCATGTGAAATCTTCACACAAATCAACTCGTTGCGCGCCAAAAGATTCTTTCAACGATCTAGTATTCCTTTCTTCGACGGCCAAACACTTATGCAACTCGTTATACGCCAAACACCTATCAATGATCTAGCAATCATTGGCGACTTTTTCAGTGGAAAATTCCATTGTCCATACAAAATAACTTTATTGGTTTTTCCCACTTTTCCGGTAAGTTTTCCTAATTTTTTTGATGTACGAACCCGGTGGGGGTAAAAACTGATCAAACAAAAAAAAGCATCTCAATCCGTCCATCCGTTCTTACGTGATGCGATTACAAAGAATGATCTCTGCATTTTTATATATATAGATTATTATTATTATTATTATTAATCTTATTATTATTATTATTATTATTATTATTATTATTATTATTATTATTATTATTATTATTATTATTATTATTATTATTATTATTATGATTATTATTATTATTATTATTATTATTATTATTGTTATTATTATTAGAAGAAAAATATTATATTTCCTGCAGTACTGTGACGAAAGAAGAGCATAATTTACACTGCGACCTTAACTGTTTTTATTGTATGATAGCATATTGTTTTATATATTATCGTCTTATATTCGTTTTTGTTATGTAATATTAGATTATATTATATCATGTTATATTGTATTATATTATATTATGTTTAAGCTGGTAAAGCGAAATTCTTTATTATATGGCCGAATGTTCTTGCTGGAAGGCGCCAGGTCTTTTCTTAACAGCACTTATATGAAAGCTATCTGATACTCAATTTTGGATTTACTGTAAGTCTACCGCGTTCACTCGTAATGCCTTGAACTGATGGTGGCTTCACACATACATGCATACATACATACATACAAAACTCGCACACCTTCGGAGTCATCTTTCTTGGCACATTTGCTCGACATTTTGGACATCTGAGTTGCGTTCCGAGCCGTTTTTCAACTTTTCTTAAGCTTCCATTTCATTATTAGTCAAAATCTCTCGATAGGCCGAAACTGCGGGCAGTTGGGTGGATTTATGTTTTCCTCGATGAATTCTTCGTTATTATCGCGGTACCACTGGATGACTTCTCGGATGTTGTGGCAACTCGCCAAATCTTGCCAAAACTTCACGGAACTTTTATGGGTTTAAATGAAAGGTAGTACGCGGTAGTTATTAAGGCGTTCTTCCTTGTACAGTTTTGAGTCCATCGTCTTATTCGCATACGAACCGTTTGTTGCATATCCCTTGCCAAATCATCAGTTTTTTTTTGCAAATTTGTTCATCAAAGCAAACTTAAACTTCGCAAGAAAATCTCCTCGTGCCATCGCCATGTAGAATTTTTGGCCAGAAAGCTTTCCGAAATTGATTTTCATCGTCGATTAACAGGCAGCCTTGGTACTTCGTCAAAACCTACTGGTACAATTTCCGAGCTCGAGTTTTGGTGACGAAACTTTGCTTCAATGTTCTGCTTGGTTGCTTGCTGCCTCGATAAGAACGATATCCTACTCGCAAATGAATTCTTTGAACTGCCAACAGCAGCGTATTTTTGTGTGATTTTATTATCTGATAGCTCAGGGTTTGGTTCTCAACCCCTTCTGGTTTCTGTTTGAGCACATCAAATACGATTGATTTTGCGATTTTCAACGTTTTTGGGATTTTTGTTGTGGACCACGTTGGGGATGAGCTGAGCTGAAGTAGTTGCACTTCGTGATTGACCGAATGAGTGGAAATGGACAATGAATCAATCTTGGGAGAGGAAAATCATTTTCTCTGTACATACCCACTCACTCCTAACTTTTCATTAAATGATCAATAACGACGCTGGTCACGACCAAAGGCTGTGCTACTGCGGAAAAGGAAGGAATGTTAGTCCGATACTCGTTGTTTCTAGAGACCGCGGGTATCACTGTATCTCCACGAGCATCACTGGATAGGAGATGTGTTAGTTGGGAGGAAAGGAGATCCGGATATGTTTTGGTAAACAATAGATTTAAATGAAA
This sequence comes from Malaya genurostris, assembly GCF_030247185.1. NCBI lineage: Eukaryota > Metazoa > Arthropoda > Insecta > Diptera > Culicidae > Malaya > Malaya genurostris. The sequence goes on from NC_080571.1 coordinate 48,240,423, forward strand.
GGTCTTGTAACCTTTGGACGATATCTTGTGATGAAGGGAAAACGTTTTTTTTAACCAGTCTCAGCCAACCAGAGATATATTGAAGATCCTTATTATCCCATTTTTACAATATGTCATTAATTTTATTTCTCTCTCTTTCAAACTTTATTGTCAAACATTCGAAACGAACTGCTTCAGCAGAGTAAAACAAAGAAAATCTATAATTTTTCTAACGTTTATTGAACTTTAAACTCTGAGAATAAGAACTAAAAGTTCACATTTTTCCCAAAAATTTGAAGAATCATGTACATCAGAAACACAAAGTTTGAAAGTAAAAAGAAGTAAAAACTTCAAACCTTTTTAACGAAATAACTCGATTTACGAATCCCTGTAAAATTCGTTTCGGTGTACTAAATTTCTAATTTTCAATTTTTTGAAACATTTTTAGTCAAAGATTTTGAAACAGCATAGTTTTTAATTTTCAAAACATGAAATTTTTACAGTCGTGTATTGGTAATTAGTCGTAGTTGTGACTTGTCGAAACAGACAGAATATTTTTTTTTCAAACGTTGTGATTAATGTTTCAAAATTAATTATTCAATTTTTTTACTTGCATTATGACATTATGAAGTGATTTCGAAAAAGTATCGCCCACAGGAATGCCTTGCACCTGTAACTTTCTCCCTATTCTCCCAAAAGTAAGGTAAATTTTCGAATTTTGTGGAAATCGGGAAATTTTAATTTTAAGGTTAGAGACAATTTTTAACTTCCATCTTAGATTCAACCGTGCATTAGCACCTTATGCTTAATTGCTAATGCCACTTCGAAGTTGCTTTAAATGAAAAGTCTTGTAACCCCACACAAAGTTCCAGAATTTTATTCGAATTCGACTTCCGGTTCCGGAATTACAGGGTGATGTGCAAAAAAATGAAAATAAGTGCACTTACTTTTCTCAGAGACGGCAGAACCGATTCTTACAAACTTAGATTCAAATGAAAGGTACAATCATCCTTTACTAAGTTTTATTTTGATCCGACTTCCGGTTCCGGAGTTACAGTGTGATTAGTGAAAAAATTCTTATTTCAAATTACTTCCTCACTTTTCTCAGAGATGGCGTGACCAATTTCAAAAAATTTAGATTCAAATGAAAGGTCTTATGGTCTCATACGAAACTTTCGAGTTTTGTTCGGATCTGACTTCTGGTTCCAGAATTATAGGGTGAAGTGTGTTAAAAATTGGATACCATCACTTGAAGCGGCGAAACAAAACACGTAAAAAATTTCTTAACTTGCCTCGAAACTATTCCAATCGGTAACCATTATCAATAGAACACCCAAACAACCCAATTCCGGCTATGCTGGTTCTCGGTTTCTGATTCCGAAAGCACCGGAAATAAAAAGTAAAATAATTTCTAAGCTTGCCTTAAAACTATTCCGATCATTGTCAGTAGCGAACCAAACATTAGTTTGGCTTTCCTTGTTCTTGGGTTTTTGATGAATGACCGAAGATTGTAGCCATAGATTGAAAAATGAATCCCTGTCACAACTTCGATTTTTCCGGTTCCCAGATTCCGGTTTCGGAAGTACCTCTTTTCGTTTCCTTAGAGATGGCATAACCGACCTGAGTACTGTTTCACTCTGGAGGTTATACTAGTTTATGGACAAACCTTTTTGTTTTTTATGAATTTAGGGAAAATTATTTTGAAGAATGCCATACGTTTATATACCTTATGATCAAAAAAGAACCGGAATTTTCATTTTACGCGCTTGTCCAATCGGTAAACTTTTATTCTCTCATCGTTGGCAACACGTTTATACACATTCTGTCAAATTTCGTACGATTAGTTTTCGTTTGGCGTCTATACAAAGAAGTTGAAAAATTTTCGTGTGGCGATTTTCATAATGGATGAAAATTTAGAACAACGTGCGTGCATAAAATTTTGTGTTGCAAATGGATTTAAGTGTTCCGAAACGTTGAAAATGTTAGAACAGGCCTTTGGTGAATCGTGTCTAGGAAAAACACAGGCATACGAGTGGTATAAACGCTTCAAAGGTGGTCGTACAAGCTTGGATCATGATGAGATCCCTGGCCGCCCAACAACATCTGTTATTGAAGAAAACATTGAATCGGCGAAGCAAATCATGTTGCAAAATCGTTCTGTACCGATTAGAGAGATTGCTGTGTTGTTGGGCATCTCTTATGGATCAGCCGAACACATTTTACCTGATGTTTTGGGTTTGAAACGCGTCGCTTCACGGCTAGTGCCAAAAAAGCTGAATTTCACGATAATGCGCCGGCTCACACAGCGTTGGTTGTGTCGCAGTGTTAGGCCAAAAACTCAACCAATATCATCAACCAAGCACCGTACTGTCCAGATATGGCCCCGTGTGACTTTTTCCACTTCCCCAGACTCAAATTGCCATTGCGGGGAACGCGTTTTGAGACCATAGAGACCATCAAAGAGATTTCGCTGCGTGAACTAAAGGCCATACCTTCGGCGGCCTATAAAACTTGTACGGAAAATTGGATCAAGCGTTGGCATGCATGTATTGCCGCAGGAGGAGAGTACTTTGAAGGCGATAGTAAAGAAATTTTTTAAAAATTGAGATTTTGCGTATATTAATAAAATTCCGGTTCTTTTTTGATCATAAGGTATGAGAATATGTGAGATATGAGAAAGGTATTATTACACCACTAGGTGGATTAAAACAGGTTTTTTCCAATAGGAATTGATGTGCAATCACGTGTGATTGAAAATTTCGAACGATTATAACGACGCACCGAAACAAAAGACAAGTGTCATAAATACGACTGTGGACAAAAAATAGTAAATGGTCATAATATCAGGTGTACAAGTTTGCTTCCGCCGTTTTCCGATAGGTGGCTGGTCAAAATACATTGATGATAATGCCTTTCAAGTGGGTGTGTACACTACCAAACGAATTGTCATCGCTATTTCAGTGACAGTTGTTCTTGTTTTCGTATTATTCACGCTCGAAAATGTCTGTTTATGTGCCCAATTCTCGCCATTTGCGGAAAGTTTTGCTTTTCTGTTAAAATTCGAAAAAATGCAGCTGAAGCGCATCGAATGCTCTCAGAAACTTACGGTGATGCTGCTCTTAGTAAAAGAACGTGTCGGGAGTGGTTTCAACGTTTTAAAAATGGTGATTTCGATGTCGAAGACAAACATGGTGGTAGAAGAGAAAAAACCTTCAAAGATGAACAAGTAGAAGCATTGCTTGATGAAGATTCGTGCCAAATACAAAAAGAGCTTGCCGAATTGTTGAGAGATAGTCAGCAAGCCATTTCAAAACGTCTCAAGGCCCTGGGCATGATTCAGAAAGAAGGAAACTGGGTGCCGTACGAGTTGAAACCGAGGGACATCGAGCGCCGTCTAATTGCATGTGAGCAACTGCTTCAAAGACAAAATCGTAAGGGGTTTTTACAAGAAAAGTGGGTTCGATACGATAATCATAAACGCAGAAAATCATGGGTAAAGCCCGGGCATGCTACTTCGTCGAAGGCGAAACCGAATATTCACGGTGCCAAGGTTATGATTTGTACAGGGTCCGGCACTCGAAGTGTAACCAACTTCAGACCGCTCGCGCAGCTGACGCACGGGCATCAGCTCTCTAGAAATTTGCTAAATGACAGTTCGGAGTTGTATTGTTTACAAGCACAAGAAAGCATTTTGCCAAAAGTGAACGCGAAAAAAAAATCTTAACTTGAGAGAGCGAAGGAGTTGCTTCGTTTGGCCGAAAGCGGTCAATTTCCGAACATTGTATTTTCTGACGAGAAAATTTTTCGTAAACTCTCAAAACGATAGGGTTTACTTGACCGACCGTTCATACGAGAATTTGAGTCATCGATTGGCCACCAGGAGGCAGCACCCGCAACAGATAATGGTTTGGGCCGCTGTAACCGCAGATGGGCGCTCTCTAATCGTTTTCATCGAGCCTGGCGTCAAGGTAAATGCGACATATTATCGGGAAAGTATTCTGGAGGTTGCTTTGAAGCCGTGGGCAGACAAACATTTCGGTGGCAGACCATGGACGTTTCAGCAGGACTCGGCACCGTCTCACAAAGCTCGAGTGAACCAAGAATGGCTGAAAAACAACGTTCCGAACTTCATCACGTCCACACAATGGCTCTCGAATTCACCAGATGCGAATCCAATGGATTATTCTCTTTGGGCCATTTTGGAGAGCAAAGTCCGAACTAAAAGATACACCAGTCTAGAGGCGCTGAAGAAAGTTATTGTCCGCGAGTGGGCCTAAATACCTGTAAGTCACATTCGGCAACTTGCGATTCGTTTTTTGACCGTCTCAAGGCCATAGTCAAGGCAAAAGGTGGTCATATCGAGCAAAAGTGAATTGATTCTGAATTTTGTATTATTTTTTACACATTTTGTACTTTGAATTAAGTAAAAGTAATTTTCCAAACTGAAACAGCTCGGTGTGATTTACTACGAGCTCTTAAAACCGGGTGAAACCATCACAGGAGATCGCTACCGAACGCAACTGATGCGCATTACTCGCGCGCTAAAAGAAAAGCGGCAACCATATCAAGAGCGACATGACAAAGTCATCTTCCAACCCGACAATGCTCGGTCTGACGTCGCAAAAGTGGTCAAAAAGTATTTGGAAACGCTGAAATGGGAAGTCTTGCCCCACCCGCCGTATTCCCCAGATGTCGCCCCTTCTGACTTCCACCTATTCCGTTCGATGGCACACTGCCTGGCAGATCAACATTTTCAATCCTTCGAAGAGTTGGAAAAATGGATTGCTTCGTGGATAGCGTCAAAAGAGGACTCCTTTTTTCGAGCCGGGATCCGAAAATTGCCGGTAAGATGGGAGAAAGTTGTCGCTAGCGACGGATAATACTTTGAATAATACATCTGTAAACACTTTTTCGCAATAAAGCTTCTAATTTTGGAAAAAAAACGGTGGAAGCAAAGTTGTACACCTGATAGTATAGCACTTCTTCAAAAAAAATTGACGGAAGGGGATGGTAAAGTTCGAGGGTGTATTCAAAACGAAATTTAATTTTTTTCGGTAGTAGGCCATCAACCAGAAGAAATACCAAGAAAACCGTGCTTTGCCCTGCTTTCCTCTATAGAAAAGAATGAACTATCATAAGAAAATTGCACAGTGAACCGCGAACAATCATCGTGTTCTAGTCCTTCGCTGTCCGGGTGAGAAACCGTCGACTGTTCTTGGCACCGGTTACAAAATCTTCTGTGTAACTTCGTTCTCATGCCATCATCGGAGCACTGCAGCCTGAGCCAGTCCAGTTCATAATAGCGGAGGGACAATTTTAAAAACTAATTAAATGTAAGCTTGCTCTTTCCGACGTAGACTCTTTTGAACTTGCGCTAGCTAGCAGACAACGGGCGACAGCAGGAGCGAGTGGACAAAAGACGAATGGCTGGTGACCCCTCGCGGTCGCAGTGCAATTTAGTAGCCGCAACGGTCTGGTGGCAGGATTCGTAGTGGAGTGAAGTAATGCGAGCTACGGTACAACACTGAATCTTATGGCAATAAAATTTTCACAAATTACCAACAAATGTGCCCGCCGCCGTGACAGAATCGGGTTTTGCCCGTTCTGATACCGCAATGGCAAAGATTGATAACCTTGAGCATTGATTGCCGGCGAGCTGATTGCATAACAATCGTCACACACATACACACTCTCGTACCCCCTTGCCCGACCAGTTCACCGACGGACCAGAGGCGGTCCTATCTATTTCTGAGGAACGATCGTTTGATTGAACAAGTCAAATAAAACAAGCCCGACGGAGTCATTACTTAGCGTGTCGTTTTGTTCCTGCGCAATAAAAAGCCACATTCGACGCACGAGTCGTGTTCTAGACCGTGCACAAGCCTCACCGCAGCATACGAGCCTTTGCCTCCGGCAGGAGTAGACCTGCATGGGACTCTAGGGGCGGTTAGTTTATGCATAGCTTTAAATGAATTATTCCTAGCGCATGCAGCGAATAAAGAGCCTGCTCGCTTTGGTCGGTTGCTGCAGCACTCATCCACTCACTTAACGGACGGGACGATGGAGTCGTCATCGGCGTCATCATCCGAGTTGGCACTCAACTCTGCACCTCTGTGGCATTTTCCGAGTCACCCCGGCTACCTGCAAGAGTGTGGAGAATCGTGAAGTTTTGTTGTACATATGCAAAAAAAAAACTACACCCCAACAATTATTCACTCCAGCTCATTAGTCGGTTTAGTCCTCCTGGTGGCTCGGTGGGGGGGCCTCAATGGATTCGATTGTGCGGTGGGCAAAGGGCCCAATATGCATTAGCATAGTGACGATTTGTATGACTTCGGTGTCGTCGAAGTGTGCATGCAAATGATGATTATTTTGAAGCGCTGGTAATGGATTGCTAATCTGATTATATAAGACCTAAGGTGGGTTGGGCTGCGCGGACCGGAGTGAGAACTAAAGAAAGAAGAAAAAAAACTACTAACTGCATTAATCGAACTATTTGTACGGGTCTAGAATGAAGAATCGTTTGTCGGCTTCGGCTTTACGTTTGCGGACAGCCGTAATCAGTTTGCTAGATCTTGCAACTAAATGTGTTACTACGTGTTTAATAATTTTTCATCTTGTTGGATTAAGTGTGGTTCGACAATGAAAAAACATTTCAGAACCTTTCTCTCATCTTGAAATCATCTTGAGTCGAACCCCCGTCAAATCAACCAACTGCAGTAATGAGTCTCTCGTCTTGCCAAATTAACACAACGGTGTCCCTGCGACGAACCACGCCCGCCCCATCAACCAAAAGCACAATTATTCCTGGCACAAAACACAAGCCCGCTGTCGAACTGTACGCCAAAAACAGTTTTCCTGCCCGAAAAAATACAAATCCAACCAAAATAAAAAGAAAAAAAAACCTGTTTCAATTGCCCCACTTTTGGGCCGTGTCGAGTGTCCCGTTTGATAAGATTGTGGTGGCTGCTCTTCGGTTGGGCTTTCAGAACAGAGCGCTACGTTGTTTGGGTTTAAACCCGGTTTTGGCCGGTTCAGGCTTTCAGTTGGTTTTGTTGTCCCTTCCCTCTTTTGCATGTGTGTTATTGTCATTGCTTTTTTTTTAACGGGGCTCACACGATCGGCATGGGCTTCGAGTGAGATGACCTCTCTTGCGTGGGTATCATCGCTGCTTCCAGGCTGGCTGACGCCTTCAAACAATCGTTCGTTGGGTTCGTTGGGTTCGTTGCGTCTCGGCGCAGTTGAGGTTTCCCGCCGAAAAGCAGAGCTTTTATTTTTTTCTTCTGCTGGGTTTCTGGTTGAGGGCATTGCCCATTCCGTACGCTCGATTTAAACGTAAACATCCGCAGAAAAGGGATGAACGTGAGCTGAACTTATTATGGAATGAAAAGTTCTTTTCTGATTGTTTGGATTAATTTAAATACAAAACTAATGGAACTTTGCAAAACAAAAATATGTTCTATTATTAATCAGAACCAAAAGACAAAATCAGGAAAAAATAGAGGACTGTATGCAAGACACGACCGAGCATAATAACAACAAAAATTGAACGTTTCTATGGTTACAATAATAAATACAAAAATAAAGATGATACACAAAACTAAGAACTTATTCAAATGACTTATTACAAACTTGCTCTAGTTTAAGTGTTTAGATTGTTAGAGAATGATAAAATTGACAATTAGATTCTTTCTTGACCATTGATTCTATTCAATTTTGATCCCTTTCCACAAATTTTTACATTGTTAAGTTTTTGAATAACGTCCTTTAACTAGAAGTCAATTATGATGAATTCAAAGTTACTTGAAAGTTCAATTTTAGATACAAACAACCAAAAGATTTAAACCTGGACAAATGAAACGATTTTATTATATGATGATAATTGTCAAAAAACGTGCAAACTTATTCATTTTATAAATAGCTAATCGATCCAAGCGAAGATTTTATTTATTTTAACGAAAAATGTTGTACCAGTAAACTCAGTAATAGTGTAATTTTATTAATCCTTCTTCAAAATCGTCGATAATCTTCGGAAAGTGTCAGTAAATAATATGGCAACAATACGAGGAAGAAAACATGTGAAACAGTCCGCATAAAATATTCAGTTACTTATATTGATTTTTGCTTTGGCATATTAGGAATGTATGGAATGGATACGCAACAAAACTCCGAAATTTTGTTCATATTGTAACTTGATGTTATTAACACATGAGATTGATATTGTGAGAGGTTTTAAGGAATTTCAATAAATCGCTGGAAGTTGAATTACGGGACAACCTTAAAATGTCGTGTTCTTGCATCCAATCATCAAATCCATTCTGAAAGTACCCCAATTATAAGAGTTTTCAAGGAATATTTTTAAACCGGAAGTCGCCATCTTGTATTTCGAAACGACCTTAACCATAATTTTCCGCCTACTCCTCATCAAATCCATCCCGAGAATATACATATTGCAAGCATTTTCAAGGAATATCGATAAACCGGAACCTTAGATTTCGGAACGAAACCAAACATTGTTTCCCGGCATCTATTAATCGAATCCGTTCCTAGAATAACCATATTGTAGTGGTTTCCATGGAATATCAATGAGCCGGAAATCGTTTTCATTTTATGAAAAAAAACCCTCTTATTACAAAGTAGGATCGTAAAATAAGTTCACGTAATTTGGGATTTGATTAGTAAAAAATGTTTACGTTATTTCGGATTTGGTTCGTAAAAAAACATAAAATGAGGTAACGTTGTCATAGTTACAACGCGTGTAGCCATCAGACGCTTATTGTTTTAAAGCAGATAATAATTGAACACAGTTCGTGCTCGCATCTCATCCGACACAGTCGACAATAGCTTACGGTCGAGACGATAGACACAAAGACAATACAGTGTAGTGAACAATAGAGTGTACGAAATGGGCAAATACAATTTGACAAAGCCTAAAACTTGGTCTACAAGGCCAAATTCAATTTGTATTGATTTCAAGCGCTGCAAAGTTAGACCAGCAGCAATCGAATTTGAAATTTTGCCAAGGAACGAATGCATCTAAACGTTAATGATGTAAGTGAGATTCAATTCAACAAGGCGTCTAACCGTCTGTACATTATGTTCAAACGTGAAAGAGATGCAATTGCATTTGATTCGGTTAATAACGGGGTGCACAGTGTTGATCATGACAATGTTAAATATAAAATCCCTGTGTACATGGTGGACAATGCCATAGAAGTACGCGTGCATGATCTTCCCCCGCAGACCAGCGATGGGTTTGTTCGGGAAAGTATGTCGCAGTACGGTGAAGTTCTTTCCATCGAAAGGGAAGTATGGCGGAATTTTTTTCCGGGTATCAGGAATGGCGTGCGAGTGGTACGTATGCAACTACGTAAAGCAATTCCATCGTACATCATTTGTGATAAAGACGGGATACATCCGTGTAAAACGCTGATTACGTATGAAAATCAACTGGTTACATGTCAGTTTTTGAACAACCTGCACACTACTGCAAACCTTGCACTGAAACTGCAACAAGGACATCTTCAACCAAAAATAAGGACAACCGCTCAACAACGGAAACTAGTGCGCGCAGTACTCCTGTTTCACCATCAAACCAACCAGCAACTGCAACCAATGTATAACAAGGCGCGTCTACAGCAACTAACAACGAGCCCAAGAGTGCGAATTACAAGGAAAACGAAGAAAAAACGGGAACCAACAACGATACCACCGATGCGGCGATGGATGACGAGACGAGCCTCGAACAAAGTGCCCCTCAATCATCGCAAGATAAAAATGGAAGCTCCTCTCCCCCTAGAAATAGGGTGACAACGAGATCCAATGTTAAAAAAATTATTTTATCTAATAAAAACGTGGCGCAATCGGCCACGTAAAGCTTGTACGCAAAAACCTGCTCAAATTGATACTGCATATCGATTTGCATTGCATTGTTTTTGTTACAGTTAGTCTGGATTCCTTCTACGGAATTCTTGGAAGCAAATTTAGTCTAAAATATTATGCTGCATTAGATAAGGTCAATTTCTAACTACACTAAGGTCTCTTTTGACACGGGGGTTGCGTACCGTGCTAAAAAAATCCGTGTAAAATAAAACCGTGTTAATTGAAGAAACCGTGAAAAAAAAACCGCGTGGAAAATCTGGCGTAATAATTCCAAAAACCGTAGATTTGAGTATTTGTTTGATTTGTTTTTGATAAAATGTAACTGTTTTTTCACAATAAAAACAGAAATCTAAAAACCAACCTGAGGTTACGAGAAAGTCTAGTCATACTTGATAAAATACATTGGATGACAAATTAAAATTAGAACACTCAGGAAACACGTTGTATGATAAGCAAATTAATCTAAATGGCTTATGCCTTCTGTTTAATGAATTCGGTTTTCAAAAGAACGATAATACGTACAATTTAGAACGTTCGACTAAAGATGTGTTATAAAATACCATCCATAAACACTTTCACTGCAGATAAAGCTTGAGAATAAGTTCTTTTCAATTCCGAAGCTGCGATGTGTAGTAAACACTAACGATCTTAATAGTCATTTTTTTAAATTAAACTGAGTGGGAAGACATGGGTATTGGATGAATATATATGCACGCAGCGACAGAATTAAAGGGGATCAAATTAGAAAAGGTATTACCATGTGTCATGCTGAAGCAACTCATTTCATCGGCGTAAATCATAATACTACTAGGGTTATATCATTCAAATAGGTTTAAAATACTGTACTGCACGATATGATGAAGAGTTGAAGAGATTAGTAAAGCCGCCTATTTCTGCAACGCTACGAAATTCTCGATGATATCAATGACGATGCTGACATCATACACCACAACTGAGCGGAAGAAACGTTGTCGTGTAATTTACAACAGGGACTGAAGATCTGAAGACTGATTAATCATTTTATGGAACGACAGTCAATGATCTCGTGAATTGTTGAATGAATGATTTTAGTTCACTTTCGAACTTTAAATTAACTCTAATATTCGTTTTCTTACAGACAACCTGTTCCCTTTTTTAAAATTTTTCTCCAAAAAACAAATGACAGTGCTTTCAAACTCTCATCAGAAACCGTGTTAATTGCGAAAACCGTGTAAATAAAAACCGTGTTAATTCCGGAATCCGTGTAAAAAAAGCCGTGTATAAAAAAACCGTGCGAAAAAATACCGTGTAAAAAGAGACCTTAGTGTATTCGATTAGGTTACACGATTATTGTTTGATTCAATAATAGTGTCTGAGGGCTTATGCTGAGAGATAGTTCATTGTGTTTAGTCACATTTAATGAAAAAGAAGTACCTGTGATTATCATCATAACACAACTTTATACTAAATCCATTTGCGTACAATATTGAAGCTTTCGAATCATTTGAATGATGAAAATCCACCAATAAATCATCGAGATACAAGCGCTTCAAATTAGATCCGAAAAATCTATCGTCGATAATTCTAAATTGGCCTGATAGTTACCGGAGAATCAAAATATAATACTACTATACTATACTGAACACACCGCACACATACAAAAGCGACTATCCTGCGAGCGAATGGATGTGACTTTTATCCACTCACTATTCAAACACCTTCATCGGCCTACGAGGCATGCTCGCTCACAGTCAGGGGTTAACTAAGGCGGAAATGTATTCGGCCATATATTTATAGATTCCCTTTTGTGCGATAGTTCATGCTTCGCAAATCGGACGAGAGGATGACATCATTCACGCACTGTTATTGGCTCGTGCAAACACAGGTAAATTCAAAGCAATTTTTCAATGGTATGCAATTGAAATATTTAAATGACGTTACCTCATAAGTTTAAGTTAAATGTTTCCGAATCGATTGGTTGTTAAATTATCATATATCATCAACATCATCCACAAATGAATGATTTATAAGCGTTCAAAATTATGACAGAAAAAGGTTACGCGATTAGTTTTGAGTTTTTGCCTTTCTCATATAGAAAGGTTATGCAATCACTGTGAAAACCGACATTTGAACCGAGGCCCGGAGGGCCGAGTGTCATATACCATTCGACTCAGTTCGTCGAGTACGCAAAATGTCTGTGTGTTTGCGTGTGTGTATGCGTATGTGTGTATGTGTGTGTGTGAGTGTGTGTGTGTGTGCGTATGTGTGTGTATGTGTGTGTGTGTGTATGTGAGTGTATGTGCGTATGTGTGTATGTAACGTTTTTTGCACTAACTTTTCTTGGAGATGGCTGAATCGATTTTCACAAACTTAAATTCAAATGAAAGGTCTTGTGGTCCCATACAAAATTCCTGAATATTATTTGGATCCGACTTCCGGTTCGGGAGTTATGGGGTAAAATGTGCAAAAAAAAAGAAAATATGTGCTCTAACTTTTCTCATAGATGGCGCTACCGATTTTCACAAACTTAGGTTCAAATGAAAGGTCCTGTGGTCTCATGCGTAATTCCTGAATTTCATGCGGATCCGACTTCCGGATCCGGAGATATAGGGTAAAGTGTGTTAAAAATTTTATACCATCACTTAAAATGGGGAAAAACCTTAAAAAAAATTCTAAATCGATCTCAATTTTTTTCCAATTGATAGTTTTTATCAGTAGACGATCAAACAAACCGGTTTCGGTTATTCTTTTAAGAATCGAAGAAAATTATTTTGAAGAATACCACAGTATTATATATGATAGTATGATTGATATGAGAAAGGCATCACTACACCACTAGGTGGATTAAAACAGGTTTTAAATTGACACCCAGCCTCGTATAGTGAAAAGTAAGGCATTTTTATTGGCAAAATCGACCAAAAATTTGCTAAATACATGGGATGTTACAAAAGAATCGGAAACCAAGCTGATATATAAGATACTCAAGCGAACACGGTGTTGCGCAGACAACAGGTAATTTAACCAACACATAATGCAAAAGCGACAATCTTTTGTCGCTTTCGCAAAAAAAAATCGTTAGATTTCATACACTCTTTAAAAATCGAACATGACCATGAGGAAAGATCGCGAATATATTTATTTCATAACATTTCTTTCAATCTTCATAGATTACAGGTTGCCAAACAGTGGGGCTTGGGATAAGTTAATACTCCAAATATCAAACCTAAAAAAATGGAACGATAACTTCAAGCTGTCATAGCTCAATTGTTTTTCAACTAAATTCAATAACAATTTTACACCCTCGATTTTTGTGAAGTTCGTAGATTGATTCAAAAACTTTGTTGCTATCGATTGGTTAAGAAAAAACGATGAAAATTTGATTTTCCAGGTTTTTTTACGTTCACAATATGCCCTATCTGCTTTCCTATTTGTTTTCCTTTTGCATAAACGTCGTATATAGAATATTGAGAACTTTAACTTTACCGAGTCATAACTTTATTCTTAGTCAACAGATTTTCGAATTCAGCACAATAAATCTTACAATATTGACTAAATCGTTTACCTGTTTCAATCCACCCAGTGGTGCAATAATGCCTTTCTCATATCTTTTTCCAAAAGGCATAAAACCTCCTCATCTTTTATACGTACAGATAAACTATATCCAAATAGTACAATTTAAGGCTTAGATTAAACTAAATTACATTACAAATTACAACTAGACAGATAAGGAATCATGGAACAATCGCTTTATCGTATTTCTGCCTAGATGACAATCATCAAGTTCATTATATCAGTAGTTGGTTCTAGCAGCGGGAATTCTAAGAAATGGATGTGAACGGAACCGGTAAAATCGAAGTCTGTTCGAGAAAAGTTAGTGAGATCCATTTTTTGAGTATATACTCTCCCTCCGGTTGTTAATCGAAAACCAGAAATCAGGAAAGCCGAAATTATTTCGTTTAGCCGTCTACTGACAATGACTACCGATTGGAGTAGTTGTGAGGCCAGTTTAGAAATATTTTTACGTGTTTTGTGACGGTACAACATTTTTACACACTTTACCCTATAAGCAATTCCACGCCAAATCGTCCAGAAATGGCGAAATTCTGGCACGACCCCCTTCGATTTCCATGTGTATTTGTTATAGCAAATTAAGTTTTTTCAGTGATATTTTTTTCACTTAAGACCAATTTTTGAAAAGAGCGTATGAGTTTTTAACCACATTATTTTCAAATAATTAAAACTAGAAATCTATAGCTTCTACAAAAAACATGTCTAAAATAAGTTGAAGGTAATTGAACTTTCTAAAAAACTATACACTGAAAAAAAATCGTCCGATTTTTCGTGAATTTGAAAAAAAATTGTAGTTAATATTTTACTGCACGATGTTTTTTTTAATCACAAAAAACGTCAAGTAACAAGGAAACTAATGAATGTTATATAAAGTCGGAGAGATGATAAATAAAGAAGTTTCCCGCAGAAAAACTTTTTAACAATTTTCGAAAAACGATGTTTTTATAGGAATAAATGTATCTGAGCAATTGAATATTATTCTTCAAGCTACGCTCAATGAAAAAGCCGATAGGCAGTTCGTGCTTGGATGTCATCAGACACAGTCGACAATTGCTTACGGTCGAGACGATAGAAACAAAGACAATACAGTGTAGTGAACAATAGATTGTACGAAATGGGCAAATACGATTTAACAAAGCCTGAAACTTGGCCTACAAGGCCAAATTCAATTTGTATTGATTTCAAGCGCTGCAAAGTTAGACCAGCAGCAACCGAATTTTTGTTTATTTTTGTTTATTTTTTGGGAGCAGGGAAAGGCCCGATGGAGATGAAATTTGGCAATCTCTCTCTCCAGCAGGCATAAAACCTCCTCATCTTTCGTATCAACAGATTACAATGATCCAACAGATACAATAAGGCTTAACACTAACAATAAAAACTAATAATTAAAACTAAACCTATAATCCTATATCTAGTTGATGAAACCAAGCACTACAGGGCAGCAATAGTGTTCTTGCTTCAACTGGCGGAGAAAAAGAGATAGGTAAATGGATGATGAAGGTAGGTGGAGGGGGTGGAAAGTAAGCGTGGTCGAACAACGGGGTTAGAATCGGCAAGTAGATCTAATTAGTAATCGAAAAGATGGTGGAAGACCAAGAGAAAGACGGGGTTAGAATCGGCAAGTCGATCTAATTAGTGATCGAAAAGATGGTGGAAGACGGAGGAAAGAAGGAAGTGCGAGCGAGTTAGTATTTGCAAGCGAATTTGATTAGTTTCCAATAGAAATAAAGAAGACGAAGAAAATGAGAAGGGAAGCGAAAGGGTTAGTATCATCGAGCGAATCTGATTAGTTTCCAACGGTGATGGGAGAAATTTTTGTATTTTTGTTCAACCATCACTAGGTTGAACAAAAAATACAAACGGTTACAGACAAATCCTGATCCAAAGTTAATCTGACAAGTGGCAATGAAACAATCGTTTGATTATATTTCGGGATAGATGAAAGTCGAAAACAATGGAGCAGCTATTGAATGTCCTGCACATACTGGAAAATGGTTCATTGTAACCATAATTTGTTCGTGCAATGGGTAAACTCAAGAAACGATGAGAGCGTAGATTACGTCGATGAATGTCCAGATTAATCAATTGCAGAAGTGTACATTATGTTCAAACGTGAAAAAGATGCAATTGCATTTGCTTCGGTTAATAACGGGATGCACAGTATTGATCATGACAATGTTGAATATAAAATCCCTGTATACAATGGACAATGCCATAGAAGTACGCGTGCATGATCTTCCCCCGCAGACCAGCGATGGGTTTGTTCGGGAAAGTATGTCGCAGTACGGTGAAGTTCTTTCCATCGAAAGGGAAGTATGGCGGAATTTTTTTCCGGGTATCCGGAATGGCGTGCGAGTGGTACGTATGCAACTACGTGAAGCAATTCCATCGTACATCATTTGTGATCAAGACGGGATACATCCGTGTAAAACGCTGATTACGTATGAAAATCAACTGGTTACATGTCAGTTTTTGAACAACCTGCACACTACGGCAAACCTTGCACTGAAACTGCAAAAAGGACATCTTCAAACAAAAATAAGGACAACCGCCCAACAACGGAAACTAGTGAGCGCAGTACTCCTGTTGTACCATCAAACCCACCAGCAACTGCAGCTAATGCACAACAAGGCGCGTCTACAGCAACTAACAACCAACCCAAGAATGCGAATTACAAGGAAAACGAAGAAAAAACGGAAACCAACAACGATACCACCGATGCGGCAATGGATGACGAGACGAGCCTCGAACAAAGTGCCCCTCAATCATCGCAAGATAAAAATGGAAGCTCCTCTCCCCCTAGAAAAAGGGTGACAACGAGATCCAACGGTAAAAAAATTATTTTATCTAATAAAACCATGGCTCATTCAGCCACGTAAAGCTTGTACGCAAATTGGCCTGAATAAAAAAAAATTTCATAAAAAAAAGCCGATAGAGTGCTACTTTCTAAATGCGGTCATTTTCGAGGCATATGAGAAACAAAATCGAAAACAATTGATATTTCATGAGAATACCGCTTTTCCATATATTAGTTGGGGTTGTCTATCGCCGTAGTTATTAATTTTTGAATCCTCATGAAATTTTGAACAAATTTACTTTTGAAGTCAAGACAACGGGTGTGAATGTTTTCGAGATATTTTGAAAACAAAATCGAGAAAATACTACTGATTTGTGAAAATACACATTTTTTATAAATAAGTTGTGTGATTTTTCATAAACAAGTTATAAGGCGAACTGTATTCAAGTTGCAATGTACAATATTGAAGACATAATGTGAGAAAAATATTAAGACAATTGTCGTATTGCAAACTGTATTATTTCCCATCGGCTAATACTTATTAGAGTTATATATGGGTCATTCTAAAGCTGAACCTTGGCCAACATTTGCATGTAATCATCTTCAAAAATGGAATTATATTGATCGTTCTATCGATTCCAATAAAGATTTTATCAGTTTTCTCAACTTTTTCGATTTTTTTTTTGAAAATCAAATCCTATAACTCATCCTTTTAATTGTCAAAAACTCACTTAAGTTTACGTTTCGTCTTCGACTCATCAGTGCGTCAGCAGATTCGCACATGCTCAATCGATTTTCTCAAACAACGAGCCCGAGTAAAAGGTAATCCGGAGCTATAGAGAGCCGCAAAAAACTGAAAAATATCTTCTAATTTTGGCAAGAGAATATTTCGATTTTTAGGCTTTGCTAGTCTGTGCCCGGTCAAACTTGCTTTTTTTATTGTCTTTTTTTTCAAGAATACCCCAATAATATTGCTGAGAATAAAGGTCAATTGAGAAAAGCATAATCACACCACTAGGTGAATTAAAACATCCTTTTTCCGAGTTTCATTTGATGTTATTTCTGTACTCCATCGAATACTGTGATAACACTTACACCAGTTGTTCTCCACAAACTGTACTACATGGAATGAGAAGTCCTAGACCTAATAAAGAAAAAGTAATTTTTTTACCGGGAAAACTTTTTAGTCTTCAGTATAATTTTCATCCAGAGACCCATCGGTCCTCCAACATTTTGATGCCCTTTGAAAAAAAATGTCAAGGCCTTCAAAATAGACTTCCCTTTCCTTCCCCCAATGACCTCAGAATTTCTTTCACTGGTGAAACCTTTTCAGGTTTGGAAATAGACAATAATCGTTGGGGGCAGATCTAAAGAATACGGAGGATGGTGGACCAATCCGTACCGCAAATCATATAATATTACCGTTGCCGTTTTATCACGACACGAAACTCATCTTTTTCCTTTGCTTGATGAAACTGATCGTGTCAGACGAGTTCTAGGTCTGACACGATCAGTTGTTTTTCAAATACCAGTGGATAGGTTGTCATGAAATTTGGGCCATCTAGAAGCATGTTCTCAACAAGCCAAAACCGCTGCCATTTCTCAATGGTTCAGAATCTGTCAATTTTGTTGGCTGCGACCTGTTGTTTACACTCTTCTCTAACCACTCGTGCAGTTGTTTATTCGTTTTCATTAGTTTGTTTCGAAATGCGTGGACTTTCAGCAGAACAACGTCGAAAAATTGTGTATGCACCATTTATAGAACGCAGAGAAAGATAGCAAAAATGGAAGGAGTAAGTGAAAACTCCGTGCGAAATGCAATCAGGAAGTTCGGTGAGGATAACACCTTCGAGGACAAACCGAAAACGGGTCGAAAAAAAGGTCCTGCAAACCCTCAGTTGGATAAACGTATACTGAAGGCGTTCGAGCAAAAGAAGGAGGTTTCAGTTCGGGATGTGGCTAAAAAAGTGGGCACTTCGAAGTCAAATGTTCTTCGTGCTAAAGAACGTGTGAATCTTCGAACCTATGAGAAGCAGAAACAACCAAAACGTAGTCCGAAACAAGAAGCATCGATCATGCCGAGGGTTGGAAAGCTGTACAATACGATTCTTGCCGGAAATTTGAACTGCATAATCATGGACGACGAAACCTACGTGAAACTCGATTACAAATCCTTGCCGGGACCACAATATTATACGGTGCGAGAAGGGTAAGTGTTAAACCAGTCCGAGACATCGATTGAAGTCGAAAAATTTGGTAAGAAAGCTATGGTCTGGCAAGCAATTTGTACCTGCGGTAAGATTTCGAAACCCTTCATCACCACTGCTTCAATGAACAGCGAAATATACATCAAGGAATGTTTACAAAAACGACTTCTACCCATGATTCGAAGTCACAAGGATCCTGTTGTCTTCATTGCCGGTATCATGGATTGAATATTTCCAAACTTGTGCTTATCTACGCAGCTATCTCAGGTGCTGTTTCAATTCAGCAATCGTTTGTCTATCTGTGCGTACAGCAATCAATGTCCGCTCCCGTAATCGTTGCTCCCACCAACAGTGAAGTTCGCACTGTAAAAGGATTTTCGTATTCAAAAGAATCTTCAGCTGCGGAAATTTATCGAGAGTTATACTTAGTTTACAAAACTACTGTGGCGAGTGAAGGAAAGGTTGTTGGTGTGAGTTTAAGAAAAAAAACGACTAAATTCTTATGACGAAAAGATAGTCCTAATATGAAAACCGATAAAATTGTTTCTCTGGTGAATCGAAACCTGCGATCTGATCTTCGTTTGACGCACTACCCGGGTAGATGTTAATAACAAACAACGATCAAAATAATAACATATGTCACTTGTCTTGATATTTCTGTGCTGTCATAGTAATACTTTATATTTTCTTAATATTTTATCGAAGGAATTGTGCAATATCAGTTTAGCATCAAAATTATTAATTATATGTTATTTCGTTATTGATGAGTAATCCGAATTTTATTGATTTCAATGGATCCATTAGCTTTATCTTCAAATTAAAGACAATTGAATAAACTACAACATCAGAAAAGATAAATGCGTATGATTTTTTTTACTCTGAATTCTAGAATACCAATTGACTGAAACATTCGTCTTCTATAAATATTTTGTTCTTGCTTTGATATTACAATGACAGAATTTTATGTTTTGTTCCTATTTTCTCCTGCAGACTTTGTTATTATTTTTGATATTGTAACTATTATTTCTAACCAAAAAATGTTTATAATAAAATTTGTTATTGTTTTGCAAATCACTTCTACTCGGTTACAATCTACAAGCCACTGAAAACTGGTTCGACTTGAGCTGCAAGTGAAAATACAACCAATTCCATAGGAGTAACTTTTTATGACAAACAGCTCTCGAATAAACTTCGTAATTATTTTTTGGAAAAATTGATCACAGTTTAATTTTAAAAAGCGATAGTATTTCATCCATTCCAAATAGATTAAACTGCATGATTTATAGTAGAACGAGTAAAAAAGATTGCAGATATATAATCAAGAGCGTCTGAGTTGTGAATCATTACGAAATGGAACAAAATGTGAGTTTGTGTACCAGGAAAACATAATTTGAAGCGATGGTATTAAATTATTAGAAGCATGTTGACCTATTTCACACATAAAAACAGACATTAAAAATGAATAGATTAATAAAAAACTAGTTCTTTATGAAGAACTTTTCGCCATTTGCTTTGTCCGGACTCTACTGGGTCGGTGCCAGCCAATCACACACGCCACTTCATATATTGGGCTGTAAATGAAGAAAATGACCATAAAAAAGATAACACAAATGCAACATAAATCCATCAAATCGAGTGATTTCTCGCTGACAATTGATCCGTTCAGTGGTGGGTTGATTGTGCCGCCAGCTAAGCGATAAACGTCAAAAGATTAGGCGACCTAATGATAGACGCCTGGTCGTATGTCATAAATTTGAATGCTTTACGATCGTTTGGCTGATTGGTTAAGCCGGAGTGTGCGTACGAAATCAAAGCTTTCCTAAACAATTTCCGAACCGGGCTGATAAGAGAGTAGCAACCGCGGTTACACGTGTCAATCCGATCATTAGCATTCAAATCCGATGCACTCGAAGTCGACTATGCACATTACATGCTGATGCTGCTGCATTCACGCGTGTCGAACTTGCACTTGCTCTCCAGTGCCAGTGAGAGATCGCCTGAACGCGATTGGGTGCATTTCCGTGCTAGTCTACGCCAGCAGCTGTGCTTTGCTGTGCTTAGCTGCGATGAGAGATGTGAGAGGAAGGACAACCGAACGGTGCTCGAAGGGCAGATTTCCCGGCGAAACCAACCCGGGGGAAGTTTGTGGTTCAGACCACCATCATCACACTTCGGCTATACATCTCAATAATTTAGTGTTACATACTCTGGCTGCATTTGGCAGAAGCTGCAAAGAAGGGGCTGCCGAGCTAGCAGTTTGTTGTAGTACACATACTGCTCCGATAGGAATGGATGGTATAATTTATGTGCCCCCCACCTCTTCGAGTTTGAGCTGGACTGACGACGACGACTACGACTACGGCGTCGCGCTTTGCATCAAAACGGAACGTGTAGACGTCATCTGGGTCCATGCGGTTCCAGCGTCGAGATTTGTTCCGACTCCGCAGAGTTACGTAACAGCTGCTGTATGCACAAGTGTAAATATTCCATTATTATAATTACAAAACCCTTCTGCGTCTCGCCTTCGCCCCAGCCTCGTGGAAGTGGAAGGGTTTACCGCGCGGTGCCACAAGCAAAGGAATGGAAACCGATTGATAGCCGTCGTCGCGTCTAGAACTTGTTATCTGGCATGGGTGGTTACATCGCCACCAGCAAGCACTAAATATCGTTAAAGCAGAGAACATCTCAACGAATCACGATTTTTTTTTCTGCTGCTGTTGTTGTTGTTACTGTTGGTGTAATCTATGTAAGAGTATGTCTGTTCCTGACCCAATCTACCGGGGAGCTGACCTGTCGCGATGAGGACGACGGATCAACGGTGCCCCTTTTCCAATATGCTACCAGCTAGGGTCAATCCAGTCCGGGAGAAGCGACGGGACGCCGCGACTGACAAAACAGGAAGATTGAGCTTGAGCAAAAGTTGACATTGGCAGCTACGTGCACAGTAAATCTGAAAACCGATGGACAGAAAAGATTATCTTTCTCATCAGCACATTCGTGACGGGCTTGTGTTGTTTTTTTTTCTATATCTGCTCGTTGATTAGTTGCAGTTGCAGTCTCGAATTCTTAATTAAACGTTTTGTTCTCGTGAAAGATTAGTATTATCAACGTATTCGAACGTTGACTCAATCAATTGTTGGAAAAACTGTAGTACGTTGAGAATCATGAGTTAGCTTTGTGTAATGACGAAAGAATTAAACCTTTTATTTTTATATATTCTTTAACTTGTAGGAGAATTAAGCTACCTTTGTTGCCAAAATCTTGCTTGCTGAGTACGATGTGCCAGATTTTCTGGCTCGAATCAACCTATTTGCTCCTGCTCGCTCACTTCAACCGAGGACTCTACTGTCTGAGACTCCGCAGTTCACAAACTACGCTGCAAATAACTCTCTAGCTGCTTCAATTCGTCACTTCAACGAGGTCTCCGAGCACTTCGACTTCAATCGCACTTCTATCAGCTTCCGTCAGCGTTTAATATCAGTCCGTCCGTAATTTTAATTTTATTACTTGACCACTATGTATTTATTCTTGTTGTTTGTTCGTTTTTAGAATTAGACAGTTCCATTGAGACCATGTTGGTCAGATGGACGAAATTTAACAAAATGAACAAAATAAACAAAATATTAATAGAAGCGGACTATTTCACACGAAAGCTCTACAATAAACTCCTAAAGTACCAGAAAACCCCTTCTTAATCCAGCTAGTGGTGTGAAAATGTCTTTCTCTTGCTTCAAAACAGTCTTATGATTTTTTTATCATTTTATAAAATAATTTCTGAAATTAATTTGGGCTCCTTTTTGACACCAATTAATTCAGATTGATTTGAGTAGTTCACAAAAGCATGCTTCAGTGTTTCTTGTCACATACTCGGCATCGTTTTTCCAATCAAGCGCTTTGCATTTGCGTTGCCCATTTGTATAAGAAGAGTGACGCTAATCTTAATAACGTGTTTAATCCACCTTTTAATTTCGTTTCACATATCATCCTGTAGCTCAGCAACCAGAAGTCGGATCCAGACGTAATTCAGGAACTTTGTTTGGAAGCACTTCTCGTATGAATCTGAGTTTGTAGAAAATGGTTGAGTCATCTCCGAGAAAATTGAGTGAAATTATTTTCCACACACGCATTTGCTGATCTCGACGAACTGATTCGAATGGTATATGGGTGTTATGTTCTTCCAGCATTCATTACTGTCAGTAGTTTAATCAACATCATTATGGACTTGTTTTTAACTCGAAAATGCTGCCATTCTGGCCATCATCTGATTTACAAATGTCGTATTCGAACGAGTATGTTGCCAAAAACGAACCGTGCTAAAATCGGTCCGAGGCAGAATGTCATGAAAAAGGATGTTGTACACAGCCTTAGTGGTACTTAGAAATAATCGTATGTAACAGTATAAAAAATCGTGTTTCATGTTGCTCCCAAGCATTGCTTTGTCATACAGCGCTCAAAATTCCTACTGCTGGAATAGGGGAAAAAGTCGCTTACACAAAAATATCGATATCTCCGTTGAAAATGGACGGATCTTAACAATCTATGGCTTGCTGGATAGCTATTGTCTTGCGGAATCTAAACATATTCTGTTTTCAAGGTCAATTGTGACAGATATTGTCAAAAACTGAAAATTTCGACATATAACTTCGGTGACGGGAAGACCTTTCATTTGCGACTAGTTTGATCAAAATCGGTCCAACCATCTCTGAGAATTCGGCCTCTTAGATGACAACACACATACAGACACACACAGATACACACCGTGCCGTGCGGAATCTAAATCTAAACACACACACAAACACATGGACATTTGCTCTGTTCGTCGAGCTGAATCGATTGGTATATGAAACTCGGCCCTACGGGCCTCGGAAAATTTTTCGTGTTGTTTGGATATGATTGACACCACTGTGCAAACTGGAGACGTCAAAGTTGTACCGTGCATGCACGCTGTGTACAGACGGTCATATGCAATTTTAAGGTTTGGCCTTTTAGTTTTTAGTGTAGTTTTTTTTCATTTGGTTTGCGATTCGAACTCTGACGAACCTTTCCAAGACATATTTACTTAATAAATACGGTTAATTGATGCAGGGCGGCTTGGAAAGTTTTTCTTATTTGCACAAAAGTATCAATTCCAGCAAGCAGATTCTGAATTCCAAACCTGAGTTCTGGTAATGAAATTAAATAAATTTAATTAAAAAAATTTAATTCTAAATAAAATTTTGAGCCTTAATTTAGGAAGTAAATTCTTAATCTGATCTCACGAATTCAATTCTGATTCAGAAGTCGGTTCAAAAAGTTCTGGTTTGGAGTACACGATCACTTTTTTTTCGATACCTTCGGAATCTGAAACAAAGATCCGGTATATTCATAATCAATGTACATATTTGGTCATCAACTAACCAAATCTGTCCAATTCAAGAATTGTAGGGCTATAGGAATGTATTTGATTGAATTTTTCCGTGAAATTTATAAAAAAAACACGCCCCTAAAAATAAAATTTTATACCTATCAGTTTGTAATTCCGGAACCGGAAGTCGTATCCGGATGAAATTCGGTAGGTTGTGAGACCTTTCCTTTGAACCTACACTTGTGAAAATTGGATAAGCGGTCTTCGAAGAAGTCGATCAAACGCTTTTAGTTCATTTTGCACATTTTAACTCGTAACTCCCGAACCGGCAGTCGGGTCTAAATGAAATTCAATAGCAACTTATGGGATCAAACGACTTTTAATTTAAATCTTTGTTGAAGAGAATTGGTTGAGTGGTCTCTGCTAAAATCGAGTGCACGTTACTTCCGAACCGAAAGTCCGATCCGGGTAAAATTCAAAAGCAACCTATGGGACCCTAGAAACGTTTCATTTGAATCTAAGTTTGTGAAAATCGGTGCAGCCATCGCCGAGAAAATCGAGTGTACATTTTTGTTACATACACACACAGACATTCTCTCAGTTCGTTTTTATAAATGGCGTCGTATTGCGTGGGTCTGCGGGACTTGTAAATACATTTATATATGGGGCATTCCACGCAAAATCAGCCACCCAACTTTTTTTTTCGACAAAAAACTCGAAAATATTCGACACGTATTTTTTTCAATATGGTGCGTACAATTTTTGAGATATGATTTTTCAAAGTGTTGCGTTTTCAAAAAAGAGCCTTTTTTCAACAGCCTATACTGTAAAATCTAATAAAGATACAAAAATTCGCCCAAGACATTCCATAAAACAACCTTTAAAGTTAGTTTCATGAAAAAAGTTAAAAATTTTAACAAATAATGAAAAATAAATAATGAATAATAAATAATAAATAATAAATAATAAATAATAAATAATAAATAATAAATAATAAATAATAAATAATAAATAATAAATAATAAATAATAAATAATAAATAATAAATAATAAATAATAAATAATAAATAATAAATAATAAATAATAAATAATAAATAATAAATAATAAATAATAAATAATAAATAATAAATAATAAATAATAAATAATAAATAATAAATAATAAATAATAAATAATAAATAATAAATAATAAATAATAAATAATAAATAATAAATAATAAATAATAAATAATAAATAATAAATAATAAATAATAAATAACAAATAATAAATAATAAATAATAAATAATAAATAATAAATAATAAATAATAAATAATAAATAATAAATAGTAAATAATAAATAATAAATAAAAAATAATAAATAATAAATAATAAATAATAAATAATAAATAATAAATAATAAATAATAAATAATAAATAATAAATAACAAAGTCGTCGTGTCGGCTTAACTAGTTGACACATATCGCGCCACTGATCGAATCCTAACTTTGACAGTTTATTGTTAGCGACGTTATAGTTATAATTGTGATGTGGAAATGAAATCAAATATCTAAAATCGTTGCTTTAATCCATGATTAAAAATCATATTTTACAGAAAAACAATTTTCCCCTGAAATAATAATTAAAGTCAAACAATTTAACACGATGCACACAAAACATCATTTGCTTGCACAAATTTTTTCAAGAAAGGAAGAAGAAATTAGGCTCAAGCCTGTTTTTTTTGTTTGTTTATTAATTTTTAACTTTTTTCATTAAATTAACTAGAAAGGTTGTTTTATGGAATCACTTATTTGAAAGCTAACAAAAAGACGCACATTTCATTTCTTGGATGAATTTAAAATTCTACAGTATAGGCTGTTGAAAAAAGGCTCTTTGTTGGAAACCCGAAACTTTAAAAAATCATTTCTCGAAAATTCTACGTACCATATTGAAATAAAAAAATTCGTGTCGAATATTTTCGAGTTCTTTACCGAAAAAAATAGTTAGATGAAAAAAACCTGTTTTCGCTCTTTTCAGTGATGGTATAAAATTTTTAACACACTTTACCCTATATTTTCGGATCCGGAAGTCGGATCCGGATGAAATTCAAGAATTACGTATGGGACCACAGGACCTTTTATTTGAACCTAATTTGTGAAAAACGGTCGCGCCATCTATGAGAAAAGTTAGAACACATATTTTGATTTCATTGCACATTTTACCCCATTACTCCGGAACCGGAAGTCGGATCCAGATAATATTCAGGAATTTTGTATGGGACCACGAGACCTTTCATTTGAATCTTAGTTTGTGATAATCGGTTCAGCCGTCTCCGAGAAAAGTTAGTGCAAAAAACGTTACATACACACATACGCACACACACACACATTTTGCGTACTCGAACAGAGTCGAATGGTATATGACACTTGGCCCTCCGGGCCTCGGTAAAAAGTCGCTTTTCACAGTGATTGCATAACCTTTCTATATGAGAAAGGCAAACATTTTGGTGGCTGATTTTGCGTGGAATGCCCCATATATTTTGTTACAGTGAACCTAATAACAAGAGTCTAACAAAATACGAAAAAGTACACTGGGCTTGACATGCAACGCGAATGCCGAAGAAAACGATCAACCAGTGTGACGTTCCGAAAAACGATCTTTGGAGTATGGGGTTAGTGATTACTAGCGATTACCTCGAGGACTGTAAAAATAAAACCCTAAAATCAGTTTGGAGTTTGGATTCTTGTGAGGTGAATATCCGATATTTTGAGGGAATATAAAGGAGTTTAAAAAAATTGGACAGATCATCTGTTAACTGATTTTACGTGGTAGGAACTTTTTCAAAAGCGACAAAGAATCAAGACTAATCACCCCGTTTGCAGATAGAAGTTAATATCACGTAATTACTAAACAACAACAACAACCGAGAACGGTTGGGTCCGTTTATGGTTTTACCAGTCCGTCAATCCGTCTCCCAACGTCGACATAAATGTTTGACAACCCGAAAAACAACAGCTTATTGCAGGGTAGACTTCAAGGCCTCTGCCATAGGAATTAATATTAGCGGCTCACGATCATCGCAGCATTGGCAACGGCTCCCGTGTACCGCATCGATTGCTGCAACCTACTTGACATTGAATCCACCATGCCCCAGGTCCCTCCAGGTGCGGTTCGGCGCGGACAACATCGACTGTGTGCATATTTTTTTCTTTCGCTGTCTGATTAAGCTGCATCCGAGCACGACCTAAACGATCTCGGAAACCGGTTCCGAAATGTATGCAACTGATGTTGTTTTTTTTTGCGCCCTCAACCAACTTCCCGCTTGTAGTACACTCCAAAGGAATTGCAACTTTGTTTACAAACATTGTACGTCATATGTGTTGGTGTATTCAAGAAGCTCACCGGGAGGATCACCGCGCACGACACGATCATCCGCCGGTGGGGCACGTTCCGTCCGCGCCCTGTCAATCTATGAGCCTATTGTGTGCCTTCTTAAAGTGAGTAGGTACGTAGGTAAAAAAAAAACAAAATCTATAAACACTTTACGGCACCGGGGTCTGACAGCGTTGTGAAGAGCACCTTTTTTTTTGGTCTCCGGGGCGCATCCTGCGCGAACCGAACGCGGCTTGCCAATGTGACTTCCAGAAGGCTAACTAAACGCGCAAAATCAGCACCACGGGTCGTGATTCTGTCAGGCCTGCGGTGGGTTCTAATGATGGTAGAAGAGGGAGCTTGTTGCACGCTTCGTGCCAGCAACCGTTTTTTTTTTGCAACCGAGATAACTGGTTTTCGGCGCAAGTTTAACGAGGTGGGTTCTTGGCTGTACTACCTTCTCGGTTCACTCACAGTCAGCTGTGGCGTGGGTTGAATGATTGAAAGTTGCAAACATCACGGCCAAGGGGGGCGCGTGGTTAGTTTTGCTTGTTTATGGGGAAGTGTTATTAAAAAAAATAAAATAAACGCATTTGATGATAAGCTGTACTTTGAAACTTCATTAGTTGACCGATCATATTTTCAGTGTTTTAGCAAACTTTGGTTGCTTCGATTACCTGCCAGCTGAAACACACGGCTTGACAGTTACCATCGCGTCAACCCACCGCGAGAGAAACTCAACCCGCACAAAGTCAAGAGTTTAATGGCCTACTGTTGCATTGGCCCCACAGAAGAACGGGTGGACCTTCGACTGTTAACAGAGGAGTGGAACATACGATAGTCGGTCAAGCGCGGTGGTAAAGTACAGCACCGCCGATTGACCGTTTCGAACGCTTCTGGATTTATTACCAACACTTTTCCTACCTTTACCGTTTAGCTTTTCTGTGAACACTGCTGGGTTGGAGGTAAGAAGCAGAAGAAAAAAAATCCTAAGACCAGTTCCTCAAATCCGACCGAGCACTGAAGCATAAGTTCCAGAATAACGTCTCACTCACCGGACCAGTCCAGTTCGGAATAAGCACATCGATTGTTTGGGCTTGCGTGGGTAAGATGTTAATTAATGTTGCGCAAGCAGCAGCAGCAGCAGCCATAATCTGGAGGTTGGTCCCCTTCGGGGAGTGCGTTCTAAATCTTGGGTACCGTACGTAACCTGTTCTACCTTTGGCTGCTGGTGGCGAGTCTGCGAGGGCGAACGAGATGCTGTACCTGCCGAGTGGGCCTCAGGGACACACTTACCTGTAATGAGAAGAAGAAAAAAAAACAAATCGATTGATATAGTAAGTAGGTTTTGCGTTTGCAATTTTTATTCTACTTTAAGTATAGGAACACGATTTTGTTGGCGTGGTGTTTTTTAAGTTTCTTCAAATGCAAGTTCACGACTTATTAGATGTATGACGGAATTATCTCTAAGGCGGACTTTTCTCATTAATCCGACATTCACCCTTACTTCGATAATTCTAACGCAAAGCTTTTTCCGGTTCGTTAACTTCACGACTAAGTTGACTAGGCTTTAACATTTAGGTCATTCGCCTCTTCGGGCCAGGAAAACTTCCTGACCCTATGTTCGGCATTGGCAATCGAACCCAAAAGGGCTGTATGAAAGGCATCGACTAACCCAACACGCTAGATCCGTCTCTCGTCTGTTCTATTATTTTTCAGTGTTTTAGATTTTTTTGGTAATTTCATCACTGCTTTTCTCGAAATCTTTTGTTCTCTTAATATGACAGTCTTTTAGAATATTATTCTTTCTAAGTTTCTATATTGTTGTCCGTCTGCATGTTTGATTTTAGGTTCGTCTGTTTGTTTGTTTATCGCCTCGATTCTCTATCAGCTCCTTTATATATCTGTTTATCAGTTCACTTATTTATCTGTTTCTCTGTTTCTCTGCTTGTCTTTTGCTTACCTGATTTG
This sequence comes from Malaya genurostris, assembly GCF_030247185.1. NCBI lineage: Eukaryota > Metazoa > Arthropoda > Insecta > Diptera > Culicidae > Malaya > Malaya genurostris. Next base: position 48,269,505 of record NC_080571.1, read on the forward strand.
TTCATCCGTTTATGTTTATTTATATTTGTCATGGGTGTCATTTTGAACATCTGTTCAATTTGTTAAATTTGTAATTTACGTCATATTTGATATTATTTTTCAAATTTAGGTGATTTTAGTAATGCTCGTAATTTTAATAATTTTTCAACCTTGTATTTTTGTATTTTTCTGTAATTTTTGTGTGTTTTGTAATATTTCTATTTTTTGTTCATATTGAAATTTTGTCATCTTCGTAATTTTTGTAATTTATGTAATATTTATAATTTTCGTAATTTTTACAGTTGTTGTAATTTTAGTTATGTTGTATATTTGCATGATTTTGTTAAGTTTTGAATTTTAATTTTTTTGTGATATTTTTGTAATTTTATAATTTTTTTTATTATTTTCATTTTTATAATTTTTGTAATATATATAATTTAATATTTTTTGCAATTTTCGTTATTATTGTAATTTTTATATTATTTGAAATATTTGTAAGTTTCGTAATTTCTGAAGTTTTAATGATGTCGGTAAGTAAAATTTGTATTTTTTTTAAATTCTTGTTTTTTTCTGTACCTTTGTAATTTCTGAACCTTTTGTTATTTTTCTAATTGTTGTTATATTTGCAATTTTTGTAAGTTTTGTAGTATTTAAAATTGTGATTTATGTATTTTTTTCATTTTTTGTAAGTTGTTCCAATTTTCGTAATCTTTCGAAAACTTTTTTTGTTTCCGTACCTTTGTAATATTTTCAAGTGTAGAATTTTTGTACTTCGAGTAATATACGTAATATATAAACTTTAGCGATTTTCCCAATTTTGTTATTGAGTCAATACATCGTTTTGTCATTTTTTCACATTGCCATGGCCTCCATTTTGTAATTGTTGTTTTGTCATTTTATCTTTTGTTAATTTTGTCATTTTGTGGTTTTATCATTTTGTTGTCTATGTTTTAAAAATTTGTCATTTTGACAATTCGTCAGTCAATGATTATGTCATTCGCCATTTTGTCATTTTGTCATTTTTTGTCTCCTCGTCTTCTAATTTTTGAGTCTTCTAGTCGTTCGTTTAGTTTTCTAATTTTTAGTTTTTCTGATCATGTTTTCTAACTTTCTAGACTTTTAGTCTTCTAGTCTTCTAATTTTTAGGGTAATGTTTTTGGCTTCTACCCATTCTGATCTAGTTTTCTAGTCTTCAAGTCATTAAGCTTTCTTAGCTTTTAATTTTTATTATAGTCTCCAGTGTTAGTCATTCTTCTAATTACCTAGTCTTCAAAAATTTCTGATCTAAATTTAAAGTCTTTAAGACAAATAAGTTTCTAGTCTTATTTTAAAGACATCGAGTTGTCTTATCTTCTACAGTCTAGTCTTTTTAGTCCTATTATTTTTCAGTTCTAGTCCTTTAATTTTTTAGTCCAGTGTTCTTCTCTTCAAGTCTTTTTAATCTAGTTTTCTAGTCTTCTAGTCATTAAGTTTTCTTGGCTTTTAGTCTTTTTGTCTTCTAATGTTCTGCTTTCTCGATTCTTCTACACTTCTAGACTGTTCGGCATAGTGCTCCAGTCTTCTTACCTTTCTAATATAGAGTTCTACTAGTTATTTAGTCTTCAAGGCTTTCAGTCTAAAAGTCATCTAATTATCTAGTTTTCTGATTTTCTAATCTTTGTGATCTAGTTTCCTAGTCTTTCAGTCATTTAGTCTTCTAGGCTTTTAATCTTCTAGTCATCTAATTATCTAAACTTTTAGTCATTTAGCCTTTTAATTTTCCAGTTCTTCTGATCATGTTTTCCAATCTTCAGGGTTTTAAGTCTTTGCATTTTTTAGTACAGTGTTCTTGTCTTTCTAGTTTCTAGTCCAACCTTTCTAATCTAGTTTTCTAGTCTTCTATTCATAGTTTTTTAGGCTTTTGGTTATGTTCTAATGTTCTGGTTTCCTGAATGTTTAGTCTTTCAGTTTTCTTTTCTTCTTGTCTTCTAGTCATTCAATCTTCTAGACTTTTTACCTTCTAATTTTACAACCTCTAGTATTCAAGTAATGTAGTATTCTAGTTATTTAGTCTTCTAGTCTTTTAGTCGTTCTAATATAGTTCTTAAGTCTTCTAGACTTTCTCATCTACATATCTAGTCTTCTTGGGAATTAGGCTTCTTGTTTTATTTTCAAGACTTCGCGTTTTCTCTTTTTTTACACTTCTAGGCTTTTCAGTTTTGTAAGTTTTTAGTTCAAGTCCTCTAATTTTTAGTCTAGTGGCCTTGTTTTCTAACTTTTTTAATCTAGTTTGCTAGTCTTCTAGTCTTTGAGTTTTCTTGGCTTTAAGTTTTTTGTCTTCTAATGTTATTGTTTCCTGGTCGTCTAGCCTTTCAGTTCTCTAATTTTCTAGTCTTCTATTCATATAGGCTTCTAGACTTCTAATTATGTAATATTCTTGTCATTTAGTCTTCCAAATTTCTAGTCTGTTAATTTTTCAAACTATTTTGTTGTCTTTTAGTCGTATAGTCGTTTAGTCGTATAGTTGTTCAGACGTTTAGTCGTTTAGTCTTCTAGTCTTTTAGTTTTTTAGTCCTTTAGTCTTTTAGTATTTTAGTCTTTTAGTCTTTTAGTCTTTTAGTCTTTTAGTCTTTTAGTCTTTTAGTCTTTTAGTCTTTTAGTCTTTTAGTCTTTTAGTCTTTTAGTCTTTTAGTCTTTTAGTCTTTTAGTCTTTTAGTCTTTTAGTCTTTTAGTCTTTTAGTCTTTTAGTCTTTTAGTCTTTTAGTCTTTTAGTCTTTTAGTCTTTTAGTCTTTTAGTCTTTTAGTCTTTTAGTCTTTTAGTCTTTTAGTCTTTTAGTCTTTTAGTCTTTTAGTCTTTTAGTCTTTTAGTCTTTTAGTCTTTTAGTCTTTTAGTCTTTTAGTCTTTTAGTCTTTTAGTCTTTTAGTCTTTTAGTCTTTTAGTCTTTTAGTCTTTTAGTCTTTTAGTCTTTTAGTCTTTTAGTCTTTTAGTCTTTTAGTCTTTTAGTCTTTTAGTCTTTTAGTCTTTTAGTCTTTTAGTCTTTTAGTCTTTTAGTCTTTTAGTCTTTTAGTCTTTTAGTCTTTTAGTCTTTTAGTCTTTTAGTTTTTTAGTTTTTTAGTCTTTTAGTCTTTTAGTCTTTTAGTCTTTTAGTCTTTTAGTCTTTTAGTCTTTTAGTCTTTTAGTCTTTTAGTCTTTTAGTCTTTTAGTCTTTTAGTCTTTTAGTCTTTTAGTCTTTTAGTCTTTTAGTCTTTTAGTCTTTTAGTCTTTTAGTCTTTTAGTCTTTGATCTTTCTGTTGCTGAATTTATAGTAACCTAGTCGTTAAGTCTTCTTTATTTTGAGTCTTCTAATTTTTTAGTCTAGTGTTCTATTATTTTACCCTTTGTAATCTGGATATCTAGTCTTCTACTTTTAGTGTAGAGTTCCAGTCTTCTAGCCTTTCTAATCTAGTATTCTACTCTTCTATTCTTTTAGTGTTTTAGACGTTTTGTTTCTTAATTCCAAGTCTAAAAGTCAAAGTCTAAAAGACTTCGGTCGTTCAGTCTTCTGTACTTCTAGTCTTCTAATTTTTTCTTCAGTGTTCTAGTCTCTTAGGCTTTCAATGTAGATTTATAGTCTTCTAGTCATTTAGTTTTAGACATTTTTGTCTTCTCGTTTTCTAGTTTTTTAGTCTTCTAGTAGTACGTTTAATTTTCTGATTTTCTAGTTTTTCTGATCATGTTTTCTAGCCTTCTGGACTTTTAGTGTTTTAATCTTCTAATTTTTAGTGTAGTGTTTTTGTCTTCTAGTCTTTCTGATTTCGTTTTCTAGTCTTCAAGCCATTAAGTTTTCTTGGCTTTTAGTCTATTTGTTTTCTAATGTTCTAGTTCCATGGTAGTATAACCTTACAGTTACAAGTTTTCTAACCATATAGTCTTCTATATTTCCAGTATTCTAATTATCTAATATACTAGTCATTTAATCATTTATACTTCTTGTCTTCAAAGTTTTATTATAGTCTCCAGTCTTCTAATCATTCTTCTAATTACCTAGGTCCTTAAACGATATAATAATAATTACCTAGGTTTCAAAAATTTCTGATCTAAATTTGAAGTCTTTAAGACAAATAAGTTTCTAGTCTTATTTTAAAGACTTCGAGTTTTCTTGTCTTCTACACTCTAGTCTTCTTAGTTCTGTTATTTTTCAGTTCCAGTCCTTTAATTTTTTAGTCCTGTGTTCTTCTCTTCAAGTCTTTTTAATCTAGTTTTCTAGTCTTCTAGTCATTAAGTTTTCTTGGCTTTTGGTCTTTTTTCCTTCTAATGCTCTACTTTCTCGATCGTTTAGCTTTTAAGTTTTTTTTTAATTTTCAATCTTTTAGATTTCAGTCTTCTAATTATCTAATATTTAAGGCATTTAGTCTTCTGTACATCTGTATCTTTTAATTTATCAATCTAGTTTTGTAGCCTTTTAGTTTTTCTATTCTTTTAGTCTTCACTCTTTTAGTCGTTAGTTTAGTCTTCTGATTTAATAGTCTTTCAGTATGTCTGATCTAGATTTCTAGACTTTGAGTTTTCTTATCTTCTACACTTCTTGACTTTTCAGTCTTGTATTCTTTTAGTTCTAGTGCACTCTCCGAGTTTTCGTTTCTTCTACACTTCTAGACTGTTCAGCCTAGTGCTCTAGTCTTCTAACCTTTCTAATATAGAGTTCTACTAGTTATTTATTCTTCAAGGCTTTCGGTCTTAAACTCATCTAATTATCTAGTTTTCTGATTTTCTAATCTTTCTGATATAGTTTCCTAGTCTTTCAGTCATTTTGACTTCTAGGCTTTTAATCTTCTAGTCATCTAATTATCTAGACGTGTAGTCATTTAGTCTTTTAATTCCCCAGTCTTTCTGATCATGTTTTCTAACCTTTTGGGTTTTTAGTCCTTGAATTTTTTAGTCTAGTGTTCTTGTCTTTCTAGTTTCTAGTCCAACCTTTCGAATCTAGTTTTCAGGTCTTCTAATTATATTTTTCTCTTTTGTTTAGTCTTGCAGTTTTCTTTTCTTCTTGTCTTCTGGTCATTCAATCTTCTAGACTTTTTATCTTCTAATTTTATAACCTCTAGCATTCAAGTCATTTAGTATTCTAGTTATTTAGTCTTCTAGTCTTTTAGTTTTTCTGATATAGTTCTCAAGTCTTTTAGACTTTCTCATCTAGATATCTAGTCTTTTAGGCAATTAGGGTTCGTGTTTTATTTTCCAGACTGCGAGTTTTCTCGTCCTCTATTTTTTTGTCTAGTGGCCCTGTTTTCTAGCCTTTTTAATCTAGTTTTCTAGCCTTCTAGTCATCAAGTTTTCTTGTCTTTTAGTCTTTTGTCTTCTAATGTTCTTGTTTCCTGGTCTTCTAGCCTTTCAGATCTCTAATTTTCTAGTCTTCTAGTCATATAGACTTCTAGACTTCTAATTATCTAATATTCTTGTCATATAGGCTTCCATACTTCTAGTCTGATAATTTTCAAACTATTTTGTAGACGTTTTCGTTAATTAATCAGAGCAGCCCGAGAGCTGACCCAGAGTCGCCCAAACAACTTTTGAGATGTTTGTTTTAGTTTTTTAGTTTTAGTCCTCTAATTTTTTAGTCTTCGAGTTTCCTTATCTTCTACACTTCGACTGTTCAGCCTTCCAGTTCTAATCTTCTAACCTTTCTAGTTTAGTGTACCAGTCTTCTAGTCATTTAGTTTTCTAGGCTTTCAGTCCTCAAGCCATCTAATTATCTAATCTTCTAGTCATTTAGTGTTCTAATTTACTAGTCTTTCTCATCTAGTTTTCTAGTCCTCTAGTTTTTAGGTTTTCTAAGCTTCTAGCTTTTTTGTCTTCTAATGCTCTAGTCTTCAAGTCCTTTAGTCTTTGAATTTTTTAATCTTTCTCATCTAGTTTTCTAGTTATCTAATCTTTTGGTTTTCTAGTTATCTAACTATCTAGTCTTCTAGTCCTTTGGTCTACTAATGTTCTAGTCTTCTAGTCCTTTAGTATTCGAATTGTTTAGTCTTTCTAATGTAGTTTCCTAGTCATTTAGTCTTCTGAGCATTTGTCTTCTAGTCATCTAATTATCCAATCTTATAGTCCTTTAGTCTTCTACTTTTCTAGTCTTTCTCTTCTAGGTTTCTAGTTATTTAGTCTTCTAGGCATTTAGTCTTCTAGTCGTCTAATTATCTAATATTATAGTCCTTTAGTCTTCGAATTTTCTAGTCTTTCTAATCTAATTTTCTAGTCATTTAGTCTTCTAGAATTCTATCCTCCTAGTCATATAATTATCTAGTCTTGTAGTACTTTAATCTCTAAATTTTTTAGTCATTCTGTTCTAGTTTTCTAGTCTTCTAGTATGTTTTCAAGGTGGCTAGCTTTTTTTAAGTCTTCTAGTTTTCTAATCTAGTTTTCTAGTCATTTCGTCTTCTCGGCTTTTAGTCTTCTAGTAGCCCAATTAACTAGCCTTTTTGTCGTTTAGTCTTCTAATTTTCTAGTCTCTCTGTTCTAGTTTTCTAGTCTTTTTTGTCTTCTAATGTTCTGTAATGGCTTCTAGCTTTTTTGTCTTCTAATGTTCTAGTCTTCTAGTCCTTTAGTCTTCGAATTTTCTAGTCTTTCTAATCTTGTTTTCTAGTCATTTAGCCGACTAAGGTTTTAGTCCTCAGGCATCTAAATATCTAGTCTTCTAGTCCACTAGTATTCTAAATTTCTAGTTATTTTGATCAATTTACCTAGTCATTCAGTCTTCTAGACTTTGTGTCTTCTAATTTTCTAATCATATAATATTCAAGTCATTCAGTATTTTAGTCATTCTTCTTATTTTCTAGTCTCCCTGACCTAGTCTTCTAGTCGTCTAATTATCTAATCTTATAGTCCTTTAGTCTTTTAATTTTCTAGTCTTTCTAATCTAATTTTCTAGTCATTTAGTCTTCTAGAATTTTATCCTCCTAGTTATATAATTATCTAGTCTTTTAGTACTTTAATCTCTGAATTTTTTAGTCATTCTGTTCTAGTTTCTTAGTCTTCTAGTCAATAAGTTTTCAAGGTGGCTAGCTTTTCTATCTTCTAATGTTCTCGTATTTCAGTTCTTAAGTCTTCTAGTTTTTATTCAAATCTAGTTTTCTAATCATTTCGTCTTCTCGGCTTTTGGTCTTCTAGTCATCCAACTAACTAGTCTTCTTGTCGTTTAGTCTTCTAATTTTCTAGTCTCTCTGTTATAGTTTTTTAGTCTTTTTTTGTCTTCTAATGTTCTGTAATGGCTTCTAACTTTTTTGTCTTCTAATGTTCTAATCTTCTAGTCCGTTAGTCTTCTAATTTTCTAGTCTTTCTAATCTTCTTCTAGTCATTTAGTCGACTAGGGTTTTAGTCTTCTAATTTTCTAATCATCTAATGTTCGAGTCATTCAGTATTCTAGTCATTCTTCTAATTTTCTAGTCTTCCTGACCTAGTTATTTAGTATTCTAGGCTTTCAGCTTTCTATTTTTCTAGTCTTCTACACTACTTATATTGTATAATTTTTTAATCTTCTTGTATTCTAAGTTTCTAGTCTTGTTGACTTCCAGTTTTGTCGTCTTGTAGTCTTCTATCTTTCTAGTCATTTTGATTGGTTAAGCCTGTCTAAACTTTTTAGTATACTTTTTTTTTCTTCACTGTAACTTTACCTGGTATTATAAAAAGTCAAGTGTTCTACAATGATTTAGTAAATTACAACGGTTACGATATAGTCAACAGATAAAACGTCATTTTCGCGAACACTTAGTTCACTATCCATGTAATCCATCTAATTTGTCAGTAAGTACTATGTCCGCAGCAGTCAACTTCAAATCAGAGCCAGCAGAAGTCAGAAACCCGCAATAATCGAATGACGCGGTATCACAACAACAACAACAACAACAACAGCAACATTCGAGAGCCTTCCCGGTTGGCAATTTATTCATCAGTTATGCCTCCTTACACGAAGAACCGTTGGGCATCTCATGTCGTTGGCGTCACAGCGTCGAGTCCGGTTTTACCGATCATACCCTTTTCCCCCCATCAGCCCGAACCAGCGATCCTGCCCGGTCGTATAAAGTTTACTCAACGTTTTTAGCTTAGTCCGATCGACAACGACAAGCCAGTTTTTACGTGTATACATGAACGCTTCGAGCATTGATAGTAAACAAAAATTATTTTAATTTCTCGTGATCACCCACTCCTCGCAGTTTGGACGGTGCAGCAGCAGCAGCAGCAGCAGCAGCAGCAGCAGCGGTTCATACAAATCTGTTCAACGCGTGTCCACTGCCTGAATCGAGCCAAAGCATAGGGTGTCTGTGGGTTGGGCTTATGTTGGAACAAACCGTGCTATGATTCGGGGGCTGCAACCTCAACCGTCACTTCAAATTGGGACCACCCTGACGAGAACTGTTTACGCGGTGCGGCACACGTTAACTGGCAAAACAACGCGCTCCTTCGAGAATGAAATGAATCGTGGTTTCATAATTTTGTTTTTTTTTTTGTATTTAATAATATTAATTATCGTCAATTGGCTTTCGACCCAGTAGCAATCAGATTGCGCGCTGTTGTAGATGTGTGTTTTGCTAGGGGTTTGCAAATCTAGGACCATTTTCAGCTGCGCAAAATGAATTTTCCTAATCAGCTGTTATGATCGCGTGTCGCTCGGCCCACATCGGGAAACCGGGGCCGTGCTGGGCTGTGGCGTTTATCACAACCTGCTTGCGGCGGCGGCCAAAACGCAGATTCGACTGCTTCTCATATCATAGTTAATAGGTTTGCAGTGGTTTGGGTGTCCCGGCAATTGGATAGTTTCTTGAATTTCATGTACTTCGAGCATTATTATTAGAGAACAACGGTCAGGACGACGGGCGTTCATAAATCATCGACATCATCCTCGAATTATTACACTGAATGCAACCGAAGCTTCGAATTACACACTGGTGCACTCCCAAAACAGGTGCAAGTCTGAGACGACAAACATGCGAAGTATAAAAAAAAGACAGCACACAAACCCAAAATCCTTTTTCTGTCCTCACTTCACTTTTACGATCCTGCCAGTTTACTCCCTTCAGAACACACGTGGAATAACCAACAAAGAAAAAAAAACACAACATACAAGAAGCTACTACACACACGCACACAACCGAAAAGATGCTAAAAGAGGGCATGGTTCAACACATGTTTTACGAGCCGTTTTTTTTTTCAATACCCGGACGTTCGACAGACGGTGAAAACAGTAAATCCTCATTTACAACAATCACGTCGGGATATGCGTGATGATCATCATCATCATCATCATCATTGTCATCATCGTCATCAGTGGCAACCGCACTCAACTAATAACTACCCTCCTGATTAACCGAACTACGAATTTCGCTTGTCCAATCGATGAATTTAATAAAAAATTTTCGGTTTCGGACCTGATTGATATTAGAAATTACGGCTTTGGCGGGTTGAAACTGACATCTCATACCCTAGATCGAACGTAAAAGGAAGCGTGGAAAGTGTTCCTTTCCTCGTTGGGGTAATTCAAGAGCCGTGTATCAGATTTCACCGAGTAAAAAGACAGCAGCGAACGACATCTGAAGTATGTAGTAGTAGTAGTAGTAGTAGTAGCAAGTGGGTTGAATTCAGTCAGGGATTTGTGTTTTGTCCTTCGAAATCCTTCGGTTCGGATAGTGTGTAATAATGCGAAAAAAGAAGTGTCGAAAAAAATAATAAAACCAAGAGACGACGAATCATCCAAACTGAGGGTGGATTGCGAGCCATTTGCCATTTCGATTGGAAGGGAATTATAGCCTTGAGGTGGTGTGATGACCTACTTGTTAGTAGTCCCCTTATTCCCTTCGGTGCTGGCTGGCTGGCTGAGGTCTCCTCGTATGTTCAGATGACATCAAGGGATTGGCTTGGGGGAAAAGTATCTCCGTTCCCGAAATTGATTCAATAAGCTGCCCGCTTCGGTTTGGCTGACCCGGTTTTATTTTATCGCTGCCTGGGGAGCTCGGTAATAAGCGCTGAAAACGTGTCTAATTTTATCACTTCATCGCTGCAGCAGGTCGATCCGGAAAGTGGTCTCTGTTCCCGTTTAGTATTGATCATGCAATCAAAGAGCTGGATTGAGTGCCAATTTTGAGTGTGCATTATGTGTGCTAGATTTATAGTCTGTAATTCCCTCGAGATCCATGAAATAGCCTGTACTTATTGTTCATTCATATGAACCACATTTTCGTTTTGATTGGATCGTGTCATTTGGTTGACAAACATGGACAAAAAAATTTACTTTATAATAATTTATTTCATTCCTAAGCTTTATTCTAGATGACTCGTTATGAAGACTCTTCTCGATAAATATGACAAGAAAATGATAAATCCTACAAAAATGTTCCATAAGTTGAGTTGACGGCATTGAACACAATTCATATATCGGAAAACGGAAACATTTAAGGTGACCATGGAAGCGAGCCACAAATGGCAACCAAGAAACCACCTACCCTCCCACTCCACCTTCCGCTATTTTGCCACGCTCTAGATGTAAACAAAACATGAAACACATTTTTTCTACGCGTAGGGGTAAATATGTTGCGTAGAATTGCTACTGCAATTTGGTGATATAATCACTCATCGTATTGATATATGTTTACGATAAACTATCAACTCTGAAGAATGATTTGTGCAAAACTTTTTCGGACCTTCATTAGAAGATTTCTTCTTAGAATGTTATTATTTTTTACTCACCTCAAGATTTCAACTGCTGTTTATAGCTCTGTGACATAAGTAAGCTTTATGAAACACTTTTGAGTTGTTCTTCACCGGTAAAATTATCCTCTAATCTAAACATTTAATTATAAAACCTTTGAATAATTCACAGTTCTAGTTTGGAAAATTTTCCAAAAATCCACGATAAAAAGTTTGCCGGTCTGCTTTAGTATTGGTAGTACCACCCTTTTATATTGGCAGTGATGCCATACATAATTAGAGAAAAAAACCTTGTAATGCACTAAAAATTGCATTATTTTCAATTAGTCGCACATTGATATTGATAAAATTACGGATCAAAACTACTTTCGTACGTCACCAGCTAAAATTTCAATATTTAAAAAAAAACTATTACATTTCTCTTATTTCCATTTCAAACATTGCTTCCCCTCCAAGTTATCCGCAACCTTGTTGTCTTATTTACCGTCGCTATGGAATGCAAAAAATAAACAAGCAGTTCAAGTATTGGAATCTTTTCAAAACGCCTCGTCAATCTAAGAAGAGGAAAGCAGCGCTCATTCGCGAAAATCAATAGAAAAATAGATTGGATACGTTGATAGAGTGTGTTTTGGGTAGTGAGTATGTGCGGGACTCATCAGTTCAAACAGTGGAAGAACTGCCAGAAGTACCGGTTCAAAACAATACCACGAAATTTAGAAACTGTACTGGATCCAATAATATGGTATCAATAGGTAATGTTCTAAAATATTTTCGTCAATATATGAAATTATATCTTCAAATTTGCATGATAAATCTTTTCAGAGCAAAGAACCGATTTGTCATCAAGCCCTCTCGTCAAGTGCCACTTGACTGTTCTCTGGGTAAGGTTGCTTTCCTATCCGAAAACGATGATGTTGTCGACAAAATGGAAAATGTGGAATTTGTTGGTTTGTATTTTTTGAACATGGGAGCTTCATATTCAAAAATTAAAATTAATATAAAAAGCCATTGCAGCAGAGTTTGTTCTGAATTCGTGTTACTCTTCTTAATTCATCAATGTAACAGCTTCCTTTTTACTTTGAAATGTAAGAAAAATGCCAAGAACCAAGCGAAGGCAAGCAGTAAACTATCTTCATCGGCACAATCATTATATTCTTTGTTCTCATGATTGCTATTTGTTAACTCCAGAATGAGCAATAAGATGAGATAAGTCCACTCTGTTCTGCTAGGTGATTTGAATAGTTTCAATGTTTACATTTTGTTCTTGCTACTGTATTCCTTGCAGCACACAAATATTATTATTTCATTCCTCTCTACTCACAAATACTAGTACTATATGAAAAAGTATTGTTTCACCAATACTTTTACATTTATTTTAGTTGGCTTCTGTCCACGGTCACTTTAAGGCGCCGATACCTACTTGAACATGTGGTTCGAAAAAGTGGAGCACATGGATCAAGCAGGCTCATATCTCACTGCACTGCTCGATACGCGCCAAACAATCTTCGAAGATCTAGCAGCCATTGTGTGAAAAATTTAAAAATTAATAAATTTCCGAATATAATAAATTTTGTAGAATTTTGTCCAAAAAATTTTTTTTCGAATTTGAAGGCAGCACTACCAATATAAAATAGTAGAAAATATCAAAAGCACATGAAGACTGTCCCAGAAAGTATGGACGCAACTAAAAACCGCTGCCATTTCGCAATGGTTCAGAATCTGTCAATTTTTATGGCTGCGTCCTCTTGTTTACACTCTTCTCTAACCACTTGTGCAGTTGTTTATTCGTTTTCATTAGTTTGTTTCGAAATGCGTGGACTTTCAGCAGAACAACGTCGAAAAATTGTGTACAAATGGTGCACAGAACGCGGACTGTCACTGAGAAAGATAGCAAAAATGGAAGGAGTAAGTGAAAAAGCCGTGCAAAATACAATCAGGAAGTTCGGTGAGGATAACACCTCGAAAAAAAAGTCCTGCTAATCCTCGGTTGGATAAACGTATACTGAAGGTGTTCGAGCAAAAGAAGGAGGTTTCAGTTCGGGATGTGGCCAAAAAAGTGGGCACTTCGAAGTCAAATGTTCTTCGTGCTAAAGAACGTTTGAATCTGCGAACCTATAGGAAGCAGAAACAAACAAAACGAAGTCCGAAACAACACACTCCTGTGATTTTACATCTTATTACATGCACATAAATGGAGCGTCGCAGCTCACGCGAATATATACGTGGAAGAACATTTAATATTGTGTCTAAAACTCTATGACATGAAATTCATTGACATAAAAAAAAAATAGAATACTGATAGCAACCGCCGCGACTGGAACCAAGAATCATTGGATCGCACATACGTCTGTTAATCGACTGAGCCACAGAAACATGCATCTGCTTGGCTGGTAAAAGGTGTATTTAAATTCATACAGTCGCACCTGCTAGCAGAACGCAAGTTACAGTCGAAACCAGTAAAATTCAAGCTCATCTAACATTAAGTCATTACAAATAAAATTTTCCGTCATTTGACAAATTAGGTCTTTATGAATTATATCGTATGACGGATTAAACCACCTGTAAAATTCAAATTTTTTTGGAGTGAAGAAGCATCGATCAGGCCGAGGGTTCGAAAGCTGTACAATACGATTCTTACTGGAAATTTGAACTGCATAATCATGGACGACGAAACCTACGTGAACCTCGATTAAAAATCCTTGTCGGGACCACAATAGGGCAAGTGTTAAACCAGTCCGAGACATCGATTGAGGTTTTGGAGTTTTGGAAAAATTTGGTAAGAAAGCTATGGTCTGGCAAGCAATTTGTAGCTGCGGTAAGATATCGAAACCCTTCATCACAACTGCTTCAATGAACAGCGAAATATACATCAAGGAATGTTTACAAAAACGACTTCTACCCATGATTCGAAGCCACAAGGATCCTGTTGTCTTCTGGCCAGATCTTGCTTCTTGCCACTACTCGAAATCAACGGTAGAATGGTATACTACCAAAAATGTCGCTTTCGTCCCAAAATACAGGAATCCACCAATTTGCCCACAGCTTCGACCAATTGAAGAAATTTGGGCATTAACGAAGGCACATCTTAGGAAACATGTCTCGGCAGCCGATACCATTCAACAGTTCGAAAAAGATTGGAAAAAAGTTTCAAAACTTGTCGCCAAGAAGTCTGTACGGAATGTAATGAGGAACGTTCGTAATAGTCTACAATGGCTAAGTAGCAAATGTTGAGAATAATATCCTGTTGTTGTAGTCTAATATTATCAGTATATCGAATAAAATTTGAATATCTAAACTTGTGAACTATTTACAGCGAAATTAAAATGCGTCCATACTTTCTGGGACAGTCTTTATATGAGCTTTCCATGGGTTTTCTTGCAAAATTGTTAGAGCAGAAAATATGTTCATCGATGAAGAACAGTCCACCAATGTTATATACAGATTGCTTATGCCAAAATTTTAGCAAAGCGTTTTGAAATGTTGAAGTTTCTTTGGAGACGATACTTTTTCGAATACTCAGATCCCTACGATGATCGTTTTTGTCGCCTAATTGCGTAGACAAATAAAATTTCTTTCAAATACTATCCACTAGGCATGTTTACATTTCCGCTATTGCATTCTACTAGACTTTCTATCTTGAAAAAAAAAAACAGAAATGAAAAACTCAAAAAAACGCCATCTCTCTTACTTATTTTTATCCACCCTTGCTTCCAATCATTGTCATTTTAAGGCCTTTCTTGTTTTTCGAAGCTTTACCTTTATAATCGCCCAGAACTTTTCTATTAGCCAAAGTACTGGGTCGCACACTCACCTCAACCGGGACAAAAACAATATTGTTGGCTTTGTACCACTTCATCATCGGTTTCGTGTCATGGCACGATGCCAAATCCCGCCAAAACAGAATGTCACCTTCATGGGAACGGAGGAATGGAAACAAAAGCTTTTGGAGGCATTATGCTTAGTATATTATTGTACCGTTCATGGCGCCGGTTGTTATGCATGACTTCTCCGGAACATCCAGGCGGGATAAAAAGTTTTTCTAACCAAAAAAATTTCTTGTCCGAACTGAATTTTCATTCAATTTTATTTCATCGAATACTAAACTGAACTGAAAGTCATCATCATCCAAAAATTCTATGAAATCTAATATGTGAAGAAATTTGAAAAATATTCTATTGCTATCTATCCGATATTTCCAAAATTATCATTAGTTTAGCCATTCTCATATAGAAAGGCTATGCAATCACCGTGAAAACCGGCTTGTGAACGGAAGCCCGATGGGCTGAGTATCATATGTCATTCGACTTAGTTCATCGTGATCACAAAATGTCTGTGTGTGTATGTATATATGTCTGTGTGTATGTGACAAATAAGAAAGTTTTTAATTTTGTTCACGTTTGAAAAAAAATCTGGACAGAATCTTCTAGTGATGTTTTTGAAAACATAAGTAATATGAGAAAGGCATAATTACACCACTAGGTGCAAACATCACTAGCGCAACAATATTTTGAAGAATTTGTCATTTTTTTCATAAATATGGCAATTTACATGAGTTTTCTTCGCCGTAGCATAACTTTTACATAGAATTCTTATCCTAATATAATTTTAATATTGCCGCAACGATTTGAATTCAATAAATCATATTCCTCTTATTTTTTTAATATCATATTATTTGAACCAAAACATTAACTACTATAAAATATAAAATAAGTTGAAATTGTTATACATTTTGTTGATAATTTCATAAAATATTTCGAGTTTGTTTGTATCAGAACATCATTTCTATTCGAATTTAGCTATTGGATGAACTAATGGACGCAGTAGGAGTTAGAACTCCTACTCAAAAGGGTCTATTATTAAATAGAACATTGTCCAATTCTCCAATTGTCTTCATGAAATGCTAGAGAAGTTTCATGTATGGAAGGTCACGACAAGCAAGAATGTCGCGAACTGGGACATTGGATAGTCTACCTTGGGTACGCAAAGAATTTATGAGTTGAGATCTGACATCACGATACTCCACGCATGTCCAAACGACATGATCAATATCGCGATAAACTTCTCCACAACCACAATGATTAGTCTCGGAAAGTCCAATTCGAATGAGATGTGCATCTAACGTGTAGTGATTGAACATGAGTCTGGACATCACACGAATGAAATCCCTACTCACATCCAGTCCCCTGAACCATGCCTTTGTCGATATTTTAGGAATAATTGAGTGCATCCACCGACCCAGATCATCTTTATCCCAAGAAGCTTGCCAGCTGGCAAGTGTTCTTCGGAGAGACGCGCTATAGAATTCGTTGAAAGCAATCGGTCTCTCATAAATCTCACCCTCACCACGTTTGGCTAAAATATCGGCTCTTTCATTGCCTGGAATGGAGCAATGCGCCGGTACCCAAACTATTGTGATTTGATAATTATTATTAAATATGACGTTCAGGCACTGTTTTATTTTGCCCAAGAAAAAAGGTTCATTTTTGCCAGCAGCGTTTGAGCGAATGGCTTCAATTGCACTCAGACTATCTGTGAAGAGAAAATAACGGTTTGGAGATAGTGTGACGATTACACTCAAACTATAATGAACTGCTGCTAACTGATGCAGGTTCTTGAAGCCTAAATAAAGCCGACACATTATTGTTGATTATATCAAACCCAATAGCCTCTTCAATTCGTGATCCGTCCGTGTAAAATATTTTCTCAGAGTCAATATGCCTGAACTTACTTGAAAATATTTTTGGAATTTCCATCGAACGTAGGTGTTCCGGGATTCCACGCACTTCACGCTGCATGGATGTGCCGAAAAATAAAGTTGAGTCAGGGACATTTAGGAGGCTGACACGGATAGGAATATATCTTGAAGAGTTGATTTCCTGTGACATATGGTTAAAATATACTGTCATGAATCTTGTTTGAGATTGAAGCTCAACTAGCCTTTCGAAGTTATTAATAACCAGGGGATTCAGTACCTCACATCTTATTAGCAGTCGCGATGAAAGCTCCCAGAAGCGATATTTAAATGGAAGAACTCCCGCCAGAACATCAAGACTCATTGTATGTGCAAATGCATGCAGCCTAAGGCAATTCGCAAACAACGATACTGAATTTGCTCAAGTTTGATAATAAGAGAGCTTGCAGCGGAACAAAAGCAAACGCATCCATATTTCATCACTGAAAGTATCGTTGTCTGATACAATTGTAATAGATCTTCCGGATGAGCACCCCACCACGAAACTGTTATTGTTCGAAGAAAATTTACTCTTTGTTGGCATTTTGTTATCAGATAACTTATGTGTCCTCCCCACGTGCATTTGAAATCAAACCACACCCCGTGGTATTTGAAAGTCAAAACCTGTTGGATCATTCTTTCCATCATATGAAGCTGAAGCTACGCGGGATCATGCTTTCTGGAAAGGACGATCAGCTCTGTTTTCTCCGCAGAGAATTCGATACCCAGATGAACAACCCAAACGGACAAGTTATCTAAGGTATCTGTTTTTGCAGATCAATAACTTTGGGTTCAGTAATTGAAACCACGCCATCATCGGCCAATTGTTTTAGTGTACATGGGGTTACTAGACAGCTGTCAATGGCATGAGCCTTGCGGGAGACCCATGTAGCTAATTCTGAATGTTGCCAAATCGCCATGTGAAAAATACATGCATTTCTCTGACAAAAGGTTGTGCAAATATTTATTTATAACCAGTGGAAGTCCATGTTGGTGAAATATATATAGCTTATCTGAAAGAACATCAATGGAAACTGAATCAAATGCTCCTTTAATGTCTAAAAACACAGATGCCATTTGTTGTTTTTGAGCGGATTTGTCATTTTGCTACTGTAAGTATATTATTCAAAAATTGGTAAAAATAGTCTACTAGCCCCTTTCAAAAAACGGTCTAGAACAATTTTGAAAAAAAATCACAAAACGATTTTTGTGATAGAGTCTGTAACTAACTCCGAATAAAATTTGGCGCGAAATTTCTCTATTCGAATCCCACACTAAAAAAAACGATTTAAAAAAATTTGAAGTCAATTTACAAATAAAAAAAAACCATTCTCGAATCCAATGACATTTCGTCCCAAGGTAGGTTGTTATGTTCCCTTTCAACCGTCTATGTATTGTAGGGTATTTTTGGGAAGATGTTTCTAACTAAAACTGTGAAGTTTCCCACAGATTCAATTTCATCACATTCTTTGATGATAATTACTTTCCGTTTAGTTTAGACGCTTTAGATAAAAAGACACTGGAACAAATCAATTGATCAAATGATCAATTGTATGAATTATGCAAGCATTCCCCTTTTTCACATTTTTCGCAAAAAGCAAAGAAGGCTTCACTTGATCTCGATTACTGTGAAATTCACACTGCGAAAAGTGCACAAATCTAATCAAACTGTTCTACATTTGCACTAAACTGAGAATATTTACCTTCAATTTGCGAATAAGAAATCCTAATAGTTCTTTAGAAAACTTTTGGAGCCATTAGAACGGCTGATTTTGTGTGATGCTCTCCACCGTTGTTCTCTTTTCGTTGTTTTTTCACCAATGCAAACGACTGGCAGCTGTGACGTAATCGCTCTTGTCGGAAGCGACTTTAGCTTTGCAAACGACACACAATACATCTGCTCGCAGTGGCGATAGAATTCAAACTGATCCAATTTTTTTAAAGGGGTTTCTTTTTACGTGATTTCGTTTGTAGCTTTTTCACTAATGGGCGGTCCTAACGGTTATAAAAATAGCAGCATGTAGATTCTATTCTATTAATTTCGATTATTTCATTTCGGATTTGCATTTCATTGAAAGATACTATTCGGATGCTGTACGGGATTCATTCCTGCCTTTCAGAAGGACCAAATTGTGGAACTCACTACGATATTAAGCACTGTTCGGAACATTTTTCTCGAACGATTCGTTGTACAGCAGCTGATATTTTGTTCTCTTTTTCAGAACGCGTTCTGATTGGCTGGTGTTGACATGGGTCAAATGGGACAGGTTTTTGAATAGTGTACTATTGAAATACTTCGCTATACACGTTTAAGTTGAAAAATTTCGATTCTGTTGGTAGTTAGATTATATAAATCCTCTCAAAATTCACTGAACTATGAGCTTTAAATATACAAGAAAGGCAAACGCGCCTTCTGATATATCCTCTTTGATACTCGTTTATACCAAACATTTCTGAAAAGTTTAATTTTGGAATATTTGAGATTATGTCACACAACTGAAAAATTTATCATAAAATTGTGATCATATTTCTGATGGTATGAAAATTATGTTGATTCGTTAGATACAACAAGAGATATTCACAATCAAAAACTTATCACTCTCTCAGAGGGTGAATTTTGAAAAGGCACCCCATAGTAAAGTAAGTCGTATTCACGACAAACGTTAGCCATTTTTAAAAGGCAGTCTAGATTAACTCTGGATTAAAAAATATTCAAGGTTAATTTTTTGGACGAATTATGCATGTCCAGAAAGTTTCATTCAAATCTGAGACAACTGTGAATACGATTTAGTGCAAAATTCGTCAAATGCATTGTTCCGCACTGCACAAATTCGCATTTATTGACACGTGAACATGAATAAAATGTGATTTACAGAAGTTTAATTTTTTTAGCTCATCTCGTTTCGCGCCAGTCACATACCCACAGGGGAGGGAAAATGGCTTCTCTCGAGATCAGTTATTATGTGGAAATTATGAACGTAAAAAATCGTTAGATTCTTGCGGTAAACGAGTTACGATGCGTTACAATAAAAAATGGTATAGGTGTTACGAAGTGTTATATACGTCGCTCTTTTGTAAGTTATAGGTGTTACGAAGCGTTGTATGCGTTACTTTTTTGTGAGTCGTAGGCGCTACGAAGCATTACATGCTTTATTTTTCAGTAAGTTTTTGGCGTTACAGAGCGTTACCTTTTGTGGGTGACAGGTGTTACATGCGTTACATTTTTGCAGGTAAGAGGCGTTACGAAGCGTTACCGTCGTTACTTTAAATGAATTTTAGGCATTACGAAGCATAACATGCGTTAATCTTTTGTAAGTTATAGGCGTTACAAATCGTTGCATGCGTAACTTTTTTGTAAGTTTTGGGTTTTACAAAACATTACATGTTACATTTTTAAAAGATACAGGCGTTACGAGCGTTATATTAGTTACTCTTTTGTAAGTTTTGTGTAAGAAGCTTTATATGTGATACTTTTTGTAAGTTATAAATGTTCAAAAGCGTTAGAAGAGTTTTGGCATCCCATTTTTAACATATTGAAGAATCACTTGTTTGCAAAATCTACTGGAAATGTCAAAATTGTGAAATAGTTAGAAATGATCCTACAACGACATGGAATATACTGATCAAACTTAGCACGATAACATATCTTATCGAAACTAAAACTTATGAAAGAAAATGAGCATAAATATTATTGAAGTGAAATAATTTATCTATCTATCCATGAAGGAATCATTAGTTCTTCTCTTGATATGAGAGTATTCAGTTTCAAAATCAAATAAAATGGAGGATGAAACCGGGGTAAAAAATGACAATAACAATAAAACATGTTATTGTCATTTTTTAAAACTGTACTGGACGATCGGAAAGTGAAAGTGAGCGAGAATGCTTTAGTAGGCAAGATTATGCAGATGATAAAGGTCTCCAGCCGCTGGTCCCACACATACTTGTTTAGTACTAGAAAGACGAATGCAAGTGCACTTCGAGTACATGTTTGGCTGAATCCATTATTATACACCAGAGAACAGAACGATTACTCGACGACAGTAAACTGACATGCATTAATGAAGCGATTGAAGACTGAAATCGCTATGAAATGGCGTTACATGAAGCACACGAGCCTCGCTACCATGGTTAAATTCATCGATTTAGGTTTCAATTAATTGGGCATCACTCTCGTTCATCTGATTTCCTCGTACTTTTAACTGTACTCAAACGTTAATTTATCTCTGATAAATTTCTGTGAGTTTCGTTTTGAGACCACTACTTCCAAATCTCAGAATATATGGCATCATCACATGTCTTGTGGATTTTTATGCTATAAGAATATTTAGAAGGTCTTAGACATGTGGTACAGAAATAACATGACAGTAAACGTAATGAAATGTAATACAATAACACAAAGAATTTGGCCCTTCCCGAAACGAAAAACGGCGTACGGATCTGTTTCTCGCTATAAAATTTCATAGATTTTTTGCATCCAATTTGTTTCTGGAATACTAACTAGATCATTTTTATATCAAAAATTGTTATGTGCTTGTCGAAAATCTTGTTTGGTTATTATGAGGCATAGTTGAAAATAAGGGCCTTGCACTTGTAGTTCATAATTTACGATTCATAACATGTTCAAACTTTGGAAAATTTGTAGGAGCACTTGTAGTCATTTGACTATCTGTGCGTACAGTAAACAACATCCGTGATAATCGTTGTTCTTGCTAGCTGTGGATATTGCACTGGAATTGGATTTCAGCTTCAGAATCTCGTCAAGAGTTATTCGTTGCTCTTGAATTATGATCAAGAGCGGAATGGTCGGCCCAATATGAACTTTTTTGCTGGTAGACCCAAAATTTGCGATCTGATCAAGTCTATTAAAAACCAACCACAAAAAAGCTTAGCTTCCTGCAGCTTACAGTAATAGCAATAAAATTTAACAACCTAATTTTACCAGTCCATAAAAATACGGGACCGTTTGGGGATTATAATCCCATCAACAATAGAAACCTGTCCGTTTGGTTTTTTTTTGTCGTGAAGGACATCCATTCCGCCACCGATTGACGACGGTTGGCCATTCGTCACCGTCAGCTCTGGAATATGAGCAACGCCTTTTCGCATTGAATCGGACCGGTTTTTGTTTGCACCATTTTTTTGTTGTTGTTGCTGCTGCACTTCTTTGCATCCTGTACCGATGCGTTTCGCAAACTGACTCTACATAGATGAAGCAGTGTCAAGGTAAAGTGTTTCGATAGGTTCTATGCTGGTATGCCTCCTCTTCTGGAGGGGTAAGTAGAAGACAGAACCGTGCCATTAGTAATCGCGTAGTAGTTGTTGTTGCTCTTGCACTTTTTTTCCCTTTGCCTTCTTACCAACCTGTGATTAATGATTCCGCGTGACAAGTTGGTTTTCCTTCGGTGTTACCGAGTGTTATTAGGTTATTGAGAGGATATATCGGTTCTGCGGTGTGTTGTTTACAACCTGCTGCACTGTGCGGAGTGTGTTCAAGACATAGATCAATCTATCGTTCGAGCTTTATAGTTTTTTTTTCCACGATTCCTTTTCTCGGAACACCTACTTCTATTTGCTTGCAATGTGCCACAGACTAGGATTAATTATTAGCTTTTACATGGGTGCCAATGGGGCGGCCCGGAGGAGTGCTAAATGAAGTGGGAGAAAAAAGTTGTGATTTTGGATTTACAAATTGCCTACAGCATCTAATCTTAATGTAGAACCACGGTGCCGTGATGTTTAAGCTGATTTGCGTGATTGTCACGCGGGGTGACACATAGCGACTATGTATGTATGCGCCTCCGCAGTGCCTAAGCCGTGTACTCTGCCTCGCAGCCTGGTCCTGGTCGGTCGTCGAGAGTTGAGTAATTTATCCGTGGTAGGCGATAGTTTCAGTAATTGTGAAATGAGACAACTTTGCTGTCACGTTCTCCGGGGCGCTATGAAACGATTGCCGATTGGATTTTGACAGCGTAGATTGGACTTCATTAACGGGCTGCAATTAATCTAGAAGTTGACTGAATTTCCCAACCAATTCGTTACGTTTACGGTTTATGCGAACAGGTCACACATTGTGTGTGTAGCGACGAACGGAAATTTTCTTTGGAAAATGAACCGGTGTTTGCATGAAACAAGTTCCGTTGGCACGAAACATAGAACTTTAAACCCAAACTAAGCCCCTTTTGGTTGCATGTTCGGGTCGCGCAATCCGACTCCTACTGAATCGCAACAGTAGTGGTGCCGTAAGTGGCAACCATAATTATCAAAATTAGGAAAAATAACACTCCGTCATTAGAATTAACGACAGTGTTGCCAAATATCGAAGGTTCCCCGCACACAGATTGCCATGAAAATAGCAGATCCAATTAGTTAGAACCATTAGTTTAGGTCCCCGCCATGCGCTCGAACCTCAGAACGTCACCCAGTCAATTATTGTTTGTATCTTGACTCTAGTCTTCACAATCGTTTGACCATTCTACGGAGGGTGAAACGGGGTAAAAGCCATATTAACGATGCGGTGATTGCATAAGTTGGGATTCACTTTCCTAATCGAAGAAATTAAAATAACATTCAAATCAAATTCAGCAAATTTTTAAATGACACTAAGAACAGTACTTAAGTACCTGAAGAATCGTATGATGCGTTTTATTCCTATTCTCTACCACACTCGAACGAGGTCCGAACGAGATACGGAGCGGGGTCCGCCCCCTCAACAGTTGCGCTGATTTGACTGCTGCTTGCCAGTCGCCGTCACACAGCTTAAGTAGCCCATAAAGCGGCCCCGGCCCAGCTGCTTGCTTGCACTGTGGCACTGAAAACCCAGCCTCCAAACCTACCGAACCCTAGATCGACCGCCCCCTCGCCCACCCGCTAATACATGGACGCGAGCAAATAGATAAAAAACCCTATAATAATCGTATGTTTATAGCGGGAATAATTTATGAAATGCATATTGACACACTGCTGGTGGCGGGCTGTCCGGCAGGCACCTCTTCCCCCGTCACTTAACAACAACGAACAACAAGGAGCCAACACTCGGCGCGTAGTCTGAGTGCAGAATAAACCCGTTTCACGGGGGGAGAGCTTCACTCGTTCGCGTGCTGCTCGGCATGGTCCGAGGTGCTGCTATCAGTGCCTGCCAGCAACCTGCGGGGATGTCGAGGCGATATATCGGTCGAACCGTATGCAGTTTCGGGTCCGGGTGGTGGGGCGGAGGCAAGCGAGGCTGGCTGACAGGCAGGCAGGCAGAGAGCCACCTCGGAAGATTGGTGCGAGAAATTGCGTCGCAGAAATGCACTTCTATTTAGCAGTTTTGCACGAAGGAGAACACGGCGATAGACTAGTGAGACCCAAGGGCAGTTGGCAGGAACAGACAAGGCTTCGGTTGTTTGTGCTGGATGGAAGTTTTGCACACACGGACGGACGGACGGACGGGGCTGTGTTCTGGTCTGGATAACCGTTCGGGGTAAAAAGCCACACCGACAAAATGTGATGCAATAGTCGGCCGTAAAGTGAAATGGGACGATTGTTGGTAGCTCCTGTCTCGGTGCTAAGGAAGTAAAACATTTCTATTGAATATTGATAAAAATTAATGTTTTTAAAAATGTGGCACTCCCACTCGATCTGAACTTTATACCTACTGAGCAGTTCACATATGCAGGGTTGTTACGAAAAATTTCAAAATCAAAACGCGCGAAGTCGAAAACTAAAACGCGCGATGTTTGAGTGAAGCGTTAGACAACTATTATTATTCAGGTGATAATTTCCGCAGTACTTGAAAATTTACTCAAATATAATTTAAAAATCTGCATAAGTTTGTCATATGAACACAATAAATAAGTCCGCATACAGCACGTCACTTCGAGAAACCCCATGAAAACGATTTCATTTTTATTTCTTTTTCGATGCCCTTAGTTAAGGAGCGAGACTTTTTGCAAGCGTATGAGTAATGTCAACAATATGTGCGTAAAAACAAATTCCGGCGCTTCTTTTCCTGATTTTAATCAATAAATCTTCCATATGGTTGAAAAATAAACCATCCAGTTCATTCTGCTTAAAATTGCAATTCAAGAAAAGTGTCTTAGTCCAGAACTCTTCGGTTTTCCTTAAAACTGCTCGAGAAAAATTATCTCAGTTTCAGCTTACTTCCACTGACACATTTGATTAGCAACAAACACATTCCTATATGGATTTCCTCTTGCAGAAATTTTTTTCGTAGCTTCTATAAGTAAACCCGCAAGATAGGAACCTTCAATTAACACGCGAAAGGCAATGGAAATGGCATGTTGTCGTAAAACTATTTATTTTTCCGGAAAACTACTTTTGCGACAGAAAATATTGTTTGCTTATTTTGTGTAGCGCAATCTAATACAAATGCTTTGAAGCAGTGTTGCCAACTTTTTTTACTAGTGTATTAAAATCTACATTCATAAAATCCATCGAACGCTGGTGAAAAATTGTTCAAAACTGATATTTCATACAAAATGTCAGGCTTAACATTCATTTGAGAATAAACTATTGTTAAAAAAGATTGTTTGAAACTCAATCCTGTGTCACTTTAATAAACTCGTTGCACTGCATATATCAATGTATGATATACGTACTGGATAAAATGTACGTAATACACAAATTACTAACACAAGTTAACTTGGTTTAATCTTGATCCTTAATTAATACTCTCTGATGTACGGAAAATGTTACAGTAAAAATAAAAATGCTTGCAATTGTGATTTTGAAAAAAGTTAAACAGATTTTATCGAAGATATTATTTTTGATTCGACATCTTTTTGCTTGGCAAACATTTCCTTCTTGGTAAGAAGAATTTTAAGGTAGACCACGTCAGGATGATCTGATTCACTCATTTTAATTTCAGTTTTAATTATAATAGCACCTTCTTCTGTTCTCAGATTTTACTCTGAATGTCTTTCTTTTCCTCCTCATCTTTTATTATTTTATTTGGATCAGGGAAAAGCCCACTGGAATTAGTTTCTGTCAAACTTGTTCTCCAGCAGGCATAAAACCTCCTCATGCAAAAATCAATACATCAAAATCATCCAAATGATACATTTCCTTAAATCTAGTGGTTTTATAGTAACTATATCTAATGAGACAGTAACATAAGAAACGATTTCTTGATAACATTATGTGATAAATGAAATTCGAAAGAATTGAAACGTTTGTTAAATATGCGGCACATGCTAGCAATGGGCTCGTTATATCCATAACTAGTTCTAACATAGGGAATCCGAAGAAAAAAAATAGGAAAACTACGACGTCGAATGCCAAATTGTAACAATTGAAAGCTCTATGTGCTCCTTAAAATTTAACTTGGTTTCCAGAACACCCAGGTCCTTAACAGACGATGCGCGTTCGAGAACAGTTTGTGGCATATTATAGTCGAACTTGAATACAGACTTTTTGATACAAAAAGAGACGACGGAGCATTTAGGGGCATATAAACCATTTTGAAATATGAAGGTCGTCAAATGGTGAGATAACTAAGTCCTCACAAGTTCCTATCTGATGCCTCCCCGAGCGTCTATGATGACATTTGGTCAATAGAACGGCGTCGACTAGGTGCTATAGCCTTCTGCGTTAGTAGCAGAATGAGAGGGTGCGAAATGACTTGTAGTTTGAAGTCCATCCTAAAGGGCTATCATAGTATATTGCAACATGTGGTTTTGTTGTTTGTTGCATTATTTGTTATATATTGAATTATATTACATTGTATTATATATTGTTGTTATTATTATTATAATCATTATTATTGTTATTATTATTATTATTATTATTATTATTTTTATTATTATTATTATTATTATTTTTATTATTATTATTGAAAAAGAAATATGTTTTCTGCAGACTCTAGTACTGCGACGAAATAAGAGCATAACTTAAACTGCGACATCAACTGTTATACATTGTATTATAGCATATTATTTCATACATTATCTCCTTTTATGTTACATGATGTTGTATGGTATTATACTGGATTGCATTATATCATATATATTGTATTATATTATATTATATTATAATATATTATAAGTATTTGTATTCTTTCATATTGTATTATGTTATAGAATATTGTTAGAATATATTGTGTAATGTTATATTATATTGTGCTATATTATATTATACTATACTGTGTTATATTATATTATATTATTTTATTCTATGTTACATCACAGTGAACAGATATCCTAAAGACATTCATACGTGCAAAGTCGTGTGCAACGGTGATTCCTAACGGATTTTCACTTGTATGCTTTACACAGCTTTTTAAAAAAGTTTGTAATAGCTTGGATGTCTGTTCTCTGTAATTATATTATATTATATTATGTTATAATGTGTTGTATTATATTATATTTTCTTATATTAATTTTTATTATATTGTATTATATTGTATTATGCTCAAGTATATCGACAACGGGGAGGGGCAGGGAGTGCATCAGGGTATCTTACAAGTGAATGACTGGATGATGGAGTGGATTGCCAACCTGAGTCATGTGGGGGAAGCATTGTGTTTATCCCTGAAGGTCTGAAATGAGTACGACGCACCCTTCTAACAAACAAACCATCAGGCGGGTTTAAGCTGGTACAGCGAAATTCTTTATTATATGGCTGGATGTTCTTGCTGGAAGGCGCCGGGACATCAAAACCCATTTTGGCCTTTTTTACAGTAATTATATGAAAGCTATCTGATAATCAAATTCGGATCTACTGTAAGTCTACCCACATACATTGGTAATGCCTTGAACTGATGGTGGTTTCAAACATACATACATTAATGTAAACCATTTTGAAATATGAAAGTCATCGGCGAACGATAGTTTCATACACTTGATCGAAAACTTTAGATCGTTGAGATACAATAAAATTATGAACGGTCCAAGGTGACTTCCTTGAGGAACACCAGATGTAACAGCACATGGTGAGGTTGTACAGGCTCTTATTTTCACTATCATTCCATTACCAGTTAGATATGATCGAAGCCAATTAAAAAATAATCCGTTTAATCCCAGTATACTAAACTTGGAGATCGTTATGTGATGATTGATTTAGTCGAACGCAGCAGGGGAAGTTGAATGCTTTGGCACGGATCCAAGCTGAGTTTCTGATATGTAGTCAGAGCAACTATGTGTTATAAAATCCAGAACTATAATTTCAAACAGCTTCGATACAGCGCACAAAGCAACAATTCCACGGTAGTTGGATACTATACCCTTGTTCACATAGGATTTCTTCCATATTTCAGGAAAAAATCCAGAACGAAAGAACAATTGAATATGTTGGATAGTGTAACCAACAAACTATTAGAACACTTTCTTATCATCACGGATGGAATCCCAGAACTTCTTCATTTCTTTTATTGTTAGACTTCGCTTCGTAAGCATGTCGTGTAAATTTTGCTTAAAGAATGCGATTTTTATCATACACAAAATTTGTTACCATATTATTGAAAAATCGCATTCCATTTATTACGTTCTTTGCATTATTGAATGTATTATCGCAGAGACGATATCGTCCATCTGACATCAATATCCTTGAGTGCAAAATGTAGAAATAGCAACTTGTATCACTCGAGATCGAAAAGCATAAAATCGATATTTTGTCCACTGAAGAAAACATTGGCAAGAACCGCCTTCTAGTAAATTTTTGTTTTATCAAGGTGAAAATTCAGCCATCTCGACCAATTGCTGAAACGTTTGCCCATCTTTATTTTTTTAGGGTTTCATAAAACTCACAAGCTTCCAAAATTTGCAAAGAATTTTGTGGAATTATGTTTATTTAAATTCGCGCCATAGCATCAAAATCTTAGCAGAAACCGCGCCAAATCCGCGAAAATCGCGAAATCCGCGCGACCGTATCAACCCTGTATATGTAGAACTGTTAAGTGGCACTACCTATCTAACATGAACTGTTAATGCATTAATGTGTCGAAGATGAAAACCCGGAAAAAGTTGCACCCACTTAACGAAAATGTTAAGTTTAGTTTTATTCGAATATTGATAAAACCGAAATTTCAAACTAACATTCCGATACAATCAGTGGGTGATTTATTTGAAATACAGATACATGTACGACATGATGATTTTTTTGGTAGTTGAAATAAGAATACTCTTAAAAATATACTTAGGAAATAAGAATTTATTAGAATATGACATATTTCGTGCCAACTTGAACAAATATTTCTGGACATGGAGACTTTGTCGCAAGAAGCCACTTTGCATACTTCGCTTTTCTAAATTGGTCTAGACCAGTGATTCCCAAACTGGTCCCTACAGCCCACTAGTGGGCATTAGCTCATTTTCAGTGGGTAGCAAACTTAAAATTTTTAACAGGTGGGCAAAGGGTCGCAAATAGTGGGCTTAGATACCTAAACAATCTTTCTGAAAAAGCCCCTGAGTAAAATGTATTCATGACAAGTTTCTACGCTAAGGTCTTTTTTTATGCGGTCTTTTTTATGCGGTTTTTATGCGACTTTTTTATGCGAATTTTCAGAGTTATGCGTTGTTTTTATGCAAAGTTTCAGAGTTATGTGGTTTTTTATGCGAATTTTGAGAGTTATGCGGTTTTTTATGCGGTACGTAAACTCGCATAAAAAAGACTTCAGTGTATAGGTAATGGGGGTAGTAGATCATTGCGAAAAACAATTCCATTCCAATCTTTCAGTTGCAACAATGATGTGATTAGTGCATCAATCAATTCTTGTGAGATTTGTGAGAAAGAAAACGAAAGTAAGAAGATGAAATTTAAGTGCTGTTACGACCAAGAATTGGTCAAATAAGAATGAGTGTAAATAGTTTCAATGTTTCATTAAAAATATCTATATTCTGAATTGAATTCATACAAAATACAGAAAAAACAGGTCCACGTTCAGAATCCATATGGTCAGAATGATTTTTCGAGTTCGAGTCCAAAATCTTGTTCAGAATCCTGAGGTCAGATCCAGAATTCAGATTCATGTTCGGTATTCAGACCCAGAACCCTGCTTCTCGGTTCAGAATTTAGGTTCAGATCTAAAATTTCTGTCAGGAATGCAGACCCAGAATCTAGGCCTGGTATCAGTACTCATGTCCAAAACACACGAAAACCTATGTATTCCTGCCAGGAGTTCAGGCCTATAACCCAGGTCCAAAATGCAGGCCTAGAATTAGAATCTCGATTTTTGCTCAAGAATTAAGGTCCATATTCTGACACTAGGTCCAGAATTCAAGTCCAGGATTCAGGTGAAGAGTCAAGGTTTAGGAGTCAAGTTCAGAAACTCTGCCAGGAGCTGTTCTGGGATCAAAATTCTGGGCCAGAAATTTTCTCTGGAGCAATAGTCGAAAATGTAATTACTTAGTAGAGTAAGTTTGACGTCTGCTTAGCGAATCAATCTGAACTGTTCGGTAGCAATGGTAACTTAATTTGAACTGTTAATGTGCAGATGAATCGAAACCGAAGCGCGCAAACGAAGAACAAAAAAGAGCATATTTTTTGCAATGCTCAATTTATGTCCTGAAAAATTTTTTCAACACCATTTTTGTAAAACTAACAATTTTCGAGTGAATAAAATGCATGCAAAAAATATATTCGTCCTTTTGGAAAATTTGTTTTTAAATCGAAATGATTCGTTACAATTGGTAAAAAATAAGATACATATCGGATTTGTATATGAAATTTTGAAAATGTAAGATATTGATGCGTCGATGCTCAGTAATGTTTGAATCCATTTGATGCAAACATTGCATTAAGGCGGGGTTGATTGATGAAACGATGACACAGTGCAACACGATTTGCTCTAAATACGAAAAAAGTCATCGAATTGCAATTGAGCTAACAAACGTTCGGGATTAAAATTATGTTCATTTGTAAATGAACATAAAGAAATAGACTTTTTTCTGTAAACCGCAGCCAGACAGTGGAGTTATACAGTGGTTAAACACACACACCCGCACTAAACGATACAACCAAGAATATTGTCTATTGAAACTACTCGAAGCATACATGATCGGTTTGTGTGAGCAGATCAAACAAATAAATCCAGTTAATCATTATGCAAACGTAGTTTGGTAACTAGTTTTTAAATGTTTCAAAATGAGAAGGCAAAATCAGAAGAGAAACAATGACGTTCGACAATTGCACAATCAATGTCTGCATCTGTTGTGATAGGCAGAGTGGTTCGAATATGTTAAAGATACTGTTACTTTGTCGTCACGAGTATAAGAAATCTATTGTAACACCAATCCCTGAAGTATTCTCTGAGTACTACTATCTGGATTTTCTCCCTCATCGAATAGTTTTAGGTTACAGGATCGAACGATTTCCGTAAAACATATCAGGGTCCTTAGATGGCCTTCCAATCTAAATCAGACCAGGAAACGTTTCTCAGTTAAAGGCGACTTAAGTTCAAGAGCTCGCTACATATGAGTAAAGTAATGGTTCCATAGCTGAGTGTTGTGACGAATAAAAATATCCAATAATTAGAATAATTCATGAGGCTCTTCTATTCAACATGTAAACAGATCTGATTCGACCAATCGTTTCACCCATAATTCTATGAAATACGGTAAAACGACCCTCGCATCAACGGTAAAACCTAATAAAAGATATCATATAAGCTTCTAATTTCCAAGATCCGTATCACTCATATTTTCAGCTTCTCTTTTATGATTGTACTTTCTAGCAGTGCCTGTGCAAGGCAAATCAACGAAACAAGTCGGCCCTAATCGTTTATGCGTACACAGAAGCACATGTACGATTTCGTTCCTTCACCTTTCGGAATGAGTTCGACGGGCCCAAAGCTAGTTGAATAAAAAAAAGCATGTTACATCATCGTTCGAAATGTTAGAAACTATTACACCCTTCTCAAATTAAGACCCGCGGTTGTACCCAACCAGACGGGCGGTGGTGTGTCTGTCAGAAGCAACATTACCTGGCCGACACACGTCACTCTGATATTGCTGTTGCTACTACACATCAACACTATAATTTTAATGTAGGGACCCTCTTAGCTGGAATCCGAACGCGAAACTTAAAACCTTTAATAAAGTACCACGGCGATGACCACGACGATGACGGCGATGGCGACGACCTGTTTAGAACTTGCAGCACAGCTTTTGTAGCCTTTTAATGGAGGTCCCGCAGCATGGAGATTTCTACCTTTTCCTACCAGGAGCCCATTCGAATCAATTATGCTGATCACTGTGGGGGTGGAAGGGAGTTGATGGAACCGAGGGAGGGGCAGAACCCAGGGAACATGAGCTTCTTCGTCTGAACGCGATGGCACGGAGTCGGAGTCATCAATATACACACTTCGTTCGTTCGTTCGGTCTCCGGTCGGTGCTGATGCTACCGTTAGACATAATTCGAAATCAATTAGGTTGTTTTTTTTTTTTATCTAGTCTCTGTTCGTCCGGTGACTAACTATCCATTTAGAGGTTAAGAAAGTTGGGTCTGTTAAGAAAATCGATAAAATTGAACCAATTTGGTAAATTGGTTGGTGAATTTGGTCACGAGTGGAAAAATCCTCGAAAGGTGCAGGTAAAGCATGCAGAAATATGAAAAAGTATTTGATATTTGTATGCGAATTAAAATGATAAAAAAATCCAGTGATAAATTTCCTGTACTTACTGTTTGAAGAACAAATTTTTTTCCACAGGTTTTTCACTTACCTGAAAAGAGATAGAAAAGAAGTGTCATTAAATATCAAACAGAATAACAAAAATGAGCCTAAATGAACTAAACTATTCGTATTGCTATCCGTACAAAACTTTTGGCTATGTTTAAAATCTTCAATTATCGTCTTCGACTCATCAATGCATGGCAGTTCAAATTTCACGCCTATTGCAGCTAAGCAGCACAACTAAAACCGTGGAACATATCTCTCGTTTTCGTCCGGCACATCACTGTCTTAGCGTAACGAAGTTATGAATGATTATTTCTTCTTGAGTAGAATTTAGCGGTTACAAGTTCAAGTTCAGCTACCCAGCTAAAAAGCAGTTTAATTGCCGAATCGAGCTCCAGCCAACTGAATTTCTATAATTCGACCCGAATGAAAGTTTGTAAACTCATGGGCATGAACTTAGCGAGGCATTTTTCACCGATGATAACGCAAATAGGTGAATAATTTATTGCTCATTTGTTGCTAATTAGTTACGGTAATTTTGAATTTGTTGCTCAATTTTTCTTACATTTCTTTTAGTGTTTCGCTAAGTTCATATGAGTTAGCGAAGCCCCTCTCCCAAATATGCTTCAAAACAAATCGAAGCCCAGTGAATAATTTGTTACTATTTTATTGCTAATTAGTTACGGTAGTTTTGAATTTGTTGCTCAATTTATTTTTTATTTTTTGAGTGCTTCGCTAAGTTTATACGAAGTATCAAAATTACCGTAACAAATTAGCAACAAATTAGTAACACATTATTCACTAGGCTTCGATTTGTTTTGAAGCATATCTGGGAGAGGGGCTTTGCTAACTTCATATGAACTTAGCGAAGTACTAAAAAAAATTTAAAAAAAATTGAGCCATAAATTCAAAATTACCGTATCTAATTAGCAACAAATTATTCACTGGGCTTCGATTTGTATTGAAGCAAATTTGAAAGGGGGGCATCGCTAGCTTCATATGAACTTAGCGAAGTACAAAAAAAAAATAAAAAACGAATTTAGCAACAAATTCAAAATTACCGTAACTAATTAGCAACAAAATAGTAACAAATTATTCACTGGGCTTCGATTTGTTTTGAAGCATATTTGGGAGAGGGCCTTCGCTAAATTTATATGAACTTAGCGAAGTACTAAAAGAAACTTAAGAAAACTTTAGCAACAAATTCAAATTTACCGTTACTAATTAGCGACAAATTATTCACTGGGCTTCGATTTGTTTTGAAGCATGTTCGGGAGAGGGGCTTCGCTAACTTCATATGAACTTAGCGAAGTACTCAAAAAAATAAAAAATGAATTGAGCAACAAATTCAAAATTATCGTAACTAATTAGCAACAAATTAGCAATAAATCATTCACTGGGCTTCGATTTGTTTTAAAGCATATTTGAGAGAGGGGCTTCGCTAAATTCATATGAACTTAGCGAAGTACTAAAAAAAACTTAAGAAAAATTTAGCAACAAATTCAAATTTACCGTAAATAATTAGCAACAAATTATTCACTGGGCTTCGATTTGTTTTGAAGCATATTTGGGAGAGGGGCTTCGCTAACTTCATATGAATTTAGCAAAGTACTCAATAAATAAAAAAATGAATTGAGCAACAATTCAAAATTACCGTAACTAATTAGCAACAGATTATTCCCATATTTGCGTTGTCATCGGCGAAAGGTGCCTCGATAAGTTCATGCTCATTGTAAAATCAATTAAATTTTAAGGCGGTTTTTCATGCGAAATTTCGAGGTTATGTGTTTTTTTTTCTACGCGAGTTTTCAAGGTTATTATGCAAATCTTTCATCAGAAATGCACGAAACGTCGAGATCAAGTGGTAATTCGATTGTTTTATGAATTGACTGGGAACATTTCTAAATTTTCCGACACAAAAAAATTTTTTTTTTGAAACAGATGTCTTAAAAATTCAGGCAACGTCAGGATCTAAATTTAAATTTACTAGAACTCATTTTCCAAATCCCAGAATCGATGTTTCGAGATGAAACCAGATCCCAAAGTTTCACTACGGAACGACCGAAATTATCTCTGCGTCTGGACTCAAACCAGCAAAATGTCAACCCAACACTAAATTATTATAGGCAACTAATTTTGTTATTTTAGGGGCTTTGGTTAAAAATCCATTTTTCTGCGCACATTACCGATTTCAACATTCCGTTACGTTTCGTCTTAGACTCGTCAGTGCAGAGTAGTTCAAATTGAACTGCTTAATGCAAAACTCGGCAGTTCAATTTGAACCGCTGTGCATTGAGTAGTCTAAGACGAAATGTAAAAAAAAGTGGAAGTAATTTTGTGATTAAAATCAGATAAATTGACTCTATCTATCTGTCACCATCACTGCTGAAAGACAGCACAAAGAAAACTGAAATGAATTTAGTTTTATTAACAAGTTTAATAACCAAAAACACATGAGAAGTGTCAAAGCAAAACAACCCATTAAAAAGGATAGTCTTGTTGAAACTGCTTGAAAATTGTTTTTAGCAATATACAATTTCTCAAGATCGCGAGTTTTTGCAAACAATTTTTTTAGAGAGCACCTCGACGTTCGATGAATTTCTAAGCCAACTAAAAACCAACAAATTTTTTTTTCGGTTTCGGAAATTTCCAAAATTTAAAAAAAAACTCAAGTCACAGCAAGATCTTGACAACTCGTGTATTTCTGAGACAACATTTGCCGCTTAACTTCGAAAACTTACTTAGAAAAAAAAACATAGAATAAATCGATAGTCCCACGACAAAAGGGGCCTAACTGGAAATGAGAGCCTCTCTTTGTTTACTTTCTCTTTTGATTATTACGCAGTCATTATTGCAAATTCTCTAAAGTTTGCAATATAAATCGAAAGCTTGTAGTTTTACCTTGAAAGTTTTGCGAAGAGTATAGCGTCAAATATAAAATCAGTTCTGTAAATCGTGAAAGAATAAGTAAACAAAGAGAAAATGTCATTTGCAGTTAAGCCCTTTTGTCTTGGGACGGTCGAAATGTATTACTTTATAGACATCTGTAATTTTTTTGAATGGCTATGCAATCAATGTGAAAATCGAAAATCGATTCCATACATCATTCGACTCAGTTAATCGAGTATGCAAAATGTCTGTGTTTGCTTATATGCTTGCGTGTATGTAATAAAAATATGCACTCGATTTTCTCGGGGATGGCTGCGCTGATTTTCACAAACTTTGATTCAAATGAAAGGTCTTTGAGTCCCATAGCCTGCTGTTGAATTTTATCCGAATCGAGTTTTGGCTCGAGATTTACAGGATTCAATGTACAAAGGAAAGGAAAAAAGTAGGTGGTTTATGTCAGGGACATAACCGGATGACGTGAAAAATAGAATAAAAAATTATTAGCTAACAGAAGTACAATTACAATAAATCCTATTGAAAAAGAATGAAATGTATTTTATATCTACCTTTGCATTCTTTGCATCAAAACCGTCGTTCGAGCACGAGAAAGACAACCAAGCGTCATGAGTTTTTCTCTTTAACACTAGTTGATACCAAACATTTCAGAAAACCTTAATTTTGAGTTATTCGTGATTATTTCATACTACTGATAATTTTATCATAAATTGTTGATCGTATTTCCGATAGCATGGAGAAAAAAATATGTTGTTGAGTTTAGTACAACACGAATAAGTTCAACCAATTCTTGTACAGGGTAATTTTGAAAAGTCGTCCCATAGTAAAGCAAGTCGAATTCACGACAAAAGTGCACTCGACTTCTGGAGATCGCTCAATCGACTTTCACAAGCTTAGATCCAACTGAGAGGTCGTATAGTTTCATAGTCTACTATTGAATTTCATTTGCATTCGACTTCCGATTCCGGAGTAACGGAGTGATATGAGCAAAAAAGTACACTATATTTCCTCAGAGACGGCTTCACAAATTTTTACAAGCTTTGGTTCAAATCAGAGGTCTTACAATCCTGTATAAACCTGTTTAATTTCACATTGTTACGACTGTCGGTTCTGGAATAACAGTCCGATAAATATAAAGACCGTATACAAGTATGACTCCAAATAGTCGAGCAAAATATCTTGTAATTCTTCAGTTAGGCAGGTCTTGATAGTTGATGACAACATATGTGGACTATTGGTATATCGGATCTTCGTTCTAGGTTCCGGAAGAAACAGCCGGACCGATTTTCACAAACTTAGATTCAAACGAAAAGTGTTGTTTTCCCAGTTGGTGTAGAATTTTGTCCGGGTCCGGCTTCCGGATTTGGGAGTTGTGTGCAAGAAATTGCAACCCGTTGTTTAGAGCGGGAATGCAAAGAAACTTTTTTAATCCACTTCGTGATGCCTTTCTCATATTCAGGAATCAGGAATCAGAACCAATTGGCTCAATTGGCATGTTCCCCTAGTTATTTGCAGAACGATTCGCAGTATGTACGAGCAGAAGTAAATTCGGCACCCCATAAAGGATGCCAAACAATCTGCTACAACCTATTCAAGGTCAATACAGAAAGGATTCATTCACTCCAGGAAGAACGATAAACCCTTCTGACTATAGCTCCTTACCATATTGGGTGTGAAACGATAGAATAGCCTTTAATTTTAGCTCTCAACCATGTATGGAGAACCAAAAACCCGGATACGTAGTTGCGTCAATGCGGGACATTCACATATCTGATGATCGCATTCACACAATCGCATTCACACAAATCACACGAATAATACTCAGCACGTTGAATAGTAGTCATGTGATAATTGAGTTTGCAATGTCCAGTCAGAGCTCTTACCAGAGTACTAAAATGGTTTCAGATTCAAATCTGCGCCAGTAGCTGGCATGTTTGGATGCAGTGAACAAGAACGAATCTTGTGCTGTATCCAACTAGTTGAAAGTGGTAAAGCTGGTTCCGGACCAACGAAATCAGCTCTAGCCAACTCATCAGCACATTCATTTCCAGTAATACCAGAATGGTCGGGTACCCATAAAAAGTAAACAGCATTTGAAATGCTGAGGTCTTCAATTTGAGTTCGACATGCGATCACTAGAATCGACCGTGAATCATTTGAACTGGGTGCTTTTAAAACTGCCTAACTGTCGGAACAAAAATAAATTCGTTTACCACAGATCCTCTGCTGAAGTGCCGATTGTATTCCACACAGAATCGCGTAGATTTCTGCTTTGAACACAGTACAGTATTTACCAAGTGAATGAGACTGCTCTAGCCTCATTTCACGACAGTAGACACCAGTTGCCGCGCCTGCTTTGACGCATACTCATACAAATACATACATACAGGCAAACACAGACATTGCTCAGCTCGATGAACTGTATTACAATTTTCACTAGAAAATTTTTGAAGTGACTGCATAACCTTTCTATTTGAGAAAGGCAAAAAGTATACTTTTATAGAAAAGAATCGGTATCGTGAATTTTTGATGATGCTAAAAAATGGGTACAATAAAAGAGAGTATCACGAATGGTAAACACTACAAATGGTTCCATCTGCTAATGATGGTTTATCTATATTAACTTCTCTGGCAACTGTTTTAGCGTAATTTTTTATGTTTTCTAAAATTTCTTCTTATAACATGGAAAAATGGTGCATTTGTCATAATGTAAGATAATAAAA
This sequence comes from Malaya genurostris, assembly GCF_030247185.1. Lineage (NCBI taxonomy): Eukaryota > Metazoa > Arthropoda > Insecta > Diptera > Culicidae > Malaya > Malaya genurostris. Next base: position 48,307,106 of record NC_080571.1, read on the forward strand.
AGAAATGATTGTCGGTTGCATTACAGTGAGCGCTACCTCTGAAAAAATGTAGCTGACATTTTCAGATTCGATTTAATGACTTTTTCATTTCGTTGCGCTTTAATTTCTTATCATTTTCATGTACATATTTCCATACAGAATATTGATCCCCCGATACAGATTTACAGATTTTTCCCTGAAAAATATAGATTTAAATGTGGCAACGCTGCACGCTATATGGAATTGAACAAACCACGCTGCTAACGGATCCAAGGCGGTGGTGTTTTCTCCTTCCGTACCAGCACGTACCGTTGCGTACCGATTTTGCATCGCCATTTTGTATGACGGTTTGAAAGTTTTGACACTCATCGCCATACAATTTCGGAACCGGAAGTCGGATCTGAATGCAATGGCACAGTATCTTTTAAGATAACGAGAACTTTAATTTGAGTTGGTTTTGTGAAAATCGGTTCAACCATTGCTGGGACACATTGATATACAAGTGTAATGTGTTATTCCTCGCTCAGAAAGTATAATCTCCACCTACAGGTTCGACAATAACATCCGCCTGATTCTCTCGGTCTCCGTCCCTGTCCACCATCTTCATTGGAACTAACAAGATCTTTTTTTGTCACTAACTTTTTCGTTCCCCCTTCCCTGTCTCTTCACCATCTCGATGGCAACTAATAAGATCTCTATCGTTTTCAGGCATTTTGTTTCCACAATATATACTTTTTTTCATTCTCTTCCGCAACATCACCATCATCGTCCACGGAAGACCGCTCCAGTTGAAAACCAGCATGCGGGCCACCCGTCGGACCTTCGTAGCCCGGGGGTGTTTCCCGCGGATCCACACGGATCGAAGGATGCGGCCAGCATAGATATTTACCAACGCCATCTGGAAGACTCATGCAATATTTAATTCATCGACCACTGCCGATCGCCAGCTGAAAGCTGGATTTTCGAGAATCCGAGATGACATAGTCTAATGATGCTATTCTAGTTTAAGGTTAGTCGTTAATTAAAACTAGAAAATACCCTTGGCATCTTAGAGCTTAAGCAGTGTGCCTAAAATTATATTATATTATTGAATAAAAAAACCATTGCTGAAAAATTGAAGTGAGTTCCGTTTTTGGAACTTTTCTTAGTATCGGTGCATTCGGAACCGAAAACCGACGTCTAGTAGTCCGAAAGTAGGTTTATAGATCCACCAACTAACAAGATTTGCAAACTATATGAATTTACGAGTAAGATTCGCACCTCATTTTACCAGCTGTTGTGAAAAAATACTTATAAAATTGAAAAAAGTTCACTTATTGTTCTTTAATTCCAGAACTGAAATTCCGACCCGGATAGACTTTTTGGGGACTTCTAAAAGAATTTCAAGACCTTTTATTTGCATCTTAGTATGTAAAAATCGGTTAAGAAATTACCGAGAAAATTGGATGCGCATTTTCTCATAGATTTGCACATATTATCTTGTAACTCCGGAACCGGAAGTCGGATCGAGATAAAATCCATTAGTATTCTATGGAACCATAAGACCTTCCATTTGAATCTAAGCTTGTGAAAATCGGTTCAGCCATCTCCAAGGAAAGTGAGTGACAATCGGAGATAGGATCCAAACGAAATTCAGGAACTTTGTATGGGACCATGAGACCATGAGTAACTGTTTTGTACTAGCTTATGATATTACTGTGAAAACCGATTTTTGAACCGAGGCCCAGATGGCTGACTGCCATGTATCATTGGGAGCGGGTCATTTAACCGAAAGTCGTTTCGCCGAAAGGTAGCGAGGTCGGACAGCACATGAATCAAATGGATGTGGCGAAACCGCATTAGATATTTTTTCACTTAGTAAACGGAAAATTCCACATACATTTGCTTGGTAGATACATATACCTATGCAATTGCTTTGATGCTTAGCGGCTAATAGTTAACAAGTCTTCTTGGGAACTCCGTTCTAAGGTTCATGAATCAATCTCTATTCAAGAACACAAAAATTAATCTTTATTCAAGAATTACAATTGTTGGTCAACATAACGGGCGTTAATTTGTGTTTATTTTAAATCAATCCCAATTATAATATTAAGACAATTGCAGGAATCGACGAAACGACCCTTTTCGGTGAATTGAACCTTTCGGTGAAATGTCTTTCGGCGAAATGACCCTGATCCGTATCATTCGATTCGGTTCGTCGAGAACGCAAAATGTCTGCGTGTGTATGTGCGTATGTAATATTTTTGTGCCATCACTTTTCTCGGAGATGACTGAACCGATTCTCACAAACTTAGATTCAAATGAAAGGTCTTGTTTCCCCATACAAAATTCTTGAATATTACTTGACTACCAATAATAATTCAAGAATTACGGGGAAATATGTACTGTGCGCTAACTTTTCTCGGAGATGGCTTAATCGATTTTCACAAACTTAGATTCGAGTGAAGTTTATTAAGAGGCGATACAAAACTTCCGAATTTCATATTGATGCCATATGCGGTTTCGGAGTTACAGGGTGATTAGTTTGAAAATTTCACTTTCAAATTATTTGCTCACTTTTTTCAGAGATGGCGTATCCGATTTTTACAAACTTAGATTCAAATAAAGGGTCTTATGGACCCATACGGAATTCCTGAATTTCATCTGGATCCGATTTCCGGCTCCGGACTCATCGGGTGAATGGTTTTGTTAAATTTTATACTATCAGTTAAAGCGACGAAGCAAAAGAGGATTTTTTTTTTAAATTGAGCTTAAAACTATTCCAATTTCTGAACCATATTAGTCACTGACCATACGAACCAACTTCACCTATACTGATCTTCATAATGCGATTTCGATAGTACCTTAAATAACAGATCGGCTGAAAAGTTCGTATCGTTTCTATGAGAGGGTGCCACTAGAATTAAATCCATACCATTTTCAGTTAGTACCAACCTTCAAAAGATATGTGTATAAATTTGACAGCTGTCTGATTATTAGTTTGTGAGATATTGCATTTTGAGTGAAGCTACTTTTGTTATTGTGAAAAAAATGGAAAAAAAGGAATTTCGTGTGTTGATGAAACACTACTTTTTTATGAAAAAAAGTGCCGCCGATACCAAAAAATGGCTTGATGAGTGTTATCCAGACTCTGCACCGGGAGAAGCAACAATTCGTAAGTGGTTAGCAAAATTTCGTACTGGTCATATGAGCACCGAAGACGATGAACGCAGTGGACGTCCAAAAGAGGCTGTTACCGATGAAAACGTGAAAAAAATCCACAAAATGATTTTCAATGACCGTAAAGTGAAGTTGATCGAGATAGCTGACACCCTAAAGATATCAAAGGGACATATTATTCCCGAATATTTGGATATGAGAAAGCTTTGTGCAAAATGGGTGCCGCGTGAGCTCACAATCGATCAAAAACAACAACGAATTGATGATTCTGAGCAGTGTTTGGAGCTGTGATATAGAAATAAAACCGATTTTTTTCGTCGATATATAACAATGGACGAAACATGGCTCCATCACTTCACTCCGGAGTCCAATCGACAGTCAGCTGAGTAGACTGCACGCGATGAACCGAACCCAAAGCGTGGAAGGACTCAACAATCGGCCGGTAAGGTTATGGCGTCTGTATTTTGGGATTCGCATGGTATAATTTTCATCGACTACCTTGAAAAGGGAAAAACCATCAACAGTGAATATTATATTGCGTTATTAGAGCGTTTGAAGGACGAAATTTCAAAAAAACGGCCTCATTTGAAGAAGAAAAAAGTTTTGTTTCATCAAGACAATGCACCGTGTCACAAGTCGATGAAAACCAATTGAACGAATTGGGCTTCGAATTGCTCCCACATCCACCGTATTCTCCAGATTTGGCCCCCAGTGACTTTTTCCTGTTCTCAGACCTCAAGAGAATGCTCGCTGGTAAAAAATTTAGAAGCAATGAAGAGGTAATCGCTGAAACTGAGGCCTATTTTGAGGCAAAGGACAAAGTTGTAAGATCGCTATAATCGCTGTATCGCCTCTGATGGCAATTATGTTGAATAATAAAAACGAATTTTAGCAAAAAAATGTGTGTTTCTATTAAACGATACGAACTTTTCAGCCGAACTGTTATTTTAACTCCATTGGGCTTCTCCCTTAATGAATAATTAATAAATAAAACGATTTTTACACACTCAAATACAAATGAGAAGTCTTGGGGTTTCATACGGAATTCCTGAATTTGTTACGTATACTTCTTCCGGCGTCGGAACTTTTTCGCTTTTTGATTTGTAGATTTTACTTGTTTCAGTCCAAACAAGCGTCTCAGTTTCTTTTCAATGAACAGTTTGATTTTTAAGAATTCAACAGTAATATTTATGAAAGCATGAGCAATATGAGAAAGGCATAATTACACCATTTGATGTATTGAAAGAGATTTTTATTTTACGTTTCGTCTTCGACTCATCAGTCCATAGCAGCTGCTGTTGAGTTGCCACGCCACTCAGCGGATTAACATAAACCGCTAAGCAAACGTAAAGTCATCTTTACTTGGGACACTAAATTTGTGCCGAAGTACAGATTTTTGCTGATGTAGTCCCGAACGTAAACAGGCTTGTACTCATCTAGAGGTTCGGTAAGTTCGTACTAAGCGCACATGAACTGGTATGCATTGATGAGTCGAAGACGAAACATAAAAAAAATATATTTTAATGTCTGGTTCCTTGAATTTCTAATTGAATTAATGTAAAAATGCCAGGAGGTTGGGAAATTATTTTTTTTTTCATAAATACGTTTATTTCATAGGCAATATACATAAGTTTTTCTTCGCCGTGGCATCTACAATACATAGTACTTTAAACCTAATACATTTCGAATATCCTATTAGTATGTTGGTATTCATTAGTTAATCTAAACACTGTTTTTATCAAGCGAGTTGCTATTATAAATTACATTAAATGAAATACATTTATTTTGTACATGATCTTATAACTATTTCAGGTTTGTTTGTATCAGTTCATCACTTTTATTTAATATAAGATAGCTGGCTATTGGTTGAGCTCATGGAAGAGAAAACAATCTAACATAAAATAAAATTTAAATTGGAACTCCAATGGACTTAATGAAATAATAAAGAAGTTTCATGTAAGGAACGTCACGACAAGCAAGAATGTCGCGAACTGGGACATTGGATAGTCTACCTTGGGTACGCAAGGAATTTATTAGTTGAGATCTGACATCACGAAACTCCACGCATGTCCAAACAACATGGTCAATATCGCGGTAACCTTCGCCACAAGCACAATGATTAGTCTCGGAAAGTCCAATTCGAAGGAGATGTGCATCTAACGTGTAGTGATTGGACATGAGTCTGGACATCACACGAATGAAATCTCTACTCACATCCAGTCCCCTGAACCATGCCTTTGTCGATATTTTAGGAATAATTGAGTGCATCCACCGACCCAGATCATCTTTATCCCAAGAAGCTTGCCAGCTGGCAAGTGTTCTTTGGCGAGACGCGCTATAGAATTCATTGAAAGCAATTGGTCTCTCATAAATTTCACCCTCAATAGCACCACGTTTGGCTAAAATATCGGCTCTTTCATTGCCTGGAATGGAGCAATGAGCCGGAACCCAAACTATTGTGATTTGATAATTATTATTCAATATGACGTTCAGGCACTGTTTTATTTTGCCCAAGAAAAAAGGTTCATTTTTGCCAGCAGCCTTTGAGCGAATGGCTTCAATTGCACTCAGACTATCTGTGAAAAGAAAATAATGGTTTGGAGATAATGTGACGATTATACTCAAACTATAATGAACTGCTGCTAACTCTGCTATATAAACAGATGCAGGTTCTTGAAGCCTAAAGGAGACCGAAACATTATTGTTGAACATACCAAACCCTGTCGCTTCTTCAATTCGCGATCCGTCCGTGTAAAACATTTTCTCAGAGTCGATATGCCTGAACTTACTTGTAAATATTTTTGGGATTTCCAACGAGCGTAGGTGTTCCGGAATTCCACGCACTTCGCGCTGCATGGATGTGTCGAAAAATAAAGTTGAGTCAGGGACATTTAGGAGGCTGACACGGATAGGAATATATCTTGAAGGGTTGATTTCCTGTGACATATGGTTAAAATATACAGTCATGAATCTTGTTTGAGATTGAAGCTCAACTAGCCTTTCGAAGTTATTAATAACTAGGGGATTCAGTACCTCGCATCTTATTAGCAGTCGCGACGAAAGCTCCCAAAAACGATCCTTCAATGGAAGAACTCCCGCCAGAACTTCAAGACTCATTGTATGTGTCGAATGCATGCAGCCTAAAGCAATTCGCAAACAACGATATTGAATTCGCTCTAATTTGATAATATGAGAGTTTGCAGCGGAACGAAAGCAAACGCATCCATATTCCATCACTGAAAGTATCGTTGTCTGATACAATTTTATTAGATCTTCCGGATGAGCACCCCACCAAGATCCGGTTATTGTTCGAAGAAAATTTACTCTTTGTTGGCATTTTGTTATCAGAAACCTAATGTGTCCTCCCCACGTGCATTTGGAATCAAACCACACCCCGAGGTATTTGAAAGTCAAAACCTGTTGGATCATTCTTCCCATCATATGGAGCTGAAGCTGCGCGGGATCATGCTTTCTTGAAAAGACGACTAACTCTGTTTTCTCCGCAGAGAATTCGATACCAAGATGAACAGCCCAATCGGACTAATCTAAGGTATCTTGCAATGGTTTATGCAGATCAATAGCTTTGGGTCCAGTAACTGAAACTACGCCATCATCTGCCAATTGTCTTAGTGTACATGGGGATACTAGACAGCTGTCAATGTCATTTACGTAAAAATTATAGAGGAGCGGACTGAGGCAAGAGCCTTGCGGTAGACCCATGTAGCTAATTCTGAATGTTACCAAATCGCCATGTGAAAAATGCATGCGTTTCTCTGACAAAAGGTTGTGCAAATAATTATTTATAACCGCTGGGAGTCCATGTTGGTGAAGCTTGTCTGAAAGAACATCAATGGAAACTGAATCAAATGCTCCTTTAATGTCTAAAAATACAGATGCCATTTGTTGCTTTTGAGCGAAGGCAATTTGGATGTCAGACGAAAGTAATGCAAGGCAATCATTCGTCCCTTTATTTCTACGGAAGCCAAACTGAGTATCTGACAACAAACCGTTCGTCTCGACCCAAGTGTCGAGACGTCGTAGAATAATTTTTTCGAACAATTTTCTGATGCAGGACAACATCGCGATGGGTCTATATGAGTTGTGATTGGAAGCTGGTTTCCCCGGCTTTTGAATGGCGATAACTTTCACTTGCCTCCAGTCAGGTGGAACAATATTTTGCTCAAGAAGCTTGTTGAACAATTCCAACAAACGTCTTTTTGCGAGGTCGGGCAGATTCTTCACCAAGTTGAATTTAATTCTGTCCAACCCAGGAGCGTTATTGTTACAAGACATGAGTGCTATGGAAAATTCCATCATAGAAAAGGGGCTATCAATGGAACCATTATTTGAAAAAGATTCCCTAATAATGCTATGCGTAGGAACAGAATCTGGACAAACTTTCCTCGCAAAATCAAATATCCATCGGTTCGAGTATTCCTCACTCTCATTTCCTACGTTACGATTCCTCATTCGTCTGGCCGTATTCCAAAGAGTGCTCATTGAGGTTTCTCTTGACAAACCTTCGACAAAATGTCTCCAATAGCTACATTTCTTGGCCCGAAGTATGCTCTTGTACTTGGTTTCTAAAGTCAAGAATTTTTCAAAATTCTGAGGAGTTCCTCCTCCTCGTTTTAAAAACATCTTGAAGGCATTTTGTTTCGCGTGCTTAGCATCTGAGCACTCTTTGTCCCACCAAGGGTTTGGAGGCCTTCTGTTAGACGATGGACCAAGAAATCGTTTGGTTTGGGCTTGTTCTGCGGCCTCCAGAATCGAACAAACGAGGAAGTCATATTCTTCAAGTGGGGGGAGCTCTTCCATTGAAGTTAAGGCACTTGAAATATTACTTTGGTATTTAATCCAGTCAATATTTTTTGTCAAATCATATGGAATATTAACTGAATTAGCAATGCCTTTGTTACTGCTAATTGAGATGATGATTGGTAAATGATCGCTACCGTGTAAATCAGGAAATACTTTCCAGGTGCAATCTAGTCGAATTGAAGTCGAGCAAAGAGATAAATCTAATGCACTTGGACGTGCAGGAGGTCTTGGGATCCGTGTCATGCTACCCATATTTAGTACCGTCATGCTAAAATTGTCGCAAATATTATATATTAAGGATGATCTGCTATCATTGTAAACGGAACCCCACATCATTCCGTGCGAATTGAAATCTCCTAAAATCAAACGTGGAGCAGGAAGGGCTTCGACAATTTCATTAAGCTGTCGTTGTCCAACTTGAGCTCTTGGAGGAATATATACTGAAGCAATGCAAATGTCCTTTCCTTTAATGTTTATTTGACAAGCAACAACTTCTATACTAGAAGTCGAAGGAATATTTAATCTATAAAAGGAATAACATTTCTTAATTCCTAAAAGCACTCCACCATACGGAGAGTCTCTATCGAGACGTATAATGTTAAAGTCATTAAAACTTAAGGCTATGTTTGATGTAAGCCATGTTTCGCACAAAGTAAATACATCACATTTTTGACTATGCAACAAAACTTTAAATGAATCAAGTTTTGGCATGATGCTTCGACAATTCCACTGCAGGACAGTGATTGAATCATTTGCGGCGGATGATAAATTATCCATCAAATGATACAAAACCTGAAAGAACTGGCCATTGAGCTGATAACTGTTTCAAAAAAGTTCTAGCTATTGGAAGGAATGCCGTTATGATAGTCTTTAGAGGTTCAGAAATATTGAATGCTGCGAAAATCCATTCTACAATTTCCGAAAACTTAAGTAATCCTGTTGGTGAATGTGAAACGGAGCCCACTGGATTATTGTCTTTCCTTGAGCTAGTTTCTGGATTGGTTTGTGAATTTGACAAACCAGGAGGCACAGTTTTTGGTTTTAAATTTGGCTTTTTAGCTTTAACACGGGGATCTTTTTTTGAAGATGTAATTTTAGGTGTCTTTTTAGGTATTTTGTGGTTTGTTAATCTCCTCTTAACAGACCCTTGAGGAGTGACAAACGAGGTATCTTCACTATTTCCGTCGGAGTCAGATTCCTCTGGCTCCATAAGATTTGAAAAACCGTTTTCGGTTTCCAAGGGGGAGACATGTATGACCGTTTTAAGCATTTCTGCATATGTGCGCTTAGACCGTGCTTTTAAAGAAAGCTTCATTTTGTCTTTACGCAACTTAAATGCAGCGCATACTGAAAGATCATCATGAGGTCTCTCCCCACAATAAACACATTTTTCAACATTTTTATCGCAAAGATTATCCTTATGAGGCCCTTGACATTTGATACATTTGGACTTATTACTACAGTAAGTAGCTGTATGCCCGAATTTTTTACAGTTCGTGCAATTCATAACATGCGGTACGAAAAGCCGAACAGGAAGACGAATTTTATCGATATAGACATGGCTAGGCAACGCAGATCCGGCAAATGTTACACGAAACGAATCTGAGGGACGATACGACTTTTTTCCATCGACAATAGATGCTGAGTACAATTGCTTGCACTCGAGTATCTTAACTCCCTCAAGCATGGAGTTTTTAAAACGACCAACTCCATTTTCAAGTAAATCATCGGCCGTCAGACTTGCTTCAGTCACAACACCGTCAATTTCCACCTCCTTCGATGGAATGTAAACTCGATATTCAACAGAAAATAATTTACAGGTTACAATTTCGTTCGCCTGTTTCAAGTCATTGACAACAACTCGAATTTTATCTCTATTAACTTTACATATTTCTTTAACTTCAGAGAAATGTGATGTCAAATCCTTGGTAATTTGCATCAAATTTAAAATCTTTTCTTTTTTTCGAAGATAGACTATCCATGGCCCAGTGGTACCCTGTGGATAATGTTTAGCCCTCGGAGTATTTAAACTCTTACTAGTATCCGGAATCGGATTCGGATGATCTTCCATAAGATCATCCATTACATTAAATTTTTTTGTAAATTAATAATACCAAAATAAAAACTTATGTTTAGTAAAATTTCAGATATAAGAAATAAAAAATAAATTAAATTAAATCTACCTTGTAGCTGATGTCTCTGTTCCTTTATCGTGAAGAACGACGTGAAGCTCTTCCAACGATTTCCAATTGGCAGTCTTCTGCTGTTTCCAATTGGCAGTCTTCTGTCGTTTACTGCTATCTCAGTTGCTCTGCCGTCGTTGTGAACACCACTGCACTTGCTGTGCTGCCTGTACCTGACCCCAGGTACAGTGCTTTTGCTCTTGGTGGCGATCAAATGCGATGCTTGCAGTGTAGCACCTCGCGATATATGCCGTCTCTTTTGATCCTACGCAGCGTACAAATTCTGGTACCTGGTAGATCAGCACTGGGTTGCTTTAGCACCTTTGTGCCTTTGCACCCCTTCGTCTTCGCACCTTTATGCGATGGCACCTCTGTGACTCGTCACTTCTATGCTCTCGCACCTCTGTGTTTCTACACCTCTGTGCGTATGAACGGGATGGCCTTCGTTGCTAGCTTTCCAGTCGGGAAACGCCCCGAATATTACGTTTGCTATGGGCAGTTTAACTACCTGAAGCTTAGAATTGTCTCGGTATCAGCCGTTAACTCACGAGCCAGTACAATCGAAACACAACCTCTTCGCTTGAATGGTTTTTACTGAATGGGTGACTGGGAAATTATTAACAAAGTACTATTCAAAAACTGTTTTGAAAGATAAAAATATCCCAAGATTCGGGTGGAATTTAATTCACTTGATGTATCATCAAATAGGAACTCCCTTTCTCAGCTGCTGTTTTTGTTTTGCTACCGGTGATAAAAATAAAATTGCATCTTCACCAGCACGTGCAGCAACCCCAGCATCATTTTCGCGATTATGTTTTTTTTTTCAACGAAACACTCTCAAATACGGCAATGAAAGACACCAGAAACCGGTGAATAGTGTGAACGAAACAATCAAGTAAGAGCATACCGTTTCCAGAAATCCGAATACCGGAGAACGACTCGATGATTTATTATCAACGGTTTTACGCGCTGTCTTTTGCCATTTTGTGGTTTCCCCTTGAACGATGAAAATTCTGCGGGAAAGCAAAAAGAAAAACAAGAGAGCCTGCTACCTCTTGCCACCCCGTTCCAACCTGCGCAAACTGGCAGCAACTTGCTATTTTGTCAACCGCAATTTGCTGTCAGTCAGCTTCTGCTCCTCGCTGGAAGGGAGGTTCGTTCAGGTCTTGCTTGCATCACCAGTTTCGCGGTCGGTTAGTGTAGACTTAATTTTATGATTTTGTCATTCTCTGCACCCAGCAAAGTAAAGTAAGTGAACCATCGGATTCACTCAGAACCGAAAGGAGCAGCATCCGACAAACCACTTGAATGGCGGCTGCTGCAGTTGGCGGGCGCATAGGTCAAGTTGGTGGCCATTCAGTGCATCTGTGGTTTGAATGCGCTCGGTAGGGCAAAAAGGCAGAGGGAGGACCTGCACTTTAACACCGTTCAATGAGGACCGGCCGAACGTATGTTACCGTTTTGCTGGTTGCTGCCTCCCATAGAAAAAAAATGTGTGTGCCCACAATGCAACGTAACACACATGTGTGCACGCGATGTCGGTGATGCTGAGTGACGCTCTGGACCCCTTTTTATGGCATTCGCGACGCTCGAACCGTGCACTGGCACGCTGGAACTGGGGAGCGCTGGGTACGGGGCAATAAACTCAATTATGTTTACTTAGAACAGTTTTGTTTAGCCTACAGAAGTGTTCCGATGGGTTCTTGAAAGCGGACCTGTGAATATTGAAGTTCCCGGTAGCAGACGCACGTACAACCAGCCCTCGTCGAGTATGATGATTGCACTTGATCAAAGCTGATAAATCATCATTTGCTATTTGCTATTATAAGATACGCTTGAACGTGCGGATAAATTCTGTACTCGAGTGGGTTTTGATAATGAAGGGCGTGGAAAATTGTTACGAGAAGATATTTAACCAAGACTTTCCATTTTCAAGCGACGAACTTTGCGTCATTTCATAATACCTAAGAATCAGTAATTCAGTTATTGTTTCATCGTAGCGCCCATTCCAATTTTTCCTCCAGTTTGAAAAAAACGCGCATAAGTTTAAAAAAAAAGTATCTTGCACTACATAGAATCTTTTTGAAACTATGTTGGATTAACAACCTATGATCCGATGTATATATTTCATTAATTCAACGTAGTTCACCATGAACTGAAATCAAATTGTATCAGTAACAATCGATCAATTGATTTGAAACATACGTATATACGAAATAGTAGAAGTAGTGAAGGGACGTAATGAATCAGCGTTGCTTCAATTCATGTGGCACCCAATTGCCTACCTTTCGGAACATTGCCATTGTTTTCTAATGGCGTTTTCGTTTTTAATTTGCACTACACCGGTGCAGTGCTACACTAAGGCATGAATAAACGAACAAAAATGACGAAAACATAAACAGTAACCATTGACTACAATAAACGATTCCATTGCACGGAGCTACACCAAACTTTTGATGAGTGCTACACCAGTGGTATCGGGGAAGAAAAAGTGTAGCACTGGTGTAGTGCAATTGGTAAAAACGAACGGTTTCAGTGCAGCTTTCGCTACACCAGTGTAGTGCAATTTAAAAACGAAAACGACATAATGTTCGAACATGGCTGCCAGACTAACTCCGAGTGAGTTTGCGACGGCTCTTGATCGAGCAATTCTTCCAAATCAGTTCGATTTCACATCTCATCCAAGTTAATCGATAAAACAAAACGGCTTACTTTCGGGACGGAAGAAACCAAGTACAGTATTGTGTAGTGAACAATAGAACGATCTCGAAATGAGTGAACCAAATGAACAAAAGCTACCGCCGATAAGAAAGAATGAATACAATTATTGTTGACTTCAGGCAGTACAAAATTCGACCTTCGATACGAGAACTTGATGGTTTCCTCAAGGAGCAAATCCATCTTGACATTAAACGTGTGCATTCACTTCAATGCAATAAGACGAATAATGTTGTTTACATCCAGTTTTATAAATAGTTGGATGCAATTCAATTCGCAAGAGACAATAACAATGTGCACTATGTGGAGCACAAGAACATTAAGTACAACATTCCAGTATATATGGATGATAGTGCTATAGAAGTGCGTGTACATGACCTTCCCTCAAGCGTCACCGATTCATATATTCGCAAAACTATGTCCCAATACGGAGAGATATTCTCTATCGAAAAAGAAAAGTGAAAGAACCTTTTCCCCGGTATTCTAAATGGCGTACGTTTGTTACGTATGCGCTTGAAGAGGCCTATACCTTCTTATGTGACTTTCGATCAGGATACAAGAATCCCGTGGAAATCACTTGTTACCTATGACAATCAGATGACCATATGCCAATATTGCCAAAAAGCTGTTCACTACGGCAAGCCATGTGATAAATTGGACAAGGAGACAACTACACCAAAGGACAACGGTGCTTCCTTCACACCAACCCCAAGCAACCCCAGTACACCTGTGACAGCCACCAACAATGAAGCATCCCCTTCAACGAATCCATCATCATTCCCCGGAAGCCTATTTTGAAGGCCTTAACGAATTTTTTTTCAAAGGGCATCAAAATGTTGGAGAACCGATGGATCAAGTGTAACGCTCTAGACGAAGATTATACTGAAAAATAAAGAAGTTTTCACGGTAGAAAATTAACTTTTTCTTTGTTAGACCCTGGAATTCTCATTCCATTCCAGTAGCAGATGACCACAAAAATTAACCTTAGTTATTCCTGTCTCAATTTTCAATTTGTGTAGTAAATCTTTACAATTGAGCTCAAAACTATATTCCGGAATGGAGTTCATTTTTTATTCTCCGAAATGACTGAACTGGTTTTCGCCAACTTAGGTCCAAGTGAAAGTTATTATGGTGTTTTTTTCCGGATCCAACGTCCGGTCCCGGGATTACAGATTGATAAGTACTCAAAATTTCGAATCGTTTATAGCGACTATGCAAAAAATGCATACCTTCTAAATTTGGTTTTTCGGTCCGGTTCAGCACCCGAAATCGAAGACAAAATCAATAATTATGACACCATACCAAACTCATGAATAACTCCGGAATAACAGGATGATAGCACTATGCGAAAATCAAACTTTAAAATTTTCTTATTTTATTTTCTATTCGCAATTATTCTGTTTTTCCGTTACTTTAAAATGCTCGTACTTTCATCTTTTCGAATTTATTTACTATTGTATTTTAGCGTTTTAATATTTTCGTATTTCAGTGCTTTTCGTGATTTAATTTATTTATATTTTTTGCAATTTTGTATTTTCGTAGCTTTTTGATCTTCATACTGTCGTATATCCGCATCTTTGCTGCTTCATTTCGTGAATTCATCTTACCATTTCTTCATGTTGGTGTAATTTGTACTATTTCATTTGTGAACTCTTTCGTATTTTTGTATTCTAGTATTTCCATATTTTATTAGTACTCTATATATTTAATATTTCCATTATTTCGGTATTCTCGTATTTTAATATTTTGTAAGTTTCGTATTTTGACTAGTAAAAAGGGACTCGGAGGGCCAAGTGTCATACCCCATTCGATTCAGTTCATCGAGTTGAGCAATACCGGTGCGTCAATGTATGTATGCGTTTGTGCGTGTGTTAAATACTGCCACTAATTTTCCTTAGAAATGGCTGCACGGACTTTCACAAACTTGGACTCATATGGAAGGTCTTATAATCCCATGGGTAGCTATTCGATTGTATCCGGATCCGACCTCCGGTTCTGGAGTTACATGGTGAAGTGTGTTAAAATAGCAAATCGTCATTTAAAACTATTTCCATTTAGAATCCGGAATACTAAAATCATCTGTATCTCGGTAACAATTGACGTACAAATAAGGTTAATACATCAAACCAAAGGTAATTCACTCTACTTTAAGGAAAAAATATCAATACACATAATTTCCTTTCGCATCTAACGAAAATTCGCACTTGCTACTTGATTCCTCACATCAAACACTGCACACTTCCGGAGTCAACTTCCTTGGCCCATTTGATCCACATTTTGGTCATCTGAGTCGTGCCCCGAGCCGTTTTTCAACTTTTCTAAGGCTTCCGTTCCATTACTGCACAAAATCTCTCGATGGGCCGGAACTGCGGGAAGTTGGGTGGATTTATGTTTTTATCGATGAAATCTACGTTATTACCCTCACTACATGACTTCCCGGCTGTAGTGGCAACTGGCCAAATCTTGCCAAAATTTAACGGGACTTTTATGGGCTTCAATGGAAGGTTGTACGCGGTTTTTGATGCATTCTTTCTTGTACAGCTTCGAGCCCATCATCTTATTCATGACGAGCCTTTTGGTATTTGCTCCGCAGCTGCATATTCCTTGTCAAATCATCTTTTTTGTTTTTGATAACTTTGTTCATAGAAGCAAACTTAAACTGCACAGGAACATCTCCTCGTGCCGTCGACATGTTGAATTTTTGGCCATAAAGTTGTCCGAAATCCATTTCGACATAGGTTTCATCGTCGATGAGTAGGCATCCTTGGTACTTCGTCAAAACCTGCTGGAACAATTTCTAAGTTTAAGCTTTGCTTCAACGTTTTGTTTGGTTGATTGCTGGCTCTAAAAGGACGATATCCTGCTCGCAAACAAATTCTTCGAACGATACTACCAGCAGCAGCGTATTTTTGTGCGATTTAATTATTTGATAGTCAAAGGTTTGCTCTGACGGTTTTCGGTTTTGCTTCAGCTTGCGGACATATGGGCCACTACGACACTTACCTTAAGGTAGCGCTTCGCCGTGGTCACGGGAGTTCGCTGCCTATCCCGGGGTTTCATGCACTTTACCGAAAATTGTGAGAAAACGGGGAAGAAAACGGAAATTCCAAGAACATACGATTCTAGATAAATAATTTTTCTATCGATTCGTATATAAATTGTGCCTGATAAACGTTTTTATCGAAAGATTTCGTGCGAGTTATAAAAATAAATGAGTTTTTCCTTATTTTTTCGCACGCACACAATGTCCTCGCATGCATTGGGGTGTGCAAAATGTCACATGCGGTAGACGCCAACAACATTTCTTTTGTTTTCGTTGTTTGTTCTCTCTGCGTAAACGTTGAATATAGATGAGTAGAAAATGTAAGTAAGTGTTACTACTTTGTAAAAAAAATGTCTATTCATGTTTCAGTAGAACCAGAAATCAGTAATGATTTTCATCGCTACTAGCTTTGACGCTTTGTTGAAAACGTAGCACATCCCTACATATGCGAGTTGTTTATAGCGAGAAAAGGAAAAAAGAAAACAAAATGTTTAACAAAACTCGCACGAAATCTCGCGAAAGAAAAGCTTTCTAACTAATATTTTTCGCCAAATGCATAATAAAATCATTTACCTACAATCGTATGTTTTTGATTTTTCGTGAATCGGCTTAGTATTGGAGAAATTTGCAATTTAGGGTGAAATTTCGGCGACAAAGCAAGAGGAAGCAGTGAGTTGTCTCGCTTCGACCTGACCACGGCGAAGCGCTACCTTAAGGGGCTCGATCCACGCTCTTTCGATTTTTAACGTTTTTGTGATTTTTATTGCGGATCCCGTTGGATTGTCAAAGTGGGTGTGCAGAATTTTTTCTCCTCTCGGCTTCCACCTGAAATGTTTCTGTATTTAGGTATTCGAATTATTCTCGTATGTTTGTGATTTGTATTACCGTATTTTATTACCATCCAATCTTTATGTTAATAGATTTTCATATTTACGATGTTTCGATATTATTGTATTTCAATATTCTGCGTGTTAGAATTTTTAAACTCACTGTTTTGTTGCTTTTGAGTGTATTTCTACTGCCGCATTTTTCAATCTTGGTTTCTTCATATTTTTGTGATTTCGTATTTTTTTTCTTAAATTCTATTCTTATATTTTCAAGCTTTGTATTTTTTTCAGCATTAACTTTACGTTTATACTGCGGTTTATGTTGAACCGTTGGTGGCGTGTGCATTTGACTATGAGAATGCTCTATTCAAAGTGGGTGCCGCGTTTGCTCACTGTTGACGAAAACGAGAACGTGTTGATGATTCAGCAGTGTTTGGCCATATTTAACCGGAATTTTTGCGTCAATATGTGACAATGGATGAAACATGGATTCATCACTTCACTTCGAAATCAAAACGATTGTCATCTGAGTGGACAGCTACTGGTGAACCTCATCCAAAGCGTCCGAAAGCACAACAATCGGCTGGAAAGGTTATGGACTCGGTATTTTGCGTAGTGTAATATTTATCGACTATCTTGAGAAAGAAAATACAATTACAAGGTGCAAATGAGAGCGGAGCGGCTGAAATTGCAAAGAAACGACCGCATATGGCAAAGAAAAAAAATTGGTGCCATCAAGACAACACACAGAGTCACAAGTCACAATCAAAACAATAGCAAAACTACGTGAATTGAATATCGAATTGCTCCCACATCCACCGTATTCGCCAGATTTGGCTCCCAGCGACTACTGGCGGTTCGCAGACCTGAAAATGCTCGCCAGTACGTAATTTCGCACGAGTGAAGAGGCTATCACTGAGACTGATGCCTATTTTGAATGATTGCGTTGCTATTGATCGAGATAACGTTGATGAATAAAGTTAATTTTGAACCAAAAACAAACTATGTTCTCTTCGTTAGACTCAGGACTTTTCAGCCCATGTGTTAATATACTCTCATATATTCGACAGTTCGATATTATAGCATTTTAATATTCTGCGTGTTAGTATTTTTGTATTTGCGAATTTTTGTAGCTTTCATGTTGTGGTACTGCCACATTCTCGCATCTTGTTTTATCAGATTTTCGTGATTTTGCGTTTATGTGTATATTTCATCCTTGTAATTTCGTGTTTCGTATTTTATTACTATCGCATCTTCGTATTTATGTATTTTCATACCTCTGTTTGATCGATTCCGTATTTTATGCACATTATTATTTCTCAATATTCCGTTTTCATATTTTTGTTATCATGATATTGTATTTTCTTATTCTTGTATTTTTTCGCGTATTTTTCAACGAGTTTTTTTGTATTTTGCAGTCTACATAGGTGATGGTTCTGTTTTTTTCTATTATTTCATGTTGTGTATATTTTGACGGTTTTATCTATATTCGTATTCTCCATTTCTCCATTTTCAATTTTCATACTTTTATAACTTCATGTTATAGTACTTTTTCATTTTCATAATTTAACATTTTAGGATTTTCCTACTTAATGTGGTTTTGTATTTCTTGTTTTGGTATCTTCATAGTTTCATAGTGTTGCGTATTTTCGTATTTTCACTCCTTCATTTTTTCGTATTCTCGTATCTTCGTATCACTAAATTTATGTGTATTTCGAATATTTCTTTGCATTTATGTTTTCGGTACTCTCCGATATCGCTAACTTTAGTAATTCCGTATTGCTGTATTTTATTTCATTTTTTCTTTTATTTTAGCGATTTAGACTCCTTTTTGTAATATCTGTAGTTTTGAAATTTCAAAACTCTGGTAGTTTCTCGTAGCATTGCAACATTGCATTTGAAAAATTTTGTTTTCATGTTTTGTTTGTTCGCTTTTGACCTTTCAAATCGCATGTTAATTTTTTTAAATTCTTCTGAGCTTAAATTTGAGCTTCGAATATTTAATATTTGTTCAGAACTGGTTCCCTTGATTATTTGTATGCTCTAGAACCAGAAAACTAAGAAACTTGAAGTGTTTACTTGTACATTCTGGAATTTAAGTTTTGTTTTTGAAACTTTCATAATACGTATTACTCTTGGGATTTAAGACATTCAAGGTTTTCTGCTTTAGAGTTGTTAACTTGTAAACCTCAACGTTCGTTTGTAATGTATTCGCTTTCTAACAATACTTTTTGATACATGAAGTACATTAAGTACTCTAAGATTTTAGACTTTTAAGCTTCTGAACATTTAGTGTTGAATTGTTCTCGGCTTCTGAAATCACCAATCTTAGTTTACTTATTTTAAAATTTCTATATAATTCTTTTTTTGTTGTCAGATACAAGTAAACATAAGGGAAAATAACAAAGAAAATTTCTTGATCTTAAGTTTGGCTATTATCAGTTTGAAATATTACAACTTAGATTAAACTTAAACTAAAATATGACGGACGGGGAAAGTTTATATTTTCTCTCGTCTCTGTCCAAAACAAAGCGCCATACTATTTGATTACCACCAGAATCAAAAACTTTGACAAGTAGCAGCAGCAGCAGCGATTGTAACTGAAACCGCCCCGAACTAACAATCGGCGACCCCGTGCCATGCCAAGCCACGGTGCCGGCGTTGGTGGAGGATCAAGTTTCCTCCTGATGAACAAAGTTTTTCGTTGTGGCACTTTTGAGCCGTTTAACCGAGAGTGGTTCGGAAATGAGGGGGCAGGTGGGCGGCTCCAAGCGCTTTGACTACAACTTATCGTTCAGTTTGCGGTGCATTCTACATTCGATAAATTGTTATTATTTGCATATTAACATTGCACTTGGATTGAAACATTGCTCCTGCCGCGAACTGAGGGCTGAGGGTTTGCGTTTTCGGTGCGGTCGAACAAAGGAACCACTGCTGCAACTTCAGGTGGATGGATGCAGGTTGTTACTCGCAACGAAAATGACGCTGATTAGCCTGTGGATAATTACTAGATGGAACCGAGTGGCTTGCACTTGGCTGCTGGAAATTGCGTGACGAGTTCACAAAGGGTTTCTGGTTTCCTATCGAAACGAACGGCGGTAGCTAGAGAAAAAGTTCAGCAAAATATTGCGCGGATTATATTTCAAGAAACTGTTAATTTTTATACTGGCTATAAAAATAAATGAATTATTAATTCCAGGATCGAGTTCTGAAATTCTAACCAGAAATTGTCGCTCGTTTCAAGTTAGTTCCGTAGTATTTCTGGATCACGAGAATCGGCCCCACCAGTGACTCCTCCCGGCAATTTATTGAAGTGAGAAATAACGGTCCTCGGTCACAGCACTGCGCTCCTCGTAAATTACGCAAGCCGTAGTATTTATTTGTGACACCCCACTTCCAAAGGAGCATCACGCTCCGATGATTAACGGCGTTTCTGGCTCGCAAGTTGCAAATCCCAGCGCCTGTCACCGACCGAAGCAAAGCAGGCGAGTCTTTACTTCTCTCTCTCACTGTGTGTGTGTTCGCTGTTGTGTGCAGTTATTTACTGGACTGTTCTTATTTTCATTTTTTCTTAACTTTAGTTGTTTTTGTTTTCCTGTACGGATCTAAGGTGGAAATGGCGATGGGGACAAAACATAACTTTTGAGGTATTAGATGACGGTTAGGGAGAAAAACAGGCATGAAATATGGCAGCGAAACATACGAAATTAGAAAAGTTCAGCAGTAAAAATATTGCACGTTTATTTATAATTGCACTGCAGTACTGCGTGAGTTCCGTTTTAGGACGTATTTGTTGTTGTTGTTGTATAATGAGAATATTATGAAATTGAGTAGAATCGTTTTCTGTTTGGTAATAAATTCCAGATTTATAAATCCCAAATAACGTTTTTACCAGCCTACTACGTAAAAAGAGGTTTTTGCATAAAATGAAATCGATTTCCGGCTCATTGCTGTTCCATAGAAACCACAACAATAAAGGGATTTTTGGAACGAGTTTGAAGAGAAGATTCCGAAAAACGTAGTTTGAGGTATTTTTGAAATCCGGCGTTTTTCGGTTTATTGATAGTCTTTAAAAAACCCTTTTTAATATGGATATTTCCGAATCGGAATTGATGGGTAGGCGCCGAAAAGTGTTGTTCTGGGACTATTCATAAATTAAGATGGCGGCTTACGTAAGGGTTTTCTATAAATATCAATAAACCAGTAGTCGCCATTTTGGATTTCACGGTTTTTAGAATAAACCCAAATCGCCTCTGTTGAATATTTTTTAAACATACCTCTAATTCATGCTCTTAACAGAAATTTCATGTCAAAAAATAATTATATTAGGAGGGTTGAGGATTGAAGTATTTTTCGGGTATCTCGATATACACAGATAAAAATATTTTGTGATTTTACATTTATTTTCATGCATATATTTAGAGCAGGCAATTGAATGGAAATTTACATTACAAAACGAAGCGGTTTGTAAATAAACAGTCTTGTTAAATGAAAAACTAAATGAATTTTAATGTAATTTTACATCAATTATGGTTTTAAATCAGATTTTCGTTTCAAATTATGTCTATTTCATAGTACTATCGGTTTACATGTCGTGTAAGTTTCATCTTTTCATTCTGTGTAGGAAAAGGAAACATTCATTACTACAAGTGCATATAAGAAAAGCACAATCCATATTTTGATTATCTAGAGACTTTGGTTACTAAGGTTGAAATGAATCAATAAGGAACAACTTTCTTCCCGCAAAACCGATTCCATCTAACAACAAATACGATATACGAATAGAATTTTAACGCCACATTTTCCAAAATTCCTAAAATGGACGCATGTCGCTCTGGAAAATAACAACCTATGCCGGCAATTTCAAAGCATTTCGTACTAAGCTTTCTTCTTGAGAAAAAATGAAAGTTCGTTGGGAAAATTATAAACGGCATGACGGCACACAATGCCGCTATTGCCAGGGCCTCGGCCATGGTACAACAAATTGTTAACGCAGCTTAAATTGTGGTAAATCGCTTGCAAATGCGTCTGTTCAATGAACGAAAACCTCAGGAGAATTTTCATGCTTTGGTTGTGATAGAAACCATAAATCCATTTAATGACAATGTCCTCACAAAAATGTATAATCAAGAAGATTACATGGTTTAAAATCGAATGAAATAAAAAAAAAAGATCGATAGCAACCGCGCGACTTGAACCGAGAAACATTAGATCACAAAGCACACCAGTTAATCCACTGAGACATAGGAGCACATATCTGCTGGATAATTGATACATATAAATCCACGAATGGAACATCATTTGACAAGTTAAGTAGCTATGAATTGTATTGTTTGTAGAATTAAGTGACCTGTAAATCCATGTGCTGTCAGACAAAAATTTAAAAATTCTCTTCAACTAAAATCCAATTTTAAATCATTAGATGTACATTTTTAGCAACATCGTTTTTCCTGTTAATAAATAAACGATAGATCCGTCATGTCATTCAATTGTAAAAAGCGGAATATTCACAATTTGATTGCGTTGATGAGTAAATAAATCAAATGGGATTTGAAAACCCGCACAAGATATCGATCTATTGTCTTTTCTTAATAGGGTTTTAAATACTAAGCATCTCTAGTGAAGTAACCAGAAAAATAACTAGAAAGTACGAGTTCTTCATAATGAATTCTTCGTTGGTTTCTAACCAGTTTTATTTCCAAACAATTCAACTAGTTTATCTTATATAAGAAATCATTCTACGATAGATCGTTCCAGAAGATCAATGGCACGTTTGTAGTGAACTGATTTCTCGAACGAACTTTTGTTCAGTTCATCTATCAATAGCATTTAGAATTTCAGCAATGTGAACTATGAATTTGTTTTGGGAAATCTGACTGGTATCGATACAGTAATAGAATATTTGAATAATTACATGATTTAAGTTAAAAATGTGTATCAGTTCGAAAAGCTCAAACTAAATTTTTCTCTCCTATCATCGACAAACTTGAACTGCTTCTTCGTCGACATCTATATCACCATTCTTGTGATTCTACTAAGGAATCCATATATGAACAAATTAAACTTTGTTCTAAACCTAAGGTTCTTTACAAGTTCTTAGAATCCAATTTCCGCTCTAAAAGAAGGAGTCAAATACTCCTTGCAAACAGTGAATAAGGTCAAAGCCGACAACTTTTTCAATTTTGTGAGTCTTATTGAAATACGAGCTTAACATATGTATTGCCTCATGATGACATTACTGAGACGAATTATGATGAAATTAGGCAAGTCATTAGCAAAATTAAAAAAAAACACATGAAGGCTCCAAAGAATTCTTCAAACATTTACCGATGAGACTTTGCCCGGTTTTCCTGGCCACTTGCCACCCTGTTAAATAATTTATAAAAAAAAGTAAATAATTGATGGGAAAATGTTCCATATTTCAAAACAAGAAATGGTTTTGAAATATTGCTGGATCCCACTTTATAGAGAAAAAAAATGCCTACAGCAGAATTCTTCTGGTGCGCAATAAGTGTTGGGTGTTTAAATAACCGACTTCTTCGTGATCCTTTCAGTTGGATGCAATAGGTCATACTACACTGCACCTAGCTGACTCACCATATACAGAGGATATTCTTCAGGCCATAAAGATTCTGAAAGGCGTTTAGGATGATGCGTGAACGGGGTATCCACTTTTCATAGCCAGTAACAATTCAATGCGAAAACCTGATTCTGATGTGCCATTGGAACGTTTGTTCGCAGGTAAAGAAATGGCATTCGAGGTTCTTTTGTTTCAATTCATATGACTCCAAATTACCTACCTTTCGGATCATTATCGTTGCTTTCTTATATTTATATTTATTTATTTATTTATTACGACAATGCTCAAGTCTTAATGAACTAAACCATAAACTAATAAAACTAATTAAAAATGGTGATAATTAATCTAATGCTATAGCAACCGACGATGAAACTGTACAGAGGTCAAACGGAAGTCAAACACATCGCTGAACTCGTTGAAACGGGGAGTAATTGCAAAAATCGGGCTGTTGCTAGCATAGTTGGTATTGTGCAGATTAGTGTGCAGTAATGATCGAGGCCGAAGAACACGTGCTGGAGCATACAGGTTAATCTGCGATAGAAGATTCGGAACATCATATTAAGCCAGTAGTAGCTTAGATACAAAAGTGGCTTGGGAAGCACGTCGACCATCTGCTGAAGATTTAATCCCCAATACATGACAATGATCTTCATATGGTGGAAAGCTCAACGGGTTATTCCACGGTAGTTCCCGTAAAGCATAACGCACGAATTTACGTTGCACAGCTTCCAGTCTTTGAATCCATATAGCGTTGTATGGAAACCAAACAACATTCGAAAATTCCAGCTACAAGACGTTGCAACTCACGGCAATCAGCTTCTTTGCGAATAACGAGAAATATTTTCAAATCGTCAGCAAATAAAAAATTATCTTAAGACGAAAACAGCATCGTTCAAAAACAACGAAAAAAGAAGTGCTACTAGAGTACTTCCCTAAGGAACTCCTGAGGTACTTGCAGAGGGTTCAGATGCAGTATTTCCAATTTGTACGACAACTTTACGGTTAACGAGATATGTTCGGAGCCATTGACAATATCTGGTTGTGCATCCTCGATCTGGAATTCATTGGACATTTGCTCGGTGTAAAACGATGTTAACAAAACAAACGAGATTTGTCTCATTTAAAAACATTGGCAAATGGTTGACAGTGTTGCTCCGAGTGAATTTACAAGTTCTACTTGCGTTTTAGACGAGTCTTGATAGAGCGATTTCCCCAATTTTTCATCTTGAAACTTTGGTGGCACTCCGGCTCGATCTTCGTCTTCCAAATTAAAATTTTCACTCGTAAATCGTATAAATCACTGTCGTTTGAAGAGCTAGAGCATGCTCACCACATATTTTCACAAACATTAAATCGACCTTGGGGTCACGTAACTTCGGAAAAACCGAAAAACTGAAGATTTGTTTTTAGCCAAACGTTCTAGAAATGCATGAAACGTCCAGATCAGGGTTCATTTAAAATCATTTTTTTTTCGATAAAATCGACTTTGGGACTTGGGGAGAATTTGAGATTCCCTGAATCGAGTTTTTCATATGCCAAATATCTGAGAAATGCATCAAACGTGGAGATCTGGTAAAATCTCCAAAAAAATCGCCAGGTATTTGTTTTAATTATTTAAAAAAAATCGGGATAACATCAGATCTCAACGTTTCATGTAATAATAAGACAAAACAAGAATAAAAATCCTAATAACTTTGAATTTTCGCTTAAAAACGCTGCTTTTGAAATGTATTACAGTAGCTTTTCAACTCGTTTTTGGAAAGGTTAATCACTGGAATAAAAATCAAGTAACGCCATCGGTAAGAAAACGACACGAGCTTATTTACACATCTTTAAATATTAGTTTTGCGCTAAACATTCTGTCATAAAATTGAGTCGATAAACATTCAAAACATTAAATATCAATAAAAACTTAATTTGTACTTTTTACTCCCTCTACACCCAGTTGTTAGCTGAAACACATATGAAAATTAAAAAAAAAATAAACTGAATATAAACTAATGACCAAATCCATTGCCAATTGAGTAATGATCGAAAAATTATGAAAATCGTTATGTATGTTTTCTTTTGAAATCATGCCTATTATTCATGACTTCATGAGTAAAATGATTTATATCATGAAAATGTTAATGGGAGATTGATTATTGTTCATGATATGAATCATTTTGCTCGTGAAAATCATGAATAATAGATATGTTTCAAGCTGTTTGCCTTTCTCTATAGAAAGGCATTAGAATTGCTGGAAAAACAGACTTCGAAACGGACCCTCAGAGACCCATAGTGTCATACACCATTCGACTCAGCTCGACGAGATCGGAAAATGTTTGTGCGTGTACTTTTCAAAGATATTTTTACCGCTCAATTTTTTCAGAGATGGCCGAACCAATTTTAACAAGCTTAGGGTCGTTTGAAAGTTACTATAGGGCTTTTGACCCAGTTCGAAGATTAACTGGCTGTCACTTTCGGTTCCGGAGATATAATGGCACAAGTGACGTAATCGACTAGCTAAACTTTTGTTATCGTCTCAATTTTCTCAAAAATAATCAACGAATTTTAATAAACATTGGTTTATTTAAAAGTTGGGATGATGTTTCCCATCGAGTTTGGAAAATTTTGTCAAACATACCTGGTTCGAGAGATGTAATCTTATATATGATATATTCAGTGCGCCAAATTTTCTCGACGATGCATGAGTCGATCCCGAATGTCTTAGACGCGTTTGAAAGCTACTTTCACATTATTTGATAAACTCACAACACGGCCGTTCTACACATAACTGTCCCATATTGCCGGAATTTCCTATATATCAATAAAAAACAACAATGACCATGCATTTTTCTCCGTGTAATGGACGACGAGATATACAAGCTCCAAGCTGAAGGTTGAATAATTTGCCTAAGAAATACTTGGTGTGGCAGGCGAACTGCAGGTGCGGTAAATTCAGAAAGCAATCGTACATAACGACCGGCACCATGAGCGGCCAAATACATAAAGAATAATGTCTTCAGAAGCGCTAATTCCGACAATCTCCGGTCCGATGAAGGTGACATGGGTGATGGAGTGGTACGGAGTCTACGTTGATAGTTTTGTATTGAAGCAGGCAAATTCGGCAAACTATGAAGAACTCGAAAAGTTGCATGCAAATATGTACGAAAAATGGTGCAAATGTTGCACAAAATTCGATAGGCAGAATTAAATTCAAGGTGTGGACATTTACCCTAGAAAAAGAGGTTGAGAAAACCTACTTCAAACACACAGCTAATATGTGTTTATTTATTCTCTGAGATTTTCAAAAATATCCGACCTATTTTCATGGGAGATAAGCAATTGTGAATGATATGAACAATTTTGCTCATGAAATCATTGACAATAGGTATGATCACATGAGAGGACATATTTTTGTGTAACAGACTGTAAATACAATTTAGATTGTTAAACAATTACGAACAAATTTGTTCTCTTAAAGATACATAAATATAAATGGTTTTCAAAACAAAAATCCCTAATTCGAATAACAATCTAATTATCCGATAATTACAATAATACTCAACAAACAAACAAGTCCAATTCTGTTAACCCCGAGAAAACCCTTTGAGCATACGTTCGGTTGAAGTACGACGATAAACAGGAAAATTATGTCTCTGAATAACAGCAGTACCACCCAAAGCCAAAACCAAGTGCAGAATCCGATCTCGTTATGCTCCCCACATGTGAACGTATGCTGTTCGCTCTCGGCGGTGGTAGTGGAGGTGGTGGTTTGTACAAATTATTATTTTATTTGTGTCAAACACATTAAACTAGGTATAATAAAATTGTAAAACCAACGGATTCCCTTCGAACCCCTGCACCCTTGGAGTTGATCCGTTTGAACACTACTGCACTGCACTGCACTGAGTCGAGAGGAACTACGAACGACGAGCTGGGAGGCTCAGGAACTCGGACGTTGCAAGTGTTTCTTTCAAGCACTTACTAATTCATTAAATCACTTGCTCACTGTTTGGCCTAGTGTTTTTATTGTTATTCGCGCGCTGAGCATTTGCTATTTATATGGGTAAGTAAGTAAGTAAGCATGGTACAGCACAAACGAGCAGCAGCAGCAGCAGTAGGGCAAATCTTGGCAACCGAACTTCCAGCGGTGCATTCGGTCGCATTGTTGAAAAAAGTGAAATAAAAAAAATGGATTGAGACAACGCCGTACCGTGCGCCGATATTCGAGGGCAAACTCCGCGGCCCGAAGACGGGTGCCAATGTTATTGGGTTCATTAAAACGACCGCCGCACTCATTGGCCTGGGGCTGACGTTGGTTTAATTGCAAATGAATGTGCTGCGATTAAAAGGAGCGAAAAAAAAAACACAGTAACATTCGTATCAAGTGGAATATGTCGTGATCGTGTTTGTAGTTAATTTTTTATTGAAGTATGACAATTTGAATTAAGAAAACGGAACACTGGGGGGCTGTCGAGTGTTTGTTCGATGGGAATATGGCTACAATGTAATGATAATAAGTGATGATTTCGATATGAAAATTTATCAATTTAAATTTCCATTTGAATGTAATTTGACTAACGCCAAAATTTACGCGTTTTATTGATTGTTGTCAGGAACATTTCATATGTCTTTTCTGTCGTGTTGCCAAACATTTCAAATGTCGTTTCTTCAATGGCCTGTTTTCCATTCAGCAATTCTACAACCCAAGTCCTAAGAAAACTGACGACGGCACATCGAAACAAGCAATCGCCGAGTTCAATCGCCCTTCTTAGTCCGGTTAGCGCTAGGTTTGCTTGTTTCTCTTTTGATTATTTTGTGCTTGGTTGTTGTTCCGGTGCAGCCCTCCAGAAGATCCCCGGAACGACGGTTTGCTCGACGGTCACAAACGTGATCGCATCACGCATCAAGTTGGTTGGATCTCAGCTGGCGGACCATATTTTGCTGATGCGCCGCCACGCAACGCAACGCAACGTAATCGGATACAATCTTGAGACCTCAGTAGGCATAGGCGCAGGCGCACAACGAGAGGGGGCCCGTCGTCGTCTTGTTTTGTGCCGGCGCACAGATCGTCTCGATGATGGCCTTATGGGAAATTAATAACAATTAAGTCATTTAGTAACTTTCTTGCCGGTACTTGTATTATTTACTGGGAAATGCTTTTGTTTCGTTATCTATTTTTAATCGGCGGTTTTCGTATGTTGGTTCGCTTAACGAGATTATCGCATGCTGTCTGATGGCACCAGAAGGAAACGAGGAGATCCGTTACGGTGAAGTCGCTGATATTTTGTTTGGACATGTGACTATCACAAAAGATTTATTGCACGAAATATAGCTTCGATACACTGTCCTCTGGAAGGGCTCCATTTTTAAGTGTGAAGCATTTTTGAAACATTAAAATTCTGTGTGAAAAGTGTCAACCAAAATCAAATCCCCGTTTAGTGAAGCACCTCCGAACAATCACTTTTACTAGTTGTTTGAAGGTGCGCTGAACGAAATTTACACTGTTTCCCAAACAGACACGCTTCACTCGAACTCGTAGCCAGAAAGTTGCTTTATTCGAGAACACAAAAAGATCCTTTATTCGTGAAATAGCGCAAATAAGAGTTTTTGCATATGGGTTTCACTGTGCAGAGGTTTGGAGGTGGTATTACAATTTGACTTCTGATGAACGTTATTTTGGTCAGTAGAACCTTGGCATCACGCAGGTGCAGTTATTCCAGAACATCTGGACTATCACTTCGTTGTGTTATTTTTTTGCGTTGTCACTTTCAGTCTCAACAGTTCACTTTATTATCCGCTGGTTAAGGTTAGTCTTTTATTTTTCGATAGTTGTAGCTGCCGCAGAATACAACAGTTTGAAGCCTATTTTATGAGTTCATGTTTCGAAAAAAACGATTGGAAAATCGTTCTCGAAAAAATTACATAAATTGTGCAAAGAACACCTAGTAGCTTCGGTGCATGATAAATTAGAAACTTTGAAACGCGGCCTGAAATATGTTATTTTGTTACATATTTAACAGTATAAGGAGTGTATCGAAAAGTAGTTAGCAACATTGATTGTTGAATAAAAAAAGTTAAAAAAACATATTTTGACATCAGTTTTCGATATATTGTAGAAAAATTACATTTTTATGCATTTCACTGATTATATTGAAGAAAATCCTAGTTTCTGTGAAACGCTCGTACTTTGGACTTGACATACTTCATTAAATTCTGCACAGTTACTTTTGGGACTTTAATGGTGGCAGCTGTCCACTTTTTTTTAAACTCCTGCATGTTTTGGGACACTGTGCCTTCCTTCCGAGGTAGTTCTGTGGCTTGATGTCCTTTTCCACGAATTATACATTATTTTTTGACTACCACTGAAGCCAAATTCGGTCAGAAGAGAGGAGGAGCCTTATGCTTTCTGTACAGTGGCAGCATTCACTTTTTCAAACATTCTTCCTCGTAAACTTTGGCGTTAATTGTACCCTTCGTGAAGAAAATCGACGACCGCAAACCACAGGTACAAATTGCTTGCCAGACCAACACCTTCTGCCCAAACTTTTCCATCGCCACCGTGGTGTCAGCGTCGTCCAGGTCCTGGTACACCGATTTCGTATAATATTGCGGTCCGGGCAGCGCTCGAGAGTCTTCCTTGGCGTAGGTTTCGTCGTCGATCAGGATGCATCCGTCTTTATTCTGTAGGATCCGGTTATACAGTTTTCGCGCTCTTGTTTTGGCCTGAACTTGCTGTACCAGGGCCTTTTTGGCAACTTCTGTTTCTTGTACGTTTTCATGAAGTTCCGAACTTTGATCCGTTGAATCATCCCGATGCTGGTGTTGAACTGCTTGGCCCAGTTCGTGCTCGATTCTCACCCGACACAGTCGAAAATCGTTTACTGTCGAAACAACAGAAACAAAGACAATATAGTGTACGGAATGGTCAAATACGATTTAACAAAGCCTGGAACTTGGCTTACAAGACCGAATTCAATTTGTATAGATTTCAAGCGTTGCAAAGTTAGACCAGCAGCAAGTGAAATTGAAATCTTACTTAAAGAACGAATGCATCTTGACGCTAATAATGTAAGTGAGATTCAATTCAACAAGGCGTCTAACTGTGTGTGACGCCTTGTTATGTGAAAGCGATGCACTTGCATCCGCTTCGATTAACAACGAGGTGCACAGCGTTGAGTGTGACAACATTAAATACAAAATCCCTGTGCACATGGTGGACAATGCCATAGAAGTACGCGTGCATGACCTTCCCCCGCAGGCCACCGATATGTTCGTTCGGATCCGGAATGGCGTGCGAATTGTGTGTATGCAACTACGTTAGGTAATTCCATCTTACATCATTTGTGATCAAGGTGGGACACGTCCGTGTAAAACGTTGATTACCTATGAAAATCAGCTGGTTACATGTCAGTTTTGTGAACAACCTGCTCACTACGGTAAACCTTGCACTGAAACTGCGAAAAAGACATCTTCAACCAAAGACAAGGTTAACCGTTCAACAACGAAAACTCAGTTCGCATTCACATCGCATCCAAGTCAGTCGATATAACAAAACCGCTTACGTTCGGGACGGAAGAATCCAAGTACAGTATTGTGTAGTGAACAATAGAACGACCTCGAAATGAGTGAACGAATAAAAGCTACCGCCGACACGAAAGAATACAATTGTTGTTGACTTTAGGCAGTGCAAAATTCGACCTTCGATACGAGAACTTGAAGGTTTGCTTAAGGAACAGATGTATCTTGATATTAAACGTGTGCATTTACTTCAATGCAATAAGACGAATAATGTTGTTTACATCCAGTTTTATAAAGAGTTGGATGCAATTCAATTCGCAAAAGACAATAACAATGTGCACTATGTGGAACACGAGAGCATTAAGTACAACATTCCAGCATATATGGTGCATCTACAGCCCTTAGCAACGAAAAGAAGATGGATATCGACAACAGTACCATCGATGCGGCAATGGATAACGAGACGAACCACGAACGAAGTGCCCCTCAATCCTCGCAGGAGGGAAATGGAAGCTCCTCTCCCCCTAGAAAAAGGGTCACGACGAGATTCAACTTAAAAAAACATTATTTTAAAAATCGGCTAAATCGGCCACGTAAAGCTTGTACGCAAATAGGCCTGAATAAAATATATCTATTAAATAAAAAAAAATCAAATATTAAATTATTGTTTTCAAAAGTATTTTCATGTATGTGAAATTGGAAAATATGTTTGTTACTGCTGATTTAATTGAAGCATAGCATTTTTCGGATTGAAAGTCAAAAACATGATCGACAAAAGTGTTTGAACACTTTTTTTTTCTCTATTCTCTAGTATAGTTTTACCTGAAATATAACAGTCCTTAATATAATATCTGGACTTGCTATAATCTTAATCAAATCTGAATGTTTGCTTCTGAATGATTCTGAATGAGTGATGAATGTTTGGAATCATATTTATAACATAATGAGATATAAATATTAAAATCACATATAATTTTGATAGAATCCTGTTATGCTCTGTTGGTTGGGAATAATAGTATTATTCATACCAAACAGAATATTTTTATTGTGACTCGGAATAATAAATAAAATCAAAATTATAAAATACGAGTACTCAAGGTAGAGTAAGGATGTGAAGATATATAACAGTAAGGTAAGAAGTGACAAGAAAACAGAAATCTTTTAAGTAACTTAACATTTACCTTCTAGTAGAGAAGTTGAGCTTAAGTATCTAGAAAAATGCAAATAAAACAGTACTCAACCGTCGACTTACTCTCATTCGAGCCAACTATTTTTCTTTGGAGTATCTTTTTGAGATCAGTAAAGGACAAGTACTTGCTAAGACCAGATTATTGAGAATATGGTTGATGAAGAAACAGATCGGAGCCCAATTCGTTCAATTTGGCCAATGTTTTCATTGACTTGTGGCACGGTGCATTGTCTTGGTGAAATATAATGGATTCTTCCTCGTATGAGTCTGTTTATTCGATTTCACTCTTTAAACGCATCAATAATTCAATAAAATGATCACTTTTGATGGTACTTTCCATAGTGATGTTAATTATCCTCGACCATCTAAAAACCGACGCTATGATTATTCCGGCTACCTGTTGCGTTTTTGGATGGCTTTCTCTGTCTGAATGCGAATATGACCACGGAGAAAAATTTTGGATCCATGTTTTGTCCATTGTTTCATACCAACGAAACACAACGCCAGAAATCCTTTTTATTGTGACTAAACAATTCCAAACAGCTCTTTGGATCGTTGATGCATTGTTGCTTTTGTTTTATTGTGAGCCAACATGACACCCATTTGGAAAAGACCAAATTCATGCTCAGATTTTCGCGTAAGATCGTAAGATCTAGTTGATGTGCTAACCATCTCATCACATCTAATCTCACGAGCTTTGATTTCGCGTTAATTCAACACGGTTGTCAAAACTTGCCTAAGTTTTTTCCATCTGGATGACGAAATACCAGAAATCTTTGTTTTTAATGGATCCGACTGCGAGTAACATTTCTCGACCCATTGCTGAGTGCTGAGCTAGCACCTTTTAAGAAGCAATGCACAGTGGGGAAAAATGGACCAAAAACGCGACGATTTTTTTGGAGGCATGATACAGCTGACCACAAAGCACTTTTTTGGTGTAAAATGGTCAGTAAAATCGATTCCATGTATTTAGAAGGACCGCACGAAACGCTATCATGTTCATTTTACCCCAAGTTCCCTTTTGATACTGCATTGTATTCAAGCTTAACTATATAACATGAAACCGAAGAACTTGCAGAAGAGCGAATAGAGAGTTTCCGATGTAAAAAAGTCTAACAAATCGATTGCATATAGTTTTATTGACAACAGAAAACTCGTTGCACCGTTTTACCCCATTTCTTTTCTAGTTATAATATTCAGTTGAATTATGATCTACAATCCAAAAGCAGATCCAATGCGATCTATCAATATTCGTTCATAATACGTGCAAAACATCTGTGATCCAATAAAACACAATGGGAATGACAGTACTAGTCCGTTTAACCCGTTTTACCCCAATTTATATCAAAAGTCGTATTTCTATTTAAACTATCTCTCGCATACCGAAAGCAGGCTGATTGCGGTTGATGTAAATCGATTGATATTACGAAGAAAGACCTGAAAATAGGATTACAAATTAATTCAATAACCGCACGAATCGTGTTATACCGTTTTACCCCAATTTATCCTTTAACTGAGTCTTAAGATTTTGCTTCACATTTGAAAAATAATTTCAAGTCCTTCTTCGTAATATCAATCGATTTACATCAACCGCAATCAGCCTGCTTTCGGTATGCGAAAGAAAGTTTAACCAGAAATACGACTTATGGAATAAATTGGGGTAAAACGGGTTAAACAGGCTAGTACTGTCTTTCCTTTGTGTTGAATTGGATAACAGATGTTTTGCACGTAATATGAACCAATATTGGTAGGTCATATTGGATCTGCTTCGGGATTTTAAATCTGAATTCAACATAAAATTATATTAGTGGGAAAATTGGGGTAAAACGATGTAGCACGTAGCATGCGATCATGAGCACTATCTGTGAATTATTATTTGAGATTATATGCGAAACATAGAACTGTCTTGTTGAACCAAAGTTGGTCCAAACACCGATCAGTAGAACACTTTTTTCTGTAAATTCATGGAAGAAGATGACTGGGGGTAAAACAGAATACAGTTGTTTGCGGTCAATCTTATTAAAAACAATCCATTTATCTAACTTATGAGCATGTCAGGAATACCTTCCGATTGGTTGAATTGAATTTTTTCCTGAGTTTCACAGTTAGTTTTCAAAGTAAATTCAGAAAAAAGAGGAATTGGAGCAAAACAGGCATGATAGTGAATTTTGCGGATCTTCTAACTATCATAAATCGATTCTACAGAAAAATTTGCATAAGAAATACTCATTTTGAAAATATTTGCATATGTTTTTATGAAATTATTAAGCAAAGTCGCGTTTTTGATGGTTTTTTCCCCACTGTGCAATGTTTTATCAATGCAATGAACTCATCATGTCTATTTTTCGTAAATTAATAAGTAACTTCACTTATATGTCGGTAGGTTTAGTGTACCACAAACACGATTGACGTGAAAATTTAACACATGACATCTGAAGGTTGGTACTTTCGAAAAATGAGGTTTGTTTGACTTCAACATCATCTTTGGGTCGTTCCCGGAACTTTTTGAACAACGTGTTACGCACTTCAGCGACTGAATTGTTTATGGATGGATGCGATACACATTTGGATCGAAAATCAGCTGTTTCTTCGTATTCGAGAAAATTCTTGATGACCTCGATCATGAGTTGGCGGTTCAATGCATAGGGCGCTGGTCTTATGAGCCAGTTGTCGTATGTTCGAGTCCCGATCTGAAAGGATTCTTAGTGTCAGTAGGATCGTAGCACGGATCAGGGTCATGTCGCCGAAAGCCATTTCGCCGAAAGCCGTTTCGCCGAAAGTCATTTCGCCGAAAGGGTCATTTCGCCGAATGTCATTTCGCCGAATGGGCCACTTCGCCGAATGTCATTTCGCCGAAAGCCATTTCGCCGAAAGGGTCATTTCGCCGATTCCTACAAATGTCTTAAAATCGTAATGAGAATCGATTTAAAATAAAGACAAATTAAAGATGATAACTTTAACGCCCGTTTTGTTGACCCACAATTGTACTTCTTGAATAAATATTGATTCATGAACCTCAGAACGGAGTTCCCAAAGAAACTTGTTGTACTAATCATCAAAGCAATTCCATAGGTCTACCATACTTGTTATATAATCTACCATATAATCTACCAAGCAAATGTATGTGGTATTTTCCGTTTACTAAATAAAAAAATATTTAATGCGGCTTCGCCACATCGATTTGATTTGTGTGCTGTCCGACCTCGCTACCGCTCGTTCGGACCTAACTAAAGCAAAGAAACCTAGTTTTGAGTAGACCGGGCAAACGAGGCGGTTACAGGTTTGTATGCAAGAGGCCGCCGCTTCCGACGGCGGGTCGGCGGCCAACTCAGCCGGCGTCGCTGATCTTGGCTTCGGTTATGTGGCTGCGCCACATCAGTTATACAGGAGGCATAAAAAATAATTTGATGTATTCGAAATTTCCCTTTCGGCGAAATGACTCTTTCGGCGAAATGACCTATTCGGCGAAACGACCTTCGGCGAAATGGCATTCGGCGAAACGACTTTCGGCGAAATGGCTTTCGGCGCAATGACCCGCTCCCTCGTAGCACTAGTCATGCAATGGTTCGGTGCGAAGTCTGTTGAAAAAGAACGTCAAATAGTTCTTCAGAAGGAATGTAATACCAAGGCATTGGTTTCCGATCATGGAGAACTGGATGAACGAGTCCAGCACCTCCTATCAGTGATTTTAAAACTAGTTAATAGTTTTATGTTCTATTCGTTGTTTAAATGCGCAATTTTGTTTCAAAACAACATACCGAAAATACTTTAGATCGAAATTTCAAACAAAGTTATACCGAAACAAAATTTTGTTAAAAAATTGACCTTTCTCATTTCTACTTATACATTAATTCTTCGAAATGATGGGTCGTACCCCCCGTACGAAAAATTACCCACCTGGGCTTAACATGTTTCATCGGCCCTGACCCCGATCATCAAGCCGTAACAAGTTTATAACAAAAATCTGTTTTCGCAAGCAAGTGCTGATATGAGCCCGGTCTCGTTAGCAGACAAAATATCAAAATTTTCTAACAAGAATCAATAAGATAGTTTAGGTATGACACTTAGCATACCTTGTTTTTCCATCATTAATCTGGACTGTCTATTAAATGGGTCAAACTTCCTTTCAAATGGTTATAGTTAGGCAAAAGATGATTTTTTCACTCGCGCACTTCAATCCTGTTGTCTCTGAATTAAATTTCAGCGCATTTCGACAGCAATGATTACATCAATCGCGGAGATAAAGACTCACATTTCCGGAATTTTAAGAAAATAACTTTCTTAAAATTCCGGAAACTTTCTTTTCTCATGGTCGTTCTACAACTTGACTTGACGGCATTGAACACAATTTATATACCGGAAAATGGAAACCTGTATGCTGTTCATTTAGCGCCCATATTCAATTGAAAATATGGTTCAAAATAAAGAAACACGTGAATTACGTATGTATGGTAAATTACGGACCTTAACGAAAATAGAGATGACCCCAAAAAGTATGGGCACCCTACTGTTCATAGATATGTTTTTTTCTGCCAATAATTAAAATGTTTCAGCGGCTAAAATGGGCAGACTAAGAAGAAGAAAAGTTTCTTGCAACTTCCGGAACTCCACAAGGAAACCATCTAGTGCCCTTGATATTCTTACTCTACCTCAACGATGTTCGTTTTGCTTTGTAGGACCCTGGTATATCGTTTGCTGTTCAGAACTACTAAAGTGAACTATTTGATAGTTAAACCTGATTGATAGCTTGACTATTGAGAGGAGATAAAACCACTCTAATTCGACGACTACTTTCTACTACTTTGATGATGTTAGGGTCTTTTTCTCGATGAACAACTGATATGCTAGCAACAGAGCAGTTACGTTTTTGTTACAGCATTTTGTAGCTTAGGGATTCGTTAATGATGAGCTTTTTACGGATAAACTGTGATACTCGTTTCCATAAGTATTTCAATAGTCGCTTTGCAATAGGATTTTGGCTTTTATCGTTAGTCTAGAACTATCATGGATCAGTACAAATGTCAGCAAGAAATTATATTCACCAATCCGCCAGAAGACAAGGGTTCTTGAAAGTTACAGAAAAAAGCTTCCATTATCTGATTCACTGCGGGCATTGCCCTATTTGTCAAGTTCAGTTTTTCAATAACACTAATCAAAATTCAATAGCGGTACTCGTAACGTCAGCGCACCTGAACGTTGATTTCCCAATCCCAATCCACCTCCTGCATAGTGCTCATACCGCATTACAACAGCTAATTACTAGTCAACCAAAAATGGAATCACTTGTCACCGCGTCTCGAGTTCGAGTTCGCAAGCGGCTGTACAATCGTCGACAGTATGCCACTATGCCAGTCAACGGCATCAGTGCAGTTCAGAGTCGCGATGATGACGACGACGACGACGACGACGACGATGACAATGACGCGGGCACGATCGAACAAATGCGTGTGAACTATCGGCCCGAGAACCAGCCGGAATTCATTCAGCCGGAAATATTTGTTTTACTTCACCGCACCGAGTGATTCAACTTCAACTTCCCTATTATGGGCCGGTAAATCGAACATTCGAACACAATCCGGACTAGACCAAGTGGCGGCGAGAACGCGACTCATCGCGGTGGTTCGGCGAGCGATAATTAAACGTAATTAAGGGCAGATCGCCCAACGGCACGAAGATGCCGTGCCGGGTCGGGAGTCCCGGAAAACAAAAGCT
Source organism: Malaya genurostris (assembly GCF_030247185.1). Lineage (NCBI taxonomy): Eukaryota > Metazoa > Arthropoda > Insecta > Diptera > Culicidae > Malaya > Malaya genurostris. The sequence goes on from NC_080571.1 coordinate 48,344,823, forward strand.
TCGCGAACGTTTCCGCAAGCTTAAAAAGGATCAAAGTCTAAGTCACTCAAAAATTCTACTTCTGGTTTGGTGGTGATTAGCAATCACATTTCCCGGTGCCTATTGGGTCATTCATCAACGGAATTAGACGCTAATTAGTGGAACACTGATCCTCACCGAACAAAGAAAGTTCCAAACCAACCGAACTGCCGTGCGCGGTAGAAAGGGAGAAGAGCTACGACCTGTGCAAAGCCCATAAATCGCTGTCAACAAGCGCGCACCTCCTATCGACTCACGGGAACATGCGGAATCGTCGCTTCGCTCTTACTCGAGGATGATTCATAGCTTCTAGACGTGGAAAAAAAATCCGCTCGCTTTGGCTAATTTCACGCATGATTGAAAACATGCAGCAAAACCGTTTTTCCTAGAATCGTTGGGTTCGTGTATCGTTGTCCGTGTGCTCCACACCTGAATCCAACCAAACAACACACGGAACGAAGACGAGATCCACACGAGCAGATTCCCGTTCGGAAGAAGATGATTTCGAATTAATACCTGCGAAGTTTGACGCGCCGCAAAGTGCATAGGCGCATGATTCACCGCGTTGTTGTTGTTGTGGTTGTTGTTTAGAGCGAACCTTTTCTGGATGCCACCAACGGTCATTGTTCTCACCGGTCGATATGACGTGTCACTTTCTGTTGAGTGTCATGCAACGATGAATATCTGCAGAGCCGATATCGTGGTTTTGTTTTGATTGAAACCATGCTTGGTGCCCCTTTCGGATTGTGCATGTGTTCTGTTTATGAACGACCTGCGAACCACACGAACCGGGAAAGTTTCGATGACACAGCGCGGATGTTTTTCCGCTGAAATTGATTAGGAGGGAATTGCGTTTCGGATCGGTGGCAAATAAATTTGTAACGATTAGAATGCGGGTAATCGTAGTTTGAAATGATACAATTAGCCATGCCACAACCCAGCACATTTCGAACAAATGCATGAATAATATGATCACAATCGCAATTTTATTTATTATTTTCCAAATAAAGCCCTCAATCATCATGCGAATTGTGATGAACCTATCCAAGCGGAGCTTCTTGGAAATGGTTCTCCGTGGTCACGCGATTTCCGTGTCAGAACATTGCTTCTGTTGTTTACGCGGAATTGAGTATATAATCGACAGACTTCAAAGCTATTGTCAGTGAAATGAAGATTCCATAGAACTTAGATCACTTCACTTTGTCGGGAAATTTTCGTTACCAAGCCTTGTTAATGTGGCGTATGCAGTTCAAGTTAACTGGTTAGCTTAGATTAATTGCGTGTTAAGAACGCGAATTGCTTTTCCAATATTATTAATCGAAACAACAAAATAGATTTGAAATCATTTCATTCGTTACGACGTGATAAAAAAAGTATTTTCCAAATTTTGAACACGATTCTGCAGCTTTACTTCATGTTGCGGAACTGCCTTGCCCTTGAGCTACTCTGGAAATCACAACCATGAATCGAAACAAAGACCAATCCGAAGAAGTCAAAAGCACGCATGGCTTGTTTGCGACACCAGAAGGACGTGAAAGAGAAGCAAACTATTGCAAAAGAGACCGGATCTTTTGGTACGTACTGTGGCTAGAAAAATAAGAATGTCTCCCATTTTCGAACATACTTTCAATCACCGGCTAGGTACGAAGTCGTTCAAGGTAAATTCTGTACCAAATCGTGACGATAAACAGTATCAAATCATAATGACGAAGGTTTTCTGCGCGATAAAGGACGATAAAACAGGAGCGGGTTTCTGCGGTTTTCTGCGTGATAAACGACGATAAAACGGGAGCTGGTCACATCGCCGAAAGCCATTTCGCCGAAAATCGTTTCGTCGAAAGCCATTTCGCCGAACGCCATTTCGCCGAAAAGGTCATTTCGCCGAATAGGTCATTTCGCCGAATAGGTCATTTCGCCGAAAGGGACATTTCGCAGAAAGCGTAATTTCGAATACATTATATTATTATTTTTTGTGTTATTATGCCTCCTATATAACTGATGTGTCGCAGGAACATAACCGAAGCCAAGATGTCTCGGCGGCATAAAGCCGACGAGGCGACGCCGGCTGAGTTGGCCGCCGACCCGCCGTCGGAAGCGGCGGCCTCTTGCATACGAACCTGTAACTGCCTCGATTACCCGGTCTATTGAAAGCTAGGTTTCTTTGCTTTAGTTAGGTCCGAACGAGCGGTAGCGGTGTCGGCCAATGACATTCGGCGAAATGACCCATTCTACGAAATGTCATTCGGCGAAATGATCCTTTCGGCGAAATGACTTTTAGCGAAGCGGCTTTCGGCGAAATGACCCTCCGATAAAGAAGCGATTGTTACCGTTTCTCTCTCTCGTTATTTTGGTACGATTTGGCATCTTGTCACTACGGCAAAATATGCCTTGGAATGCTTATTCTTGATTCCAGTAACATTAATCATTCGATGATGAATTGATCAGTTTTGAGATTATTTTTGCTTGGTGTTGCAATTCTTTTGTAGAATTTGACCTTCTGTTTCAGCTTGATTCTTAAGCGTACAGAACCATTGCATGGCTAGTGCTACGATCGTTAAGAATTCTTCCTGGTCGGAGCTCGAACATACCGACAACCGGCTTGTAAGACCAGCGCCATATGCATTGAGCCGCCAAGCCGGGATTATTGGAGCAGGGCAAAGCCCACTGGAACTAGTTTGGTTAAAACTTTCTCTCCAACAGGCAGAAAACTTCCTCTTCTTTTGCATCGACAAATTACAATGATTCAAATGATTAAAAGCTATAACTCAGCAATTATACCATGATAAGGCGGCACATACTAGTCAATGGTTCGTAATATCCGTAATTGGTATTCTGGAAATGAAAGATTAAGTTTAAGAAATTTAAGTGTACTAATTGTAGAAGATCTGAACAGTCTATACGTGTTTGCAGAAGATTAGCAACAAAAGTAACCTTACAGACGTCATGTCGAAAAGAGAGCAAAACGATCTTCGTAGCTCGGAAAATTTAATCTGTACGAATTTGCGTTGGATTGCTTCTAGACGTTGAATGTACTGTGGTAAAACTGTGACTATACGACAGATGCATACTTTAGAGTCGAACGTTTCATGCTACAGTAAAGAGCTTTCAGGCAATAAATATCATCAAAGTCCTCAGAACTACGAAAAATGAAACCAAGAAGTCCAGAAGCGTTAGAAATAATGTATTCTCTGTGATACTTGAAAGTCAATTTGGAATCTAATATAATCTCAAATCTTTTTCCATTTGCCTCTCATTCAATTCATATGGGACCCATTTTTCACTCTTTTTGACTTTTTAACGCTCTGAAATCGTTTCATGAATTGTGTTATAAAATAGACGTATTTTAAAAAACAATTTCTGAGCGTTTAGAGTAAGAAAGTGTGGAAAATGGATACCAAATGAATTGAATGAAAGACAAATGGAAAACCGAAAACACTTATGAAACAAACGTTAGTTTTTCTTCCGCGTGACAAAAAAAAATTGTTTGCAGTGCAATATTTAACATTGCTTCCATTCGCTATTGACTAGAAATATCATCCTCATCCAATAATGTTTGCAATTTGGCGTCTTCAAACTGTTTTTCAAGTTTCTTCATTTCTCACACCAAACGCATTATCTCTGAACCGTTAAAACCATCTTTTCCATGTTGTATCTGATAGAAAACTTAAGTTTTTCGTGTATATGAGTTCATGGTCATATTTGAACCGTGAGACACTTCATTGGTATTCGGATAATAGAGTGCATTTCATCGAGAAGGACATTAACTCTCCCAAAGAGTAGAGTTAACCATTTCTCTCAGTACATTCGTTGAGAGAAATGGTTAACTCTACTCTTTGGGAGAGTTAATGTCCTTCTCGATGAAATGCACTCTATTATCCGAATACCAATGAATGGTAATGTACTATTTTCCTTAAAAATGCAAACGTACTTCTGCTCGAATGATCAATCAACTCCACTACCAGTGTTTTTCGATGAAAACCGGTATAAAATAACGTGATCAGCGATCTAACAATTACTAAAATATTATACCCATGCAATTCTAATAATAGAATTCGCAAACAAATATGACCCTGCACTCTTCATACACTCAAATCGAGTCAGAAGTTGAATCTGCAATCGAGACGCCGCCGAGTTAGAACAGTTCAACGACAATCAATCATGAAAATCCCGTCTCGCTCGCCCGCTCTCTGTCAATCTGTCGTACGGAACACCGTGCAACTCTCGGGTGCCGGTAAAAAATTGCTATTCCGCACATGCACCGAGTATACCTTTCTCGCGTCTACCAAATAAATTGAATTTGAATATCGCTTCCCGAGTTACATGCGAGCACGGTGCTTACAAGGCGCACCGCATTTATGCAACATCCACCGGGAACGTGACTAAAATACATGGAAAAAAAAACTGCATTCATACTTTTCAGCACCGTTCAATTTTTCATATGACACACCAAACGTATGTCGTTGAGAATGAATGGAGAAACATCACGATGGGAGAAAAAAAAATAAGCCAAATGAAACATCACTTCATTTTCATCTTTCCTCCATGCGTTCCTACTGATGGCAGCCACCTACTACTACTACTACTACTGGTGGGAAAGAGAGTACCGACTCCGTACTGACTGACGCAGTGATCCCGGAACATAAAGTCGTGTAGATTGCTCGCTACCTACTTGCGTTTTTTCGCAGCATGTGGCAAAGTGGAAGTCCAAATAAAATATTGTTTCTGTCTATTTTTTTTTCTGTTTGTTCTTTCGTCGCTCAAAGTATTTTTTTCTTTCGCTTCATTTTAATGCATTGACACCCTGTCGAATCCAATGTGCAATGTGAAAACAGTTTTTCCGTTCACTGGATGCAGCATCGGTTAATCGGTCGGGAGATGATGGCTGGATGGTTGGTTGGTTGGTGCCCCGGGCTTGGACCTCCTCGCTGACCTTCGGCCAGAAACTCGGCTAGCACCGAAAGCGGGGTTTGTTTTTCCACATGTCACAACAAATTGTGTGCATCGGCAAGGATGCATGCGTTTATTATGGCTTGAGCTCGGGATCGGCAAAATAAACGGCAGAACTGACCTGCCGAAAGGTCTGTGCAATAACAAGTTTTCGTTAGACTGACGTTAGTTTGTTTACTGAGCGTCACGATGATCGTTTCCAGACGAGATCGATCGTCGACCGGGGTTTTGTGATGATGGATGGATTGAGGAGTCGATTTATTTATCTACCGTTTACATCTGGGACGACTGATTGGTCAATAGCAACATTAAGCAGCATAAATATGGATGCGTGATGATTGGCTGACCCTACGAGATTGCACTGACTTAATTGCACTTTGATGTGAAGTTTTGAAATGAACCGAAGCACGTGTTTTGCCACTGACCCATAGTTGGATGCCGTTATGATTTCGCTGATAGCCTCAGTCGGTGACTTGTTGCTCTGCCAATTGCTCAGATTAACACATTTAGTTGGTGACTGAATTATGGTGTAATGATCGAGCATAGATTCGATCTAACTGAATTGATTTGGTTCACTAAGAAGGGTTCAACTGCATGTGAGTTTTTTTTTTTCAGAATTAAAAATATCTACGCTTTAAAACCATATACGTATAATAATTGTATTACAGTTTATGAGACAGTAATTTCCACATATGTTACAGCTTTTATTTATATAAGAATGAAAAATCAGAAGAATGGACATGACCGGCATCCTTCTGAGCTAAATGTTATGAATCCTTTTTCTCGAGAGATGAATGGCTGCTAGAAAACTCACTCACAGCACTAGATTGATCACTAGAGATCTAACACTGGCTATCTACTATGAAATTTATTATGAAGAACTGAAGTATGTATCGGAACTCATATTATAATTAATCGAAGTAGTATGCAAAGGGGTATATTAAGTTTTGGTTGAATTGGATAAGATTCAGTATTACATTCGACAGCCGCATTATTAAAATGAACTTTCAGCAGTATCCTGGAAAAAAATTAATAGGGTTATGCACTCAAGGAGATGTCACCAATAGATAAATATGGGTTTTGCTGATAAGTTCGATAGAAAATTTCTGTTTCGGCAAGCACTTTGCAGATGCGGACAAAAAACTAAGAAATCGAAGGAAAATATCTTGAAAAAACTAATTCCAATTTTTGATTGATCAGTTCGCTAGAACATTTCTGATTTGCTAAGCGATTTGCAGCTGCGGACAAAAAACACAAGTTTTGGTTACAAATGAAGCAATTGTAAACTTCGCACCAAATATTATTAGAAATATAAATTTTGTTACGAAAAACCACTTTATATACTTTACTTTCCCAAAATTGATCCAGGTTGTCTACTGATAATCGTCAAACTTTTTTGCTAATTTTTAAAATGGTTAGAGTCGAAAAATCACAAATCTTATAAAAAGGTGTTGCTATGATTTTCTCAAAATTAGTCAAAGTTTTGCATGAAAACTTGCAAAATTGCAAATTTAGTCCTAGTCTAGAGGATAAAACAGAATAGCCTTTATAATACACATCGTGAATCGCTTTTCTAACAGACATGAATTCGATTTTTGCAGATAACTTGAAGCTAGGGAGCTAAAAAAAACCCTCATTTTATAAGCAATCGCAGTAGAATACAAAGGATCTATAAAGTTTTAGTTTAATTTGGTAATATTCAGTATTACAGTTTTGGACAGCTTTCTGGAAAAAGAATTATATAGTTAATGCACTCAGGAGATGTCCCCAATAAAAAAAATACGGGATTTGCTGATAAGTTCGATGGAAAATTTCTGATTTAGCAAGAAATTTACGAACAAAAAACTAAGAACTTTTGAAAAGCTAACTTTGTTTTTCCAAGTTAGCTTTTTTAAAGTTCTTTAATTTTCGCAAATTTCTACCGAGGAATTTTTCAAGGTCGATATCAACGACTAGAATTCTCGATCCGTTGTATTTCACTCACCACTGCAACAGACATACATTCGTTTTGATTGATCACTAAAACTTTTCTGATTTGGCAAGCGATTTTAAAACGCGGGTTTAAAATTCGCCTTTTCTTTACAAATTAGTCTATGGAGGTAAAATCAGAGATCCTAAAAAATCCTCTACAGTTCTATGAATCAATCAAATTTTGTTTTTGTCATGACAGCGACTTACTTTACTATGGGGCGCCTTTCCAAAATACCCTGTAAAAGAAGGGGTAGAACTTAATCGACAATTTCTCTTGTTGTACTCAACCCAACAACATATTTTTTTCTTCATTGTATCGGAAGTATATTCAACAATTTATGATACATTTTTTAGTAGTATTAACGAGTATTAAAGAAAAAAAACTGACGCTTGCCTTTCTAGTGATCGGACGACGGTTTTGCTTCAGAGAGTGGCATTGCATTCTCGCGTTATCAATTCAGTAGGCGAAAAACGTAAAATTTGACACGTTTAATTTGTTCAAGCCTGCGAGCTTCGAGATATTTTCTTCCATTGAAATTATTCTAATTCTTATGTATTAACTTATCAGAACGAGGGGATGGGTATAGTCGATGCCTTTCACAAAGCCCACCTGGGTTCGAATCCCAACCCCGCACATAGGGTCAGTAAGTTTTTCTTGCCCGAAGAGGCGAACGATTTCTAGGTTAAAATCTCTATAATTGAAACAAAAAAAACTCATGAGGACGATTTTAGATACTCAGAAGTGTTAAGATGCGTGTTAGTTTTATTCGTATTCATGTCATCCAGTTATATCTCTGACATTACCCACCCACTTTTTTTTGGTAAGTAACCCATAGACACCGAGGATATGAAAGTATGGGTCTCAACTTGCTTCATTTCTCTCAATACTGCAACAGTCATGAATTCATTTCGACTAATCAGTTTGTTTGAAACTTTCTGATTAGGTAAGCGATTTGCAGCTGCGGACAAAGATAATAAGTTTTCGTTACAAATAAGTCTATAGACTCGAAGACAGAAAACTTGAAAAAGTCCATTCTACAATTTATCAAAGCACACAAAACGCGTCGGATAATTTCTTATTTTGACTCTTTGTTCCTAGATTAATAGATGAGATTGAGTTTCGGTTCCGTTCATCATCTCGACCCAGTAATCGATGATGGTGATTCACCGATAATTACTCATATCGACACGCTATCGGATGTAACACCGAACCAAAATAGGCTAGGTTTCTTCTGGAAACGAAACAAAAAAGGAACTGAAGCCGGCTTAGCTTGGCTCAATTCTTCGGCAAGGAAGATTTTCAGATTACACACCGAACGAACGATTCTTTATTTTTTCTCCACCAGATGTTCAGCTTTCGAATCCGATAACAGCATATGCTTCGAAAACTTACACCAAACCCCACACATCATCTTCGGTCGCAAACCGGTAGCCGTCCGTAGGTTGGTAGGTAGGTTTTCCGAAGAACTCAATTTCATGCCTATTGATACTAATGACGTCGAACACGCGTCTGCCCATCCTTTCTTGTCCGGGTCGGCGGCCTCTCGAGTCGGGTACCGAGCAATCCTGTTTCAACAGGCCACGGTTCTGCGCTTTATGATATCGCTGTGTATGCTTTCGTTCCAACGTTCCAGAAGGGCGATTATGTTACAATATTGCCCCCACCCACTCCACCTTCCACCCAGCCAGCCAGTCAGCCCGCTATCAAGCCGAGATTCAAGATTTTGCACGCTGCAAACACGAAAATCCCGACCGCATCTCGTGGAAAGAATAGGCTTTGAAATTGAGCTTCTGGTGTTGTGGTTAAACAGACGAGCCCTCACCTCGCCTCGCCACACTTCTTCGAGACGGAGTCTTTCGGTGGCATGTAGGTAGAAAAAAAAAACAAAAATACAGAAGTTTAATATTCTTTCAAGACGAAATAATCAACTCCACGGAATACGAAAGGTGAGCTGGCTGTTTTTTTTTGGGGAGGGGGGAGGCCTGTGAAATCGGATATTTAGCATGCATTTGATTTTTTTCCTGCGCCCGTACTTACCGGTGGTGAGTGCTTTCATGATAGTGCGCACCGGCACCGAACAATCCGAACGAATCCCATAGCTCGCGCTCGTCAATTCAGGTGAATCTGCATTAATTATAAGCGACCGCCGTTTGAACTTGCTTCCAAATTGCAGTTCGGTGTGTTTAAACGCAATTTCGACAATGGAACGGGAGCTCAATCGCTATTGATTCGAATTGCTGCTATTAGATTCGAATGATTCAACGATTCTATTTAACGAGCCATTTGTGCCACTATCACCCAGGGGCTGCAGTAACAACAAAAAAAGAAGAATCCTCTCCGGAGCATTACCAGCAATCAAAGTGCAACTCATCACGCTGCGCTGCCCAGAAAATGGAAGTGCATTCGACCTGTTTGCTCTTAGCTGCTCAATAACAGACACTGCCAATCGAATGATGATTGGACGGGGCGTGGTTAGATTGCAGAAAAAAAATATTTAAAGCGATAGTTTTGAGATACAATAATGAGAAGAGTTTAGAGAGCTCACAGGTGAGTTGATAGAATCGATCATCCAATGAAACATGTTGTTGTTTGATTTGCACTGTAGCTCTGACATAGAACAATGGAAGAATAATTTTCGAGTACGAATATGGCGTAGTGGACAAGACTGTAACTTTTCCCACCGCCTACCTGAGCTCAAATCCCAGCATCGACGAACAAAAACTACGCGATGAACTAAAATCAAATGCCTAAATTCATGGTAAAATTGTGTAAAAAGGTTTCGTATTTTTTAAGACTATGTCTTAAACATCGCACGATGTGAACTTTATCCATTCTAGTGACTTGGCATTTAGAAGTGGTAAATGATTACGAATGAAAAATTAGGCAATTAACAATAGAAAAAATCCAGAAATACTAAACAACTTTAGATTTCGAGATTTCAGAGAACTAAATTAGGATTTTTCAAAACAAGAAAATCGCTATTAAAATGACAAAAGAAATACCAAACCAATGCGTAATCGAATCTATTTTGGTACCGTGATTAAAGTTGAAATTTTGAATTTGACTGCACACAAATGAAGAACTGTGTTTCAAATGAAATTCATCACCTAATTATAAAACAAAACTCTTTCAACATTTCATATATGTTCACACTAATGTGCTAAAAATATCAGTAGTTATAAGTTCGGATACAGATGGCTTCTATAGCATTATTAAAATCGTGCATGCACGAGGCATTTCATGTGGATTGCGACAAGTTGCGAATATGTAATTCAAAAGGGTGTGTGAAACGGATCAGGGTCATTTTTCCGAAATCCATTTCGCCGAAAGCCGTTTCGCCGAAAGTCATTTCGACGAAAGGGTCATTTCGCCGAATGGGTCACTTCGTCGAATGTCATTTCGCCGAAAGTCATTTCGCCGAAAGGGTCATTTCGTCGAATCCTGAAATCATCCTAAAATCGTAATTGGAATTAATTTAAAATAAAGACAAATGAAAGATGATAGCGTTAACGCCCGTTTTTCTTACCTACAATTGTACTTCTTGAATAAAGATTGATTCTTGTACACAGATAAAAATATTTTGTGAATTTACATCTATTTTCATGCAAATATTTGGAGCAGGTCATTAAACATGAAGTTACTTTACAATTCTGTAGGTTTCAATTGTATTTAATCGCAAACTAAGCGTTAATTGAAAGATACGGTTATATTCATAGAAAATTCAATGCAATCCTATTTAGTTTTGCATCGATGAAAGTTTTCAATCAAAATTTCGGTTCAACCCATGTCTATTCCATGTTACTATTGATTTACATATCGTGTAAATTTCATTATTTCTTTCTGTGTACTCTCGAATAAAGATTGATTCATGAACCTAACAACAGAGTTCACAAGGAAACTTGTTGACTATTAGCCACTAAGCATCAACGCAATTGCATAGGTGTATATACCAAGCAAATGTATGTGGTATTTTCCGTTTACTAAGTGAAAAAATATCTAATGCAGCTTCGCCAAATATCTAATGCAGCTCGCTACCGCTCGTTCGGACCTAACTAGCTTTGAGTAGATCGTGCAAACGAGGCGGTTACAGGTTTGTATGCAAGAGGCCGCCGCTTCCGACGGCTTTATGCCGCCGAGCCATCTTGGCTTCGGTTATGTGGCTGAGCCACATCAGTTATACAGGAGGCATAATAACACTAAATAATAATAATATGATGTATTCGAAATTACCCTTTGGTTGAAATGTCCAATTCGGCGAAATGACCCTTTCGGCGAAACTACTTTAGTAAAAATGACCTTTTCGGCGAAATGCATTCGGCAAAACGACTTTCGGTGAAATGATCCGCTCTCGTGCGAAACTCAATTGAATCACTTTCAAGTGTCTGTAACTTCCTACCAATTGGGTATTTTCAATTATAATTTGGGTAAATCTAGTTCACAATATGATGTTAATATGGTGTATTATTTTTGCAATCGTTGCGAAGATGGAGTTGGAAGAACAGCAGCGGCGAAAAAATTTACGCACCATGAAAATCCGGATCTCTCTTATAGATTCACCACCAGGAATTTGGGAATTGTACAATATCTCGTGTTTAAATACGAAACAACGAACGTTCAACTGTTGATCGGAAGAAGAAAAAATGGCCGAAATGGATCTCCCTATAGTGAGAAATACCACAAGTGGGTAGTTCAAGCTTTCAAGAGAAATCCAAACAGTTCTGGGGAAAAATTTTCTGTCTCGAGCGATGAATGACCTGACCGTAAGGTTCAAACTTCTATAATCAATGCAACAACATACAGTTTTGTGAGAGAGGTTGCGAAAAAACTACAACCGAAATGAGTGCACGGTAGAATAAAGTGGACAAATCGCGTGCACGCGTGGAAACTTTACACTCTGATGTTAACAAAACCGCATTGTCTCATTATGGATGACGAGATGTACGTGAAATCAGGTTTCCAGCAGCACTCAAGTTCCTGTTTTTCACTGTCAATCATAAGTTTTATATTCCGGAAGGTGTTAGAAAACAGAAAAGCAATTTGCTCATGTGGAAAGAGTAGCACAACATTTGTGATAACCGGGACGAACAACGAGCAGATACACATAAAGCAATACGTTACAAAAACGACGGGAGGTTACTAAGGTCAACTGAAAAGTACTAGGCCATCATGAAACGTGCACTTCGGAAATATTCGAAGGATGTAGAATCGGAGGAAGATTTGAAAACAAAGGAAAATGTTGATCCAAACGTTGCACAAGACATTTTGTGTAGTGTTACAAGATAATTATACGCCTTACCAAAATTTTGGTAAGCAACACAAGCAAGGCATGTGGTTTGCACCACCTGTTTATAGCCCATTGGGCCGGATTGGCTACTGCCAAACCAGCCAAGGGGGTCACGAAACTATTTTTCATAATAAATTTCATGAATCAACTTTTCAAACAAATGTATAATCATTGAAATCTATCAAACCACTTTTTTCATTATCGCATTTTAAAATTCGAAATTTTTTGTGAAACCCTGTACTTTTAATATTTGCTTGATCGCGACAAAATCTGTGCACCCTCTAAAGGTACGATTACATTAGCTAGCAGTGCAGTTTGACTGTATCATAGTGCAATCGCTTCCCAGTTGTCTGCAAGCAGTCAAAATCGGCTTGACTGTCCATCTGTATGCAGTCAAAATGTGCAGATTATCTGTGACAATGCATTGTGATCATAGTCGACAGACAAACAGTTGATGACTGTACAGACAAATTTGACTGTTTCTGAAACTGTTGTGCAAAAGTTGTCTGCCACAGATTCTATGACAACCAAAAACTTGTTTATTTCATCCAAACACAAAGCAAAACGTTCCAGCACCAGTGTGAGAAGAGAGTACACGTGGTTTTCCCCAAGAGCGTTGGTTTCGTGATCAACTTTTTTATAATGTGTAGAAACCAGATAGTAATAAAAAACCTGTTTTAATCCACCTAGTGGTGTATTGATGGCTTTTTCGTATTACTCATATTCTCACATTCTCATATATGTGGTATTCTTCGAAATAATTTCGCAAAGTTCAGAAGCTCAGGAGTTTTGGCCTTTTATTTGAACCTAAATTTGTGAATATCGGTCAAGCGACCTCTACGAAATGTGAGTGAGTTCCATTTTTTAGTATATGACCACTATTTCAGGAACAGGAAGCCGGGAATCAGGATAGCCCAATGTTCTTTGTATATGATGATGCGGCACTTTAGTTCTATAAACAAATATTGTTTATTTTACAGTACTAAAATCGATTAACGAGTATTAAGTACTTAAAATCGATTAACGAGTATTAGACCCCACTTCTATCTCTCAACCACGTGTACTAACTTCTCACCGAACCGCGTTGTCAATGTCGTCATTTCCGGTCGAAATAATGAAGCTTATCGCATATTTCGTAGAATTCTTAATAGAAATTACTACTGAATTTTCCGAGCTCCTCCTTCACGATAAAGTGCAATGGATCTCCAGAAGCATAGTATTGGAACGTTTTGCTTTGTACTTGGATGAAATAATTATGAAAAATTAAATAATGAAATAATGAAAAAAGTATTAACTACTCTAAATGAAAAAATGCTGAACGGTAACAGAAAATATACTTATTCGAAATTTGTTTCTAAATTCTGTAAATATATACCGAATTTCCAATAGCTTATCGTTCGTTCATTAGTTCGATAATTGAATTGATTACAAAGCGTTTGGTAATACAATTGTGGATCTGTCAAAATCTAAACTCTGACCCAAAGCGAATCCATACCTTCAATTTGTCGCTCCAGCAACAAACATTCCCTACTGATTGGAAAAATTCCGTTATGTTCCCGGTTTATAAGAAAGGTGACAAGTGTAACGTTGTCAATTACCGAGGAATCACGTCGCTGTGTGTTGAATCTAAGATCTTCGAATCACTCATCAATGCAAATCTTTTGTCAACTTGTCGTCATTATATAAGCAAATGCCTGCATGGATTCTTTTTGCACCGAGCAAATGTCTAAAAAATACCAGATTGATGTAATTTACACAGACCTTAAGGCTGCCTTTGACTCAGTTAACCACGAAATTTTACTTACTAAGCTTACTAAGCTAGGTTGCTCGATTCGATTTTGTCAATGGCTTCGATCATATCTCGTCAACCGTCAAGTTGTAGTACAAATTGGATGCACGGTATCTAGTTCATTCACCAACAGTTCCGGAGTTCCTCAAGGAAGCACACTTGGACCACTTCTTTTTTCGCTGTTTATTAACGATGTTGTCTTTGTCTTAAGGCCTCGTTATTCGCAAAGAAGCTGATTGCCAAGAATTGCAGCATCTTGTTGATATGTTTTATGAATGGTGTGTACGAAACATGATGGTTCTCTGTGTTACAAAAAGTTATGTTATCAGCTATTATCGTACGAAAAACAATCTTAGTTTCAATTATACTGTGGCTGGCACTGAACTGCAACGTGTGGACCTCATCAAGGATTTAGGTGTTATTCTGGATGAGAAACTAACATACCCTCGTCATCTTGCGGCTACGATTGACAAAGCAAATCGGTTACTCGGATTTATATTCAAAATCTCAAGAGAATTTCGTGATCCACTCTGTTTAAAGGCGCTATATTGTTCCTTGGTACGATCGCAGCTAGAATTTGCGAATGTTGTTTTGTGTCCTTACCACGACACGTGGATTCAAAGACTTCGTCAACTATTAGGACTTAAATCTTTAGCCGATCGACGACATGCATCACAAGCGATTTTCATATCTAAGCTACTACTGGCTGAATATGATGCTCCTAATCTTTTGTCCCAAGTGTGCTTGTATGCTCCTACACGTATTCTTCGACAACGTCATCTCAGCTTCGTCACAGGTTACTGTGGCACTAAGTTGTTCATAATTATTTTTATTCCGTTAAGATAACTTGTTAGGTAGCTTTTAGTAGCTCATTAAGACTTATTGTCAGATGAGCATTATTAAATAATAAATAAATTAAAATAAATACCGTTATACCATATTTGAAAGAACTTGGACTGGAGACAACCTTCCCAAAATTTCAACTCTTTAATTGTCATATTTACGGAGGTAGGATGATCCTATGGATTTCCATTGTATTTGATTTTTGAATCTACCACTCCATTTACAATTTATTGAAAATGTATTTGTTTTGTGAAAAATACTCCAATTGCGAAACATATTTTATCACGCTTTCGATCTCGGTGCCACTCTGGATTTTTTAGTAGTAGAAGATATACCCGTATGATGTGAGCGTTAAGACACAAACGTGTAGATAGTGAACATATGATGTGAAAGAATCTCAATTATTTGTTGTTGTTATGACATCTGCTAAACATATCAAATATACATCATAGTCATAGAACAAACAACATCGTATATTTTCATTATTTAAAAATTGTCGAATTTTGTATTAGAAAGAGATGATTTAGGGAAAGCATTAGAATTATGCTTGCATTTGAAGAAAAATACTGCAGAGTCAAATCAAAATCAGTTTCAAAGTTCAGGAAGGATACAATCAAAGCACTTGACTGGGAGCTTCTCCGTCACCGTCGTATTCATTTATTTCCGAATACTATTTGTATCAAATGACACTAAATCAGTGAACACCAAGATACAGATAGGAAATAAGAAACAGAACAACCAAAGTACTGTAACAAAGATAAAATATTTTATTATAGAATCACTTGAAATGTAAATCATTCAGAGATAAAAAAGTAAGGAAAACAAATATGAATTAAAATGAAATGACTACCATTTGTTTTTATCGAATAGCCACGCATTGACTTTGCATCATTTCAATTCCTACGAAGAAGTCGAAAATGGGATGTCTGATTCTCGAGGTATCCACAAATTGCCAGAAAGATTGTCACTATTTCGACTATTTTTTTTTCTCATTCAAAATAAACGTTTCATTTTAACAAAAACACGCTCACTTCATATTTGGTTAATAAATGATTTTTAGATACATCGAAGAGCTTCGGTTAGATATTTTTAAAAACTGTGGAAAAGTTCAGTATTTGAAATTTTCTTAAATTATAACCAATCCACCATGCGTTACCGGGCTTCGGAAAATTTTCTAAAGTTTGAGCGATTTCTATACCTATTTTTGATATTTATAAAAAAGGTTAAAAAACCGGAGCACATTTATATTCCTTCTTTAATTGCTTCCTAACACAACACACCAAGTAGCAACGCAACGAACTCCCGTTTGTGAGACCTGATCGATATTTTATCATAATGCAATATTCCGTGAAAAGTTCTCTGCCCCAAAAACTTCCTTCCAATGTGATCACTGTGTGCAGAAAAACTGTAATAAACAGCCCACTCCCTATATTTAAGTCTGTGATCAGTTTTATTTGTCTGATAAATGTAATCACAATACAGCCATGCTCAAAAAGTCTGTCACAGTAAAACATAACAACTGTCAAAGTATTGACTGTCGGCAGTCAAACTTGACTGTTGCAGTAATTTAACTTCGAATAGTGTGATCACATTGCCAGACCAAATATAAACTGCCGAAAAATTACTTGTCTGTGGCAGATAAACTGGCTAGTCTGATCGTAGCATAATACGTATATCTCGTGAAATACTTCCACAACGTGTGAAATTTTTCGCAGATTGATAAACGTAGGTTTGTTGATTGTATATTAGGGTGGGACAAAATACTGATATCAGCTCCACCAAACTTTTCGTATTCCTTTTGGGTCCCATAAGCATCATGCAAAATTTTAGTTCGATCGGAGAAACTATATTTTCGCGCCCGCGCTTTAAAGTTTGTATGGGATTTAGTATGGAGAAATTCACTTTTGACAAAAAAAAATGGGCTGGAGATCTACCTATGAACTCTAAAAATCAGTGCATGTGTTATTTTTGTAGGAAATTTATCGAGGAAGAAAACTTTAGAAGACAGCAAAACAATGTGACATTTGTAGAAAAAGTTATTGAAGGAAAACCGACTAGAGGTCCGAACAATGGCTCACTCCTTAATATATCTAGCCCTACTGCTGCTAGTGGTGGTAATATGATTGTGCTTTCTTATATTATGCTAAAACGGTTGATTTGAGTTGTTTGATGTCTTAGCAAAAGTTTCTCAGCTGAGTATGAGGATTATTTTTAAGTGACAAACTATGTTCCAAAACTCACTGTAAAGACACAAAAAAGTCTAACTTTTTGATTTCAAGAAATAGGTTTTAGGTATCTTCTACAATATTTTAGATAAACTCAAATCCAATAACTTTGCCGAATATATAAACTCTCTATCCCTTATAGTTTAGAAGATATAGATGGTACTATTTTATGCAACCAAAACACAATTTACATGACTTTTTGTGTCTTTATAGTAAGGTTTGGAGCATGGTTTGTCACTTAAAAATAATCTTTATACTCTGTTGTGTAACTATCGTGAAGACATCAAGCAACTTAGATTAACCCTTATAGCACATTAAAAGGAAGTCACATCATATTACTTTCACTAGCAGCAGTGATGCTAGATATATTAAGGAATGAGCCTTTGTTCGGACCTTGTGCCGGTTTTCCTTTAATAACTTTTTCTACAAACGTCGGATTGTTTTGCGGTATTTTAAAGTTTTTTCCTCGTTAAATTTCCTACGAAAATAACACATTCACTGATTTTTAGAGCTCATAGGTTGATCTCCAGCCGATTTTTTTGTCAAAAGTGAATTTCTCCATACTAAATCCCATACAAACTTTAAACCTTTTCATCTTTTTCCCATTAAACCTTGTCCCACCCTATCGTATATAATCAACATTGGGTGATACTATAAGCTTTTAGATCGAAGATGGCGTCGAAAGACGAGCAAGTGCGAAAAGCAATTGTGTGCGGTGGCAATAAAAATTCGGATCTGTCAGTAAGAAAACATGCAACAAAGTTTGATATTCCGTCGCTACACGTTTGACAACAGCCAGGGAGATTAGGAGTGAAACGAAAACAGATCTCAAGAATCACCGGAAGAACGCGAAGGTGAAACAAATATCGCAGAAGAGACAAGATCTTTCGGTACGTACTGTAGCTAGAAAAGTGTCTCTAACTTTCGTGCATACTTTGGATCACCGGCAAGGTATGAAGTAGAAGCTGTATTGAACCGTTATGATAAACAGAATGTAACGGCAAAAGCTCGGGCTCACGAGTTGTATCGCGAATATTTGACGAAGTTTCCCGGCGTGATAATGAACGATAAAAATGATATGCTGGAAGATTTTAAGCAGCTTTCCGGAATTTATTTTTATACAGTCATGCAACGAAACGGAAAGGAGCATTTCAAGACGAAGGAAAAAACAAGTTTTCCGAAAAAAATATTTGGTTTAGCAGGCAATATGCAGCTGAGGTCGAGCAAAAGCAAAGCTTGATTACTAACGGAACGGTAACCAAGGAAACATACCGTGAATAATGTCTTAAGAAACGATTATTACCATTCCTACGCAACCATCGCGCTCCTTCGCTATTCTGGTACGATTTGGCATCTACGTTAAAGATGTTTTGCAATAGAATAAAACAAATGGATTCCATTTACCTAACTGTCTGGAGTTCCGACCTATCAAGCGGTATTGTGCTCTCGTGAAGATAACATAACACATGGATCAATAAGTCCCGAGACTAACAATGGAAACAACATTTTTTTTGCAAAAAATTGTTTTTAATTCATCAACATAATCACCTTTTAGGGTAATACAATGGTTCCAACGTTTTCCCAATTTTTCAATACCATGTTTATAAAAAAATTTATCTTTCGCTTCAAAATAAGCTTCAGTTTCAGCGAAGACCTCCTCATTTGAGCCAAATCTTTTTCCCTGGAGCATTTTTTTAAGATAAGCAAAGAGCCAGTAGTCACTGGGGGCTAAATCTGGCGAGTATGGCGGGTGGGGAAGCAGATCAAAGCCCAATTCGTTCAATTTCGCCATTGTTTTCATCGACTTGTGGCAGGGTGCATTGTCATTGTCGAAAGCAATCGCGGCACCCACTTGGAAAAAACCTTTTTCATGCTCAATTTTTCATGAAGGATAGTAAATACTCGGTTTTTTCCATTTTTTAAACAAACTACAAAACGACTTTACTCCAACCTCGATAACTCAGCTGTTTCTGGTCGGATCGACTTAAATTTTTTACCCGTTTAAGCAAAGGTTAGTACTCTAGAAAGACGTGGTTACTGGTTTACTTATTGATCCATGTGTTATGAACAACAAAGACAGACAAATTGATTAAATTCTGTAAGAAGATTTCGTCTCCTGTGTCAAAAACGACTAGTCAGTAGACTGGAAACTTGAAATTGGATGCTGGCTGCTTCCAGTGGCTTCCGAAAATTAACTCGCTAGTAACAGGGAAAAACACCAATCAGAATCCATCAAATCACGCAACCATCAATTAGGTCCCGATAAATCATTCTTCTATTGCAAGCTTGCCCCCTTCTTTCCTGGATGCTCTTCCAGTACTGCCATTCCGCAGCGAAGCAACAACCACCAGGAAAATCTAGGCACCAAAGCACTAGCGGCGTCCTGTCCTTGAAGTTCAACTTGACTCTCTGGTAACATTCATGTGCACTTCAAACCAGTCAACCCGTCGTCGTCAGCACCAACCACCAGAAATTGCGAATAGTTGCCAGCCAGCCTGCCAGCTAATATTCACCGCCCTCCACCACCCTGAGGGGGGCCAGCTGCCTGCTATAAACCGGGTGCCAATCATCGTTCGGCTACTACGTGACTTCTTTTGTGTACTACATTGCCACTATGAACCCTAAGCGCGCCGTTGACGACAACGACTCCAACAACAACAACAACAAAAACAACTAAGACGCCGTATACTAAACAAACCCTGCTATAAACTGTTGTAAGTTATTACAACCCGTTTCGAGTGCGGCAATAACGATCGGTTGAAGGGAATGGAAAGAAAAAAAGAAACTTGCACTTCACCGTACGTACGACAAATAGTTCTTTATTTTTCCTGCCGCCCCCCTTTTTTCTCAGCTCCCCCTCCCCACCCAGTCAAACGTCGATCGGGGTTGTTTCTCACTGGTTCAAATCACTCAAAGTGACCGGATCGCTAAGTAGAAGTCGCGAGAATATCACCAGCCAGTCAAGTGTGGATCAAGACAGCACCGGACCGACACGGTAGGGCATCATTTTTCACACTGCACAATCATCAACCGAGAACCGCGTGCCGTCTCCAAGACGGCTGCTATCGCGATCGATTCCCAGCGGCAGCGGCAGTTCTATCGATCGAGTGTTTATTCGCGTGTTGCGACATTTGGTTAACTCGAGTACTTGCGATTAATTCGTATGCACGATAAAGTTGTCACTGGTTTGCTAAAGTCACATAAATTATCCACGAATGTGTAAAAATCTCTGAGTTCCCGCTGATTACTGACCTCTGCGAATTCACAGTCATCAATTGACAATGAAAAAACACGCGAAATGGAATAGAAATTAAACTCGCTGGATTGAGAAGCGCGGAACTTCCTTTTTTCTCTCCAATAAAAGACAGGGCGGTACACGGCAATTGTTGCCGACGATGGAACAAAACAACGACAGTCCAACAAATGGCAGCACCGCTTTGGTTGGCGTTGAACCAAACCGAGTGTTCATTAGTTCGCAGTCCGGTTTGATAGGTTAATGTAAATATTTATGAAGAGAGGTGCTAGATGCTGAACTTGACAACGAGGATGGGGGTGGTTGTAAAACTGCTTAGCTGCTGGGAGGAAACAGAGAGATGTCATCGAAAGGAGTGTGCACTGTGACGAATAAATTGAAATGAGACGTTCGAGTGTAAGACCATTAAATTATAAAACGATTTAACAACTGTGATTTTTGTTGCTTTTGTGGGGTTCGCAAATGGATGGATTTTTATTGCAATGGTGCAATCTGGACGCTTTGTTTAATTTTATAACGAACTAATTTCATAATATTAAACGAAGGAATCCAGGCATCCGAGAGTTCCACAGTACTGAAACACTTCAACGAAAAGTTCAATTTTAGTGTATTTGGAAGCTTTGGCAATCTCAAATACTGGAAGGAATTATTTTGAGCTATTGGCTACTTATTAGTATGGTAGAAGCTCTCGTGTAGGAACCTTTAGTGAATTGGAATTTTAGAAAATAAAATCGATAGGAAGCTTCTTTAACACTTCGAATCCAAAGAAGGTCAAAAAAGTAGTAACGCTAATTTTTGACTCACTATATTTCAGCTAGTTTTAGATTGATTTCGAATATTTTATCACCATTAGAAAGGTGAATTCATTGAGAATGAAATATGAAGGGTGAGTTTTTGCTGGCACCTTTTTGGCAACACTGTTTTCAACAGATCACACGTGAATCGTGTCTTGTGTCATTGTCAAACTTGTTCAGTTTGGTCTAGAATTTAATCATGAATCGACTTACAACGTCTACCATTTTGTGAATGGGCTCTGGCAAAGATCCACTTTTCTAACGAAAACTGTTTGTCGCAGTTCAAAAATAGTCACTGTTTGGTGTAGATTATAAGCCTGTGGCATCATCGAGTCGTACTTCTGCAAAGGCGACGATGAGCGGAACGTTACTGTGAATGGTGAGCGCTACCGTGTGATGATTGATAATTTTTTTTCCCGAAATGTAAGAAATGGACATGCCTAATATGCGTCCCATGCGGCACGCGGAACAATTACCAAATTGAGCGCCGCCTTCGGTGTACAGTTATCTCACGTTTTGGGCCCGTCAATTGGCCGCCTAGATCGTGTGACCTTTGGACGATTTCTTGGGGGCCATGTTAAGGCTCATGTCTACAAAGAACATCCAGCAACGATTGCCGCACTGGCAGCCAATATTGAAGTAATATGTTGGAGAGAATGTGCCAAAATTTTACATTACCCATGGGCCATCTAAAGCGGAGCCGCGATCAGTATTTGCATGAAATCATCTTCAAACATTAAATTATATTGATCGTTCTATCGATTCCAATAAAGATTTCATCAATTTTCTCAAATTTTTGATGTTTTTGTTTTAAATCAAATCCTATATCTCTTAAAAAATCACCCTTCACTTTGGGTTATGGAATATAGAGATGTCTCACCCGTAGTTATCAGAAAAAGTGCAAACCAAAGTCGTTTGAAAAACAGTCGGGTGGGTAATATCAGAGACATAACCGAATTGACGTGAATTCGAATTACATTGACTCGCTGAATTGCCCTTATAAAGCACGATATGAGCCCCGGCGAATGAAAAATACAGTTGTAAATTGGCCCTAATAAAAAATATAGAATTAGAATTAGAATTAGTCCAATAACAAATATGATAACACATAACGAAACAGTAAAAATAAGAAACAGTTCTTTACGATAGCGCATGCGCTATCCAAAATTATAATTATAAATAATAGATAAATAAATAAATAAATAAATAAATAAATAAAAGAATATTTATTGAAATGAATTGACAAATAAACAAATAAACAAATAAACAAATAAACAAATAAACAAATAAACAAATAAACAAATAAACAAATAAACAAATAAACAAATAAACAAATAAACAAATAAACAAATAAACAAATAAACAAATAAACAAATAAACAAATAAACAAATAAACAAATAAACAAATAAACAAATAAACAAATAAACAAATAAACAAATAAACAAATAAACAAATAAACAAATAAACAAATAAACAAATAAACAAATAAACAAATAAACAAATAAACAAATAAACAAATAAACAAATAAACAAATAAACAAATAAACAAATAAACAAATAAACAAATAAACAAATAAACAAATAAACAAATAAACAAATAAACAAATAAACAAATAAACAAATAAACAAATAAACAAATGAACAAATAAACAAATAAACAAATAAACAAATAAACAAATAAACAAATAAACAAATAAACAAATAAACAAATAAACAAATAAACAAATAAACAAATAAACAAATAAACAAATAAACAAATAAACAAATAAACAAATAAACAAATAAACAAATAAACAAATAAACAAATAAACAAATAAACAAATAAACAAATAAACAAATAAACAAATAAACAAATAAACAAATAAACAAATAAACAAATAAACAAATAAACAAATAAACAAATAAACAAATAAACAAATAAACAAATAAACAAATAAACAAATTAACAAATAAACAAATAAACAAATAAACAAATAAACAAATAAACAAATAAAAACTAAATGAATTTTTAAATAATTGAACAAATAAATAAACAAATTAATAAATTTTTAACTAATTAAATAAATGAATATATAAAATTAAAGATAAATTTAAATACTAATAAATACACTGAGGTCTATTTTTACGCGGGAATAAAATGAACCGATCACGTGTAAATTTTTAATTAATCAAATAAATAAATAAATAAAATTTTAAAACAAATAAATACACTGATGTCTATTTTTACGCGGGAATAAAACGTACCGATCTCTTGCAATCTAAATTTTTTTTGGAAATATCAATCAATTATTAAAAATTTGAATAAATAAATAAACAAATAAACAAATAAATGGATTTTTAAGTAATAAAATAAATAAATATATAAAATTTAAAATAAATTTAAATACAAATAAATACACTGAGGTCTATTTTTACGCGGGAATAAAACGCGCTGATCTCGTGTAATCTTAATTTTTTTTTTGAAAAGATCAATTTTGGGAAAAATTTTGAGATTTCCAAAACCGATTTTTTTATATATCAAAAGTCTGAAAAATTCGTGAAACGTTGAGATATGGTGAAACTTCGAAAAAAAATTGGAAAGAAACGACAATGAAAACAAAAAAAGGAAAATTCGGAAATCCGCGTAGAAAAAAAACCGTGAAATTGAAGAATTTTTTTTGTATGTCAAATGTTTTAAAAATGCATGAAACGTCCAGATCTGGCGTAATCTAAATAAAAATTTTGAAAAACAGAATGTCAGAGAGTTAACTTAAATAAAATTCGGCATAACACCAGACCTCGACGTTATATGCCTTTTTAAAACAAAATCCGCATAAAAAATCGCGCAAAAATAACGCATAAAAACCGCGTAAAAAAAGCTCATACCTAGACTTAGACTTAAACGATTCTTCCCAAGAAAGTGATTCGTTCAAGGTCAGCTTGAAGCCCTCGGGAAAACGGGAACACTCCGGAATAATTTCAATGAATATTTCGTAAAGCTTTAATGTGAATGAATTCAATTTTTTTTAATATTCCATAAAAATGGAGCAGATTTTCAACTCATGACAGTCGGCAGCCCTAAAAATCAATATCTTTAAAAAATTATCATCTTCACCATGTAGAAAAGTGCAGAATTATTTTAAAAAAATGCCTAACTAAAAATGTGATTTAATGATCACATCGATTGCCTAGCATCAATTCCAAATTTTAAATCTATATCATCTACCTCGGCACATCTACGAAAAAAAATAGTAGGAGTCGTCCGGCTTCCGTTAAGTAGGTGAAGCATATACAATTCCTTACTTTCTTATGAACGAAGGAACAGCTATCGTGCTGTTGTAATATGTGATTCGAGTTGGAATGATATTAACTGCGTAATACCATTTCCCAAGCAAGTCTTATTGTTTAATCATACAAACGTAACAAAACGAAATCCGTGTGTAATCTTCTAAGAAGATTTGTCACAACGCAATATTAAGTAGATTGATTATCACGGTCATTCGGATTGAAGCTTTACGTTTAGAACTTTGGAAAGCAAAATCTTCATTGGAAAAAGTTTCAGACTAGAATTGAGCTAAGACTCGTAATTTTCAGTGATCATGAGTGTCGAGAAACTAGAAAACAAAGAGCAAGCTAATGTGGAACATTGAAGTAATATCTCCTGGACAATAATTTGCCAACTCATCCTTGAGACATACAATCTCAACAACTAACTCGACGTTTTCTTCACAATCGACACAATTCTCCCGTTAAACTGACCGAAAGCAACGAATTAAAATCGATGATGATTCAGAATAAAAAGAAAAAATCCGGTCACTTACCTCCTCTCGAGTAGCGATAGAGTGCCTCGTAGAAAAGCTGCACCAGCTGATCCCCGTTCATGGGCCCAATCAGCGGTGTCTGAACGGCGGTCGTTGTTCCACTGGGAGCCGGTGATCCCGGCACCGGTATCGGTCCGGTCGCCCCCGTCAGTAACGGAGGGGCACCCGCCGGCACATTTGCACTTGCCGCCGCCACACTGGCACTGTTGTTATTTCCACTACCGCTGCCACCGCCAGCACCGGCCGGAGGCAGCCCATTTCCATGCTGACGAGCACTTTCGTCCTCGTCGGGCTGCAGAAACGGTATCGCCATCGCGACAAAGTGTTTGAGTGTACGCGATTGTTTTTTGTTTCGGACTGAGTATCAGTTCTTCCCGTGTGAAACACACCGCGTCCGGAGCACTTGAACTGTTAACGATACAGATACACTGCTGCGGTTGTCTAACGATCGTGTCCCCAGATGACAGATGTGCAGATCATCCAACGTAATCTTAATCGGGACTTTTCATAAATTGATTAAAATTCATTTTCATGTAAACTTCACAACGCACCCAAGACAATTGCACTCAATTGTTATTGCTCACGTTTTTGTTTCGTGCTTTGTTGTATGTCACTGCAATTGCACTTCTTCAGCCCCGGTTGATCTCAATTGATCTCAATGAATCAATTGCAATCTACTATCACACTGCGGTTGCACATGCGACGGGTTGGGCTTTTTTGTTGCGTTTGGACTGCACAAACAATACCCTAGTATGAGCTTCCTAGAACTCTCTCACTCGACCTGCACGTGTGCACGATCCAGAAACCAAAACAGTCGAACGACTTTCTTGCAGCACTGGTTTCCTACACTAGGCTTTAATTTTTCGTCTCGATTCTCGATCGAACCAAAAACCACAATCCTAGATTGAACACACTTTACTAGAACTTTGAGATCTTGTCTCTTCTCTGGCTCCAAACGAAAAAAAAACAACAAGACAAAAAACACAGGAAGCCACTAGAACTTAGAATGATCCTGCACCAGCCGGGGATTCGGAGGAGAGCACAAACAAACACACAAACGACGCGTTCTGTTCGCCTTTTGTCCGGATCGGTTTTGCGAGCCCAGCTACTCGCGCGAGGAGGAAATATTCTAAATCACGTCTAGATCGTCGCAAAGTAAAGGCACCACTGGCGGGGACCGACTGGCTGAGCCGCTTGCTAGCCGTCCTCGTCTGTCGTTGCAGCCGACGATCGATCGTGCGGTACGAGTGCATTATTATTGTGTATCGCAGCAGGCGGTTGTTTGTGTTTTGGTTTGTTCTTTCGTATTCTCTCGTACGCGGCTTGAGTTACCATCGTCATCATCATCATCATCATCAGCAGCAGCAGCAGTGCAAGGGACGATCACTCAAGAAACAGCTTCCATTTGCTCTCTTTCTCTGCTTTGGTTTGCTTTGCTTTGAAAGAAGAGCGTGCGAGAGATGTAAACATAAGCCACTCGGGCTCTGATTGAGTGCTGCCGATGGTTGTGCGACGGTAGAGCGAATGCAATGGAAACGTTCAGAGCGATCGTCCGATCGTGCATGAATACAATTGTGTTAGGCAGTGTGTCCAGTAGAATGCAGTTTTATAGGTCGACAAAAAATGAAGTATGCATTACGAAAAGTAAAACATACTAACAGTAAACATATAATTCGACTAACAATTTCAAAAAAAAATTTCAGATATGTTTCTAATGTTTTCGAATTTCTATAATGATTCAACTGATTCCATACCATACTGATTGTTTGTTAGTAGTTCACTGAAATCTCGATAAAGTATATTTTTGCCTTTTTTATATAGAAAGGCTATGCCATTACTGTGAAACCCGTATTTTTAATGGAGGCCCGGAGGGCCGAGTGTCATATACCATTCGACTCAGTTCGTCGTGGAAAAAATGTCACTCACTTTTTCCAGTGAAGGATGAACCGATTTTCACAAACTAAGATTCAAACGATGGTCGTATGCCCAAGCAACCAGAAGTTCCCTAATTAATTAAAAAAACACTTTCTTGCTGCTTAAAAGTACACGCGAAACTTGAAAGTACTGGTCAAGTTCCGCTGAACTCTCTCGCTGTTTAAGAGTACGCGTGGTACTTTTGGCAACTTGAAAGTACAGAACAAGTTTCGCTGCTTGAGAAGCTGAACAATGTATTCTAGAAGCAGCTTAGAAGTTCGTTCGGTTGCATTGCGCAAACTTTGAAGTGTGGATAATTACTTTAAAAAATGGGTTGCTCAGAATGCTGTTGATTAACTTTGAGAGCTGCTTAAGCAAAATCAGTCCCTTTTATCCGAACTTTTGGTTAGTTGGGATGGTCTCAAAGCTTTCTATTGAATTTAATTTTTATTCGACTTCCGGTTTCGGATTTACAAGGTAATATGTGAAAATATATAAGAAATCCCGCTCTTACCCTTTTTGCCTTTCCCATATACTGCCCATACTCGTATATCAGTTCCCATATCGATTTTCGCCAATTTTGAGTTAGCTTGAGAAATTAAATCTATCCTTAATATACTCTCAGAAATGACAATTAAAATTGAGGGTTTGTTCAGTAAAAATTGAAAAAATATCAACTCATGTCTGTCCCATTTGCAAAGTACCCGCATATCAGTCCCATACAGTGCAAATTTCAATAATTTCATTTGTTGCAATATTGGAATAGCAAAGGTGTATTACCGATATTTTATGTAATAATACCATGATTTAGCATTAGGTAGCACAATAAATCAAAAAATTCGCAAATAAAATTTTGATCGTCTTTTTCTCGACATGCCAATTTTCCATATGGGACTAATATGCAAGAATGGGCAGTATAGAAAGGTTATGCAATCACT
Source organism: Malaya genurostris (assembly GCF_030247185.1). Lineage (NCBI taxonomy): Eukaryota > Metazoa > Arthropoda > Insecta > Diptera > Culicidae > Malaya > Malaya genurostris. Next base: position 48,372,601 of record NC_080571.1, read on the forward strand.
GTGAAAACCAACTTTTGAACCGATGCCCGGAGGGCCGAGGGTCATATACCATTCGACTCAGTTCGTCGAGTACGCAAAATGTCTGTGTGTATGTGTGCATGTAACGTTTTTTTTGCACTAACTTTTCTCGGTGATGGCTGAACCGGTTTTCACAAACTTAGATTCAAATGAAAGGTCTTGTGGTCTCATACAAAATTCCTGAATATTATTTGGATCCGACTTCCGGTTCCGGAATTATGAGGTAAAATGTGCAAAAATTTGTGAAAATAAGTGTACCAATTTTTTTCGGAGATGGATTAACCGATTTTCACTAACTAAAATGCAAATAAAATGTCTTGAAATTCTTAAAAAAGTCCATGAGAAGGTTATCCAGATCATTTCAATTTCGAGAATGTATGTTCACAAATGGTGCAAAACGAAGTGCAAATTTGTGTTAAACTTAATGGTAAGTAGTGTATCGAAAATGAGCTATCCACAAATTTTTCTTTCAAATTATGATAAAAACGATATTTTATTCAAACTAAAAATTGATCCTTTATTGTACAAGGTTAAACTTGAGCATAATGAAAACCGGATTAAATTTAGGTTATTCCTTCACGAATTTTCGAACTTTTGATCGAACGCGCTTCATCAAGTTCCAGATAAGTGTTGCATCGCATTTTTTGGACACTTGAGCCCAATTTTTTTTGAACACCTGTATGTTTCCAGCTGCCTTACTAGTCTTCTTGAAGGCCTTCTTTACGATTGCCAAGTAACGTTCGATGGGACGAAGCTGAGTGTAATTTGTTGGATTGATATTTTTCTCCGAAATTTATACCCTTTCCCGCAAGCCAATTGAGAGTGGTTTTGGCATATAGAGCCGACGCTAAATCCGGCCAAAACAGTGGAGGTGTACTATGCTTCTTACATAAAGGCAGCAATTTCTTCTGGAGACATTCAGATCGCTAGATTTCTGCATTTATAGTTCCGGTAGTGTAAAATAACAATAACGATAACGATTCTATTCTCTAAAAGTATACTTTTTCCTTTCTCATACATGTTTTCCCAAACTTGGGCACAAACATAAATTGTGTATAAATTGCACACCGACATTTAAAAAAGGACATAATTATTTAGGATTTGGCTCTAAACTGATTTAATTTGTAGGCTTTATTAGTTCCTTATTAAACAGCCGACCTCGGCTATACCGGTTTTCATTTCCCGGTTCCGGATGTATCAGAAATAGTGGCTAAAAAATTTAAAACGAAACTCACTCATTTCTCTCAGAGATGGTTTGACCGATTTTCACAAACTTAGGCTCAAATGAAAGCTCTTTTAGTAAGGGTTACTGTCGAATTTCATCCGGGTCTGACTTCCGGTTTCGGAACTAAAGGATGAAGTGAGTTTAAAATTCATTGAATGCGACGATGCAGAATAGAGAATTTTTCTTATTAACTTGATATAACTGTTTGCAAATTAAAAAATTTCATTATTTCATACCCAAGGAAAGTTTCTAATTTTATTCTAATTTGAAAAAAAAAACATTTAAGCGATTTGAGAAACGCTACATTACACTACCAGGTGGATTAAAAAGATTTTTTTCCGAAGTTAGGCATAAAATATTGCTGAACTTGTCTGCAAACGTCAAAAGTACAGTAAACAGTAAATCCATTGGCCTAGATTTCGGACAGTGTGTTAACTTTTACTGAAGTTCGGCGAAACACTTGTCATCTAATGTCACTAGTCAACTTTGCATAACACCAAGACGCCATTTAGAACACAGACATTAGAAAAAATATTAAAGTTAAAAACGTCCAAAACAAAACGCTAAACATGTTTTGAAAAATTCATTCGAAGTCGGATAAGTTCCTCTAAAATAGACATCAGACCTCAAAAACATTCAATAGTGCTCTGACTGATTATAAGATTAGTTTGGTTATACACTGAATGACTAAAATGACCGTCTTAAACAACATGCACAATTGTGTCTCCCTCATATTAGTCAATGAAAAATGATCATGGTTTATAGCCTTGCATAGTTAGTGTTGGTTTTAGTAGTGAACAAAACATGACGTAAGCCTATACTGCACTCAATTACTGAAAATATTCCGTTTTTCTGTGCGCATGAATTGAGCCTGTTTTTGGCACTGAGTTTCGCCCCTTAATTCTCGTTCATACCAAACATTTAAAAAAAAAACTTTGAGTTAGTTTGTGATATCTCATACTACTGAAAATATTATCATAAATTGCTGAACATATTTCCGAAGGTAGAAAGAATTTTGATGCCTTAAATACAACAAGAGATATTCACGATTAAGTTCTACCCAATATCGTGAATACTTCTTGTTGTGGATATCTCGAGTTGTACTACACGCCAAAACATAATTCTTTTTCAAAGCCACCAAATAAGATCAGCAATTTATGATACTATTTTCAATGGTGTGAGACAACCATAAATCACTCAAATAATTCGTTTTCTCAAACTTCTGAGAACAATGATGGAAACCACTTTCTTATCCTTTTCGCACCCGGATGACGGTCTTGAAGTAGTCACTTTCAACCAGAGCAGCAGCAAAAACAGACCTTCTGCGTGATATATAGCAAAAAAGGCTCAGTTTGCGCTATACAAATTGGATTCTGGAACTGCCAAGCTCTAAAGCTGAATTTTGGAACAAAATTTGGAACCTGTATTCTGGTCCACCTGAATTTTGAGCCTAATTTAGAATTTAGTTTCAGAATTTAGTTCCAGAATACAGGTTCAAAAATTAAAACTAAGACTCTGGAATTGAATCCTAATTTTAGACTCTGGAACTAGATTTTTGCAACTGGTTTCTTGACTAGGTTTTGGAACAGAATTTAGTGTCTTAATTCAAGTTCGCAATTCGTATCCAGAATTCTCATGAATTCTAGATCTGGATTCTGGAACAAAATTTTGGTCTGATCTCCAAACCTGAATTTGATCTGAATTTTGAAACAGACTTATGAACCTGAAATTAATTCCTGAACTCAGTTTCAGAATTTACATTCTGAATCCAGTTTCTGAGTTCATTTCCGGAATTCAGATTAAGTATGGAATTGAATTTGAAGCTTTTAATTCGGGAACTAGATTTTGAAACTGGATTCAGGTTTAGAATTTAAGTTCAGTTGTTAATTTTAGAATTAAAACTCAGGAGCCAGTCCCAGGTTCTGAATATAATTCTTTAATTCAGCTGCAGGAACTGAACTGAACTGAGCGTCCGGAACTCAGGTTCTGGTGAAGATAAATAAATGGTGGCAAAAATTACTCAACCGATGTAAACATCGAATAAATTTCACAAATCGATTCCATTAAAATATTCCCAAAAACCTCTATAAAAACGAAACAAAAAAAAATATTCCCAAAGCACGTCTGCGTCTTTCTGCTCCACTGAATTTGTTAATCTTAAAAAAAATCGTGGAGTAAGTAATGTCAGAGACATAGCCGTGAGATTAACGTTGGACTGCATTCGAGACGTACATTGATATTAACTGATTAGATACCGTTTGACCGTTTAAGATTTTGTAGTCCCAAAAAGGACCATTCGACTTCGGAAGAATGCGTTTGAATTGTAGAGCGGCAGTTAAAGACAGTTTTCTAAATAAGTTCTTTACGTTACTTCTTGGGGTCTTGAAAAGAACCATTAGTGACTGAAGTCTTGCAAAGGACTATTTGGTTACGGATGATTACGTGTGTAATCCGGGAAGTAGAATGCCATTCCAAATCATTTTTGAGTTTGAGCCTTGATCTAGAAGAAATAATTATATACATCTCAATGTTGAGAGAAAAAAAATTATTAAAATGCAGTATGGGATTCATTTCCGGCTTTCATAAGGGTCAAATTGTAGAATTCTCTACGATAATAAATACTTTACCAACATTTTTCTCGAACGTGATGCAGACAAATACCAGTTTTATTTTTTCCTCGTTTGGTGCGAATTTCGCGCGGCGAAAAGTGCACGAAGCTAATCAAATTATTCTAGATTTGCACTAAACTGATGAAATTTACCTTCGATTTGCAAACAAGTACTCTTAATAGTTCTTTAGACAACATTTAGAGCCATTAGATCGGCTGATTTTGTATAATGTTTCCCATCGTTTTCCACTTTTCGTTTCCTTTTCTTCAATTCAAACGACCAGCAGCTGGATGGCGCAATTGCTTTTGTTTGAAGCGAAACTTACACTGTGAACGCCCCACAGCAAATTTGCTCATAGAACAACTAGTTATTGATTTTCTGCGTTTCTTGAGGAACGAAGTTTCATATTTGCCACTGACTGAAGCACGAGTTGAATATTGCCAGATGTAGTTCCATTGTCTTGACGTAGATGGAGGCCTGGATGTGATCATGGATTATCATAGACTGAAGCTAGCAAACGTGTAACAGGGTCTGTTTATAGATTCTATTGATTTTAAAGAACCTTCGTCTGTTCGTTTCGTGAAAGAATTAGAGAATATAGTCAAACAGGGAAAAAGTTATTAGAAAATCAAATCTGGAGTAATTTTGTTACACTTTCGTCTTTTGAAAATGCATCCAGGTGAGTATAATTAAAAAAGACGTAGTCCAGCGTAAAAAAATAAATATAACATAGTTTGTCGTTTGTATTTATTCTCATTTTGTTCACCGTTTTTTGTGTGGTAGAATATGTTTGTCGTCAACAAGTTATAGTTTAGTGTCGATACACCGATACAGTTCTGGAAGCGAAGCATTGCGTTTGCAAAATTCACACAATCAATCAATTAACACGAACGATTATTAATATTCGGAAGTGTGAAAGAACCATTTAAGTTTTGTTCGTATAAACGTCCTCCAGTTGTAACTCTGACATTACCCAGCCGTCTTTTTTATAAGTCACTCAATTAACAACATAATGTTCCACTCTCGATTCAGCAGTATGCTTCGATTTGAAATAATAGGTTGTAAATTTATAACGGTTATTAGAATAAAATTTTGCGTTGGGAGGATCGAAAATCCCAATTGCAATTAGTTGATTACGCCAATACTTTCTGATAGAAATAATATTTCTTTTTCTGATTATTTTTTTTTTTGACATTTCACGAAGCTTAATGCATTATTGTTATGGGGTATAATGTCTTTTGTTGTGGGAAAAATCATTAATTTGTTGTAAGAATGTGGTAGTTTTTAGAAATGAAAAAACAATCAAATTTTATAATTTCTTCCAGAATCATCAAGCATTGCGTTTCTCACCCGTAGTTCGAAAAAAAATATGATGATATTTTTAAATATCCCAATATTGTTTGAGGGGGGAGGACATTCTATAACACATTTCCCTTTATCGTGTTAGTGATTATGCTTGTGTTTAAACATTATTCAGTCTTGTGACAGACCGTTGTCAGATTCACACCGACTCTGTCGAACCGTAAATCTTTCAAATCTATCTGAAGAAATGTACAACATTTTGAATTTTTTCTAAAAAACTGGTCACACTGCCACCAAGCGTGAAACGATCGGATACAAAGGACTCGGTACCGTACCTGGCTCGCTGGAACAACCAACAAACCACCCTATCTAGGCCAAAGCGGGACGAGAGTAGCAGTCGTCGGAGAGCGAATGCATCCGCGATCGACAGAGCAAGAGAATTCGAATCATGTGTGAGTGCCGTGACGCCGAACTGTTTGTCAACCGGAGATCGTGTAGTCACTGCAGCAAAGAAGGAAGCACTGGTTGCCCCGTAAGGTACACATGGGCACTAAAGATAGAACGTTTGGATTGCATAAAGGAAGCGAACGGCGAAGGTGGCAGGAGATACTACTGGCTGATGGTGCTGCTGCTGCTGTTGATGTTTTGTGGTGCACAAAGGAATCGACAGAAGAAAAAAAACGTTTTTTAACGCACACTAACGTGCGCGGCAACGCCTGCTAGGAGTCTCTTCGAGTGCAACAGGCTGCCGACGGGTTGTAATCGAACGGATAGATTATGATGATTGCGTTGCGATTATTAGTTGCTAGTTGCGCTGATTGAGACTGGGTTCTAGACGTTGACGTGGAGAATATTGTTGGCAGGATTTATTCCACTCGGTTCTGGTTGGCATACTGTCAGTTATTGCATCATCCATCGTCAACCGTTTTACACAGTACCGAGTTAAATAATCAAATTTTTTTTTCTATTGATTTGATTGTTTAGGACACCGTTTTGTTACTCTATTGATAACGATAATTGTATTTTATGAAGAGCCTATTCTATGCTCTATCCATTCACTTTCACTCGTCTTCTTTACACACGATACGAGGTCTTGTTTGCGTTAAGCAGCGATCCTTCTGAACGCTTTCAAAACAATGTTATTTCTAGTGATAAGTTGCGTTTGGAAAAAAATCGAAGGTATCTTTTGTTTACCTTCTTAGAAAAAAATATAGCGTAAATTTCGGTAGCAGTTTTCTCGCTGGAAAATAAACATATATCAACCATGATTTATGGATGTCAGTTATGCTATCGCATATTAATCTTTATCAGTTCTGTTGACCACATCCGTATACAGTTAAAAAGGATATACGGTGCAGACAAAAAAAAAACTAGTCCAACAACGACTCATCACCACTAGGTCAGATTACGGCCGAATTAATCCAACGGCACAGATTTGAAACCGCAGCAGTGCCTGCCTCTTATCGCCATAATTACAAACGAGGGTGATCCGCGTGTCACTGCCAGTGGGTGCTTCGGATTCCGATCGAGAGCATTTTATCGCACTTGCCACCCGCCGGCGCAATAGTTCTACCGCGCTGGATTCAGAAAAACCACAAAAAAATGGCTCATCAAATCGACAGACACTGTTTTTATCACGACACGCGGATACAGAGAAACAGGGAGAAAAAAAAACAAAAACAATCGAAAAATATGGGTCAGCGTGACGACGCTGACACGTATCGCTTCGCCGCTGCACCACCCCACTTGAAGGAGTCTACGCGGTGTCAGCGGAATACAACGAGCGCAGTAAGCCGTTGCCAGTAAGTACGAGTGGTGGTGAACGGTGAAGGTCAAATCACTTCCTCGAGTGCTTGGTGTGCGCCTGCACGCGTACTCGTTAGTGATTTAGATTTGACGGGTGACAAATTTAATTTTGTGAACGGAACTGGCACTTGTAAACAGTTTTGTTTTATTTTCTGCTTAGATTACTCTGATATGGAAAGCGCAATCAGATTCAATTTCGTAGTTTCGCACTCTCAACGCTTAGGCATGCATTATGTTTCAATTTGTTGCCAGATACAAACGGTATGCTTTTAAGGGTTAGATGCACCCAAAACAAATCAATGAAGCCTTATAATGTTGAGTATCCATCATTTTCGGGGATCATTTTATCGAAATAATTTTTCGGATTTAGTTGGACCGAATAATTATAACAATGTGGATTCCCAATGAGTAGAACTCGTTTCATTTAACATCAGGGCTAGGAAAAAAAGCTGTTCTATTAAACGCACATAGCCAAAAACCGTCTGAATATACGTTGTCCGAGACCGACCTATTCGAGCGTAAAATAATAATAGTTTTATAGTTGATACAACTAATGTTTTACGCATTCTGACATATTTTCAAGTGCTTAAACATGTAAGTTTACACGTCTCCCTGATCCCCACGGTAGCGATCATTTGCCGATCGTAATTTCAATCAGCAGCAGTTCGAGACCATTGGAGACAGTCAATGTTCACACGGAATATTGATTGGAAAAGTTACGCAAACTCGATATCTGAGAAACTAGAAACAACGCGAGAGCTTCCTCTGGAGGAAGAGTATACATTTCTGGCTGGCTTGATTCTCGATACTACGATTCAAGCTCAGACGAAGCGAGTACCCGGCGTGAAAAATACCATCCGTCCTCCCAATCCGTGGTGGGACAAAGAGTGCTCAGAACTGAAAGCTGAAAAAACTTCAGCCTTCATAATATTTAGAAAAAATGGAACACCAGATAACTATCGAAAATACGCGTCATTAGACTTTAGAATGAAAAGCCTTATTAAAGCTAAGAAACACGGCGTAGATTTGTAAATGATTTATCGAGAGAAACATCAATGACTACTCTTTGGACTACGACCCGACGAATGCGTAACCAAAACAACACAAACGAAAGCGAGAAATATTCTAACCGCTGGATATTCGATTTTGCTAAAAAGGTATGTCCCGACTCTGTTCCGGAACAGAAGATCACCCGCGTCGCGTCATGGAACAGGAACGAAACACCGTTTTTGATGGTGGATTCACTTGCACTCTTGTCGTGTAACAATAAAGCCCCAGGGTTAGACAGAATCAAATTCAACTTGTCAAAAAATCTGCCTGACACTTCCAAAAGGCGCTTGTTGAAATTATTCAAAAAGCTTCTTGAGGATAATATTGTCCCACATGACTGGAGACAAGTGAGAGTTATCGCCATTCAAAAACCAGGGAAACCAGCCTCCGATCATAATTCGTATTGGCCGATTGCTATGCTTTCCTGTATCCGGAAATTGTTCGAAAAAATGATTCTGTTTCGTCTAGACAATTGGTTCGAGACTAATGGCTTACTTTCAGATACACAATTTGGTTTCCGCAGGGGTAAAGGAACGAACGATTGTCTATCGTTGCTCTCAACCGAAATTCAAATGGCATTTGCTCGTAAAGAACAAATGGCGTCAGTTTTCCTAGACATCAAGGGGGCTTTTGACTCAGTTTCCATAAACATCCTATCTGAGAAGTTGCATCAGCATGGTCTTTCACCAGTTATGAATAACTTTTTGTATAATCTATTGTCCGAGAAACACATGTATTTCGCGCATCGTGATTTGTCGACAATACGATTCAGCTACATGGATCTTCCTCAGGGCTCATGCTTAAGCCCCCTCTTATACAATTTGTACGTAAACAACATTGATGAATGTATCAATACAACTTGCACGTTAAGACAACTTGCCGACGATAGCGTTGTGTCTATTATAGGACCCAAAGTCACCGATCTCCAAGGACCATTACAAGATACCCTCGACAACTTGTCGACATGGGCTCTTCAAATGGGTATCGAGTTCTCTACGGAGAAAACTGAGCTGGTTGTATTTTCAAGGAAGCGAGAACCAGCACAACTACAGCTTCAACTAGGGGGTGAAAACATAGCTCAGGTCTTCACATTTAAATATCTCGGGGTCTGGTTCGACTCCAAAGGCACCTGGGGATGTCATGTTAGTTATCTGAAACAGAAATGCCAGCAGAGAATCAACTTTCTTCGTACAATAACCGGAACTTGGTGGGGTGCCCACCCAGGAGACCTGATCAGGTTGTACCAAACAACGATATTGTCCGTAATGGAATATGGATGCTTCTGCTTCCGATCCGCCGCGAACACCCATTTCATCAAGCTGGAATGAATTCAGTATCGTTGTTTGCGTATTGCCCTAGATTGCATGCAGTCGACTCATACGATGAGTCTCGAAATGCTCGCGGGCGTCTTACCGTTGAAAAATCGATTCTGGGATCTCTCATATCGATTGCTGATCCAATGCGATATTTTGAATCCGATGGTGATTGAAAACTTCGAAAGGCTTGTCGAGCTCAATTCTCAAACCCGTTTTATGTCCTTGTATTTTGATTACATGACCCAGGATTTTAACCCTTCTTCGTTTATTCCCAACCGTGCTCATTTCCTGAATACTTCTGATTCTACTGTGATTTTCGACACATCCATGAGAAAAGAGATTCGTGGAATTCCGGATCATGTACGCCCCCAAATGGCCCCTAATATTTTTTTTTAAAATTCAGAGCAGTCAACCGTGAAAAGATGTTTTACACTGACGGTTCAAACATCAACAGTTCCACAGGCTTTGGTATCTTCAATCAGAACATCACCGCTTTGTTCAAACTCAATGATCCGGCTTCAGTTTATGTCGCAGAATTAGCTGCTATTCAGTACACCCTCGAGATCATTGCAACCTTGCCCAAAGACCATTACTTCATCTAAGCTCAATAGAAGCTCTCCGGGCAATGCAGCCAGGAAAGTATCCCCCATATTTCCTGGGGAAAATACGGGAACACTTGAGAGCTTTATCTGGACGGTCTTATTTAATATCGACTGTCCACCATTTTCATAGAAACTAACAAGATCTTTCTGCTGTCACTAATTTTTCGCTTCCCCTTCCCATGACTCTTGACCATCTCGATGTCAACAAATTAGATCTCTGTCGTTCTTAGTCTTTCATACCCCCTTTTTTCACTCCGTTTTCAACAACATTTACTTCTCTGTGTTTCTTTTATTCTCCTCGGCAACACCACCATCATCACCAACTAAGAGCCGCTCCATTCGATGACCAACATGCGGGCCACCCGCCGGGCCTTCGTAGCCTGGGGGTGTTTCCCGCGGATCCACAGAAGGATGCGGCAACTTTTGAAACGATTCCACGTCAGATTTCAACACCACCGCCACGAAGAACCACTCCCATCGATGAGGGCAACCCGCCGGATCGAAGACTCAAGTGTGTTTCCTGAGGACCCACATAGACAGCCCTTGGCATCGTAAACCTTAATGGATTGTGCCTCAATAAATATATCTTTGAAAAAAAAAAGTTTCGAAAGATTCAGTCATTTTACGAATTACCTTTGTACGAATTGTGTCATATAAGCATTAGCATTAGTGGCCTCCCGTGTGTTGCTACTCAGTTTTTGATCAGAACCAATTAGGTATGAAAAATGTTTTTCTGAAACAAACCTGCTTGGGAATAGTAAGTAGTTTCATATTGTGTAAACTGGATTGATCCCGCATGCTGATCAATATCGACGCCGGCCACGTCCAAATGCAGATTTTCTTGGAAAGGAAGGGTTGTTAATTCAATGCATTTTGCTACTAGAAATCGAGGATTCCACAGTATATCCACATGCATCACAGGAAGGGTTTAGGGTCGTCGTGGTATCCACAATACATAGTACTTTAAACCTAATACATTTCGAAAATCATATTAGTATTTTGCTATTTATTAGTTAATCTAAACACTGTTTTTATCAATCGATTTGCAATTATAAATTACATTAAATAAAATACATTTATTTTGTACATGATCTTATAACTATTTCAAGTTTGTTGGTATCAGTTCATCACTTTTATTCAACATAAAAAAGCTGGCTATTGGTAGAACTAATAGAAGAGAAAACAGTCTAACATAAAATAAAATTTAAATTGGAACTCCAATGGACTTAATGAAATGATAAAGAAGTTTCATGTATGGAAGGTCACGACAAGCAAGAATGTCGCAAACTGGGACATTGGATAGTCTACCTTGGGTACGCAAGGAATTTATTAGTTGAGATCTGACATCACGATACTCCACGCATGTCCAAACAACATGATCAATATCGCGATAACCTTCGCCACAAGCACAATGATTAGTCTCGGAAAGTCCAATTCGAAGGAGATGTGCATCTAACGTGTAGTGATTGGACATAAGTCTGGACATCACACGAATGAAGTCTCTACTCACATCCAGTCCCCTGAACTATGCCTTTGTCGAACCATGTCTGTGAAGAGAAAATAATGGTTTGGAGATAATGTGACGATTACATTGCTAACTCTGCTATGTAAAGAGATGCAGGTTCTTGAGACCTAAATGAAGCCGAAACATTATTGTTGAATATACCAAACCCAGTAGTCTCTTCAATTCGTGATCCGTCCGTGTAAAATATTTTCTCAGAGTCAATATGCCTGAACTTACTTGTAAATATTTTTGGGATTTCCATCGAGCGTAGGTGTTCCGGGATTTCACGCACTTCGCACTGCATGGATGTGTCGAAAAATTGAGTTGAGTCAGGGACATTTAGAAGGCTGACACGGATAGGAATATATCTTGAAGAGTTGATTTCCTGTGACATATGGTTAAAATATACTGTCATGAATCTTGTTTGAGATTGAAGCTCAACTAGCCTTTTGAAGTTATTAATAACCAGGGGATTCAGTACCTCACATCTTTCGATCTTTCAATGGAAGAACTCCCGCCAGAACTTCAAGACTCATTGTATGTGTCGAATGCATGCAGCCTAAGGCAATTTGCAAACAACGGTACTGAATTCGCTCAAGTTTGATAATATGAGAGTTTGCAGCGGAACGAAAGCAAACACATCCATATTCCATCACTGCAAGTATCGTTGTCTGATACAGTTTTATTAGATCTTCCTGATGAGCACCCCACCAAGATCCTGTTATTGTTCGCGGAAAATTTATTTTTTATTGGTATTTCGTTATCAGATACCTAATGTGTCCTCTCCACGTGCATTTGGAATCAAACCACACCCCAAGGTATTTGAAAGTCGAAACCTGTTGGATCATTCTTCCCATCATATGAAGCTGAAGCTGCGCGGGATCATGCTTTCGTGAAAAGACGACCAGCTCTGTTTTCTCCGCAGAGAATTCGATACCCAGATGAACAGCCCAAACGGACAAGTTATCTAAGATATCTTGTAATGGTTTTTGCAGATCAATAGCTTTGGGTCCAGTAACTGAAACCACGCCATCATCTGAAAATTGTCTTAGTGTACATGGGGATACTAGACAGCTGTCAATGTCATTCACGTAAAAATTATAGAGGAGCGTACTAAGGCATGAGCCTTGCGGGAGACCCGTGTAGCTAATTTTGAAAGTTGCTAAATCGCCATGTGAAAAATACATGCATTTCTTTGACAAAAGGTTGTGCAAATAGATATTTTTAACCGGTGGAAGTCCATGTTGATGGAGCTTGTCTGAAAGAACATCAATGGAAACTGAATCAAATGCTCCTTTCATGTCCAAAAATACAGATGCCATTTGTTGTTTTTGAGCGAACGAAATTTGGATGTCAGACGAAAGTAATGCAAGGCAATCATACGTCCCTTTATTTCTACGGAAGCCAAACTGAGAATCTGACAACAAACCGTTCGTCTCGAAGTGTCGAGACGTCGAAGAATAATTTTTTCGAACAATTTTCTGATGCAGGACAACATCGCAATGGGTCTATATGAGTTGTTACTGGAAGCTAGTTTCCCCGGCATTTGAATGGCGATAACTTTCACTTGCCTCCAGTCAGGTTCAACAATATTTTGCTCAAGAAACTTGTTGAACAACAATAACAAAAGTCTTTTTGCAAGGTCGGGGAGATTCTTCACCAAGTTGAATTCAATTCTGTACGGCCCAGGAGCAGTATTGTTACAAGATATGAGTGCTATGGAAAATTCCATCATTGAAAAGGGGCTATCAATAGAACCATTATTTGGAGGAGACTCTCGAATAATGCTCTGCGTAGGAACAGAATCTGGGCAAACTTTCCTCGCAAAGTCAAATATCCATCGGTTCGAGTATTCCTCACTCTCATTTCCTACGTTACGATTTCTTATTCGTCTGACCGTATTCCAAAGAGTCCTCATTGAGGTTTCTCTTGACAAACCTTCGACAAAATGTCTCCAATAGCTGCATTTCTTGGCCCGAAGTATGCTCTTGTACTTGGTTTCTAAAACGAAGATTTTTTCATAATTCTGATGAGTACCTCCTCCTCGTTTTTAAAACGTCTTAAAAGCATTTTGTTACTTGTGTTTAGCATCTGAGCACTCTTTGTCCCACCAAGGGTTTGGAGGGCTTCTGTTGAACGATGGACCAAGATATCGTTTGGTTTGGGTTTGTTCTGCGGCCTCCAGAATCGAACAAACGAGGAAGTCATATTCTTCAAGTGGGGGGAGCTTCTTCTTCTTCTACTAGAAGTTGTTGCTTGTCGCATTTTTGACTATGCAACAAAACTTTAAATGAATCAAGTGTTGGCATGATGCTTCGACAATTCCACTGCAGGATAGTGATTGGATCATTTGCGGCGAAAGAAAAATTATCCATCAAATGATACAAAACCTGAGAGTAATGGCCATTGAGATGATAGCTGTTTCAAAAAAGTTCTAGCTATTGGAAGGAATGCCGTTATGATGGTCTTTAGAGGTTCAGAAATATTGAATGCTGCGAAAATCCATTCTACCACAGATAACAGATACACAGGCTCGAACAAAAATTTTCAAAAACCTGTGTAAATTTTAAATTTGCTATACGTTGGAAACACTACTGCCACCTACTCGCCTGTTCGCCGCGATCTTTAAAAACGTTCCACTACGTTCCGGAACGACAACAAAATCCTCCTGCCTGTTATAGAAATATTCCAACTACAACAATTTTAACACTTATCACACGATTTCCCCAAGTGTTAATGACAACTTTATTTCCATGTCGCATAAAACACACGAGAATTCGATCGGGATAAAACAAAAATAATCTTGTCATTTTAACCAACAGCAAAACAAAAATCTAGCGTGAAGTGAATGTTGCACCCAAAATTGTGGCTCAGTGATAGCAGCATCCAAATCGTGGTGGCACCTCGTGTCAATCGTGGTGACATCAGCAAGTGTTCGCTACGCTGATTGAGCAAATTTTACACACAGTTCATATGTGAGCCTGTATATCTGTTATCTGTGATTCTACAATTTCCGAAAACTTCAGTAATCCTGGCTGTGAAACGGAGCCCACTGGATTATTGTCTTTTCTTGTGCTAGTTCCTGGATTGGTTTGTGAATTTGACAAACCAGGAGGCACAGTGTTTGGTTTTAAATTTGGCTTTTTAAATTTAACACAGGGATCTTTAACAGTAAGGGGTTGTTTGTTAGTAAATTTTTTAATAATATTACCATGTGTTTATTGCTCTGGATAGTCGGCTACCAAGACTACGTTTCAAATTTACCGTGTTCTCTATTAAAATGTGCTTCCTACTAAAATACTAAATTCCTTCCGAAACTCATAAGACTCATGACAGCCGGCTGTCGGGAGGTTTGCTATTAATTCATACATTTAATTCATTCTGTTTTTTTTTCTATAGACAACTTTAATACGGGAAAGATATCACTCGATCACCATCAATCGAACAACAACGCCTTACGCGAAGTATACTCCCCAAACAGAATAATAAAATACCAAATGGATCCTTCTCGTGGTCTAAACTATATTTACATATGACTTAGTTAAGCACGGTCGAATAATCGACGTAGTTTAGTCTATCCCAATTTTTAGTTAGTAACAGTTCGGCTGAAAAGTTCGTATCGTTTAATAAAAACACACATTTTTTCTGCCAAAATTCGTTTTTATTATTGAACATAATTGCCATCAGAGGCGATACAGCGATTATAGCGATCTTCCAACTTTTCGATACCATTTTTGTAGTACGATTTGTCCTTTGCCTCAAAATAGGCCTCAGTTTCAGCGATTACCTCTTGGGGGCCAAATCTGGAGAATACGGTGGATGAGGGAGCAATTCGAAGCCCAATTCGTTCAATTTCAGCATGGTTTTCATCGACTTGTGACACGGTGCATTGTCTTGATGAAACAAAACTTTTTTCTTCTTCAAATGAGGCCGCTTTTTTTTAAATTTCGTCCTTGAAACGCTCTAATAACGCTATATAATAGTCACTGTTGATGGTTTTTCCCTTTTCAAGGTAGTCGATGAAAATTATACCATGCGAATCCCAAAATACAGACGCCATAACCTTACCGGCCGAATGTTGAGTCTTTCCACGCTTTGGGTTCGGTTCATCGCGTGCAGTCCACTCAGCTGACTGTCGATTGGACTCCGGAGTGAAGTGATGGAGCCATGTTTCGTCCATTGTTATATATCGACGAAAAAATCGGTTTTATTTCGATATAACAGCTCCAAACACTGCTCAGAATCATCAATTCGTTGTTGTTTTTGATCGATTGTGAGCTCACGCGGCACCCATTTCGCACAAAGCTTTCTCATATCCAAATATTCGTGAATAATATGTCCAACACGTTCCTTTGATATCTGTAGGGTGTCAGCTATCTCGATCAACTTCACTTTACGGTCATTGAAAATCATTTTGTGAATTTTTTTCACGTTTTCATCGGTAACAGCCACTTTTGGACGTCCACTGCGTTCATCGTCTTCGGTGCTCATATGACCAGTACGAAATTTTGCAAACCACTTACGAATTGTTGCTTCGCCCGGTGCAGAGTCTGGATAACACTCATCAAACCATTTTTTGGTATCGGCGGCACTTTATTTCATCAACAAGTAGTGTTTCATCAACACACGAAATTCCTTTTTTTCCATTTTTTTCACTATAACAAAAGTAGCTTCACTCAAAATGCAATATCTCACAAACTAATAATCAGACAGCTGTCAAATTTATACACGTATCTTTTGAAGATTGGTACTAACTGAAAATGGTATGGATTTAATTCTAGTGGCGCCCTCTCATAGAAACGATACGAACTTCTCAAATTTTTGAAAAATTTTGATGGAAGCGAAAGTTTTTCACCTCCAAAGCGCACGCCTACTGCGATCGTTTCCTTTTATATAAGGTCGGCCTCTATGGTTAAGAGTGGAACGCAAACTTCATATCGATTCGCATATACCATCTCGATAAAATGTTTATGACGCGGAAGAAACCTGATAGAGAACAAAAACCTAGTCGTCCGTCAAAAATTGGGAGCTAATTACTAGAAATATGTTTACACTTTTCCATGTACCTATGAAATATTCCAGTACCCGAAATATGATGAACGATAATTCCACAGTTGATTTACTACTCGGTAAACTGCGGAGCTCATATAAAACTATTTCCCCTGATCCACGTTCGCACGCAGTAAGAAATCACCATGTTGCTCCATAGTTCCGCTCATATCTCTCTAGGAAACGATATTGTATATTTATTTCTCAACAAAGACCAGCTAATCTGTAGAATTGATGCATTTCCACTCCTCACAAAGAACCCTGAGGTATCTACGGTCATATAAATGCGTAGTAGCGCTTAGCTCCTGCACCGTCAGCTGACTTGAGAACCGAGCGGTGGTCCTCCGGCTTCGGATGCGGACCGCTCCGAGCCACTCTTATCGTTTGTTTTGTTCGGTGGTGCGTTCATTTTTATTATAATAGCGTTCTAGCGTGAGAAAAATCGCGTTTCAATTTATGCTAGCTGGCCGGCCAACGCCATCACCATCGCCATCGCCATGGTGGTCGTGGTGCAAAAGCTAACTTCTACAGCCGCCGGGCCGGTGTGATGCGTTGCTAACACAGCGCACCTGTTCCGTAATTCCGCGTTTTTTTGTTCGGAACTGAACTAAATTGCGTTCCGAATGGGTGACACGTGACTGGCTCGTAACATCCAATTGTCGCACAGATGACCGATGATCGTGAAACAGCAGACGCACCGGCAAGGCCGAACACGACTGTTGACATGAGATTTTCATGTAATGTGCTCTGCTATTAATTTCGAGAATTTCGTTTCTTTTATGCACAGATTTTTCATTTTCCAAGAATAATTGCATCAGAAGTCACGTTTTTTAGCGATTAAATTCCGGTCATCGGATGCTTTGTGCTCAGAAAGAAATGAAAAGCGATGATTTGGTTTTAAACAAACTAGGAATCATCAAATCAGCAAATGAATTAGTATACAAAAGTGTGTAATAAAGGAAAATGCATCAATAAAAGCAATTTGCTTGCCGATCATTAAAGGTGTATTGAAAGAAAACCAAAGTTGTGACGAAATAGATAAGGAAATATACTAATAATCAAGTCATTTTCTTAATCAGAAATCAAATGAAACAAACAAAAACTAAACAAATTCGAAGGTTGAAATAAAACCAAACAGATAAACTACCAAACTTGTACACAAGTCAACAAACCAACCAATCTATAAATTGAACATTTAAGAGAGAAATCTTTAAACAGTCAACAAGTCGGCAAACAATTAGATAACCGGATAGCACGAAAATAGATCAAGATAACTAACAAGTTAAGTAGTTATCAAGTAAGAAAATGAACTAATTCAATTCTAAAAAAATAAACAAGCATACAAATATACAAGTGAAATGTAGAAAAAATTAACTGATTCACCGGTCAACTTGTTTACCTTTTATTTAAACTTTTGTTTAAACTTTTGTTTAAACTTTTGTTTAAACTTTTGTTTAAACTTTTGTTTAAACTTTTGTTTAAACTTTTGTTTAAACTTTTGTTTAAACTTCTGTTTAAACTTTTGTTTAAACTTTTTTTAAAACTTTTTTTAAGCTTTTGTTTAAACTTTGTTAATATTTTGCTTAAACTTTGTTAAACTTTTGTTTAAACTTTGTTAAACTTTTGTTTACACTTTGTTGAACTTTTGTTCAAACTTTCTTAAGCTTTTGTTTACCTTGTTAATCTTTTGATTAAACTTTGCTAGACTTTTGTTTAAACTTTTGTTTAAACTTTGTTTTACTTTTGTTTAAACTTTGTTAAACTTTTATTTAACTTTGTTAAACTTGTTGAACTTGTCTAATTTTGTTAAACTTGTTTAACTTAATTTAAAAAACTTGTTTAACTTGTTTTACTTGTTTAACTTGTTTAACTTGTTTAACTTGTTTAACTTGTTTAACTTGTTTAACTTGTTTAACTTGTTTAACTTGTTTAACTTGTTTAACTTGTTTAACTTGTTTAACTTGTTTAACTTGTTTAACTTGTTTAACTTGTTTAACTTGTTTAACTTGTTTAACTTGTTTAACTTGTTTAACTTGTTTAACTTGTTTAACTTGTTTAACTTGTTTAACTTGTTTAACTTGTTTAACTTGTTTAACTTGTTTAACTTGTTTAACTTGTTTAACTTGTTTAACTTGTTTAACTTGTTTAACTTGTTTAACTTGTTTAACTTGTTTAACTTGTTTAACTTGTTTAACTTTAACGCTTAATCGTTTAATCGTTTAATCGTTTAATCGTTTAATCGTTTAATCGTTTAATCGTTTAATCGTTTAATCGTTTAATCGTTTAATCGTTTAATCGTTTAATCGTTTAATCGTTTAATCGTTTAATCGTTTAATCGTTTAATCGTTTAATCGTTAATCGTTTAATCGTTTAATCGTTTAATCGTTTAATCGTTTAATCGTTTAATCGTTTAATCGTTTAATCGTTTAATCGTTTAATCGTTTAATCGTTTAATCGTTTAATCGTTTAATCGTTTAATCGTTTAATCGTTTAATCGTTTAATCGTTTAATCGTTTAATCGTTTAATCGTTTAATCGTTTAATCGTTTAATCGTTTAATCGTTTAATCGTTTAATCGTTTAATCGTTTAATCGTTTAATCGTTTAATCGTTTAATCGTTTAATCGTTTAATCGTTTAATCGTTTAATCGTTTAATCGTTTAATCGTTTAATCGTTTAATCGTTTAATCGTTTAATCGTTTAATCGTTTAATCGTTTAATCGTTTAATCGTTTAATCGTTTAAACGTTTAATCGTTTAATCGTTTAATCGTTTAATCGTTTAATCGTTTAATCGTTTAATCGTTTAATCGTTTAATCGTTTAATCGTTTAATCGTTTAATCGTTTAATCGTTTAATCGTTTAATCGTTTAATCGTTTAATCGTTTAATCGTTTAATCGTTTAATCGTTTAATCGTTTAATCGTTTAATCGTTTAATCGTTTAATCGTTTAATCGTTTAATCGTTTAATCGTTTAATCGTTTAATCGTTTAATCGTTTAATCGTTTAATCGTTTAATCGTTTAATCGTTTAATCGTTTAATCGTTTAATCGTTTAATCGTTTAATCGTTTAATCGTTTAATCGTTTAATCGTTTAATCGTTTAATCGTTTAATCGTTTAATCGTTTAATCGTTTAATCGTTTAATCGTTTAATCGTTTAATCGTTTAATCGTTTAATCGTTTAATCGTTTAATCGTTTAATCGTTTAATCGTTTAATCGTTTAATCGTTTAATCGTTTAATCGTTTAATCGTTTAATCGTTTAATCGTTTAATCGTTTAATCGTTTAATCGTTTAATCGTTTAATCGTTTAATCGTTTAATCGTTTAATCGTTTAATCGTTTAATCGTTTAATCGTTTAATCGTTTAAACGTTTAATCGTTTAATCGTTTAATCGTTTAATCGTTTAATCGTTTAATCGTTTAATCGTTTAATCGTTTAATCGTTTAATCGTTTAATCGTTTAATCGTTTAATCGTTTAATCGTTTAATCGTTTAATCGTTTAATCGTTTAATCGTTTAATCGTTTAATCGTTTAATCGTTTAATCGTTTAATCGTTTAATCGTTTAATCGTTTAATCGTTTAATCGTTTAATCGTTTAATCGTTTAATCGTTTAATCGTTTAATCGTTTAATCGTTTAATCGTTTAATCGTTTAATCGTTTAATCGTTTAATCGTTTAATCGTTTAATCGTTTAATCGTTTAATCGTTTAATCGTTTAATCGTTTAATCGTTTAATCGTTTAATCGTTTAATCGTTTAATCGTTTAATCGTTTAATCGTTTAATCGTTTAATCGTTTAATCGTTTAATCGTTTAATCGTTTAATCGTTTAATCGTTTAATCGTTTAATCGTTTAATCGTTTAATCGTTTAACCGTTTAATCATTTAATCGTTTAATCGTTTAATCGTTTAATCGTTTAATCGTTTAATCGTTTAACCGTTTAATCATTTAATCGTTTAATCGTTTAATCGTTTAATCGTTTAATCGTTTAATCGTTTAATCGTTTAATCGTTTAATCGTTTAATCGTTTAATCGTTTAATCGTTTAATCGCTTAATCGTTTAATCGTTTAATCGTTTAATCGTTTAATCGTTTAATCGTTTAATCGTTTAATCGTTTAATCGTTTAATCGTTTAATCGTTTAATCGTTTAATCGTTTAATCGTTTAATCGTTTAATCGTTTAATCGTTTAATCGTTTAATCGTTTAATCGTTTAATCGTTTAATCGTTTAATCGTTTAATTGTTTAATCGTTTAATCGTTTAATCGTTTAATCGTTTAATCGTTTAATCGTTTAATCGTTTAATCGTTTAACCGTTTAACCGTTTAACCGTTTAATCGTTTAATCGTTTAATCGTTTAATCGTTTAATCGTTTAATCGTTTAATCGTTTAATCGTTTAATCGTTTAATCGTTTAATCGTTTAATCGTTTAATCGTTTAATCGTTTAATCGTTTAATCGTTTAATCGTTTAATCGTTTAATCGTTTAATCGTTTAATCGTTTAATCGTTTAATCGTTTAATCGTTTAATCGTTTAATCGTTTAATCGTTTAATCGTTTAATCGTTTAATCGTTTAATCGTTTAATCGTTTAATCGTTTAATCGTTTAATCGTTTAATCGTTTAATCGTTTAATCGTTTAATCGTTTAATCGTTTAATCGTTTAATCGTTTAATCGTTTAATCGTTTAATCGTTTAATCGTTTAACCGTTTAATCGTTTAATCGTTTAATCGTTTAATCGTTTAATCGTTTAATCGTTTAATCGTTTAACCGTTTAATCGTTTAATCGTTTAATCGTTTAATCGTTTAATCGTTTAATCGTTTAATCGTTTAATCGTTTAATCGTTTAATCGTTTAATCGTTTAATCGTTTAATCGTTTAATCGTTTAATCGTTTAATCGTTTAATCGTTTAATCATTTAATCGTTTAACCGTTTAATCGTTTAATCATTTAATCGTTTAATCGTTTAATCGTTTAATCGTTTAATCGTTTAATCGTTTAATCGTTTAATCGTTTAATCGTTTAATCGTTTAATCGTTTAATCGTTTAATCGTTTAATCGTTTAATCGTTTAATCGTTTAATCGTTTAATCGATTAATCGATTAATCGTTTAATCGTTTAATCGTTTAATCGATTAATCGATTAATCGTTTAATCGTTTAATCGTTTAATCGTTTAATCGTTTAATCGTTTAATCGTTTAATCGTTTAATCGTTTAATCGTTTAATCGTTTAATCGTTTAATCGTTTAATCGTTTAATAGTTTAATCGTTTAATCGTTTAATCGTTTAATCGTTTAATCGTTTAATCGTTTAATCGTTTAATCGTTTAATCGTTTAATCGTTTAATCGTTTAATCGTTTAATCGTTTAATCGTTTAATCGTTTAATCGTTTAATCGTTTAATCGTTTAATCGTTTAATCGTTTAATCGTTTAATCGTTTAATCGTTTAATCGTTTAATCGTTTAATCGTTTATTTAATCGTTTAATCGTTTAATCGTTTAATCGTTTAATCGTTTAATCGTTTAATCGTTTAATCGTTTAATCGTTTAATCGTTTAATCGTTTAATCGTTTAATCGTTTAATCGTTTAATCGTTTAATCGTTTAATCGTTTAATCGTTTAATCGTTTAATCGTTTAATCGTTTAATCGTTTAATCGTTTAATCGTTTAATCGTTTAATCGTTTAATCGTTTAATCGTTTAATCGTTTAATCGTTTAATCGTTTAATCGTTTAATCGTTTAATCGTTTAATCGTTTAATCGTTTAATCGTTTAATCGTTTAATCGTTTAATCGTTTAATCGTTTATTCGTTTAATCGTTTAATCGTTTAATCGTTTAATCGTTTAATCGTTTAATCGTTTAATCGTTTAATCGTTTAATCGTTTAATCGTTTAATCGTTTAATCGTTTAATCGTTTAATCGTTTAATCGTTTAATCGTTTAATCGTTTAATCGTTTAATCGTTTAATCGTTTAATCGTTTAATCGTTTAATCGTTTAATCGTTTAATCGTTTAATCGTTTAATCGTTTAATCGTTTAATCGTTTAATCGTTTAATCGTTTAATCGTTTAATCGTTTAATCGTTTAATCGTTTAATCGTTTAATCGTTTAATCGTTTAATCGTTTAATCGTTCATTAGTTGTTCCGTTAATTGCTTGTTTACTCGTCTTCTACTCGTTTTCTACTCGTCTTCTACTCGTTTTCTACTCGTCTTCTACTTATCTTTCTCTCATCTACTTATTCTTCACTGGTCTACTTTTTTACTCGTTAACTGTTGTGCTTGTTCAGTTATTTTTCTTACCCATTTGTTCACTTGTATACTCGTTAATTTATTTACGTTTTCACTTCGTTTTTATAAATTGTGGAAATGTGTTTTTGAAAATGATGATTGGTTGGTTTACTGATTTTTTAACAATTAATTTAACATAAATTGAAATACGATTTTCCTCATTCTGAACGCAAAACAAAAAATACTCATTCTGAACGCAAAACAAAAAAATAAGTAGAAATAAATACTCAATTGGATTTCTTTCAAACAGAAACTTTGTGCTTCCGAAGCACGTGAAATACATTTAATATCCGATTTTATTCAACGCTAAGGTGTACAATACTGTCTACGTCTAGCTCAGGATATCCAAAGTTCATCAAAATCAACCTCCTCAATGTTGATAACCTCATCTAATCGGTATCAAAAATCCATTAAATCACATCATCATAATAGTCAATTGAAACACATCGAGCCAATTTATGGTAATCTCAGTGCAGAGGTTCGTTGCTCTTCTAGGGTTTCACGCAGTCAGTCAATCAGTTTCTTCACACACTGCACAGAATTATGATTTATGACTTCTCCTGGGGCCTTGTCTACTGTTTGCATTTCTCATTTCATCCTTGTCTGTAGCGGCAGTAATGGCAACAAGAACAACAACAGCAACAACGATTAGCTCTAACTTGATTTTGATTGTTTGCAGATCTTCTCTCCTCTGCTGGCACACCGACGGGATCAGAAAGGGAAACACCCCGAGGGGATCCACAATCAGGCAGTCAATTGATCCAATCAGTTTTTCCCCGGTATCTGTTTCCAGATGAATGAATTAGGTTCTAGCTAATTATGAATAATTGGGATCGATAGTTTCTGAACCGTAAATCGGGCGGGTGTTTTGCCGCCGTCGGATGATATTTCATCTCACTGACTGGTGGTGAGGGACGAATGTTTGCTTTGGTCAGCTAGCGCAGCAGAAACATGTCCTAACACTATTCTAACATACGAGAAAGTTCATGATTGATTGTTTCGTCGGATGCTCGGTGCATTTCTGATTGTACGAATGATTGGCCACAAACAAAATAGTTGAAATACTGCTTAGTGAATCTCTTAGAATGTTCGTTTTCAAAATCATAATCTTTTCCAATTCAGTCCGATAACTTCTCGAGCAATCATCAAATCCTCCTCGATATTTCCCCTAATCCCACTTCATTGTAGCACATCAAACCGACTCTCTCCCCAATCGAAGTGTAATCACCGGAACTAACACATCACTTCCGCTACGAATGCTCAGCTCGTTGCATACCAACAGGATGGTGATGGAGAAAGCCGGGGTACGACTAGCTACTTTACTACTGTTGCTGCTGCTGTTGTTCCTCGATTATCGTTGTTACTCCTGATGGTGCAGTTCCTCCACCCACCGCTGGGGCTGCTACTGCTGCTTTGGTGACCGGTGGAAATGGTTTCTGCACGGATGATGTTGGAGGATGGTGGTGGTGGTGGTCAGTGGGCGTCGTGGGTGGCCTCGGGATGGGTACTGGAGACGGGTATTCTCCAGCCGCCTTTAATTATCTTATAATCGGTGCCGAGCGGTCGTTGGTTTTCGTAGTTCGCAGCTTCACCGTCGCAAACTGAGATGCTCTGGCGATGGGAAGAAAGGAAGAGAAAAAGAAACGAAAGGGATTTAATTTACTGCTTATTCATTAGGGTCTTACTGTAGTAGACTATTCGATTGTAGTTAATCAAAGGGTTGGTTTAG
Organism: Malaya genurostris; assembly: GCF_030247185.1. Classification (NCBI taxonomy): domain Eukaryota; kingdom Metazoa; phylum Arthropoda; class Insecta; order Diptera; family Culicidae; genus Malaya; species Malaya genurostris. The sequence goes on from NC_080571.1 coordinate 48,397,094, forward strand.
GTCTATGAAAGCATAATTCAACTAAATTAAAATTTGGTGTAGGACCAGATCCGTACCCAGGATTTTGTTTTGGGATTATTTATGTACCTAATTCTAGGTGTGCCTTTTACCGGTGTTTTTATCAGACATGTTTGACTGGATTCTCTAATATTTGCAAACAAAGTATTTAAGCATGCCCGGGGTAATAAACAAATAACTGTTTAGAGAAAATCGTGTTTTTACGTCGTTGTTCAAAACCACTATATTTTGATATTGAAAACACGAATTTCGATATTGAAGCATCTCTTCGCCAAGCTTGTGTTCAAGTTTTGTATGCAAGAAGTAATTTTTATAGCGTTAAGTTTCTCTACCATTCTACAATTTCGGTTGAAGCGATAAACTTTTTCTCATTGTCAATCGAGTTTATGTTATATAAATTAGAAATTAACCTTAAGCACTCAAAATTTATCCTGGGGTAGTTGTCAATTTCACAGGCGAAACGACATAACATTGAATTTCATCCGAGCTTGCATGACACAAGATCAGAGCATATCAATTAAAGCTTCAAATCGTTTTATGGCACTTTTTATCTTGCTGTCTAGCAACAACCTACCTCTAGCATGCTACACGTAGGACTGAAACGTTAGCTATAATTTCGCTTCTATTTATAGATTCGCGTGCTTCCAACAGCTTCGCTTTTGCATCGATTTACCAATCCTCCGAAACGGGAAATTAGCGTGACAAAAATATTTTCACTATTAAATATTAGTTTTTTGTAGTTGGTGTCTTCACAAAAGTTGTTTGTAATCAAATGGCGCTCCTTTTGATGAAAAAAATTACTAGGGTGGTCCTCATTTAGATTGAAATCTGAAATTCAACTTTATTAATTGAACTCAAAAATGATTTTGTTGTACTATAAAGTTGTAGGAAATTTTATTTTGATCAAGTTTGCCGTAAAAAGCACCTCCCTAGCTTTTCATTTGAACGAAGTACATTACGAGGATAATGTATGGAACACTTGTAGAACTAATTTGATACTATTCTTTTGCTGAAGGAAGTATGTTTTGAAGGTATTTTTAAGACTAATTTAAATAAGTTAAAAAAATAACACCCTTCCAATTTTCTCTTAACTTTTTACTTATATTATGACCTTTCAGGAACCGAATAGGATACATTTTTATCGATATGGCATCTAATGAATATTGATATTTTCAGCTTGACTAGTTTTTGATGAAAAAACAATCATAATCTTTTACTGGTAGCTCATATGAAAAAGCTTAGTTGAGCAAAATTGTGCGCAATGATTAGTTCAACAACTCCTCTGAAGACAACTTTTCCGTAGAACGTTTCACAAAAAAGTTAGAACAAAAAAAGTGATTTTTCAGGAGCCACCCTACTTTTACTCGAGAAAATTTATGTTACTTAATTTACACCCCCAATAGCTAAAATATTGTCTTGTACTAACATATTTCGTCTCGCACATCTTATGGTCGTGAAAAGGTAAAACTCGTTTTGAAGCTACTATCAGGTTATTTGATAAGCTCAAAATACTCAAATACTCAAATGTTCGAGGATAAAATCTTGCAAATATTTCAATGAGACTATTTAAAAGGCATGGGAAAGGCATTATCACACCACTAGCTGGATTAAGAAGGGTTTGCATCGAATTGCAACTGACGACGAAAGATGGATATATTTTGAGCATCCGAATCGCAAAAAAAATCTCATGTCCTGCCAGGACAACAATCGACATCGAGTGTAAGAACGAATCGGTTTTAGAAAAAAGACTAATACTATGTTCACACTAAGAGTTAAAACGAGTTTTCAACTCTGATTTCATGTTTTAAGCTAAATAACATGTTTTACCCCAAGTAGCACGTTAAGTTGCTGTCCTGTATTTTTCTACTGATTGTGCAATTTATCAAATTAGTTTATATTATTATTCTATTAACTGTTGTGTTATGTAAAAAGCCCAATTTTTCTTTGTTGTGCAATATATCTTTAAGTTGTTACGAGCATTTATTCACAATTATTGTGCAACTGATACAAAAACGCATGCATTACCGATCCCATTACAAATGCTGCAAATAAATCAGCGAAAAAACGATTCTGAAACTCATGAAAACTACTACGTATAAAATAAGCAAACATAATCTCTATTGAATAAGTTTCACATTCGATTTTCAAAACAACTGCTCGTAACACAAATATGCAACTTTAAAAATATTCTGCACATAAATAAACGGTATTACTACATATTGTAGCATTGATCTTTTATGTTTTAGTAAATAGAAAATCGACAACGCACTGCATTTGTATGGTAAAACATGTCTTCGTACGCCTGCAATTTTCAAGCGCCTTCGAATGTACGAGTTTTGATGGTTGCACATCAATTTCTATGAAAATAATAATCTATTCTTTTCAATTAATATGATCGGAATAGTGTTTAAAACATGTACCTTCTGATCAAAAAAAGAACCGGAATTTTCATTTTAAAATTCCCGCTCTTGTCCAACCGGTAAACTTTTATTCTCTCAACGTTGGCAACACTTTTATACACATTCTGTCAAATTTTGACGCATATCGTACGATTAGTTTTTGTTTGGCGTCTATTCAAAGAAGTAGAAAATTTTTCGTGTGGCGATTTTTATAATGGATGAAAATTTAGAACAACGGCTCGCCTTCGAAGCGCCATTCGGTCGATTGTTGTGCGGTTTCGACGTCATATTCATATTCATCGGTACAGAACGATTTTGCAACACGATTTGCTTCGCCGATTTAATGTTTTCTTCAGTAACAGATGTTGTTGGGCGGCCAGGGATCTCATCATGATCCAAGCTTGCACGACCACCTTTGAAGCATTTATACCACTCGTATGCCTGTGTTTCTCCTAGACACGATTCATCAAAGACCTTTTCCAACATTTTCAACGTTTCGGAACACTTAAATCCATTTGCAACACAAAATTTGATGCACGCACGTTGTTCTAAATTTTCATCCATTATAAAAATCGCCACACGAAAATTTTTCAACTTCTTTGTATAGACGCCAAACAAAAACTAATCGTACGATATGCGTCAAAATTTGACAGAATGTGTATAAAAGTGTTTCCAACGTTGAGAGAATAAAAGTTTACCGAGTGGACAAGCGCGGGAATTTTAAAATAAAAATTCCGGTTCTTTTTTGATCATAAGGTATAAGAAAGCTATCAAACATTCATACACCTTTTCAGACGATTTTAATCATATTGATGTTTCAATTAATCTGAAAAATCTTGAAATGGATTTTTCTTCAATATTTTTCAATAGGGCATTGAGGATAACAGTGTGTTGAAAAGAAAATGGTTCACCCAACATAATGATTTATTTCACCTAAATGAAAGAATATATAAACTTGTAAATATTGAAAAGAGAAATTTTTGTTTTCATTTTTAACAAACTAGTTGACTTAAACAACAATACAGTTTAATCATTCATCTTTGTGAACCCGACTTTTGTGATACGCACTGTAGGTGTGCTTTAGTTGCAAAAACAAGTTGCACAAGCGGTAATATAGAACTAGGAGAGTAACTATGATGAACTTAACTTTTCTTTCAATATCTTCGAAAAGTGATGTCAGGTCTGTTCATTTTTTTCGCGAGATAAAAACTGGATACAAATTATCTCATTGTTTTTTATTTTCATTGCATATGTAATGCTGTATTTCTGGAACTTTTATGATAATATTCTCATGTCAGCAAGTTTTGCGTTCATTTCAAGCAGATAAATCTGGTACAAGTTATTTGCAAGTTTCGAATTGTGTTTCTAAAAATGAAGAAATCTGCACACCCTGACCTAATATTTCATGAGGCAATCAAGACTATGCGGACTTGGCAGCAAAATAGTTTTTACTGCGAGGTTTACAATTCGGCTTGTCAGTTTTGCCATTTCGGCATATATTGAGTCGGATACAATTATGACAGTCATTTGGAAAATTTTTGATAAGTTGAACAATTGTTTTAGTTACTTCGTTTTTACATGACGATGTGAAAATTTTTGCTGTGATAAGTTGCACAACCGATTTTAATATATTTGAAAATCTTTCTGAGCCTATCTAACATAAAAAACAATACTAAAACAATTGTAGACCCTCTTGAAATTTCAATAAGTTACATTTGCTACTTGGGACTTTTGCGTTATTTCATATTCAGAAACGTCACATTAAAACATGTTTTCCCGAAATAACATGATTTAATTGTCAGTAAAGCACAACCCTGCTAGCATTTTCCGACACATTACGACTATGTCAATTGACAAGCTGTTCTACAACAGCAGTTTTCCATCAAAGTAGCCATGTAATCATAATAAAACAAAACTGGAAACTGGTACCAACGTTGCCAGGTATACCGATTTCTCGGTATTTATACAGATTTTTGCCATCTATACCGCAATACAGATATGTACTCCCGAAATATCGATAACTCACGAATTATACAGATAATTACCGATTTTGGTTTTTATCTTGAATAGACATGAGAAAAGGTTGTCGTGGGATCTTTTTTTTTTTGCTCACCTCTTGGTGACATTTTCTACTACTTATGTAGAAGAGACTCTGATACCGATATGGTACAGATAGATTTTTGTGCCGAATACAGATTTTTGGAAAAACGACCTGGCAACGCAGACTGGTACAACCACTTTTGTTTTTGAATTAAAAGATGACTTTTTTGATCATTTGCTGCTCAAAAATATTCGAAACGTTGTCAACAAGCGTGAAACGATAATATCCTTCATAGCTAGGAGAAGTGCCTGGCTTATTTCTTATTTTTCGGATGTTGTCAAAATACTTTTTTCTTTCCTACCTGCGACGTAGGCATTTTTTGCAAAAGTTCTGGCATTACATTCCTTTTTTGGAATTTGGCCTTTCTGTTTCAACAGACTTCGCAGCCGATTCTTAGTGTACAGAATCATTGCATAGCTAGTACTATGGATCCTACTGACACTAAGAATCCTTCCAGGTCGGGGTTCGAACATGCGACAACTGGCTTGTAAGACCAGCGTCCTATGCATTGAACCACCAACCCGGGACGTTTGCATGTTTGCAGTTTGTTTATAAACGAACTTAATACCAAGTAATATGTCATGCGTATAACATAATCTTAGTGTGAACAATGCGGTTTAAACTTTATATAACTATCGTTAAAACATGTTATTTTCGGCAGGTGTGAACATAGTATAAGAGTTAATACGAGTTTTCAAATCTGATTTCATGTTTTAAGCGAAATAACATGTTTTCCTTTTGAGTTATTTCATATTCGGAAACGTCACATTAAAACATGTTTCCCTGAAATAACATGATATAATCATCAGTCAAGCACAACCCATCGACATCGACCCATCGAAAAAAGACATCGACAACTACCGTGGAATTACCTCGCTCAGTGCTATTCCAAAGCTTTTCCAAATGGTGATACTTGAATCACAACATGGGTTTATGCCGAAACGGTCTACGACTACCAATCTTTTGACCTTCATGACGTTTGTGACGAATGATACATCCTGCGGTTTACAAATTGACGTTATCTACACGGACCTTTCCGCTGCCTTTGACAAAATTAACCACGCCATTACTGTTGCTAAGTTAGACAGATTGGGATTTGGTTCTAACATGCTGCGTTGGTTTCCCTCATACCTTAATAATCGCCGATTAGCAATCAAGATAAATGACGCTGTATCCAAAGAGTTCATCACTTCTTCTGGGATTCCGCGAGGCAGCCATCTCGGACCCCTGATCTTCCTCCTGTATTTTAACGATGTGAATCTTTCTCTAAATTGTCCACGTTTATCTTTCGCTGATGATCTCAAGCTATTCCAAATAGTTCGAAGAAACGAGGATGCTGTTTTCCTCTAACACCAACTTGAATTTTTTTCAAAGTGGTGTGAGGTAAATCGAATGGCTTTGAACATTGATAAATGTTCAATCATTACGTTCACACGCAAAAAAGTTCCTATAAGATACAACTTCTGCCTTGATGAAGTAGTGATCAACAGAACCACGTGTGTTAAAGATCTCGGTGTAATTCTAGACGAGCAATTGTCTTTCAAGCAGCATATCAACTTTATTGTAGCAAAGGCATCTCGTAGTTTAGAATTTGTAATGAGAATAGCAAAACATTTCACAGACATTTACTGTTTAAAGTCTCTATATTGCTCACTTATTCGTACAACGCTCGAGTACTGCTCTACGATATGGAACCCATATTACCTTAACGGCTTCTACCGAATAGAATCAATACAGCGCAGATTCGTCCGTTTTGCTCTTCGACAGCTACCTTGGAATAACCCTTACGAGCTGCCTATCTACGAATGCCGTGGATTATTGATTGGACCCGACACCCTTGGCATTCGATGTGATTTGTCCCGTGCTATGTTGATCGCCGACATGTTGAACAACAAAATAGACTGCCCTGCATTCCTCAGCGAAATTTCTTTAAATGTACGCAGTAGAGCTCTTCGGAATAACGCCTTTCTTCGATTGCCTCTTAGCCGTACGAATTATGGATATAACGGTGCTATAATTGGTCTTCAACGAACTTTCAATCGAGTATCTGCCGGATTCGATTTTCACATTACGCGTAGCAGAATTCAAACGAATTTTTTAAACATATTTAGAAATAGGAATAGTTTTTAATCATTGGGACTACACATTGTCTGTTGATTACATGTAAATAAATAAATAAAAACTGAAGTTCAGAAGTGAAAAAATCCTGCTAGCATTTGCCGTCACTTTTCGACTACCTATGTCAATTGACAAGCTGTTCAACAACAGCAGTTTTCCATCAAAGTAGCCATTTCTTCGATTGGACCATGATAAAACAAAACTGGAAACTGATACAACCAGTTTTGTTGTTTGTATTAAGAAATGACTTTTTTTGGTCATTTTCTGCGCAAAACTATTTATTTCTCTTAAATGGCCTTCAAAACGTTGGCAATTAGCGTGAAACGTCAACATCATTCATAGCTAGAAGTACCTGGTTCATATCTTACTTTCAGCATGTTGTCAACGTACTTTTTTTCTTTTCTACCTGTGACGTAGGCATTTTTGCAGTTCGCTTCTACACAAACTCAGTAACAAGTAATATGTCATGCGTATAACACAATCCTGCTGTGAACAGTACGGTTTTAACTTCATATTACTGTCGCTAAAACATATTATTTTCTGCAGGTGTGAACATAGTATAACGTTTGCAATTTAAAAAATGGACAAGACTTGTCGACTTTTCATGGGTTTACCTTCACCCGCACTGACGAAACTACCCATGCAGCATCAACAATAGTAACCTATGAGTCAGCAGCAGAGATTCCAGATTTTTTCATAAGAAATCTGTATTACTCTGTATATAAAATCTGTATTTATCTGTATTCACAAATAAAATTAAATTTTAACAATAATATGATGTTAAAAGATGTTTCCCTTTGCCTTGAGTTTCCTCTTCATGATTGCCCAGTATTTCTCAATAGGGCGAAACTGGGGGCAGTTGGATGGGCTAAGGGTTTTCGGAACAAACTGAACCACTTTCTCTGCATACCATTCCTGAACGACTTTGCTGTAATGACAGCTTGCCAAATCTGGCCAAAACATTACGGGATGGTCTCGTGGGATCGAATGAACGGCCAAATTCGTTTTTGGAGACACTCTTTTTGGTATAGTTCCGATGTCATTGTCTTATTTGTAACGAAAACTTTCGTTTTTTTGCCACAGCTGCAAATGCCCTGCCAAATCATATTTTTTTTTGCAAATTCGTCAGCAAAAACAAATCTAAATGTGGCTGGAACATCCCCTCGAACCGTTGCCAAGTAAAATTTTTGACCTGGGATTTACCCGAAGTCAGCTTTGACATAGGTTTCATCGTCCATCAGAAGATACCCGTCGAACTTGGTCAGCAAATCATACGTGAAGCTGATAAAATTCCCAACACGTGGGCGCCAAGAACTTTCAAATCCGTCCACCAGGAGCGTCACAATATGAGAAAAAGTTTGTTGCAATTCTAAATGAAGCAAGCTTTAATAGATTGCTCATACGAAAAACTTTTTTTTGCTTCTTGGGAAATCTGTAGTAAATTCAGAAAATCTGTATCAAATCTGTATTCTGTATGCGTATGTAAAAATCTGTAAAATACAGATAAATCTGTATAAATGGCATCTCTGGTCAGCAGACAAAATTTGACAGCTCTAGCAAAAACAGTGAAACACTCCGTTCAGCAGTGTGCAGGTCAGGGCTGTCAGGTTCACAGATTTTGAATTTTTGCACAGATTTTAAAAATGATCACAGATTTTCACAGATTCTTGAATAAATCACAGATTTTCACAGATTTTGAAAATCGAGCACAGTTTAGCACCAAACAGTACAGAGCGTGAGACCTTTTTTTTTTGCTCACTAAATTGAATTCTATCTGTTAAAATGGTACGGAAAATGGGTAGTGAGACCTTTTTTTTCGCTCACCAAATTGATTTTGAACTGCTATTGTGGTACGGAAAACGGTCACAGATTTTCACAGACAGGTTTTGGGTTTGATCACTGATTTTTGAAAAAATGACCTGGCATCCCTGGTGCAGGTTCGAAGAACAGCACCCCGTCGCGTCGAAAACAGACATCGTGCGGCACTTCGTGGATGCCGGATACGCTTGTTTTGCAACTATGTGTCAATACAATTTTGGAAACTCAAAAAACTTTAATCGGCAATTGATGAAATGGTTTCGTAATTGACTCTCTAATTATCTTGTGAATGATGACGATAAACCGGTTGAAATTAGCACGAAATTCTAAAATAATATATGGCATTGCATCGTTACTAGACCTTAGAGCAAATTCAGCAGCTAGAAGTTCTATATGGAAGATCTATAATAGGACAGAAACTGAAACAAACGTATCCCCAGCAAGCCGTTCTAGTTTTATTTATTCGACCAGTTCTTCTGTCAAATTTAAAACTGGTCTACGATGCCGTTCTAATTTTTGTATATTTGAAACACGAGTAAAACACTGCTGGAGCTGCCAATTTTTCTTGTTATAAAATCCAGACTTAAATTTTGTAACTGGCATAAATTAGGAATCTAGAACTAAAACACTACTGAATATGCCCTTACATTTGTCTGTGTAAGAGTTTACGTGAGAATTTAACCGAAAGCTAGATAATTTATCAACTGTCAACATATGAGTAAAATAATTTTATTTCCAGAAAATGTTAATTACAAATTGATATTCATTACAATCATGACATAAATTACGCTGGAATCGAACTGCATTAATAAAAAACTAAAACTTAAATGTAAAAAAACATAAACGAATGTACATTTTGCCTCATAACCTAAACAAACTAAGTACTACATATTTTCTTACATCCTAGCAAGCTATAACAAAGAATGAAAACAAGGCGCGCCTGGCTCGATCCGAACAGCTGCATTGAAATCTTTCACCCATTCTTGCTTCATTCGATCATTGATCGAGCAGTGGTGTGCACGCCTGGTTGCCTACCGAGAGGCGCTTTCACAATCTTGCATTCCTTCGTCGATCAAACTTCTCTCTTTCTCGTCGATTGGCACTTCGTAAGAAATAACGATTCATGATATATTTAATCTAAGAACAAAATATATGTATAATACTCTCTTAAACTTAAGTTGTCCTTTGCTAAATGGTACTGGTAAAAACTAGCATAAACTGTCTTTTTTTGGGGAGCAACCCGTTCGCAAGTGTTCTAAAAATACTGACTAACTGAGTAAGGGTTATGACATAATGTAAACACTAGGGATTTTTTGTTGTATGTTCGACTTTATAATAGCAAAAAAAAAAATAACCTCAACCAAAGTAAATTTATGTTGCCTTCCGGCTGTAGACGATTCATGTTTGCATGGATTCAACATGACATGAGCACCAAAATTTCACGCTCGTCCTTTTTTTTCCCTAAACCGATCGATGGCGATCTCCCGATCGGATTAGCGGGTAAAACAATCAATTAAAAAAACCTTACTAAACTCAACGTTGAATAACAAAAATGCTAAAAGATAATACTAAACAAAATGGGTGTAAATTGAAATTGAGTGTGTTTCGTAGTCACTTTTCTGAATGTCTGCTTAGAATTGTTTGACTGGATGGGAATTGAGCTGTTACTTCTTTGTACGATAGTTCGCATTTGCGACTTTGAAAAGTGTTTGAAGAAATTAAATTCCTGGATATTTTACATACGTTGGTGGTGGGTTTAATCTCAATCTTTACGCTAGCGATAAAGGTTGACTAACCTCGGTCAGAATTATTTCAGTATGAGTTGGCTACGAATTTGGCTTTTGTGGGTTAAAAGTGGATATCAGATCTACAATTTAACAGAATGTTTCGTATAAATTAAAAGCTATTTCCTTATCGTCATATTAAAATAGAGCTGTTTGTTTTTTTTTTGTGTTCTACGATAAACTAGACTTCACCTAACCTAACCTACTTTTGACTCTGCATCGTAGAATCCGTTCCCCACAGATCGTACCACGGACCGTAGGCCTTTCCATCGGAAGCCGTCGATTTGGTGGACTTTCGTTTCTGGTTTCCATTGCTGGTTACTTTCGCACTGATGCGTGATTCCTGCTCCGATTCGTACTTCATTGAGTCCATGATTGGGCCGGCACTGTTGGCCTTGGACAGCTTCGAACGACGTTCCCTCGGTTCTTCGATCATTTCGTCCTCGATCATCATAATGGCTTCGTCCTCGTCGACGGCGGTACTGCGAAACGTCGAAAACGCCATCTTCTCTTCCGGTTTCTTCTGGTCCATTCGGTTTCCTTCGCCGTTGGCCTTTCGGGCATCGCGCATCTTCTCGCCACGGTTCTTTCTCATCATCATGTCGGCAGCGGACACCAGATGATCATCAACCACAATACAGTCGTACGGATCCGAACTGGACGAGTTCCGCTCGGTGTCCGTACCGCTCGAGTAGTACTGCTTGAGAATTTCCTTTCGGCGAACCGTCTTCATCAGCATCATGTCGTCCATCATCCCATCGTCATCGTAGAAACTGGTGTCCTGAATCATGATGGTATCCCCGGGGATGATGGCAAAATCATCGAAGTGCTGGTCCTGATAGTACTTGTTCAATGCGTTATTGTTTCGATTTTTGCTTGTTTCCCGCTCGGATGGTCTGTATTTTTCCTTACTCTTCGGCATCATCTGCATGGAATCGCCGTAGATCTGATCGTCCTGTTCCATTCTTTCGTTGTAAGCATTGCGATTGTTGTTGGAGTCATTCTTATTTTGCTTCGATGATTTGCGGTCCGATTCTTCATGGCGGCGGTCTCTTTCCTGTCGATCTTGACGATCCTGTCGGTCTTGACGATCTTGTCGTTCTTGGCGATCCTGCCGATCTTGACGATCCTGCCGATCCTGCCGTTCTTGACGATCCTGCCTGTCTTGACGGTCCGATCTGGCCATCTGATTTGACTTCTTTGATTGCTGGTGCTGCTGCTGTTGTTGTTGTTGTTGATTCATTTCGTCCAGTTTCGAAATTCTTTTGTCGATATCCGATTTGGTGATCGGAAATTTTTCCTGCTCTGGCATCACTGCTATACTGTGTGGTCTCTGTTCCCTCATTCGGTCACGTTGTTCTCTTTCTCGATCTCTTTCCCGATCTCGATCCCGATCCTGTTCTCGTTCTCGATCGCGCTCACGTTCACGTTCACGCTCACGATTTCTCAACAACGTGCTGCTTTCGACGCTTCTCGCCATTTCTTTCTTTCTAGCTTCTTCCACCTCTTTAGCGGCGATCATTTCCTTCTGTTTCTGTTTCTCCAATTGTTCCTTCTTGCGCATGTTTCTCTTTAGCGTCGCTTCCTTTTTCTCCATTTCACGCTTCTCCCGACCCGTCGGAATGATATCGTTGTGCTTCCACATAGCCATTCCCTCCAGAATGTGGTCCTGCGATTTCGAAAACTTCCAGAACGATTTGGTTCGCTTGATCTTCTGCGAATCGCTTTGATTGGTGTTGCCATCCGACATTCGAGTCCGCGAGCGATAAGCGTATTCCAGCGTGCCGCTGTTGCTTTCCGCAATGTTGCCAAAACTATTTGCCTGGCGCATGTTGTTTGCGTGCTGCCGACGTGGTGGCACTATTGTCCCATAGATGTCGTCATCGTCCAGATCGTGGTCGTGGCCATTCTGTGCGCTGCCGTAACGGCGATGCGGTGAGCGCTGTTCACTCATTTCACGTTCCATCGAGCGGGGTGACGAGAGGTTCTTCTCCGAACGGGACGATCTTAAATGGATGAAAAATGAGGGATCGTTGGTTAGCATCGAACTTGTGGAGATTATTTATTTTCAACACCATTACCGCTAGTTGTTAGTCGTAGCGATTGCCTTAGATTGCGTCAAATAATTGAATTAGTTTCTTGTTAGTGCTCATAAATATCGCAATATTAATATTTTTAAATTGAAAATAGTGAACAAGATTAATTACAACACCCAACAAATAAAACTAGTCATATAAAATAATAATTCTCGACCCATTTTTTGTAGAATCATACTCAAAAAGTACGAACATCTCTTGTTCGATTTCTCTTTTGACTAGCATAGAATCATTCAATTCAGTTATCAAATCAAATAGATAGAAAGACTCAAAATTTACCCTGTACAACAATGGGTAGAACTTAATCGTGAATATCTTTTGTTGTATTTAACGCAGCAACCTAATTTTTTCTCCATATTATCAGAAATATGGTCAGCAAGTTTTGACAAAATTTTTCAATAGTATGAGATAACCACAACTAATTCAAAATTGAAGTTTTCCAAAATGTTTGATATGAACGAAGTGAAATTCAGTGCCAAAATAGGTCGTGCAAAGTTGCAACCGCATTAATTGAATGAACCGTCGCACAAAGCGTATCGCGTAAAACCGACACATAGAAATCAGTGGTCGAGTGCAGTGGGCTTACGGCATGTTTTGCTCGTTGGTAAAACAGACGCTAACTATGGATGGTTATAAACCATGATTATATATAATTGACTAATATCAGTGAGACATATTTGTGCATGTTGTTTAAGACGGTCAATTTAGTCATTCAATTTATAATCAAAATGCGAAATTTTTCATTCTTTGTTACAAATCAAAACCTTTGTAAAATTAGAAGTAACTAGTTTGTGAAGTGCTTATCATATCAGTATATAAGTGAATATCATTTTACCGTTGCTCATGAACTTTTTTTGCACTGTCATTTTTATACTGTTTTTTTTTATACTGTCTTTTTTGTACTGCCCCTCTTTTGTATTGTCTTTTGTGTACTGTCTTTTTTATGCTGTCTCTTTTGTACTGTCTTTTTTGTACCACCCTTTTTATACTGTCTTTTTCGTTCTGCCTTTTTTGTACTTTTTTTTTGTACTGTTTTATTCGTTCTGTCTTTTTCATACTTTTTTTTACTACCTTTTTTGTACTGATCTTTTCGTTCTGTGTTTTATGTACTGTCTTTTTTAAACGGTCTATTTTGTAATGTCCTTTTTATGCTGTCTTTTATGTACTGTCTTTTTCGTTCTGTCTCTTTCGTTCTGACTTTCTCGTACTTTCTTTTATTTACTACCTTTTTTGTATTGTCTTTTTCGTACTGTCTGTTTCGTTCTGTCCTTTTTTGTACTGTCTTATTTGTAGTGTCTTTTTTGTACTTTTTCGTACTCTCTTTTCTGTGCTGCCTTTTTTGTACTGTCCTTTTCGTTCGGTCTTTTTTTTACTGTTTTTGGTACTATTTTTTTATACTGTCTTTTTTGTACTGTCTTTTTTATATTGTCTCTTTTGTACTGTCTTTTTGTACTATTTTTTTCGTTCTGTCTTTTTTGTGCGGTTCTGTTTTTACTGTCTTTTTTGTACTGTCTCATTTGTACTGTCTTTTTTGTGCTGTCTTTTTCGTTCTGCATTCTTTGTACTGTTTTTTGTACTGTCTTTTTGTACTGTCTTTTTTCGTTCTGTCTGTTTTGTACTGTCTTTTTTGTTTTTTTGTACCGTTTTTGTTATACTGTCTTGTTTGTATTGTCATTTTTTACACTGTCTTTTTTGTACTGTCTTTTTCGTTCTCTCTTTTTTGTACTGTTTTTTTGTACTGTCCTTTTCGATCTGTCTTTTTCGTACTTTCTTTTTTATGCTACCTTTTTTGTACTGTCCTTTTCGTTCTCTCTTTTTTGTACTGTTTTATTTGTACTGTCTCTTTTATACTGTCATTTTTGTACTGCCCTTTTTGATACTGTCTGTTTCGTTCTGTCTTTTTTGTACTGTCTTTTTTGTACTTTTTTTTTAGTGCTTTCTTTTTTGTACTTCTTTTTTTGTACTGTCATTTTCGTTTGGTCTTCTTTATACTGTCTTTTTTATACTGTCTTTTATGTAATGCCCTTTTTTATACTGTTTTTTTGTACTGTCATTTTCGTTTGGTCTTCTTTATACTGTCTTTTTTATACTGTCTTTTATGTAATGCCCTTTTTATACTGTTTTTTTTGTACTGTTTTTTTAGTTCAGTCTTTTTTGTACAGTCTTTTTGATACAGTATTTTTTGTACTGTCTTTTTTGTACTGTATCTTTTGTATTGTCTTTTTCGTACTGTCTTTTTCGTTCAGTCTTTTTCGTACTTTCTTTTTGTACTACCTTTTTTGTACTGTCCTTTTCGTTCTGTCTTTTTTATACTGTCTTTTTTGTACTTCCCTTTTTTTATACTGTCTTTTTTGTACTGTATTTTTCGTTCAATCTTTTTTCTACAGTCTTTTTTATTCAGTATTTTTTACTGCCTTTTTTATACCCTCTTTTTTATACAGTATTTTTATACAGTATTTTTTGTACTGCCTTTTTTATACCGTCTTTTTTTGTAGTCTTTTTTATACAGTATTTTTTGTACTGTCTTTTCCGTACTGTCTTTTTCGTCAGTCTTTTTCGTACTTTCTTTTTGTACTACCATTTTTGTACCGTCCTTTTCGTTCTGTCTGGTTTATACTGTCTTTTTTGTACTGCCCTTTTTTATACTGTCTTTTTTGTACTGTCGTTTTTGTATTGTCTTTTCCGTACTTTCTTTTTTGTACTACCTTTTCTGTACTGTCTTTTTTATACTGTGTTTTTCTCTCAGTCTTTTTCGTACTTTTGTTGTACTGCTTTTGTGTAGTGTCTTTTTTGTTCTGTCTTTTCTCAATGTCTTTTTGCCTTTGTGTGTATGTGTGTGTATGTGTGTGCACTTTTCGAAGATATTTTTACCGCTCAATTTTCCGATTTTAACAAACTTAGGCTCGTTCGAAAGCTGCTGTCGGGCCATTGATCAAGTTCGAAGATCAAATGGCTGTGACTTTTGGTTCCGGAGATATGATGGTAAAAGTGACGTAACTGACAAAACGCGTTGATTTTTACTGCTCTTATATACAAGGGTGCCAAAATTTTCGGATCACCTCTATTTTCGTAAAGTTCTAGTGCTCAAAAGTTTAAGCACCTCGAAAAAAGCCCTCATGCAAAATTTGAGCTAAATCGGACATGCGTAAGGGGTGCTGCCCGGCGGTTAAAGTTTGAAAATTTTCGATCTTGAAAAAGCACCAGAGTACATGAAATTTACAAAATCGAAAACTTTTTTGATGCCAAAAGTCTCAAAACTGCACGAAACGTCGATATTTAGTGTCATTTAAAAACAATATTTTTTTGGAAAAATCAATTTTCTGGGACTTAGAAAAACTTTGATATTCCCAAAAAGTCGATTTTTCAAAAAAAAAAAAATTTTCGGGATGACACTAAATCGCGACGTTTCATGCAATTCTAAGCCTCCCCCCTATGGTGATTTTTCAAGATCTATGAAAATTCCACTAAGTGGACTAAGAAGGGTTTTTCTTAGATTAGCATCACTCTTCTTATATAAATAGGCAACGTAAATGCCAAGCGCTTGATTGGAAAAACGATATCGAGTATGTGACATAAACACTGAAGCATGCTTTTGTGAATCACAATCTGAATTATTTTAGCATTAGCATTAGCATTAGCATTAGAGACCGCCCGTGTGTTGCTACTCCGTTATTGATCTGGACCAATTGAGATTGCAAAATGATTTTTTGAAGTAACATGTTTGGGAATAACACATTGTTTCACACTGTGCAAACTATATTGATGCATGCATGCTGATCAATACCGACGCCGGCCACGTCCGAATGCAGATCTACTTGGGAGGGAAAGGATTGTTAGTTCGATGCATGTTGCTACTAAGAACCGAGGAATCCTCTGCATTCCCACATGCATCACAGGAGAGGATACTTTGTTAGTAAATGTTTTAATAATGTTATCATGTGTTTATTGCTCTGGGTAGCCGGCTACCAAGAATGTTTTAAAGTATTATCGTTTTATGTGTTACTTTGTACTGGCAATATAATGCACGAAACAGTCAATCTCCGAAATTGACAAAACTCCGGACAGCCGGCTGTCGAGTATGCAGTCACTCGTTTATGCATCTACCTTTCGCGTTTTTTTTAGTCATGCAAAAAAAAAACACATTCCGATTGATAAAAAAAAGGTATCATCTCACTGCTAGGTGGATTAAGCACGTTTTTATAAATAAAACTACGTGATACAAAATAAACGAGCGAATAGGATTTAGACAAAAAAGTTGATTCATTGCATTGAAATATTCTAAACAGTTATTATAAAATCATTTTAAATCACCAAACAAAGGTCAACAGATTTCACACGCGTCTTGATTCTTTATTATTTCCGCTTTATTATTTCAATTATTTATTAAAATTATTAATTGGTTATATTAGTTTATCTGGGCAGCCGGCTACCGAGAAAAATATTAATTTACTGTTTGAAATATTAATATCAAGTGTTTTTTACTATGTATTCAATATACCGATACATGTCATCTCTGTTATTAACTTTGTAATATAAACGGATTTGCGCAATGGTTGATTTTTATCATTCATTTTATAATCCTGAAAGACAATCAATAACATGGAAGAAGAAATCATTCCTAATAAAACTTTTCTACGAAGCTAGACGGAAATTGATAGGTTGAATGAAGAGATGATTTAGTAAAATAGAGTAATCAGAAGTAAAACATTGAAAATATCTGATAACTGGAAGGAAAAAGAAACTCCTGCAATTGTCGCCTTTTACGACATGGAAGCAGGAACCCAGTGGATCTATTCTTGGTTCATTTTTTTCCGCCGGATTCCACACGGCATCTAGGCTGGTACAGTCCGGAGAGAGCTAATAGGTACTATCAATCTCCTAGTGGACCCCAGCCCCTATCACAATCTGAATTATTTGGTGTCAAAAATGAGCCAAAATTAGTGTCAGAAATTATTTCATAAAATGATAAAAAATTCATGAGACTGCTCCGAACAAAGAGAAAGGCATTATCACACCACTAGGTGGATTAAGAAGCGTTTTTGTGATGTATTTGAAAAATCTTTTTTGTACTGTATTTGAAAAATGTTTTGTTTAATTTTCAAGTCAATCGAAACAAAACTTGTGGGCCTGTGCGCCGAGCTCTTGTCTCTTCGCAGTATGAGATAAGAAAAAATCAAGGCCCATAACTTCCATAGCTGGTTTTGTACTGATAGGTTTAAAATTTGGCAAAACATTCTCGAAATGTTTTGCTTTGAGAAAATACAAAGAAAAAATAAATGTTTTGCCAAAGTGTTAGACACTACCGCCCTTTAAGCTCGTACCATTCTAGCAGAATTTTGCAAATGGCACTGGACAATAGCCCATCATCGCATGTGTCGAACAATTCAGGTGTTCCACAAGGCAGTAACTTGGGACACTTGCTTTTCAGATTATTTCGAAAAATTTTTTTTGTTCTGCGAGATGGTTTCAAATTAATTTATGTGGACGACTGGAGAATGTCCGTGGTGCTTCGAACTGAGGAGGATTGTCTACACTATAACATTAACTTCAGCTTTTCGTTGACTGGTGGGACCTCAGAGTACCGCTAGGTGAAAAGTTATCGTTCGATTTGCATCGATCATTTCTAATCACTCAGGCATTACGTCAATTGGGGTTTATTTTAAAAACTCGCTACGGATTCCAAAGATCCTCTCTGTTTAAATGTGTTGAGCTGCACACTTGTCCGGTCAATTCTTGAGATTGGTGTATTGGTTTCCTTACCAATTAATTTCGACATGTTGAACAAAAAATGAACGAGATCAACACGGCGAAACTTATCGCGGCGCGAACCCCGCAAACGGATCAGGGCCATTTCGCCGAAGGCCATTTTGCCAAAAGGGTTATCTCATAGACGGTCATTTCACCGAAAGAGTAAATTAGTGGATTTCTTCAATTATCTCTATATCTTAATTGAAATTGATGCACGATAATGACAAATGAAGGATGATAGTGATTACGCCCGTTTTGCTAACCTAAAATTCGCATTTCTGAAAAAATATCATATTTAAAATTTCCCAAAATCCAAAAAACCTTGAATATTTTTGCCTTTCTCTATAGAAAGGTATTAGAATTGCTGGAAAATCGACTTTTGAACGGAGCCTCGGAGATCGATAGTGTTATACCTTATGATAACAAAAGAACCGGAATTTTATTAAAAAACGCAAAATTTCAATTTTTAATAAATTTCTTTATTATCGCCTTCAAAGTACTCTCCTCTTGCGGCAATACATGCATGCCAACGCTTGATCCAATTTTCCATACAAGTTTTATAGGCCGCCGAAGGTATGGCCTTTAGTTCACGCAGCGAATTCTCTTTTATGGTCTCTATGGTCTCAAAACGCGTTCCTCGCCATGGCAATTTGAGTCTGGTGAAGAGGAAAAAGTCACACGGGGCCATATTTCAAATGAAAATTCCGGTTCATTTTTTATCATAAGGTGGTAAGGTGGTCGACTCAGTTCGACGAGATAGGAAAATGTTTGTGTGTGTGTGCACTTTTCGAAGATATTTTTACGCGCTCAATTTTCTTAGAGATGGCTGAATCGATTTTAACAAACTTGGGCTCGTTTGAGAGCTACTATCGGGCCATTGATCATGTTCAAAGATCAAATGGCTGTGACTTTTGGTTCCGGAGATATGGTTGTATCATAAAAGTTACGTAACCGACAAAACACGTTGTTTTTTACCGCTCTAATGTATATAAGGGTGCCAATATTTTGGAATCACATCTAATTTCATAAAGCGCTAGTGCCTAAAACTTTAAGCACCTCGAAAAATGTCCTCATGCAAAATTTGAGCTAAATCGGACATGCGTAAGGGGTGCTGCCCGGCGGTTAAAGTTTGAAAATT
Organism: Malaya genurostris; assembly: GCF_030247185.1. Taxonomy (NCBI): domain Eukaryota; kingdom Metazoa; phylum Arthropoda; class Insecta; order Diptera; family Culicidae; genus Malaya; species Malaya genurostris. Next base: position 48,416,314 of record NC_080571.1, read on the forward strand.
TTCGATCTTGAAAAAGCACCATATACCAATTTTTTTAATGCAAAAAATATTAAAATTGCATGAAACTTCGAGATTTAGTGTTATCTCTAAAAAAATTGTTTTGAAAAAATCGACTTTTTGGGACTTTGATATTTTTTAAGTCCCAGAAAGTCGATTTTTAAAAAATTTTTTTTAGAAATATCACTAAATCTCGACGTTTCATGCAATTCTAAGACTTTTGGCATCAAAAAAAAGTTTTCATGTACCATGGTGATTTTTCAAGACCTATGAAAATTGCACTAAGTGGACTAAGAAGGATTTTTTAGATCATCACTCTTCTTATACAAATAGGCAACGCATAAGTCGCCGAAAGTCGTTTCGCCAAATGCCATCTCAACGAAAGGGTCATTTCGCCGAAAAAGCCATTTCGCCGAAAGGGTCATTTTTTAGGGTCAAAAATATGTTTTTGCTTTTAAATCTCCGCATTTGGCGCACCCACACAACCGAAGTCAAGATGGCTCGGCGGCACAAAGCCGCCGAGACGACTCGTGCTGAGTTGGCCGCCGACCCGCCGTCGGAAGCGGCGGCCTCTTGCATACGAACAAAACGATGTGGTGAAGCCGCATTAGATATTTTTCCATCTGCACTCAGTTATCGGAAAATTCCGCAAACAATTGTTTGAAAGCTACACCAATGAAGTCAACAAGTTATTTTGGGAATTCCGTTCTGAGGACCATGAATAAACCTACAAACATTATTCAAGTCTCTGGATCATATCAGAAGTACGATTGTAGTTCAACAAAACGGGAGTAAACATAATCATTTTTTATTTGTCTTTGATTATTAATTCCAATTACGATATTAAGACTAATGACAAATTCGGCAAAATTACCCTTTCGGCGAAATGGCATTCGGCGAAACGGCCTGATCCTCTAAAAAAATCTCCTAATCAAATGACCCTGATCCTCTAAACACTGAAGAATGCTTTTGTGAACTAATCGATTCAATCTGAATCAATTGGTGTCAAAAGTAAGCCCAAATTAGTGTCACAAATTATGTAATAAAAAGATAAAAAAAATTTATGAGACTGATTTGAAGAAAGAGAACTAGGTGGATTAAGAAGGGTGTTTAAGATTGGTTCATGGTACGCAGAACGGAATTTCCAAGAATACTTATTGACTTTATTAGCTACTAAGCACCAAAGCATTACCTTTGGTGTATCTATCAGGCAAATAATGGCGGTATTTTCCGTTACAAATGGAAAAATATATAATTGTTTTTGTTCGTGTGCTATTCGACCTCACTACCGCTCATCCGGACCTAACTATAGCAAAGAAACCTAGCTTAAAGTAGACCAGACATACGAGGCACTTACAGGTTTGTATGCGCGAGGCCTCCGCTTCCGACTCAGTTGGCGTCGCCGAGCCATCTAGGCATCGGTTATTGGCTGCGTCACATCAAATTTTTAGGAGATATAATACGAATTTCGGCAAAATATCCCTTTCTTAAAATTTTAAGCATGAAAATGCTCGTTCACCTAAATGTACAGCTTCTGTAGCTGAACAAAACTAACGATGCAATAGGCATACAGTTCCTTCCGAAGCAAGAGGCTTAGGGGAGTCAGATGTGCAAGTAAGTAAAAATGTACATTGTGAAAAGTTTAAAAAATCGTTCCCAGAGTTTTGGTGATGTGCATGCTCAACAATTCTTCTTTTTCCCTGGCGAGAAAAATACGGAGATTGTTTTCTCTAGTGATTGGGATGCAGTTCACATGTACATTGCGTGTGAGCTCCTAATTACTTGATTCTATACGGTGAACATGAAAGGAATCCTACCATTTTTTTTTTCAAATGAACTCCATTTTTTGACATTTTTTCGACCTTTGTCTTACCATTGCGATTCGGAACACCCACCTGGCCTGGTGGGAAGGGCCAGGTGAATTACTGTCTTATTCTGACAAAGATATCGGGCTTGATTTGAATGTTCTTTTGTTGTCAGTTGTACTTTAGAAGGAGAATCTTTACATGGTGGATCAACCAGATCGTTTTATATTGAGTTAACTGGTTAAAATATGTGATGCAATATTTTTGCCTTTCTCATATAGAAAGGTTATGCAATCACTTGAAAAACCGACTAGTGAAAATTGGCCCGGAGGGCCAAGTGTTATATACCATTCGACTCAGTTCATCGAGCTGAGCAATGTCTGTCTGTGTGTGTGTGTGTGTGTGTGTGTGTGTGTGTGTGTGTGTGTGTGTGTGTGTGTGTGTGTGTGTGTGTGTGTGTGTGTGTGTGTGTGTGTGTGTGTGTGTGTGTGTGTGTGTGTGTGTGTGTGTGTGTGTGTGTGTGTGTGTGTGTATGTGTCAAATAATCTCACTAGGTTTTCTCGGAGATGGCTGAACCGATTTTGACAAACTAGGATTCAAATGAAAGGTCTCGTAGTCCCATACGGAATTCCTGAATTTCATCCGGATCCGACTTCCGGTTCCGGAATTATAGGGTAAAGTGTGTTCAATATTGTACACCGTCACTTAAACCGGCGAAGCAAAAAACGTGAAATTTTTTCTAAAATTGTCTCAAAACTACACAAATCGATAGTCATCATCATTAGGCAACTAAACAAACCGATTCCGGCTATCCTGGTTCCCGGTATCCGGTTCCGGAAGTACCGGAAATAGTGGTCATATATACTAAAATGGTTCTCACTCACTTTTCTCAGCGATGGTTTGACCGATTTCCACAAACTAATATGCAAATGAAAGGTCTTCTGGTCCCATACGGAATTCCTGAATTTCATCCGGATCCGACTTCCGAATCCGGAGTTATAGAGTGCGTACTAGAAGAGTTTGTGTGTCATGTTAGTTGGTGGCCGTACGAACCGACTTTGACTATACCGGTTCTCGGGTTCCGGTGCCGGAAGTGCATATAATAGTGAACCCATTTCGTTCTCTTAAGGATGGCTTACGCAATCAAAGCACTGTTTTATTCTGTATGTTATGCATAAACAATCCCTTGGTTTCTTTCAAAAATCGAAGAGAAAATTTTTGAATAGAATACCACAATATTATATGTACATGAGAAAGGCATCATTACACCACTAGGTGGATTAAGACAGGTTTTTATCATTTAGATAAATCGTCCATCGAAGTCTTGTTGAGTCACTCCTAATGATTCTGCAAGCACCTCTTGCGTTTGACTCGGATCTTCATCAAGTAATGATATCAACTGTTTGTCTTCCATTTTTTTCATTGCTGTCCAGAGCGAGGTCTGTCTTCAACGCTGAAAGCTCTTGAAATGTCGAAACCATTTCCAACATGATTTATCATTATTTTTACGTTTCGTCTTTGACTCATCAGTGCAGAGCAGTTCAAATTGAACTGCTTAGTGCTAAACTCGGCAGTTCAATTTGAACCGCTAAGCAGACGTAAAGTTTCACGTTTTCGTTCGGCACGTCAGAAAAGACATTGCACTCCGCTGCAAAACAAAAAGTGTTCTGTAAGTAGCAGAAACTTTACGTCTGCTTATCGGTTCAAATTGAACTGCCGAGTTTAGCACTAAGCAGTTCAATTTGAACTGCTCTGCACTGATGAGTCAAAGACGAAACGTAAAAATAATGAAAATGATGATTTATCAGTTGAAGCATTATGACCACGAACATGCACAAGCATTTGATGCGCATCAGCTGCACTTTTCTTCCAATTAAAACAGAAAACTAAAACTTTCCGCAAATGCTGTCTAGTTAAGACAAAATTGCCCATTATTAACACAGTGAAAAACAAGGTTTAAGAAAAAACTCGAAGCAATATGAACCATCTTTTGAAAATGGACCGTACTAATTTGCTATGAAACAACTATTGATAGGTCGTATTGGATTTGCTCTAGGATTGTGAACAAGAATTGAACTAAAAATTAAGTTTGAAGAAAAGTTGGGGTAAAGCGATTTCGCACAATTCAAGCGATCGTGAAAACTATCTGCTAACTAATTTGTAGGGTTATATGCGAAACATAGAACTGTCTCGGTTGACCATGATTGGACCAAACACTCTACAGTAAAATTTTTATTCTGTAAATTTATCAAAGAAGAAGATTTTTGGGTAAAACAGAGTATAGTTACTGATGGTCGTTCTGAATATCAGCAATTCAATTATTAAATTTATGTACATATCGAATTTTTTTTTTCAGAGCTTCAAAGTCAAGTCAGAATAAAGAGAATTTGGGGAAAAAAATCAATTAGATTTCTATGAAATTATTGAGTAAAATACTTCTTCCGTGCGGAGCTTGAAAAAATAGTGATAAATTGAAAAAAAATCAAAAATCTTCTATGTTGCAATCAACTACAACTGAACTACAACAGCTCAATTCACCCGGTTAGTAAGCAATCAGTTTAGTAAGCAACCCAACAATCCGAAGCAGCACTAAAACTAACCTGATTGGAACCCGATTGACCGTCTCCTCGTCCGAGTACAGATCCGGTTCGGGCTGGGGTTGGGGTTCATTTGAGAAACCGCTGTCATTGCTGCTATGCAGTGAGGCACTGGCAATTCCATTACGCGATGGTTTCGGTTTGTTTGATGATGGCTGGAACCAAAGAAAAAAAAACGAAATCGAAATAGTTTGTTTTGATTTCTAACAGAGAAAATAAATATCACCACAAACGACACTCACCGGTTTGTTAAAATTCATCGTGGCCGAAGGAGTCTTGCGTTTTTCGACCAGCGGAGCTCCACCCGCCGAGGAGAAACTGTTGGACTGGGGAACTCCCTGCGATTTGTTGTAGTTAGGCACGACTGGTGTTGGAACCGGTGCGGGCAGCTGCGGCGGTGGACCCGGCTTCGGTGGCTTTTCTCCGCGGGACAAACGACGGAACTGTTTCGACTGACGGTACTGAATGGTATCACCGAACATGCGAGTCGGCGAGGCGTCCTCGTGGTACGAGTGGTTGTTCGGACCTTTGTGCATGTGTTCATCCACCAAGGTACTTTCCAATGACGAATCCGGTGTGTTCTCCACTTCAATCTCGCTGGGTGGTGCTTTCACCCATTCACCGATGCTGAAATAAAAAAAGTATAAGTTTCACCAATATAAGCAATGCCACCAATGTACTAACCTTTCCTTATCGTTGTCCCGGTCGTTCTCGGCGTACGCAATCGGGAACCATCCGAACTTTTGGGTGCGTAGATTTTCCCCAAACTGCCACCCTTTGGCACGATCACCGACCAGGGCGATGCGGTCACCTTCGAGAAAGCTAAGCTGATTTTCACCCGACGACAAGTACGCGTACAGAGCCTTGACGGTTGGCCTTTCCCACTGGTTGCCGTCACCGTTGTTGTTCATGGTCGCCGAGCTCATTATGTGTCCCCCGGGGCCACCCGAACTATTAATCACACCAACCAACGTGCTAACGCTGGTGCTGCTGCTATTGTTCAGATTGAATTCCGATTTGGCCCGGGGCATTTGCATTATCGTACTGTTTACGACGTCCCCCAGCGAGCGCATGTCCAAACACGAAGCATCGATGGAACGAGTCTTGCGCAACTGGGAAGCAATCGACTGCGCATCGTCGTCATCGTCTTCGATATCCTTCAGCTGTTTGGAGATGAACATGTTTTCCACGTTGGACGGCAAAAACTCACGTGTGGCGGCAACATCGTTCCAATTATCCAGCGATTTTTCGATGATCAAGTGTCCCGAGTGGTGATAGGCCATCCAGTGCTTGGCCAGCGAACACTGGCGTTCCAGCACAAACCCGTACCGGCGGCGCTCCTGGGTCATTGCATTTTTCAAGCTCAACTCGCAAAACTGGTCCAGTTTGTGTTTTTCCTCCTCGAAGCTTTGGATGCTGCGAATCTCCTTCTCGGCATCTTTCGGCGAACTCTTGGACGTACTTTTCTTGCGGTACTTTTTCATGGTGGCCGCCGCCTTGCTGTAGCTGTCCGAGCGCAGTTTATGCTGCTGGAGAAATCGTTTCTGCTCGAACTGCACCACCTTGGTGTCCTTCTCCAGGTTGGTCTCCAACGGCACCAGCAGGTCCACGTAGAAAGCTTTCAGCTGGAATGAAATTACGAAACACAGGTTTGTATTACGATGCCTGGTCGGTAGTTATCTTACGGTGCAGATCGATTTTCATGAGGGAAAAGGAAAGGAAAGGTCCGACTCACAATGCGCTTGCCACACACACGTGCCGATCCAGTGGTTCGGGTTGTTGATCATTGAGCGTTTCAATTTTCGCGTGTTCGAGATGTTCGAGAGATATTTGTTGTCAAATATACATTTCCCGGTTTGGTCTGAATTCACACAAATAAGTGATTTTCATTAACAATTCAACCGCTGAAATTAAGTTCCGATGAGCAAGGTTTTGTCGTGGATACGACTTAATTTACTATGGAATACCTTTTCTAAACTTACCCACTGACAGAGTGATAAGTTTTTGATCGTAAATATCTTCTGTTGTATCTAACGTATCAACATAATTGTTGCTACATGCGATTGGAAATATGATCATCAATTTTATTACTTATTGACAAATAATTCAAAATTAAAGGAGAAAGGTTACCACTTGATATATTTCATTTATTCTGGCCTGCGCAGTTCACTGTAAAGGAAGTGAAGCAATTCCGGTTGGTTTTAGGTCCAGAGCTCAGTTCCAGTATCAAGAAATCAGTTCAGTATTGAATCAATTGCAGTATTGGATCGATTGCTTAATCCTGCTGCTGGTCATTTGCAGTAGAGCAAAATACAACGAAAAGTGGACAACGATGGGGGACATAAGGCAAAATCAGCCCTTCTAATGGATTCAAATGTTATCTAAAGAACTATAAAAGTTGCTTCTGTGTAATTTGGAGATAAAAATCATCAGTGTAGTGCAAATTTAGTATAATTTAATTAGCATTGTGAATTTTTCGCAGGGAAAAATGCTTCGAACTGTGTTTAATACCGTAGAGAATTCCATAATCTGGCCATTTTGAATGCCAGAAATGAATCCCGTACAGCATTTTGATCGTTCATTTACTGAAATTTTTAAATCCAAAATGGAATAACCGACATCAAAATTCATGGCATGTCAAGACGTTAAGACCGCCCATCTTTGGAAAAGCTACAAACAATATAATTTAAAAAAAAAACCAAAACAGCCTGATTATTGAATCAATTCGTACAGGAAGCAGTTCTGTGGCAAGAACGATTGCGTCATCCGTTTGCATTGGAAAAAAAAGACGGGTGGGCGATGTCATAGACTTTACTGGAGGACATGAATATAAGTCGGACTCAAGTATAGACGTTACAATTCTGGAAGCGAAGCAATAAAAATTGCAAAATTCTGACAATCCACCAATACGAATGATTATCTACATTCGGAAGTGTGAGAGAAGCATGTCAGTTTTATTCGTATTCACGACCTGCAGTTATGTCTGTTACATTACCCATTTGCCTTTTCCCCCAGGGATGGTTGAAAAAAATTTTCCAGTTTTAGAATCAAACACAGAAAACTGCGTCTTCATCAGATATTATGGACAATTTGACAGATCCGAGCTCTGGGTTCAAAGTAACGTTGGTTGAACAAGAATTATCACTAGTTCACGGAAGATTGGAAACCAGTAGCCGAAAGACTTCCAAATTTCTTTCCTTTAAAAAAATAAACCAATTTCTACTAAGCTAGATTCAATCGAAGGCACGTCTCCATTAAATATAACACACAGTCAGAATCTTATTCCGAAGGTATAATAGTTATTAAGGAAATAATATGTGCCAATCTTTGAGAAAATGCGCATTCAACTTTCTCGGAAATTGTTTAACCGATTTTCACAAACTGAAATGCAAATGAAAGACCTTGAAGTTCTTTGAAAAGTCTCCGAAAAGATGATCCAGATCCGACTTCGGGTATTACAGTGCGAGTAGTAAAAAAATTCAATTTCGTGAGTATTTTATCACAAGCGATTCTATATTAACTTGACATAACTTTTTACAAATTGAAAAGGTGATGGTAGTTTACCCAAAAGAAGTTTTTTGATTTTATTCTAGTTTGAAAAAGAACATCTAGACAGAATCTTCTAGTGATAAAAAACATAAGTAATATGAGAAAGGCATCATTGCACCACTAAATGGATCAAAAAAGGTTTCCAATAGTATATGCTCAAACAAATGTAAAGCATGATTGAGGGCTCAAACAAATGTAAAGCATGATTGAAATAGGGGAAGATGGAGTAAAACGAACCCTTGAGGCATAATGCACCTTTTGCTTTTCTCAAAAGTTACCAATTTTTTTTCACTGAAAGTCCGCCATAGCAACAAATTACTTAAAAAAATTGGTAGCGATGGTTCAATCATATTTGAAAAAAACGTGATTAATCCACTTAGCAGTGAAATGATACCTTTTTTTATCAATCCGCATTTGTTTTTTGCATGAATATTCTTCGGTGTTTAAGTTTTCATTACATTTCATTAAGACCGTCGTTTTAAGCGACAATTTGAGATTGTAATCACTCATTACTCTGTAATGTCGAAACTGCAAATACAATCGAATTTAAATCTAGAAGTGTGATAATCGATTAAACATGCCATGATATGTAAGTTCCACTTTAGAGTTTACGGTAATTTAAGGTACTTCCAGAGCCGGTATTCAGGAACCAGCATAACCCAAACCGATTCGTATGGCCATATGACGAATAAATTACAGTTTTGAGTACAACTTTGAAGCTTAATTGGATAAAATTCATTAATTTTTGTATGTATGTATAAAACTAATTAATTTTGTATATAAGTTTAATTCAATTTGAACTTTTGTTTCTGAAATTTGATTAGGCTTTTTTGAGAAAACGATTGAGCTTTGAGAAACGATTTTATACTGGAACCGGAATTCTAAAATCGGTATGGCTGAAGTCAGATAAATTCACCTGAGTAGCTGTATAGTTTACATTTGTTTCAAAATATTTGAAAATCAGTGAAGACATCTTTGAGAAATCATAGCACGAATTAAATTTTTAGGTGCCTTCTGAATCGACAACTGAATACCACTAAAACTGAAAAAAGTTAATTTTTTTATCGACTATCCAAATCTGCTAACCCGATAAACCTGATTAATTTATGTGGAATAGACATTTTTATACTAATCACCCTGTATCTTCGAAACCGGAAGTTGGATCTGACTGAAGAGCAAGATGTTTTAAAGAATCTTGAAACTTTTCATTTGCATCTTAGATGATTTTTAGATATCATTTGAATCTTAGATCGGTTCAGCCATCTACGATTTAATTTTTATTTCGTTTCACATATCATCCTGTAGCTCCGCAACCAGAGGTCGGAACCAAACATAATTCAGGAACTTTGTTTGGGAGCATACGAATTTTCGTATGCATCTGAATTTGTAGAAAAGAAATTTTCAGAGAAAATTGAGTGAAATTATTTGTCACACACGCATTTGCTGATCTCGACGAACTGATTCGAATGGTATATGGATGTTATGTTATTCCAGCATTTATTGCTGTAAGTAGTTTAAAACAATATAATTAAAAAAAAATCTGCCATCATCTGGTTTATATATGTCATATTCGAACGATTATGTTGCCAAAAACGAACCGTGCTAAAATCGGTCCGATGCAAATTGTCATGAAAAAGAATGCTGTACACAGTCTTTTTGGTACTTAGAAACAATTGTATGTAACAGAATAAAAAATCGTGTTTCCCGTTGCTCCCAAGCATTGCTTTGTCATACAGCGCTCAAAACTCCTACTGCTGGAATAGGGGGAAAAGTCGCTAACAGAAAAATTTCGATATCTCCGTTAAAAATGGACGGATTTTAACAATCTATGGCTTGTTGGATAGGTATTACCGTGCGGAATCTAAGTCTGAAAACATATTCTGTTTTCAAGGTCAATTGTGACAGATACTGTCAAAAAACTGAAAATTTTGACATAAAACTTCGAATAACTCAAAAAGTAAACATCCGATCTCAAAACCATTCAATAGCGTTTTGGGTGACGGGGAGACCTTTCATTTGCGACTAGTTTGATCAAAATCGGTCCAGCCATCTCTAAGATCTCGACCTTAGTTGACAACACACATACAGACACACACACATACACACACACACACAGACATTTGCTCAGTACGTCGAGCTGAATCGATTGGTATATGTCATTCGGCCCTCCGGGCCTCGGAAAAATTTTCGAAAGTTTGAGCGAATTCTATACCTATTTTTTATATATATAAAAAAAGGTAAAAATATAAAAAAACAATTATGTCTCAGTTATAAGTAATTTCTGATGTTCATTCCATAGTAATTTTCTAGGGTGAGGAAGACGATTTTAATTGTGTAACCAGTAAACTTTTTTGCAAATCATTCGGGTTTTTAGAATTAGTTCTAATATAGACGATGTGTTTGCAATTTTATAGAAAAATCGTCAAATTTATCGTCTCATATTTTTGGGGGAAAAATGGACCGAATTGTGTGAGGCAAAATGCTCAAGTAGTCGCTTACAAAAATTATTCATAAGTTATCAATTTAATGAATAATAGTGAACAATCTTCCACCTGGCAAATATTTCGTCAACGAGAAGTCTAAAGCTGTCTTTAAATAATAAGAAGAAGCTTTATGATCTTATTGCCCCGTGGTTGTCATGAGCTTTAATCCGTTGTTTTTATGAATGTTTACCCGTTGTTTAAGATCATCCTGCCTCTATGTTCAGATAATCGCTTAATTTAAATTGTATATTTTTCATGTTTTCCACGATCGGGCGTCATGCCCCGCATATATTTCGATAGATAATTTTTAAGGGTTTTGGAAAATAAGATATTTCGTGTATTTTTCAATGCATTCATCGAGTATTTGTACGTAATTTTGTGAAAAATAATTACGGAAGATAGTCATGCATGAAACTCTTCCGTGTTATTATCTATAGTTAATATATAGCAACATTTCCTTAGGGGGTGCGTTTTACCCCATCTACCCCTATCAATTTTGATCAATTTTTGTCGAAGTTTGATGAAAAAATTGCATATATTCTTAGTTTTTGATATGTTGAAAGTTTAGCTACACTCCTTCAGTACATCTGTGTGTGGTAGTGCAAGGAAACTGAAACCAAATTATTTTTCATTAGTAGTTCTCAGCAAAACTGGAAAAGGTTTCGTTTAAAGTTTCTACTTTTCTTGAATTATCATTCTAAGCAGAAACCACTGATTTGTTTCCTTTTCAGCTATATGAAAGTTTTATCTGCTCAAATCCGGAAAAAGATTATGAAACTTGTTTCTACGCACACATTATTGGCATTACCTATACACTTACAAGGTATCTTTCCCCTTAGGGGCTGAAGCCAGTAGGTCGCGTAAAACCACGTGGCTCGCTGTGCGTATTACATTTTTCTCCATGCTCTCTCGCAAATGTGCAAAATTACTCTCGATGTGGCCGGGTGGCCAAGAATGTTTTGATATTTTCGATTACAAGTTTGACTACATCATATAAAATCCAAGAAAGCTGCCGCTTGTTTGGCAGCCTTTTTGAGCCGATTTTAGTTCTCTCTCATGTTTCCTTACGCTACCAGGGAACTAAAATGGCGCCGACATAGAAATCGACTTACCTCCATAAAAATAACTTACACTTTATTTTCATCGCGACAACATATATGTTTTTATGCACTAATCGCATCTAAATAAAATTATCTAGACATTGGGCCGTATGAATAAAATGTAGTAAAGTGTGTTGTTTGTAAAGGGTGATTTTTTAAGAGCTTGAGAACTTTTTTAAACAATAAAACGCATAAAATTTGCAAAATCTCATCGGTTCTTTATTTTAAACGTTAGATTGGTACATGACATTTACTTTTTGAAGATAATTTCATTTAAATGTTGACCGCGGCTGCGTCTTAGGTGGTCCATTCGGAAAATCCGCTTTTTTATCGACAAATTTTGTTCAGCGATGAGGCTCATTTCTGGTTGAATGGCTACGTAAATAAGCAAAATTGCCGCATTTGGAGTGAAGAGCAACCAGAAGCCGTTCAAGAACTGCCCATGCATCCCGAAAAATGCACTGTTTGGTGTGGTTTGTACGCTGGTGGAATCATTGGACCGTATTTTTTCAAAGATGCTGTTGGACGCAACGTTACAGTGAATGGCGATCGCTATCGTTCGATGCTAACAAACTTTTTGTTGCCAAAAATGGAAGAACTGAACTTGGTTGACATGTGGTTTCAACAAGATGGCGCTACATGCCACACAGCTCGCGATTCTATGGCCATTTTGAGGGAAAACTTCGGAGAACAATTCATCTCAAGAAATGGACCGGTAAGTTGGCCACCAAGATCATGCGATTTGACGCCTTTAGACTATTTTTTGTGGGGCTACGTCAAGTCTAAAGTCTACAGAAATAAGCCAGTAACTATTCCAGCTTTGGAAGACAACATTTCCGAAGAAATTCGGGCTATTCCGGCCGAAATGCTCGAAAAAGTTGCCCAAAATTGGACTTTCCGAATGGACCACCTAAGACGCAGCCGCGGTCAACATTTAAATGAAATTATCTTCAAAAAGTAAATGTCATGTACCAATCTAACGTTTAAAATAAAGAACCGATGAGATTTTGCAAATTTTATGCGTTTTATTGTTTAAAAAAGTTCTCAAGCTCTTAAAAAATCACCCTTTAGTATCTTCTCAAAAACAAAGTCCACAGAGTATAACGCGGTTTGGTATGAATAAAAAACAAGTTCGAATATGTAGTTAATGCTACTTCCGAATTTAAGCATTTACTGCATACCGTATCGACACAGAGCCGGAAAAGCTGGCATAAGCATGCACAAAGCAAGAAACGTACTTACATCTGTAAAAATGCCACCTCTTAAATATCTGTACTTCACTTTATCAGCAAACACACGAGTAGCAACCTATAGAGCTACCTACCGAAAACTTGTAGTAAATACTACAGTTTGTAGCAAGTTTTGACAGGAACGTGATCCACACGTAGCATTTACTACAGAAATTCAAGCATGCTACGTTTTATTCATACGGTCCATTGTCAGGATAGATTTTTGATCCATGCTTTTGAAGGGGAGATATTCAATGAACAAGTTGAAAGTTGCCGTTTTCAGCTATGCAATTCTTCCTTCAGAGAAAAGACTTTCTCGACCGCTAAGGTCAAACAATCATTAAAATCTACATTCATAAAATGTAAGCAGCTTTCAGTCAAACGTTGGTGAAAAATTGATCAAAACTGATATTTCATCCAAAAAGTCAGACTTGACATTCATTTGTTCTTTTTTTGCTAAAAAAGATTGCGTTAGTTCTTTGGAACAATTACTATTGTTTAGTTAATGAACAATGTTTAGGGATGGAACTTAAGTGAGCACGTCAAGCTTCATTTCGGAGCGCAAATGCGAAACCGACGACACGACCAGGCACTCCGAACAAAAATCTGAACAAAAAGTGTTCGAGAGTGATTTACCGCCAGTTACCATAAATATAGCGACCCCTCGATAATCATGAAAATAATCTTCTTGAGCAACACTGTTTTAGTTGCTATGAACTAGTTACCAAGCAGCGCTATAATAAATAAACAAATTATTTGAGAAAGTTGTGAAACTTTTATATAAATTTAAATTTTTTTACAACGTACTTTCTAGATTTGCGCCGACCACAATAGTACAATAACCAAATCTAGCACTAGAAGTAGTGTTGCGACAGAAAGGCGTCATCCTATATCGTCCACAACTACCCATTAGCTCTATCTGCAGTATATTCATCTAACTCATCCATGATGATGGTCTTTCTTTTTAGGAATATCCAGTCGAGTTTCCGAAACACATGACTTTTGCTTAATATACTGTCAACCAAACTGGAAGTTAGTACCAGTCTTCACGAAACGAAAATTAGACTTCATCGTTAAATTTTATCCGACACTCTTCACATTCGACTACTTCAACAAGTTCCAGCCGCCTTACGGTAGACTGTAGCTACAGCAAACACAAATTATTTGTATTATTTGTATTTGGTTACAGTCTGTTTGAGACACAAATAATCAAATTATTTGAAGGAGACCAGTTTAAACTGGAGGCTTTCCATGTGCACTTCAAAACCTATAATTTCAATCAGATCTAATTTCCCGAGAAATTTGATTTCCATGCTGTTCAAGTGTCTTTCATATTCATCAAAGTATACACGCACTTTTCGAAGATCTCAAATTACTGAGAGTAGAAGTAGAGGAGTTTCCAAAATATGACAGCGCATTGTTTCACAACATGTATGCTGATTAGCAACGAGGGTTGAACGATTTTAAACATGTGGCGAATTGAAATGAAACTTACTTACATAGCAGATAGTCATTATAGATTTAAGTTCGGTTACTATTTAACAAACATTCATAAATATTGAATTGTCTGGAAGTCATTTTTAATATGAGCACCAGCAAGCTTTAACGAAGACCTCTATTCGATTAAACTAAATGATAATTCAACTCAAGGCAGTTTGTTTTGTTTACATTTCCCAAGTCTTCAATATGCAGTAACCAAGGTTATGGGAACTGTTATTTAAAATCAATAATCTATCAACTTGTGTTGCCAGTTTCAATAGTTTTTCAGGCGATTTCGTTTTGACATTACCAGTTACTGAGGGGTAGTTAAATTTGCGATACAGTTTCGATAGACGAGTGGCAGGTCGTGTCGTCGGCGAAACCCTACCAAAATGAACCCGATCAGAAGAAAATAATTAATGTATACTTTATTTTGACCTTGTCTCCGACAAGCAAACGAGCTTAAAGTGTTATTCGTGAGGTTGAATCAAGCGATAAAATAGCTAAACAGAATGCTTAACATTGTCACCCGCATGAGCAAAGTAATATCTAGTTGTGATATTTCCAATACCAAAACAATAGCACAGCAGTATTAAAATATCTCGGTTCATTTTTCATTAGGGCGTATAAGCAAGTGACAGTTTCTCTTTAATCACTCTCTCTTTCAATTATTGTGATGTGATTAAAAAGATTTTTTTTGATATCACTATTCTGTTTGAAAGTCGAAAGTTTCGGGTATCATTTCATGCCAAGAGTTGAATGATAAACGTGGAAACCGCTGGGAAATTAATAGAAGAGAAAGTAAACAAATAGAAACTGTCACTTGCTTATACGCCCTTTTGAAAAAACCGAGATATACAATACAGTGACTAAACTTTAAACGTATTTGAATTATATTTGAGGGAACGCTATTGACGCTTTCAAAAAATATATTCCGATTGCCAATGCATACTGAAAGTATGACACAATAAAACGATGAAAAACTATTTTACTAAGTTTGTAAATTTCACAACCCAAAATTTTTATGAATGTAACACAAAATTTGAGTTTTCCTTGTATTTTTACTAGATTCACTAAACATTTCTAAAACTTCTCGAGAAGTTATCAAAATTGTCTGACAGTTTATTAAATACGTTGGCCCTACACCAATGGAAATTATATTATCTCTAAATTGCAGAATAATAACAAAACAAGCTATTATATCAAATTAAAGAATTATATTGCCATTTCAATAATGAAATAATGCCTAATCAGGCAATGATAGTAAAATGAACTATTGCTATGCTTTAAGTTTGCTGTCGTTTTTTATTCGGCAAAGTTTTCAATTTTTTCTACAAACGGTGAAAGAGAATTGAGGGCCTAAGTAGGAAAGTGTATTTAATTTTATTCGTTTCAAACAACAAATTAGTGATTTTTACAAGATTAGATATTCGAAAAGAATAAAAATTTGGAATAAAATTCGAATCGACACTCACACTGAAAACACTCGATTTTGAAAATTTATAGTCGATTTGCAAAATAAAAAAATAAACATTTTTGGTTTGGATGAAATTTTGTTACAGAATTTTAATTGTATATGAAGGCGTATGTTATGTGAGTGTGAGTACCTCGCTTTGTCTTACCAACTTTAGTTTAAATTATCAACCAGCAACGACCACTTGGTCATTTGAAAGTTTTAATTAAAATTTGTTAAGAATATAAACCAAACTCGCTAATGATACTTTTTGTATGTATCAGGTTAGGAAACCTGTAAAATTTACACACAACTTGAATTCTGAAATGATTATGACTTTCGTTGGTTAGTTTGTGATAAAATTTCACTGAAAAAAAAAACAGTTGGACTAAAAAAAGTTGTTTTCAAATAACTTTCTTTCCTTAAAAGTGCCTAACTTAAATTTTTGACTGTAGGTCGGGAGCATAATCCCCTATCTTGTAACAAAATTTAATCTAAATCAAAAATGGGAGTTTAAATTTTCAAAATCGATTCAAAAATAATTGTAGGAGTCGATTAGTATGTTTTGAATATTTTTATTCAAAAACATGATTAATTTTGTAAAAACCACTCATATAATACTTTTTTGTAGGATTTGTAAAAAAAGTTTGGCCCTTTTCAAAAGACAGCTTAGATTATTTTTGGAAAAATAAACAAAGCATGCAAAGTGTTTTTGTAACAAAGTCCAGAAAGTTTTATTAAAATCTGAGAGGGTGCTGCCAACTCTGAGTACGATTTAAAGCAAAATTCGTCTACAAAGAGAGTACAAAATATGATAAATCAAAACTATTACACTCTAGAGCAGAGCTTAACATTGTAACGCAATCTCAATGAAAGAATCCAATCCAACAGCCTCATTTTCAATTTTTTACTGTCTCATTCGTAAATGACCGACACTAGAACAAACGAAGAAAGACGAAATATTTTCGTTTCTCATTGAAAAAAAAGATAGTAGAATTGACAACGTCACTCTTTCCACTATGACAAGACGAAACTAAACTAACGTCTGCAAGGAGCATCAGCAGAATTTCAATTCTCATTCTTTCATCGACGTATTGACAATCTGTGACGCTTGGCTTGACTAAAATATGACAAATCGAAGTAATTACACCCCAGATCCTCTTTGGAAAAAAAATAAATCTTCAAGCACCAACAGGTAAAAGTCATTGTTAAACTTTTTTTCTGTCATATTCGATTCTCAAAGCTTCGGTTGTTGACACTGCATACTATTGGATTTTCACTGAAAACCGCAACTGACTAAATAGGCAAATGAAAGAAAGAACACAATTTTGAAACTACTGTTCCGCGTATGTCATTGACTAGACATGGATTTCGTTCTAGTAGTTTGCAAGCAAAACTACGAGTGTCATTAATTTCTCGCCGTTTTCTCGTCTATTTTGAGTCAGTGAAAATGACAGAGCTAATGCTCTAGAGCCATTTGTAAACCAGAACTTTCATAGATACGAGAACCAATAGGTTAAAATCATTGTGAATCGTTTTACGTTATCATCGATTCTCAAAGTTTCGGTTGAACAGTATACGATTTTCACCGAAAGTGGCTAAAAGGGCTAACGAACAATTCTTAAACTACTTTTCCGCTTTTGTCGGACATGGATCTCGATCTACAAATTTACTAGCGGAGTTGAGAGTGACATTTTTTGTCATGTTTGTCTATTAGCTCTGCTCATCGCCGACTGAGTGCCAATTGAAAAATCAAAGCAAATCGCGCTTAATTTTTCTGTAATAATTTTGGATATTTAAAACTCATTCATTTGTAGTTGTATTTATATGATTTATCTATCAATTGGATCAAAATCACGAGTCATGCCTTGTGCATGATCCAGTAATTTGTCATTTTGCGAAAATAACCTCTCAAAAGTTTTGTTCTAAACTCTGAATGTTTTGTCTATTATTCTCGACCATTCCATTTTGATCCACAGTGGAATACACTTTGACGGTGTTCAACTAAAGTATATATAAATTGTCCTTATTTGAATTTATTGGTTTTTAAGTGTTATTTCCTGTGTAAATAAATACAACCCCGAGAATGGCATCTAATCTGGATTCCGCACAATTTTTTTTGAGTGCAAATAACATAAATTATAGAATGCCATTAACTCTTCGGAGTGTGGACTACGACTCGTTTTCTATTGTTTATAGAATTTGATTTTCCAAATAGTAGGCGAGATGCCTTTTTAAGGATGCCGGGTAATGAAAAATTCAAAACCTGTTTTGAATGATATGAAAATAGTAACAATTAACCACATTGTGGGAACGACTTTGAGGAGTTTCCGTAGCGGTCTTTTTTCCTTTCCGGCAGTTTCTTTTATGACCATTGTAATAATTGGTACCGAAAGCAAAACAAAAAATCGACCGTGCACATCGTGAGTCGGATGTCAGCCGGGAGGATCGTATGTGATTTCAAATCTTACAATGTTCATGTGTTGGTCCTGGATCTCTTTGTACACTCCGACGATGTTCATCAGGGCGGAACCTACGGAAGATATTAGAAAAAAAAGAAAGAATGTAATTAGTACAAAATAAGTAATTTTAAACTCAAATCGGTGAACTACGCGCCCGCCTAATTGAATTTCATTATTTGATCACAAGATAGACAGCTCAACGAATTTGTCTCAACTAATTGCACGGATCCGGCGATGATAAATTAATTGACGAAATGTTGCTGTTTGTTCATCAATTTTGCGCCGCAGGGTTTTAATAATGTATAAGATCATGATACTTTCGAATGTTGAAAACTTGTTGGATGATTGTAGCGTTCAACATCCCCTAAAGTGGTATATTTTCGTATCATTCATTAATTTCCATCAGGTTCCACAAAAGTATTTCATATTTTTCACCCTAAATTCAGAGCAATTGTTATGCGAATCCCAACGAAACGTTTGACGAAAGCTGAAATATAAACAACTTCGGGGTCGTTTTTCAATTTCCTTCCAATTGCACGTCCATTGGCGTGGGAACAGTATAATTTATGTAATCCTCAACAGTTAATAAATCAAAACGAAAATATCTTTATGATGGTGTGGTTTGCATCGGGCGATACGATCTATCAGCCAGTGAGCTTTCGGCTGACGATATATTTTTTTCGGTTCGGTTTGAGGGATTTTTATGGGAATATTGTTTGTATTTTTGAATCAACATTTTTGAGTAAATTCGTTTGTGATTCCGGTCGCAATTTGATGGTTCATTAACGATAATTGATTCATTCAGGTGTTAACCTATTTCCGTGCAAAAAGAACATAAGTGTTTAAAATTAATGCTTTATGTTGCGCCTTCAACTCGTTAGAGCATAACAGATTATGTTGAGCTGTTGTACCATCCATCAGTTAAAGAGATTATGAACGATAATAGAGTGATAAAGTTGTCAAAATTGAATAACGACAAAGAATCTGGTTAAATATGAATAAGTTTGAATCTG
Source organism: Malaya genurostris (assembly GCF_030247185.1). Taxonomy (NCBI): domain Eukaryota; kingdom Metazoa; phylum Arthropoda; class Insecta; order Diptera; family Culicidae; genus Malaya; species Malaya genurostris. The sequence goes on from NC_080571.1 coordinate 48,435,481, forward strand.
TCAAACTTTTTACTATAGAAAAATTTGACAGAAATTTACTGAAAAATAATTTATTTAAGCGTCTCTTTTAGCCATTTCGGGGTGCCTCGTAAATGACAAGTTTGTGTAAATTGTATATGACAATTTTTTTTTCCAATAACTATTTATTGGAATATGAGTTAAAATTAAATTATTAAGATTTAAATTGGGTGTTCAGCCACAAGTGGTGACTTTTCAGCCCTATTATATATATGATTGTGTTGTTACCATGAGGACATCATTTGCTTCCGCAATTCTGAGATTTTTGTGTAAGGAAAATTCTAAACCTACTTGTATTGTGTAATGGGGAAAAGGAACTTATATACTAACTTACTAACTAATACAGAGAGCGAATCGATTCAATTGAAGATTGCATCGATTTTTGTCGGAATTTGCTTATAATATTATGTGACATTACATCTAATGGTTCTATATTTGTGAGTCTGTGTAACTCATTTGTACTAAACCAGGGAGGACGCTTCAAAATCATTTTCTGAATTTTATTCTGAATCCTTTGAAGAGTTTTCTTCCTGGTGGAACAAAAACTTGACCGAATTGGTACTGCATAAAGTCATCTTGTAATAACACTTGAGTTGAAAAAATATGATCATATTTCAGTGAGACTTCATTTTCAATAGGACTCACAACGTTCAAATTAAAATTGTGTACACTCTCGAACTGCTGAGCAAGTTTTTGAGCTTTTTCGCCATTTGCAAGAAGTATTTTATTTCCTTCCTTGAGAGCAGGAATTGGTTTCTGAGGTTTCTTAAGAACCTTAGAAAGTTTCCAGAAGGGTTTAGAATATGGTTTAATTTGTTCAACTTCTTTAGCGAAATTTTCATTTCGCAAAAGAGTAAATCTATGTTTAATTTCTTTTTGTAAATCCTTAACTATGTTTTTCATAGCAGGATCACGAGAACGTTGATATTGACGTCGACGAACATTCTTCAACCGAATGAGCAGTTGAAGATTGTCATCGATGATAGGAGAATTTAATTTAGTTTGAGCTTTGGGAACTGAAAGATTTCTAGCTTCGATAATATAATGATTCAAATTACCAATTGCTGTGTCGATGTCCGCAGAATTTTCTAAAATAGTTTCATGATCCACATGATTTTCAATGTGAGATCTGTAATCCAACCAATTAGCTCTATGATAGTTGAATATAGAACTAATTGAATTATTTAAAGCTTCGTTGAAAAGTCTGAATGTTACAGGATGATGATCTGAGTCAAAGTCAGCATGAGTAATCGGTTCACTACAAATGTTACTTTGATCTGTTAGAACCAGATCAATTGTAGACGGGATTTCCACGGAAGAGAAACAAGTCGGATTACTGGGATGAAGAACTGTGAAGTAACCAGCTGAGAGTTGATTATGAAGTATTTTACCATTACTGTTATTTTGCCTACAATTCCACTGGACATGCTTAGCATTTAAGTCCCCTATTACGAAAAATTTCGATCGATATCTTGTAAGTTTTTGCAAATCGCCTTTAAAGAAATTTAATTGTTCGCCGGTGCATTGGAATGGCAAATATGCTCCAGCGATGAAATAAATTCCATGAATGGTTTCAACTTTGATTTCCAAGCTTTCAATAACTTTAGTATTGAAAGAAGGTAAAATTGGATGTTTAATTTGCCGTTGGACAAAAATGGCAACTCCACCATTCCAGTAAACCCGTCAAATCGATGAATCACATAATGTGGATAAATTTTCAATTTGACATTTGGTTTAAGAAAAGTTTCTGTCACAATGGCAATATGAATTTTGTGAACTTTGAGAAAATTATAAAATTCATCTTCACTCGATTTCAAAGATCGAGCATTCAAATTTAAAATATTCAAATAATTATTTACTATCACTATTAAATTTTAAATTCATTATAATATTATTTGCAAATTGCCATCCGATTTGAAATGCTTCAAAAAGTGATGAAGTCGAATTCATTCGGATGATCATTTGAAAAAGTTTATCTTGTAGATAGATCATTTTATTTTCAGTTATATCGCCTAAATCAAATTCATTTAAAGAAGCGAATGGCATTGAAGGAATATTTGTAGGTAGACTGCCACTAGAAGAAGATGATTTGGCCGATCTACCTATTAATAAATTGTTCTCGTTAGAAGATGAACTGCAAGGTGTTCCTGTGTTTTGATTATTTACATTAGAAGAATTAAGTAGTAGATTTCTACCTGTTATACTAGCAAAAGTGACATTAGAAGAAGATGATGACGAGGTCGATCTACCTGTCAATAAATTGTTTTCGTTAGAAGACGAATTGGAAGGCGTACCTGTTTTATGTTTTAAATTCGAAGAAATAAGTGCCTTAGAAGAATTAGGCGTGGCATTTGTAACGGTTTTTTGATTTTCAGATATGTTCTGTAAATTAAAGTTCGTTGATTTGACTTGTTGTCTAAGCAAACGAGCGTTTAAAAATTTTTCCCTGACAGGACATTTCAAATAATTGGATTTATGATTTCCATCGCAATTTGAACATGAAAATTTATCAGTGGTTTTATTCATTGGACAAACGTCTTTCGAATGCGATTTACCACAATTCAAACACCGTATATCCATATGACAATTTTTGGTTCCATGACCGAAGCCTTGGCAACGATGACATTGCGTTAAGTTTGCAATACGATTATACCGTTTATTATAATGTTCCCAATGAATTTTAATGTGGGAAATGAAACGTACTTTTTCTAAAGTTTTCAAATTGTTAACATCACTTCGATTGAAATGTATTAAGTAAAGTTCATGGGAAATTCCAGAGCGTGGTTTAGAAGTACCATTTGCTCTTTTTTCATAAGTATTACTTGGGAAGGGGCAAAACCAAGCAATTCTTTTAGTTCTTTTTTAATTTCATCAGTACTTTAATCATTTGATAAGCCTTTCAAGACAGCCTTGAAGGGTCTGTCTGATTTTATATTATATGAATAAAATTTATGAAGTTTCTCGGACAAATATCGAATAAGACGTTCGTAATCTTCCAATCCATCAACTAAGACTCGACATTCTCCTCTTCGTCCGATTTGAAATGAGGCTTTTACTTCCGGGAGAAAAGTAGAAAGCTCAGTACGGAATGCTTTGAAGTCGGAGATCATCACCGTCACTGGTGGCATAGATTGATGTTTCTTCCCAGAACGACAAGCGTCCATTTTGGGAATTTTTGAAGAATTTTTTTCTATGTCGCTACAATCGGATTCAGGAAGAATCTCGTAAATATTGTTAGACGGCATACGATCAACGGTAGGGAAATCCGTCCGTTGTCTTTTATTTTTACATTCAGATTCTATGAGATCGTGAGTGTTATTAGGAAAATGTTGACTAACGGATTGTGATTTATTTCGTATTGAATTATTTTTAGCCTTAGGCTTGTTGCCTTTCCGGTTGGACGCAGGCATTTTTGAAATGAATGAAGTTTTAAATTAAATTAATTAGGCTAAATTAGTCTCCTCCTAGTTTGAAAAAGTCTTGATAAAGACTGATTAGTTCGAAGAATAGTTCTTTGAATAGCTAGCCTTAAAAAAGGTTGATTAATTTCTTAGTCATTCTAATATCACTTAGTCACTCTAATATCACTCTTTGTATCACTTAGTCACTCTAATATCACTCTATTGTTAGTCTTTAAAAAGACTGTTAGTGATTTCGGTAGCCTTGAAAAAGACTGAAGCCTTGAATCAATGAAACTCTAGGTAGCCAGAAAAAATTTCCAGGAGCCAAGAGCTATACGCGTGCGGAGCGAACGACTGTTCAACACCGACTGAAAGAACTGGGTTTTCTACCTCTTACTGGTAGCTCATCCAAAGAATAGTGTTCGCCAAACTTATTAATGATGGTTTTAAAATTCCAAACTGGTTCGCCAATTTTCGCAAAATAATACCCTTCTCACTTCCTTTTCAATAGGCGACATTTTGAAAGAGCAGAATTTCAACTGCACAAACAAGTAAACAAACGAAAGCTGACAGCCAAACGCACAGCATGCTGTGATCTGAGTATAAAAAACCATCACAAATACATGCGTACTACACAAATGTATGTGGATAGCTTATTTTAGATACACTCCTTAAACAACTTCCTGGGAAAGGGTATTATAGAGAATAGATGGCAGAGATTTTCAAACACATTAAGCTGTCGATGTTTGTAAGGAAACATCTCAAGTGTTGTGCTTTAGAGCAGTAAAATTCACATCGCGACCGGAGTAATCAACAAGAAAATTTATTATTTGGAATGCATGAAAAATTGTCTGCTGCTTCTTCTCAAGCATTACAATTGTTTTGCTCGGTTTTGGATGGTTTTGGTATCTTGCTTTTGACGGATTTTGCGCCAACTCGAACAAATGTTTGCAGCACCCGAACAGATTTTAATGAAACTTTCTGGACATGTAGACTGTCACAGAAAGGCACTGCATACTTTACCAATATTCTTGAATAGCCTGTCGTTGGGCGAGATACGAAGATTGCGTAAACTTCCGTCATCCCATATTGTGTTCAAAGTTCAAATTTTTTTGTGTAGCGCAAAAGTTTTAGTTTTAATTAAACTGCAGGCTGACTTACTTACTCAGAGTACGTTATGTGTAATATTGCCTTCTCGGTTATTAATATGGTATCGAAACAATAGTAGCAACCAGTCAAAATTTTGCTCGTACATCGCGATATCCCAAATTATTCGCACGCGAAGTAATCGAAATTAATAAATATGACCAAACTAACTGTAAATAAAATAATAAAAATATTCGTGGAACGTATGTCGACTGCCAGGAAGGCTGTATCGGGCGGGAAATCGAACACCAGATGTCGCAAAATCGTCCAAAAGTGTGGTCATCTGATTCAAACACATAATCCCAACTTCTTCATCGAAAATTTCGATCGATGATTCAAAAAGTGCAGTCCCTGACGGATACCATCTTTCTTTGTTAAAAATTGAGCAGTCTCTTTTGCTTTCCCGGTTTCCTTGATTTTCAATCGATCTTTCAGCGACTGCGTCTTCCCGACTGCATGGAAAACTGCTTCAATAACTCCGATCCAGAAAGCGGTAACATTCACGATATAAGTCATTATTGATCGATTTCAACTCTCAGCTGCAAAACCAAAAATTACCGCCGAACAACACGGGTTTGTAAGATAAGTTTCTACTACAACAAATCTTATGTGTTACGTTTCTAATTCAATAATAACACATGGAGAAGCGACGACAAGTCGACGCAATTAACTTCGACTTGTCCATAGCGTTAAACAGAGTCCTTAATCATTTTGTTATCGAGAAATTGAATAGACTCGGATTCTTTATTTGGCTGACGCAGTGTATTTGGACATACTTAACTGTATGGTGCAGTGCTTTCGTGCGTATCGGACTTACAATATCTTCTACGCTCGAAATATTTCCAGGTGTCATCCAAGGAAGCCAACTTTGCCCACTGTTTTTTGTTCTATTTATCAACGACCTCTGCAAAATGCTCAAATCTCCTAAATTGCTGTATGCGGATGATCTTAAATTTTTTCGCTGTATAGAAATTTAACATGGATTGTTACGTCCCTCAATCGGACATCGGTTTATAGATTTCCTGGTGTAATATTAAAGGTAAGGAGGTTAACTATCGGAAATGTAGTTATCGGGATTTGAATAGATTGTGTTCACAGAATAAGTTTATCAGGGTACATATGTCATTACTCTACAATATTGAAAAACTTAAATATGCTCTAAACTGACGCTTCAATATACAAAATTTCAATGCATTTCCAGGTGGAATTTTCTCCCATCGGAATTCTATGAAAACCGATTATGAGATAAAACGCCTAACACCATTCAAAGCGAGTTCCACGAATGCTGTCTGCCTGCACCAGAGCACTAGAAAAAAAGGCAAAACTTTTGCCATTCGCATGCCAGGACGTACATTCATGCTGTAGCTTACAAAGGTTAGTATTCACAACTACCACCGGTGAGTGCTCGCCGCATGGCCCAGATGTTTGCGTATGTCAAAGCTACGAGGGGGCCTCCACATGATACCGAGTCTGGAACAAGATTCTCCAATCAAAATATAAATCACGTCTCGCGGGCGGAGGCCCTCCTCCTTCCACTCCAATCGTCGCCAAGCGGGTAGTTGTTTCGATGAAATGTCACCATTGACGGTTGGTAAGTACTATCCGTTTCGATAAATACAGGACAGAAGGCAAACCTTGACAAATATTACTAGTCCGATAGCATATTTGGCCCTGGAGTGGTCCCGTCAAGTGGCCGCCGCAGTCAACACCATTCACTCGGTTGTCACTCTCTGTCACAGCGATTCGAATGCATCCATACTCAGACAACCCAATCAATAGTGACTTCTCACGATCATGAAACGTAATCGAGGAAAACAAGCGAACAACTTTTCCGTCTGTTCAACTGCATTCCAAAAAAAAAAATTGTGTTTTTTTGACTACCAAAAACAGTAATCGAAATGACAAACTATAAACAGAAGAAATAAAAACGAAATGAAATGCAAATTCCCGTTTAATACATTTCGCGTAATCTCCGAATGGGAAGTAGTATGGAAAAATATGATGTGCAGGGGCCCACTTAAAGGGCCCAGTGGGGCAAGCGGATATTCGGATACAATAATAAGAAATAAATCAGACTTTCATGTGACTAGAGGTACTACAAAAATTGTACCCAACTTTGATAATGTACTCAACTAGACAGTCTCACTTGCCCCATACCGGTTCTTTGTGTTATCTGCATTTCATTGGTGAGAGCGAAATCGAATAAATTTCGATTTCTGCTGTGCGCTGTTTGGGTATGCCCGATAGGATATTTTTTTGGTTGTAAAAACAACATGCACTCATTCGTGGTATTTTGGAAGGCTTCACGGTTTATGTCTGGTTTTCGTGTGTTTTATATTTTGCCGTCGTTTTGGATTTACACTTCATAGAATTCGATTCAAATCGAATGTGATCGAATAGTAATCGGGAAAAAACAGAACAGCATCAAAAACAGTAATTGAACAAAACGATCTATTTAAGCAGAATTAGAATAAAATAGGCAATTTCAACTATAGAAACGGTGAAAAGGTTTTAAGGTTTAAGTATTGATGTTTGGAGTGTAATTTTAAAAACAATATAATGAAGTAAAAATAGGACAAGGCATCGGTACCGGGACAAAAAATCCAACTGAACGGTGCTAACTAGAGATAGGCAATCCGTTCGCGAACGTTTCAAAAGAACTAGTTCTACTAGAAGAATGAGTGAACAAGAGTTCTCTATTAAAGAATGATAGTTCTCTATTCTTTTCAATGGATATGGAAGTAATTGAATTTATTGAGAGAGTGTATACAGTTAAAGACTGTCCCAGAAAGTATGGACGCAACCAAAAACCGCACCCATTTCGCAATGGTTCAGAATCTGTCAATTTTTACGGCTGCGTCCTAAACAAGTAGCATCGATCAGACCGAGGGTTCGAAAGCTGTACAATACGATTCTTGCTGGAAATTTGAACTGCATAATCATGGACGACGAAACCTACGTGAAACTCGATTACAAATCCTTACCGGGACCACAATATTATACGGTGCGAGAAGGGCAAGTGTCTAACCAGTCCGAGACATCGATTGAAGTCGAAAAATTTGGTAAGAAAGCTATGGTCTGGCAAGCAATTTGTAGCTGCGGTAAGATTTCGATACCCTTCATCACCATTGCTTCAATGAACAGCGAAATATACATCAAGGAATGTTTACAAAAACGACTTCTACCCATGATTCGAAACCACAAGGATCCTGTTGTTGTCTGGCCAGATTTTGCTTCTTGCTACTACTTGAAATCAACTGTAGAATGGTATACTACCAAAAATGTCACTTTCGTCCCAAAAGACACGATTCCACCAAATTGCCCACAACTTCGACTAATTGAGGAATTTTGGGCATTAATCTTAGAAAACATGTCTCGGCAGCCGAAACCATTCAACAGTTCGAAAAAGATTGGAAAAAAGTGTCAAAACTTGTTGCCAAGAAGTCTGTACGGAATTTAATGAGGAACGTTCGCAAGAGGGTGCGTCAGCTAGTCTACAATGGCTAAGTAGCAAATGTTGAGAATAATATTCTGTTATTGTAGTCTAATATTATCAGTATATCGAATAAAATTTGAATATCTAACACTTGTGAATTATTTACAGCGAAATCAAAGTGCGTCCATACTTTCTTGGACAGTCTTTATTGCGTATTATGGAACAGTTGCAGGTTTTCAGAACATGGTAAAAGTATTATACATTAGCGATTTTTAGAAAGTTTACAAATAAAAATGATTATTGGTACAAATAAAGACCAAAAAATTTGTAGTAAACAATAATATATTTATGTGTGTCATATTTTTTTCGGAGGAACATACAAAATTTCATATAACCGAAAGAACAGTTTGACAGAACCAGTTTTCATACGTTTTTAGAGGGGCGGCAAATCAAACGTTGGGATCTTCTTTTTTTTGCTCGTCCTAGTTAATTTTCCGGAGATGGAGTTCAGCTTAGTGGCCAATCTAATTTTGTTCCGGGTGCCAAATTTCCTCGGTATGTCACTTCGAATTAGTGCCGAAGTCAGTCTTGTGATTCACTGGCGCTTCGACGACTCGACGTCGGTGCTGTGCCGTCTACTCGGCTAGTCCCCAGCGAAGAATCGAGCCTACACCGGCGAAGAATTCCCCGGCGATGGAAGTTCTCCCGTAACCGTCACTTCCGATACCCGCGAACGGATCGAACGGCAAGATCCGTGGGTCGCTCCAGTGTTTTCGGTTGAAGGATGGCTTCCGATTCACTGGTGCCCCGACGATCCATACCGGGGCTACGTCGCAATCTACTCGTCTAATCCCCGGCGAAGGTTTTAGACTACACAGATGGAGAGTTAACTGACAACGGCGAAACTCCCTGATCCCTCTTGGTTTAGCGGTCGGTGGTCGCGACTGCCTGTTGTTCTGCGCTCCAATTCCGCTGCAAGATGCTTGCGATCTGGGAGGTCGCGGTCGACACTGCGCTCCAGCTCTTTTCACTGTGGCACATCTTCTGGACTTGGTTGTCTTTTTTGGCATTAAAAATGCCTTACTCTTCACTATATGGGGCCGGGTGTCAATTAAAAGTTTCAAAAATAGTCGCGTAACCTTTTTGTGTCATAATTTTGAACGTTAATAACTCGGTCATTTGTTAATGGATTGTTATAATTTAACAACCAATCGATTCGGAAACTTTTAACTTAAACATGTATGACGACGTAGTTTCAGTATTTCAATAGCATACTATTGAAAAATTGGTTAGAAGTGACCTATGTTTTCATCCACCAATCCCTGTTTTACAAAATGACGTCAACTTTTTGTTCGGCATAGGAGGCTTTGCGTCATGCATAAAAAACACCGTATCGTTATGCGTAGTATGAAGGGAAATCTATAAATATAGGCTGCACAATATTTCTTTGCCTAGTTGATGTTTGACTGCGAATGAAACAAGTAGCTCGTCCAGTGAGCTGACTGGATTGTATATGCGTTCACTTGCTGGATTGTCGCTTTTGCATTATGTGTTGGTGAAATTTCCTGCTGTCTGCACAACACCGCTTCGTGTTCGCTTGAATATCTCATATATCATCTAGCTATTGAAGAACCGAATCAGCGTGGTTATCGGTTCTTTTGAAATATCCCATGTATTTAGCAAATTGTTGGTCGATTTTGCCATTAAAAATGCCTTACACTTTTCGCTTCCCGAGGCTGGGTGTCAAATTAAAACATGCAAAACTAATCGCTTAACATTTTTCTGTCATAATTTTGAATGCTCATACCTCAGTAATTTGTTGATGGATTTATATAATTCAACAACCAATCGATTCGGAAACATTTAACTTAAACTTATGAGATAACGTCATTTGAATATTTCAATTGCATACCATTGAAAAATTGGTTTGAATTGAGTATTTTATTTTGGTTTTCTGGTAACTATCAGACCAGTTTAGAATTATCGGTGATAGATTTTTCGGATATAATTTGCAGCGCTTGTTCCTCGATGATTTGTTAATGGATTTTCCTCATTTAAATGATTCCAAAGCTTCAATATTGTAAGCTTAAAAATGTTTTAATTTGTCAACGGATCGGTTTGCATACTTAAATCTCCATTCCCATACGAACAAAACGGTGGCGCGAAAATGGATTCAGTATAAAGTTGTGTTATGATGATAATCATAGATACTTCTTCTTCATTATATGTGACTGAACAAGTTGTTGTCCCGCCAGGAATTAAACGCTTCAAAAGATTCAAAATTGAATTCTGAAACTTATCTAAAAGCGGCCTCCTCGGTTTGGTAGTATAAATGAGTTCCACAGGCTCACATATACAGTATAATTAGATGCAATATCATATAGTATCAAAGATAAACTAAAGGTAAGTTTACCTGCGATTTTACATGTATCGTTTGAATAGCAACCCTCGTAGAATTTGGTTAACCGCCAGTTTCAGTTTAATCATTATTAGCTTCAAAACAATAAGCGTCTGATGGCTACACGCGTTGTAACTATGACAATGTTCATTCATGTGTTAAAAACATCAAGTTACAATATGAACAAAATTTCTGAATTTTGTTGCGTATCCATTCCGTATATTCCTAATATGCCAAAGCGAAAATTAATGTAAGTAACTAAATATTTTATGCGGACTGTTTCACAAGTTTTCTTCCTCGTATTGTTGCCATATTATTTACCGACACTTTCCGAAGATTATCGACGATTTTGAAAAATGATTAATAAAATACACTATTACTGAGTTTACTGGTACAACATTTTTCGCTAAAATAAATAAAATTAATGAGTTTGTACGTTTCTCGAAGATTATTATCATAAAATAAATCAGTTTCATTTGTTCAGGTTTAAATCTTTAGGTTGTTTGTATCTAAAATTGAGCTTTCTAGTTCTAGTAGAATTCTAGTTAAAGGACGTTATTCAAAATCTTAACAATGTAAAAAATTGTGGAAAGGGATCAAAATTGAATAGAATTTATTATCAAGAAAGAATCTAATTGTAAATTTTATCATTCGCCAACAATCTAAGCGCTTAAACTAGAGCAAGTTTGTAATTAGTCTATTGAAAAAGTTTTTAGTTTAGTGTATCGTCATCATTATCATCTTTATTTTTGTATTTATTATGAAGACCCTAGAAACGTTCCATTTTTAATGTTATTGTGCTCGGTCGTGTCTTGAATACAACCCTCTAATTTTTTATAAGGTGAAATGCATTTACGCACGAAGTGTGGGACTCTCCACAGGACTACCCAACTGTTGATTGGAACTACCCACTAAAAACCCTTGGACCTCTAACCCCCGGTAACTTCCGGGTCACTGGCGCCTCGACGACCCAAAACTGATGCTACGTCGCGGAACTACTCGACTAGTCTCCGCCAAAAGATCTAGTCTACACCGACGGAGGGTTCTCCGACGAGGGGAATCCTCTCGAACCGTCGCTTACGGTACGCGTCTACGACCCGACCGAAAGGATGCCTAAGTCGATTCAACGATTCCGTTTGGAACGGGGCTTCCGGCTCACTGGCGCTCAGACGATCCTAGCGGTACCACGCGACGATCTACTCATCTAGCCCCCGACGAAGGATCTAGACTACTCCGACGGAGAGTTCTCCGGCGAAGGAAGTTCTCCCGACACCGAGTTCTCTGTTACACCCCACGGGACACCCGAAGGAGTGCCGAGGTCGGTCCGGCGATTCCGGTTGGAGCATGGCTTCCGGTTCGCTGGCGCCTCGACGACTCGAATCGGTGTTGTGGCGACTACTCAACTAGCCCCCGCCGAGGGATCTAGCCTACACCGACGGAGAGTTCCCCGACGAAGGAGGCTCTCCCGAAACCGACGCTTTCGATACCCGTCAACGCCCGACCGAGAGGATGCCTGGATCGATCCAGTGATTCCGGTTGGAGGATAGCTTCCGGCTCACTGGCGCTTCGACGATCCTAACAGTTTGGGCTAGGTTGTCTGGTGTAGTTTCTCTACCATGTGCATTTAGTAGACCACTTCTTTGTGTCGCAAAGCTCATTTGGGCAGCCAGGCCAAGCAGGAGATGCCACGTGGCCGAACCTGTGTAGGTACCACTTGAAACCTGTGGGGAACTGCGTCAGGTCGAAGTTTACTTTGCCGTGGGGTCTGTCGATTTCTCCGGAGACTCTTGGGATGAGCTGATGTGTCCACCTGCCTTTGGTTGAGCTGCCCCATTTCCCTTGCCACTCGCGTAGGGAGGTTGCGTTGGCAGTCCTACGGGTGTTTCTATCCCGCCGCATGTCATAGCATTCCGCGTCCTACTTGATGAGCAGTTCAATAGGCACCATGCTCGCCACCACGCAGGCTGCGTCTCCAGATACCGTACGGTACGCACTGATCACGCGAAGACACATCAGTCTGTGCGTGTTCTGCGTTGCGTTCCACACAGAGTACCGACGCTGGAATGTACCAGCGAGTTATTGTCAACGTGCTTGCCGAAACTAAGCTTGTCATCAAGTACACACCCAATTGCCCAAACTGTTGTTTACCACCATCATCTCTGTTTTATGATATGCTAGTTGCAGTTTCCTGTTGCGAAACACTATGCTGATCGAGTGTGATGCACTTAGTTCGACCAATTCGATGGATTCTTCGTACACTGATAGCGTGATATCTTGATGCCCGGGGGAGCCTCAACCGCAGTATGCCATCGTATATTATATATTTGGGCCCACAGGAGCGGGCCCAGGATGGATTTCTGTGGTACTCCGGCCGTCAAAGAATTGCTGCGTAAGCCTTCCTCGGTCTCGTAGAGCAATACTCGGTTCTGAAAGTAGTTTTCCAGAATATTATGCAGCCCTTCCGGTACTCTCAGTCGAAGTAGGGAGTCAGCGATATCTGCCCAACAAGCACTATTAAACGCGTTATTGACGTCAAGCGTTACTACCGCGCAGTAACGAATTCCACGCGGCTTGGGTTGCGACCTCCGCGGTGGCTACCATCGATTTTATGGTATCCGCCGTAGACCTGTCTTCGCCGTACCTATATTGTTCGTTAGACATTTCACCCGCCTCCTCTATGAACGCGTTCAGAATACCATCTGGCCCGGGAGCTTTTTTAGTGTCGGGCGATCTCGCCGCTGACAACAACTCTCCATTTGTCACTCTGTCAACATCGTTGATAGCAGTACTCCTTCAGCTTCGCTGGACTACGTTCAGGGGGTGCTAGTTCCCCTCTCGTTTTTGGCCGAAACCATCGCCCCATGGGTTGGAGTTGATACCCTGACACAGGTTATCGAAGCAGGCTTTTTTGCTTACTTGTTCAGATCAAGCTTGGCCGCTTTGAACGCTTCATTCCTTGCTGCTCTTGTCTCCGGTGATCTAGCTCTTTGCATCCTTCTCCTGACCCTTATGAAAGTCGTTCGACGGTTTGCAATTTGCTCGTTCCATCAGTAGACCGATCGTCTGTTGATCCACGGTACGTGCCTTCCTCGGCATTGTCGCGTCGCACGGCCGTGTCAGGACAGCTACCAACTCTTCCCCATCTTGGTTCGCTGTGTGGCGGATTTTATGTAGAACGACTAAGTTGCATCTGCAGTTCAACGTGAACTGCTAACGCACTGATTAGTCAAAAACGAAACGAAGACCTACAAAGAAACTGTTAATTATTGTTGCATTTAAAAGCCAATGATTTATAATCTCAAGAAAATTTTTAAAAACAGAAAATTTGTAAAAACAGTAATTTTAGTAATTTGAATACTCCCAAAACTCCGTTTACGTACACTTTTGTATGAATTAAATCCTAAATAACATAAACTTTTTTACGTACATACTTCGTAAAAAGAGGTTTTTGCAATAGAATGAAAACAACTGCAATATGAATATTTTCGGAACGGATTTGATGAATAGGTACCGATGTTTGAGGTCGTTCCGAAATCTAAAATGGCGACCTCCGATTCACTGAAGTTTCTTGGAAACCCTTACAATATGGGTATTTTTGGAACGGATTTGATAATTACATATCATAAAACGATATTTGAGTTTTAAATATGATCAGTATCCAACGGGGCCAACAGATCGGAAAATTGACATGCGAATGGAATTATGTAATGAAAACTGCGAAATTGTTTCCGCAGAGACGGTACTCGAGCCCGTAGCTAACTTCTAACCGGGAAAATTATTTTACCAAATCAACTACCCTGCATATGAAAACACATTTAAAACTACACAGAAAAAAATATGAATTTTGCATGTGACATAATCTACGAACGATATAATTCATAACTACTTGATTTTTCAAATGACGCAATATTCCAATCTGCACTCGGCTACCAATTACCGCTTTATGGATTTATATGTATCAATTATTCAGCCAGCAGATATGTGCTTCTGTGGTTCAGTCGATTAAACAATGTGCTTTATGATCTAATGTTTCTCGGTTCAAGTCCCGCTGTTGCTGTTGATCTTTTCGTTTTTATTTCATTCGAGTTCAAGATATGTAGTTTTCAATTTACACAATTTTACATGTTCTTGAATATAAATTTATGTGAAATACGAAGCTCCATTTATGTGCATCTTAGAAGATGTAAAATCACAAGATTTTTTCGCAAGCTCAGGACAGCTCTACGCCTTAACAAAGACTGAACCACAAATCGTTGAAAGTTGATCGAAGATGTGATCATCTTCAATTTATTGTGTTCGAGATCACAATCGTGATTGCTGCTATCACATATTGGCTGAGATCGTCACTTTAGATGTATGATGCTGGTGTGGACCCAGATAGGAAGCAATACCTTATGATAAAAAAAGAACCGGAATTTTCATTTTAAAATTCCCGCGCTTGTCCAATCGGTATAGTTTTATTCTCTCAACGTTGACAACACTTTTATACACATTCTGTCAAATTTTGACGCATATCGTACGATTAGTTTTTGTTTGGCGTCTATACAAAGAAGTTGAAAAATTTTCGTGTGGCGATTTTCATAATGGATGAAAATTTAGAACAACGGCTCGCCTTCGAACCGCCATTCGGTCGATTGTTGTGCGGTTTCGACGTCATATTCATCGATCCACACCTCATCACCAGTTATGATGCATTTGATGAATGTGGGGTCACTATCTGCGTTGGAAATCATCTCTTTGGCCACATCAACCCGATGCTGTTTTTGAAAGAAATTCAGCTTTTCTGGCACCAGCCGAGAAGCGACGCGTTTCAAACCCAAAACATCAGTTAAAATGTGTTCGGCTGATCCATAAGAGATGCCCAACAACACAGCAATCTCTCTAATCGGTACAGAACGATTTTGCAACATGATTTGCTTCGCCGATTCAATGTTTTCTTCAATAACAGATGTTGTTGGGCGGCCAGGGATCTCATCATGATCCAAGCTTGTACGACCACCTTTGAAGCGTTTATACCACTCGTATGCCTGTGTTTTTCCTAGACACGATTCACCAAAGGCCTTTTCTAACATTTTCAACGTTTCGGAACACAAAATTTGATGCACGCACGTTGTTCTAAATTTTTATCCATTATAAAAATCGCCACACGAAAATTTTTCAACTTCTTTGTATAGACACCAAACAAAAACTAATCGTACGATATGCGTCAAAATTTGACAGAATGTGTATAAAAGTGTTGCCAACGTTGAGAGAATAAAAGTTAACCGATTGGACAAGCGCGGGAATTTTAAAATAAAAAATTCCGGTTCTTTTTTGATCATAAGGTATAAACAAAAACAAAATCTCGAATCAGTGTTGGCGGCAAAGTAGACAGGGGGAAAATATAAACTTGTCATCAATGAGTGTGTTCGGTTGTATTTGTTTCCTTAGTTATAGGACTGTAAAGTGAATATCGTAGTGATCAACTACAGCAAAGCATACTTGGTTCTTCTAATCAATTGGACTATGTCTTCATGTGTTTTTATATGCAAGGTAGTTTAACTGGTAAAACTATTTCCCCGGTTAGGAGTTAGCTACGGGTTCGAATTCCGTCTCTGCGGTAACATTTTCGCGGTTTTCATTACATCATTGTGTTCACATGCCAATTTTCCAATCTGTTTCCCCCGTTAGATACTGATCATATTTAAAACTAGCTTAGACGGCTCTACGTCTGAACAAAGACTAAAACATAAATCGTTGGATATTTGAGTTCCTTCCGAAATCTAATATGGTGATTTTCGGTTCATCGATATTCCTTGAAAACCTTTACAATTACAAATCTCGTATTAGTAGGAGCCGGAAAATTACGTTTGAAGTCGTTTCGAAATCCAAGATGGCGACCGCGTAATTTCGAAAATCCGCGTGAAAAATCGTAAAACTAAAGAATTTTTTTTATGTCAAATATTTTAGAGAAAATTTACTGTGAGACTGAGACTTTCGAAATGAATTTTTTTTTTGATACCGAATATCTTCAGAATTATTTGGCTCAAGTGGCACGTTCCGCTAGTTATTTAGAGAATTGTGTCTAAACTTTGAAAAATCGCGTAAAAAAACAGCGTAATTTCGGAAATCCGCGCAAAAAAACGGGTAACTTTGGGAATCTGCCTAAAAAAATCGCGTCACTTCTGCGTAAAAAAAAACTGTTTTAATCCACCTATTGGTGTAATGATGTCTTTCTCATATCGATCATACCATCATATATAATACTGTGGTATTCTTCAAAATAATTTTCTTCGATTCCTAAAAGAATAACCGAAATCGGTTTGTAAGACCGTCTACTGATAAAAACTATTATTTGGAGAAGATTTGAGGTCGATTTAGAAAACTTTTTACGGTTTTTCGCCCTTTTCAGTGATGGCATACAATTTTTAACACACTTTACCTTATATTTCCGGATCCGGAAGTCGAATCCAGATGAAATTCAGGAATTACGTATGGGACCACAGGACTTTTCATTTGAAGCTAAGTTCATGAAAATCGATTGCGCCATCTATGAGAAAAGCTAGAAAACATATTTTCATTTTTTTTGCACATTTTACCCCAAAACTCCGGAACCGGAAATCGGATCCAAACAATATTTAGGAATTTTGTATGAGACTACAAGACCTTTCATTTAAACCCAAATTTGTGAAAATCGGTTCAGCCATCTCTGAGAAAAGTTAGTGCACTTATTTTCACAATTTTTTGCACATTTTACCCCATAATTCCGGAACCGGAAGTCGGATTCAAATAATATTCAGGAATTTTGTATGGGATCACAAGACCTTTCATTTGAATTTAAATCTGTGAAAATCGGTTCAGCCATCTCCGAGAAAACTTAGTGCAAAAAAACGTTACATACACACATACACACACAGACATTTTGCGTACTCGACGAACTGAGTCGAATAGTATATGACACTCGGCCCTCCGGGCCTCGGATCAAAAGTCGGTTTTCATAGTGATTGCATAACCTTTCTATATGAGAAAGGCAAAAACCACGTAGAAAAAGACCTCAGTGTATACCGGAAGACACCATCTTGGATTTCGGAATGATCCCACACATCGTTTTCCGGTATCTGCTCTTCAAATCCATTACGAAAATATCCATATGATTAAATTTTTCAACATTCACTGAACGAACTAATTTTGCAAAGTAAATTCCAAATGGCGTAACCTATTTTCGTGTACCAAATCCCAAATAAAGCAAATAAATAAACGAAAGTTTCGGTGCAACGGATTCCGAAATTACATCGTTTCTCATGTGACTGTTTGAAATATACACAAACATACGCATGGTACTATTTCAAATCCGAGGTTTTAGCAAATAAAAACTCGATAACTGTACACAGTGTATATGTACGGAGTTCTGTTCAATCGGGTTGCTTAAGAAGTGTATTGAAAATAAGCTATCCACAAAATTTTCTATCAAATTATGTTAAAACATGATATTTTATTCATTTTATTTTATTAAAAATTGATCCTTTATTGTACGAGAATAAACTTGAGCATAATGAAAACCACATGAAATTGAGGATACTCCTTCACGAGTTTTTGTACTTTTGATCGAACGCTCTTCATCAAGTTCCGGACAAGTGATGCATCGCGTTTTTTGGACGCTTGAGCCCAAATGTTTTCGAACTCCTGCATGTTCCCAGCTGCCTTACCAGTCTTCTTGAAAACCCTCTTCACGATTGCCCAGTAACGTTCGGTGGGTCGAAGCTGAGAGCAATTTGGTGGATTGATATTTTTCTCTACGAAATTTGTACCCTTTTCCGCAAGCCAATTGAGAGTGGTTTTGGCATAGTGAGCCGACGCTAAATCCGGCCAAACCAGTGGAGGTGAACTATGCTTCTTAAATAGAGGCAGCAATCTCTTCTGTGTCTCAATAGATTTCTCCAATTATAGTTCCGGTAGTGTAAAAAATTGTTGATTTCAAACCACAGGAACATATTGCTTGCCATACCAGTACCTTTCGAACGAATTTCTCCACTTAAATCGACCTGTCCGAATTGCTCACATGCTCCCCAACGACGATAGTAAACTATTGTGGTCTTTGAGTCGTCCTTCACATGTTAAATCTCATCATCGATCCAAACGCATGCATCCGGACACTGCAAAAGACGCGAAAACAATTTCCGGGCCCTTGTTGCTGCTCGCTTCTTCTGTTCTACACTTTGTTTCGGGATTTTCTGCTTCTTGTAGGTCTTCAGGTGATTTCGCCTCTTGATACGCTGGATCATTCCGACACTCGTTCCTGCTTTTTTGGACAAATCACGTGTTGACATTGATTTGTTCTTCATGATTAGAGATACAACTTTTAGGTCCAGTTTCGGGTCTGAAGAACCGGGTTTTCGGCCTCTTCCTGGTAGCTCATCCAAAGAATAGTGTTCGCCAAACTTATTAATGGTGGTTTTAACACTAGCATGATGAATTCCACACCGCTTCGCAAATTTTCTCACTTAGCCATATGTCTAGAACCTTAATTTTCACTTTCTTTTCAATACGCGACATTTTGAAAACGCAGAATTTCAACCGCACAAACAAGTAAACAAACGAAAGTTGACAGCCAAACGCACAGCATGCTGTGATCTGAACATAAAAAGTCATCACAAATACATGCGTACAACACCAATGTATGTGGATAGCTTATTTCCGATACACTCCTTGCGAGATATGATCTTCCCATATCTCCGGAACGGCTAAATTGGTACTGTAGTTTTATGAATTGGAGAAAATTTGGACGTTCGTTGGAGATGTCTTTCGCATATTTCATTTGAATTTTAATGAAGGATTGAGAATTTTCTTTCTCAAATCTTTATGAAAACTTTTTGCTATCATCAAATTGGGTTCAAACATAACAACAATCGCGTTTTCTTTAGCTGAAAAAACTTCAATCATTCCTTTTCTGACAAGTTTCAAAGAGATAGAAAAACAAACCACGTATTGAAGCCAACCAATTTAACTATAAAACTTTACAGCATTAAATTCCGAACAGAAAACACATTGTAATTCTATGCAAAAATGGCTCAGCCCCGGTTCGGTTCGATTGTAGTAGTAGGTATAAAACAACACCAGAACTTTTAATGAAGCCCGATGCTCGCTAGCCAAGCCATACAGGAGTAGCAGAAAAGAAAAACTTTTAACCCCCCCGAAGGACTACCGTTCGTAGTTGCGGGTTGTGGCGCTTTACATAAATAAATAAAATTGCAGTAACAAAATCACGTCCCTGACAGCAACAGCGCAGTAGAAAACACCGGTCAAGCCACTGGTGGAGCCTCTGTCGGTGCGGCTACTCGTTGGCTATGAGCTAGCATTGGCAGAAGAGATGAATCTGTGGTATCACGCTTTTCATTCGGTCCGGTCGAATATGGGATGGTCCCATAATCGACCGTCTGGTTTACCGACCGTTTGGCTGCCTCAATGAAAAAAAATAAGGGTTCGCATATTCTCACATAAGTGCGGTAATATTCAACCGCAACACTTACCGACATCGATGGTTCCGCCTTGCTGCGCATTAACAGCAATTTTGGCCAGGGCCTCGTTGAACAGATTCGATGCTGCGGAAGCTCCATGGAGGGCCTTCAGGTAGGCCTTGCCGGCGCTGATCAACTGCCGTGCTCCGGGGTTGAACTTGTCCAGGATATTCTGCGAAAAACAAGAAAACAAGAAGGATAGAGTCCGTGTTAGCATATTTGCAGCTTTATTCATATTCATCGCAAGAGGACGGTTTTGCGTTGTTAACATCATTTACTAATTTAAGAACAACACTTTGCGTTAAACTGATCATTATGCAGTCATGAAGGGGAACGGTAAGATCCGGAACGAAGGTTAAATGTAAATCGTGCTCATATTATTATGGTAATAACTTTTTTTTCTGTCTTTCAGCGAGTTACAGTCACATCTCATCTTCTTAGCGTGAGGTAACCTCAATCCGACGACGGCGACGACGAGTGGCACTGAACGAGGTTATTAAGCTTGAATCACACAAACATAAAAGCAGAACAGCAAACTCATGAGTATCATTTCCATTATCATTATCGCAATCGCTCCGTCGTACCAACGGAGGCTTTGTTTGATTGAGCCGAACAGGTGTCGGCAAGCTTGGAAAAATTTGCTAATAATTGATAATGATGAATACGATTTTTTCCCTATACCCGATTTCGTCCCATATTCTCGCATAGTTCTAATGAATAATTGAATCACTCAGATTTTCGTTTAACCGTCTCTGCTGTAAACTTGTGAAAACATCCTGCCTGTTTGCAAACCTGAGCGAAAGAATCGAAGCACCGTACAAGGCAAGGCAAGGCAAGGGCAAAGGACGTAAATAGAATTTTCACTTGACGTAATCTTATTACGAGAACGGGAGCAACACATACACACACACTCATCCACGTCGCTTGGCATGTAGGGAAGCCGCTGTAGTGCCATCGGAACCCAGTTGATTGCATCCATCTGGATTCCGGAAGTGGCAAGTG